>NC_090937.1:1340739652-1341364652 GCF_040938575.1 Ambystoma mexicanum
GGACGACCAATTCAACATGGGTGCAGTCGATGGCACCAATGCAACCCGGTATGCCGGCAAGTGCATGGAATCCCACTTTTGTGTTGGTAATTTCCTGCTCCGAGCGTGGTAGAGAGATGTAGTCGTCTGCGTGCTGCAGGAGGGCATCGAGCACTTGCAATAGTGTCCGTGAGAACAGTGGCTGAGAAATGCCATGCAACTGTCCGACTGTGTGCTGGTAGGTGCCTGTGGCCAGGAAGTGTAGTACAGACACCACCTTCAGTAGGGGTGGGATGGCGGTTGGGCTATATATCATGCTGACAAGGTCAGCCTGTTTCATGTCCACAATGGCGGCTATGGTGTCCCGGTCCAGACGGTAGAGGGTGTGGATCTGCTCATCAGTGAGGTTGAACGGATGTGCTCGGAGGCGTGGGATTGCGGGCTGCCTGCGTGGTGGTAGTGGCTGTGCTGGTGGGCCTTGCTGGCCCTGCCTTGGCCTCCTCCTCCTCCTGCGTCTCCTCCGTGCGGCTGGTTGTAGTTGGTGTTCGTCTTCTTCTTGGAGTCGGAGCACTTGCAGTGCTATCAGGTCCCCCAGGGCCAACATCGCGAGTCCTGCCGGTAGCATTTCGGTGTGGTTGTGGGAGGAGACTGGCTGTGCAATTTATGTGTTTTCAGGCTGTATGGCCTCCACCTGTGGTGATTAATTCCACCTGTGCAAACTGCTCTCCCCTTTGGCCGAGCACGTCCCGCGCACAACGCTGCAATTCGGGGAATGGTATCTTGCTATTGCAATCATGTATTTGTACCCGATGGCCGTGTAAGATTGGTTGATATGTTCATTCTGCTGTGGTCCCATTGTTTCCCATACTATCTGTGCAGTCGCGAACAGACTTGTGAAGGGTCAGTGGAACGTAGTACTCGAGTAACGGTGGGCCCTCATGCATCACTGTACCGAGTTGCAACGACGGGCGGGGCGTCCCATTTGTGGGTGAAGGCAGTTGCCATTTTCACACACAGCCGCACTCGATGGAATAATTAGTGATTTCAAACGGCCACAGATGCCTTTTCGACGTGATGTTGCAAATGAGGAATTCGAAGGGCGGCGCTTTCGGTTTCCAGCTAGCGGCGAGGAGATGCCCACAGGTCTGACTGCAAATATAACGTTCTATTGTTCTATGTCCTTGAGACAGGGCCCATGGCGAGAGAGCAATGATTGATATGAATAGTTTGGGATGCGCAATAGCTACGTGGGCGATGAGGCCGGCCGTTCCCAAATACATGTTACTTCACAACACTGGAATTACGGGCTGGGGCACTGTGGATTTAGCAGGCTGCATGACGCACAGACTCAATGGATGTTTCTAATGTTATGTGAGTAATTATTCAGGCGTTTTGATCCCGGGATGAGGGAATGATGAATGGATGCATGGGCAGGTGATTTGATACAGAGTTTGCCATGTACAGGGCTTCTTGGGATCTATCCGCCTCCCAGACGCTATGTGATGCAGGGCTGCCATAGTGGGACCATCGTCTATCTGGCCTTGTTGAGCCCTCCCTGTCTTGAGGCGCCCTCAGACACTTGTGTCCATGCACGTTAACATTCCCATCTGATGGAATCTGTTTTGACAGACGCATGCACAGGTACACTCGTTTGTGATGGTTTTTGCACCTCGATAAAGATGGTTATGAGTCGCAAGTGGTTTTGGGGTGGTGATGATCCTTTTGAGTGGGCTAGCATGCATATGGCTGTGGATTACGTGTGATCATTGAAGTGAGTTGTTCGAATGTAGTTCTGATGGCCATTCTGTTCTTTTTCTTTTCTTTTGGTTGACAGGTATCTCCTCCCCTTTTGCCACTGCCATCTGTATGCCACTCCTGCAGATGGATTTTACTCCCGACACCTGCTGCTTCGTGTTAATCAGTGGAGCAGCATTACGATCTTATGGGACGATCGCCAATGGCCCACATGCCCTTACGCAGTACTGGTGGCTCGGAGCAACATTTCGGCCTTTCAGCTGGACTAGTGCCTCCCCATTGGGACGGCCCTGCGGTTCTGTGCGCTTCCATGTTGCCTTTTCGTACGTGAATGTGGCTCTGTGTACCATGGGGGAACAGGGCGACACACAGGTAGTGGCTGGTCATTTCTTGCGGATGCAGCCCACAATGGTGATTAGTGTTTTGGAGTTCATGGCCTGATGGCTGTATGGGCTTGGTGACTTTGATGTGCATAAAATTTCTATTCTGATTTGGCCCGTGTAGCGTTTTTCTTTGCAAGTGATGTGGCATATGCCTATTTGGGGGGCGATGTATTGTGAGGAGATCTGCATTGGGTTCCAGCTTCGGGGTTTAGTTGCGTGGTACTGTGCTGGGCGCGTTTGTCTACGAAGCCCAGTGAGGTCAGGGATGGGGGCTGCCAATATGACTGTTTGAATGTTGTCATGCTCAGGGGCGGGGGATTGGGTTTTGTGTAACAGATGCCGGTCAGCCAGGTGGACTGGTGGAATGATGTGATTTTCGGAATATTGCTGGTCACAGGTGCCTGTGTTTGCGTGCGTTTCTTGGTGGGGGACTGTGGTCATGTCCATTGGGATGGCTTCTGTATTCGTGCCATCTGTGCCCTGCAGCTCCCATTGGCCCCTCTTGTGTTTCTTTTGTTCGTTGCCATGCATGGGTGACTTGTGCATTTCAATGGTTGCATTGTGGCTACATTGCACCTACGGGGAGTTGTACTTTGTGGGCAGGGAGCGGTGTACAGGCACTCAGTGGGGCCGTTTACGGTTGATTCGCGATGCCGTACTTCTCGCCATGGCGGAATGGTACATTACGCCATGCCTGATGGCGTTAGGTACATGTCCGCTAGGGTCGGAATTGGCGTACCCTTGCGCCATGGTGGTGTTTGCGGTTTGGCATGGCGCGCGCGCGCGTGCTTGGTGCAGTTAGCGTTGGCGTTCACTACGGTGTCGCTAATGGCTTCGTACTTTGCGGTGACGGGTCATAGTCGCACCGAGCGCTATTCGATGGCGGTATTGCATTTCCGCCATCGTTTTTCGGTTTCCGCCAGGGTCGTAATGAGGGCCATTGTGCCTTTAACATTTCCTGCCCTACCTCACCAACAAGTTTGTTTATTTATACTTATAACACGCTATATTACTGTAGGCCTCAGAGATCACTCCGGAAAAGATTTTAAACATAAAAGAAAGATTAAACAATGCCCATATTAAACAAATGGGTCTTCAGGCCCCTCTTGAATTGCAACAACCACGGGCTAGACTTCACACACACTGCAAGATCATTCCATAACGGTGAGCCCAAGAGTCAAAACAGGCTCCTCCATCACTTTAGAGGGCAAAACAAGGTTTATCCAGCAAATGTTACTTGTTTGAGTGAAGTACACTCTTGGCCAGAGAGTAAGTAACGAACCGCAAAAGATAGTATGGATATTTCCCGTTAAGGCATTTGTATACAAAGCTAAGTGCTTCATGTTGTATCTATGTTACACAGGGAACCAATTTAGCTTTCACTGGGCATCAGTAAGGTGCCGCTGTTTCTGTAGTCCAAATACTGTACGCAGAGCTCCATTCTGGAAACATTTATATTTTTTAACATTGGAGGAGGATGTGCCCATAAGAAGACTATTGCAGCAGTCAAGTACTGGTGAATCTGCCAGACATGCCTTGTCAAATATGATATGATATAGCATTTATTAAGCACCTATACACAAGTTTTTAAATGAGCGAAAGATGAGCGCAAGGCCTGTTAATTAAATGACAAATTAGAGTCTAAGTAGACTCCAAGGTTCCTCTCATGCTGAACCACCGGGATCTGACAACCTGCTATCGAAAAGTCAGAGTATTTCCTCAATATAAATGCTGATCTTATTATAGCCAACTCTTTTGTCGTTCAAGTTAAGGGAATTTAAAGACATTCAAGATTGGATGGATGAAAAAGTATTGTAAATTACCTTGGAATACATACAACAATCACCAGTTAGCTCGGACAAAAAATGGGTATAATCGGCATAGTTTGTGTTTGACACTCCCAGGCCATCCAAGAGGGCACACAAAGATTTTGCACACATGTTAAATAGGAGTGGTCAGGGATGCAGCATGTAAGTGACATAGATGTGGCTTTTTGACCATCCTTAGCCACCCTCACACGCCCTAGTCCCAGAAAGGATGCAATCCATGCTGCGGCTTCCTTAGAGTACCTCCCAGTTATAGACACTCTTTCGACCAATTGAGCATGGTCGCCCAAGTCAAATGCTGCAGAAAGGTCTAATAACACCAACAGAGTGTTATGGAATTTATTTGTAATTTTGCAAATTCTAGAGTTTAAATCTAGAAGGGCTGTTTCAGTTCCATGTTTTGAATGAAAACAGGATAGCCTAGTACCTAACAGTTTGTGAGTTCCTATGAAATCATATAATTGACAACATGCAACCATGTCGAACATCTTTAAGAGAAACAGAACCTTGGAAATGGTTTTAAAAAGGCCACGTAAGGCAGAATCCACATTTTCCTTCTTAAGGAGTGGGGTGATCCACCTCTTTGAGACAGCTAGGCACCTCAGCTTCTACAACGGTGTTGATAATTATTTTTGTAATGTACGGTAGTAAGACATCCAGGGAGTTTTTAATAAGAAATGCCTGACATATGTCTCTCTGATAAGAAGTTGTTTTCATCCTCGTGGCTATGTTGTTAACCTCACTTTCAGCTATTTTCTTAAAGGAGAATAAGGGCTGATCAATGGGCACCACCTTTCCAACAGTTGGAGCCTCTACTATTAGAGAAGGGACCTTCTCTAAAAGCAAGATTTGTGATGGCACAGAAGTGGTTTCCAGTGACACAGTCAGTATCCTCAAGAGACTCACCAGTTCCAGAATGGGGCCAACATGGATGGTGGAGAAGAACGTCTGTGATGGAGATGGTGTCTCCTCATCAAAGCCCCAAGTTAGCACTTGTTAATAGAAACCTGTGCAGTTCCCTTAGGGACCACTGCAAAAGAATTAAGACTACAGGTGTTTGGCAGTAAACCCACTTGGTAGCAGTCTTGACTACACAGATTCACTTGGTAGCTGTGGCTGTGCAGTCAGACTTCCCTCAAGAAGAGTTAGGCAGTATACAGCGCATACGAAATAGGTACAGAAATACAGTAGTACAAGCAAACACTGACCAGAGCTTGGGTGTAAAAGTATATAATGATTTATTTAACACACACTTATAAAACACACTAGCACTAAATTGGTAAGATAAGTTCAAAACACAATCACTATTATCATATGTACATCCCTGATTACTTGTTGGACAAGTCTTAGTTAACACCACCTATTTCCAGACAGAGGTGAGCGCTTAACGTTCGATGGCACTCCAACAAGTTAAATAAAAAGGGAGGAAAAAGCAGAATTATGGAAGCCTACACACTAAACATTTTTTAAAGAACCACAGCAAGTTAGGAAGGCACAGTCTACTGATGAGCAAGGAAGTTTAGGTGCCACGCCCACTTTCAAGGGAGCCAGGCGGAAGATGCCTGAGATCAGACAGTTACACAGAGTCTTCAAAGTTTGTGGAGGTAGTTCGAAAAAGGTTTAGTTCAGTGCAGGAAAGTTAGCTAAGGTGTCCCAGGCTAACCCAGGTTCGAGAGACGAGGATTTAATACACCCCGTTCAAACGGTTGCAAGGGAAGCCAGGCGGAACACGGTACGTTAAATGGAGAGGATCCTCCAGCGGGGGCAGTTGTTCCTGGCAGCGGGTGCAAGCGGCAGCGTCGTTCAGAGGAAGAGAAGATCCCGTGGAGGAGGAAGGATGAAGGTCGTTGCACTTCCAGGGAAGAAACCAGCCACAGAGTTCTCCGGTATAAAGGTACTACCCTTTCGGTTCGTGGTAGTGGTGAAAACATGGTATCACGGTTGCCGGGGTGCTTGGCACAGGCAAGGCAGCCACGAGATGCTCCAGGGAGGTGAAAAGAAGGTAGACTGGTTATCCCCACCAGTCGAAGGAAGAAGACTCTCCGGGCTGGAGATCTCCTCTGTCGTTGGGAAAAGTGGTGAGACGGTTCCGCAGGGCTCCACCGGTGGTGTCGTCGTTGCAGGCCGGTTCAGCTTCTCCCTCCTCGGATTTTTAGGTCCTATGGCGACTTCTGAAGTTCCAGTCCCCAAAGCCCTGCTTTTTTGCAGCACACCCCCATTTACTCAGCCTAGCTGTCAATCAAACATGCTAAGTGGTGAGCCGGCCGGCTCACCACTTGGGCCAATAACACAAGAGGGCGACTTCAGTTACCAAGGTAACTCAGTTCAGGGTGCCTAAACCCCCTCCCACACCCCCTGTGGTACCCAGACAGAGTGGCACCATATTTGGAGGCTTCTGTGGAGAAGCCCGCCAAAAAGTGGAACAAAGGGCTCGACTTGGGTTGGAGTCACAGAAGAGAACACAAACGCCATTTTAGAATCGAGTTCTGGCAAAAAATACCAACCGGTGAATTAATATTAAATAAATAAACCGGCGGTATGTTCGAGGCTATAAGAATTAAATAATTAAAGTTGGTAGCCTCGAACAATGGGAAAATCCCATAGAGATATATTTGCGGTCGAATATAAAAAGTAGTATCCACTGCCACCAGCCAAAACTCGATCAGGGGGGACGGAGACGTGCCCCCTCGAACAACAGACCCCGGGGCAATCGAATTGCCCCAACCAGTACGTCCACAATATGATGGTTTGTACTGGTTTCTGTTCATAATTTGGGACTAGCAAAGCCAATGGTGACTTTACATGCCCTGGGAGACAGTAGTCAGTCCCAGGGTATGGAGTCTATGTTGGGGGGTCTCTACGACATCCATGGGTTACGGCACAGAGGGTGCTGTGTAACCCACATCAAAAAACACATGAGGCCCTATGGAGTAACAGACCCCATAGCCCATAAAACACATGGAAAGTTAAAGGAACACCTCAAATCATGTCTAAGAGTAGAAGCAAAAGAATCTCACTCTTAGAAGGAGAGAAAAAAATAACCTCAAAAAATCCAGCAAAGCTGCTGGGGGACTCACTGGGTTTGGGAAATTAGCCTTACAGAGAATTCTCCCTAACACTAGCCCCCCCCAGACTAAGGGACAGGAGGATTTAATCCACTCCTGGATGAACCTCATACCTCTAGTCGATGATATACATCCTAGAGAGTCCATCAGCGTTTTGATGGTGACACCCTGACCTGTGCTCAATGGTGAAATCAAACCCTTGTAGGCAGATTGACCATCTCAATAGTTTGGGATTTTCTCCCTTCATTTGCACAGGGTTGGTGGTCAGTCTGAATAACAAAAGTAGAACCATACAAGTATGGCCTAAACTTCTTCAGGGCCCACACAATAGCAAAGCATTCTCTTTCGATTGTTACCCACCTTGTCTCAGGATCCTTTAGTTTTCTACTGATGAAGCAAATGGGGTGCTCCCTACCCTTCTCATCCAGTTGGCTAAGGACTGCACCTATACCTACATTTGAAGCATCTGTCTGCATAATGAAAGTTTGGTGGTAGTCAGGAGCTCTCAGTACTGGTGCTTGGCAAAGAGCCTTCTTCAGGTTTTCAAAGGCCTGATTGCATTCCTCATTCCATTTGACCTTCTTAGGGAATTTTTGAGTTGAGATCACATTCAGTGGAGAAGCCATAGTCCCATAGTTCTCAATGAAATTCCTGTAATACCCAGTCAGGCCTAGGAAAGCTCTTACCTGGGTTTGGGTAGTAAGTGTTGTCCAATTTTGCACAGCTTCAATCTTACTGAGCAAAGGCCTTATTTCTCCACCTCCTACCTCATGCCCAGGGTAGACCACCTTACTCTGACCAATTTGGCATTTACTTGCCTTTATGGTCAGATTGGCCTGTCCAAGAGCCTGCAAAACATATCCTAAGTGGTTCACATGTTCTTCCCAGGTTTGGCTGAATACTGCAATGTCATCCAAGTATGCCATGCAGACGTCCTCCATCCCATTCAGAACCTGATTCACCATTCTTTGGAATGTAGCAGGTGCATTCTTCAATCCAAAAGGCATAACGTTAAATTGGTATAAGCCAACTGGGGTAGACAATGCAGTCTTTTCCTTGGCACGGTCTGTCAGGGCTATTTGCCAATAGCCTGACGTAAGGTCAAATGTGCTGAGGAACTTGGCTGAACCAAGTCTATCCACCAACTCATCTGTCCTTGGCAAAGGGTGGGCATCAGTCTTGGTGACTGCATTAAGAGCTCTATAGTCCACGCAGAATCTCAATTCTTTGGATCCTGCCTTTGGTACTAACATAACTGGGCTAGACCATGGGCTAGTAGAGGGCTCTATTACCCCGAGATCAAGCATCTTCTTGACCTCCCTTTTAATGTGGGTTCTTACATTTTCTGACATTCTATATGCTCTGCCTTTGACTGGCAGACAGTCACCAGTGAGTATATCATGCTGTCCCCAAGGGGTCAAGCCTGGTGAAAGTGAGAACAGAGAGGCAAACTGATTTAACATGGCTTTGCACTCTTCTTGTTGCTCAGGTGTCAGATTTGAAGAGAGATTTACTCCTTCAATCTTTTCGTCTAAGGGTAAGCCTCTGAAGAGATCAGGTAGAGCTTCGCTCTCTTCTTCCTCTTCTGTTGAAGCTAGAAGCAAGGCTCCTACTTCAGGTCTGGAGACTTACGCTTTTAGTCGGTTGGTGTGGAAGACTCTAGGAGCCTCCTTGGGATTGCCCAAGTCCACCAGATATTTAATCTCCAAGTTTACCCACAACCTTGAAGATTCCCATCCATTTATCTTGCAAGGCCCTCTGCCTTGTTGGGATCATAACTAGAACTAGCTGGTCTTGAGTGAACTCAACCATGTTAGCCTTCTGGTTGTGGCAATGTTTGACCACGGCTTGTCCAGCTTTCAGGTTATCACTAGCTTCTGCCATCATTTGTGACATTCTCCTTCGGAGACCTATCACATAGTCAGTCACTCTGACTGGCTTGGGGGAAGGAGCACTCTCCAACCCCTCCTTAATCAGGGCCAATGGACCTCTGACTGGATGGCCATAGAGAAGTTCAAAGGGAAAATAACCTACTCCCTCCTGAGGGACTTCTCTATAAGCAAAGAGAAGGCATGGCAATAGAAGGTCCCACTTTCTTTTAAGGGGATCCTCTAAAGCACCTCTCATGCCCTTCGTGGTTCTGTTGAACCTTTCTACCAACCCATTTGTCTGAGGGTGGTAGGCAGTAGAGAACTTGTAAGTAACTCTGCAGGTTTTCCACATGGCTTTCATGTAGTGGGACATAGAATGTGACCCCCTGTCAGAGATTACTTCCTTAGGAAACCCAACCCTGGTACAAATACCAAGAAGGGCCTTAGCCACAGCCTGACCTGTAACAGTCCTCATAGGAATTGCCTCAGGGTACCTAGTAGCATGGTCTACTACAACAAGGATAAGCCTGTTGCCTGAGGAGGTTGGAGGATCAAGGGGACCAACAATGTCAATTTCTACCCTCTCAAATGTTACTCCCACTACAGGGAGAGGCACTAAAGGTGCCACATTCTTGGACCCAACCTTACCAGAAGTCTGGCAGGTATGACAGCTCTTGCAAAACGTATCTACCTCAGCCCCCATTTTTGGCCAATAAAAGTAGAGTGAGAGCCTTTCTTTGGTCTTCTTGAAACTCAAGTGACCAGCCAAAGGAATCTCATGGGCCAGTTGCAAGAACTGTTGTCTGTTTTCTTGAGGTACTACAAGCCGCTTGTAGTCTCCAGGTGCAGACTCAGTTGGTTCACTGTAGAAGAGGCCATCTTCCCGGTGCAACCTATACTTCCCAGGCTCTTGTCCATCAGCCTGAGAAGCTGCCTGTTGGTGAAGGCCTTCCAGAGTTGGACATTCTCTCTGTCCCTTACTGAAGTCTGCCCTGTTGGGTCCACCTTCTGCCAGTAAAGACTGCAGCTCAGGATGGTCAACAGGATCCAGATCTCCAATGAGTTCCTGGCCTTCCACTAGCTCTTCTTCAGAGTCTAGTTCCACCATACAGGGTTGTACCTCCCTCTCAGCCTCAGCTGGAGGTGGAGTTACAGATGTAACTTTGGACAACCTCAGGGAAGTCCTTGTTGGAAGCACTGGAGTGCTTGCTGTTGGCTGTTTCTTGGAAGTCTTGGGTTTCCCCTTTGCTTCTTTTTGTTCAGTGATAGCAAGTTGTAACTCCAGTGGAGTAGGAGTGATATCTTTCTTGGAGTACCTCTCATGGTTCTCTCCCTTGCAGGTCTGGTGAGCTCCTGTAACCTTTTACTAGGAGGTCTGGGGGTATGTGACACTACTCCAAGTGTTTTCAGGTCATTACCCAACAGAACCCTTCCTGGTACCTCACTTTGTATGCTGACAGGTATCTTCACAGTCATGTCATTACACTGGATGAGAACTGGTAATTGAGGAAGCATCTGCACAGGCCCTCCAGCTAACTTGGTGAGGCGTTTGGGTGCCTTAGCAACATCCTCAGCCTGAGAAAAAGATTTATCCACCACAGTTATGCTGGCCCCAGTGTCCCTAATGGCAGGAGTCTCCTGACCATTCACCTGGACACTGTCCTTATAATACTCGTTAGTATTATCTGGGATAGAGTTATAGACATCTAAATTCTGTTGTTCCCACAGACCCAGAGACACTAAAGAAACACTGGCTGAGACTCCAATGGGTTCATAAGCCAGCAGTAGAAAGTTTCCACTTGCCATTTGGACTTCCTCCTCTGGAGCGAAGGCTAAGGAGACAAGCTGGACCCCTGAAGGTTTACCCTTACATCTGGGATCTCCTTTCACATGGTCAGGCTAGCCACAAACAAAGCATTTACAAAATGCTTTCTGGAATGGTGGCTTGTTCTGACCTCCTTCTGGTTTACCACCAGAGGGTACACTACTCTGATTTGGTTTTCCTTGTGGTTTACCCTTATTGTTCTGTTTGGGGCCCTCTTTGGGATTGGAATTATTAGAATTCTCTTTGGAGTCCTTTTTGGCTGCTTTCCCTCATCCTTTCTCTGAGTTAACCCAGAGTCCTTGTGAGTAGCCCTGTTGGCAACCCACAAGTCAGCAGCCTTAGCTAGTTTCCTCGAATCTAATTCCTTTGAATCAGCCAAGTGCTGTCTGAGCTCAGGAGAGCAGGCATCATAATTTGACTCCACCATCACAAGATTCTTCATTCCTTCATAAGTGTTCACCTTGTAACCCTTAATCCATCCCTCTACGTTCTTCAAACTTTCACTCAACCAGGTAGCCCAAGGGGTACCATCATGCTTTTTGAGGGTCCCAAACCTCTTAAGGTACTGGGAAGGGGTCTTCCCAAATCTAGCTATCAAAGCTAGTTTCACACATTCATAATCCTTCTTATCCTCCTCCCCCAACTCCATTACCACATCAGTTGCAGCAGGGGGAAGCCTAGAGAACAACCAGGAAAGTAACTCATTTCCTGTAATGTTCTGGAGCCCATGATTATATTCAAACAAACTCAACCAGTCCAACACATCCAACTTTGGTTCATACATACCCACCAACTCCTTAGGCATCCGGGGTCTTTTGGGACTGGAACTCCTAGAGGATTCGGAGAGAGAAGCACTTTCCACAGACAATTTTTTCATTTCTAGCTCATGGTTGAGCTCCATTTCTCTGAGCCTTAGTTCTTGGTGCCGTTGTTCTGTTTGAGCATTAATTCTTTTGAATTCTAATTCAAGGTTCATTTTTTCTAGTTCCATATATTGAGGATTAAGTGTGGGACCTGGTAAGGGTCCAGTTGGCACAGCTGGCAGGGCAGGTAGAGGCCCAGGGGAGACAACTCTATCATCTTCCACTTCCTCTTCTGCTTCTGACTCCAAGTTATCAATACTAACATTCATATCAATATCATTGCTGTTATCTACAGTTGCTGGAGTGGTAGGTTCCTCTGAACCACCATCCAGACTTTGATTTGCTAACAACCTTTCTATTAGCTACATTTTCTTGCCTTTAGTTAGGAGATTCTTATGCTTACAGAGAACTCTTAAACAATCAGCAGTTTTTGTAGCAAGGGACTTTTGACTATAACTTTCCATAGTTGACAGGTTTTTAGAAAATACTTCTTTTAGTGCTAAGCTTTGTGGTTAGTTGCACTAAGGTATCTTTAAGCACACTAAAATGTATACTCAATACATATCCCACCGCTGTACACCAGTGTTAGGCAGAAACCTGTGCAGTTCCCTTAAGGACCACCGCAAAAGATTCAAGACTACAGGTGTTTAGCAGTAAACCCACCTGGTATCAGTCTACACCACACAGATTCACTTGGTAGCTGTGGCCCAGCAGTCAGACTTCCCTCAAGAAGAGTTAGGCAGTATACAGAGCATACAAAATAGGTACAGAAATACAGTAGTACAAGCAAACACTGACCAGAGCTTGGGTGTAAAAGTATATAATTATTTATTTAACACACACTTATAAAACACACTAGCACTAAATTGGTAAGATAAGTTCAAAACACAATCACTGTTGTCATATGTAAATCCCTGATTACTTGTTGGACAAGTCTTAGTTAAGACCACTTATTTCCAGACAGAGGTGAGCGCTTAACGTTTGATGGCACTCCAACAAGTTAAATAAAAAGGGAGGAAAAACCAGAATTATGGAAGCCTACACATTTTGTGGAAAAGGGTGTTGTGCCTAGCAAATCTATTCCAAATGATATTATCAGACATGAGCTTGGCCTCTTACCCCTCTCTGCGAAATGGAATTGGAGACAACTGCACAATTACCAGAAAATGTTGAGTCCCACTAGAAACTCATTATATGTGGATCTGAATGAAATGATAAAGACCGGTGGGCTTGCTGACTTATCCGGATTTGTAAAGAAAATGGATTCTATACTGGAACTGATGAGCATATTTAAAGAGGACTTGATTTTGTGTTTACCCTCTAATAAGCGCAAATTTCAACTGTTGACATGGTGCTTGCAATCTGACCGTATAGGTAACTATTCTGCATGCAAGGAGTATGCTGTATTTAGAAGAATGTTGGGAGTTCTGCCTGGTTACCTATTGCAATTTCCATGTCCCAGATCAAGAATCTTATATATGCGCTTTCGTTTAAACCAGTTTCCAACCTATGATCGAATTGGTAGATGGGGGTGGATGAAGGAAAAGCCTGGAATTTCAGAAATGAAATGTCTTTTTTGCCATATTGCTGGAACCATAGAATCTCTGAGGCATTTGGTGATTTACTGTGCATCTTTTGAAGAAACTAGGATCTTCCACTTTGGAAGTTATTGGCACTCAGGTATGGAGATTTCAAGGCTTGCACTATGGAATAAGTGTATGTGAGGGAACAGTACCAAATTTCTTATCGGGTTAACACATTTTTTGGAGATACTAATGCAGCGCATGATTGCGCAAAATGATGAAAATGTATAGGTCCGATTGTATTTAGATACATATATTTTATTAAATGATGATGACTAGGGTAGGAATTTAAATGTATTTATGTACGGAAGAGGTAAAAGTATGATTTTAGTTGTAACAAGTTGTATATATGTTTTAAATTCTCACTTCGATGAATTGTGTACTGTGAAATTGGACGATTTAGAATTAAGCCTTCTTCTTATGTTTGCAAAATCAAATTTGTAAAGATTTAGTGATGAATCAAACACAATAAAGAAAAAAAAAAGAAAAAAAGAAGCCTACACACTAAACACTTTTTAAGGAACCAAAGCAAGTTAGGAAGGCACAGTCTACTGGTGAGCAAGGAAGTTTAGGTGCCAGGCCCACTTTCAAGGGAACCAGGCGGAAGATGCCCAAGATCAGACACTTACACAGAGTCTTCAAAGTTTGTGGAGGTAGTTCGAAAAAGGTTTAGTTCAGTGCAGGAAAGTTAGCTAAGGTGTCCCAACTAACCCAGGTTCGAGAGACGAGGATTTAATACACCCCGTCAAACGGTTGCAAGGGAAGCCAGGCGGAACACGGTACCTTAAATGGAGAGGATCCTCCAGCGGGGGCAGTTGTTCCTGGCAGCGGTTGCAAGTCGCAGCGTCGTCCAGAGGAAGAGAAGATCTCGTCGTGGAGGAAGGATGAAGGTCGTTGCACTGCCAGGGAAGAAACCAGCCGCAGAGTTCTCCGGTATAAAGGTACTACCCTTTCGGTACGCGGTAGTGGTGAAAACGTGGTATCCTGGTTGCCGGGGTGCTTGGCACAGGCAAGGCAGCCACAAGATGCTCCAGGGAGGTGAAAAGAAGGTAGAATGGTTATCCCCACCAGTCGAAGGAAGAAGACTCTCCGGGCTGGAGATCTCCTCTGTCGTTGGGAAAAGTGGTGAGACGGTGCTGCAGGGCTCCACCAGTGGTGTCGTAGTTGCAGGCCGGCTCAGCTTCTCCCTCCTCGGATTCTTAGGTCCTGTGGCGACTTCTGAAGTTCCAGTCCCCAATGCCCTGCTTTTATGCAGCACACCCCCATTCACTCAGCCTAGCTGTCAATCAAACATGCTAAGTGGTGAGCCAGCCGGATCACCACTTGGGCCAATCACACAAGAGTGCGACTTGAGTTACCAAGGTAACTCAGTCCAGGGTGCCTAAACCCCCTCCCACACCCCTGTGGTACCCAGACAGAGTGGCACCACTTTTGGAGGCTTCTGTGGAGAATCCCGCCAAAAAATGGAACAAAGGGATCGACTTGGGTTGGAGTCACAGAAGAGAATACAAACGCCATTTTAGAATCGAGTTCTGGCAAAAAATACCAACCGGCGAATTAATATTAAATAAATAAACCGGCGGTATGTTCAAGGCTATAAGAATTAAATAATTAAAGTTGGTAGCCTCGAACAATGGGAAAATCCCATAGAGATATATTCGCGGTCGAATATAAAAAGTAGTATCCACTGCCACCAGCCAAAACTCGATCAGGGGGGACGGAGACGGTTCCCCTTGTACAACCGAGCCCGGGGCAATCGAATTGCCCCGACCGGTACGTCCACAATATGATGGTTTGTACTGGTTTCTGTTCATAATTTGGGACTAGCAAAGCCAATGGTGACTTTACATGCCCTGGGAGACAGTAGTCAGTCCCAGGGTATGGAGTCTATGTTGGAGGGTCGCTACAACTCCCCTGGGTTACGGCAAGGAGGGTGTTGTGTAATCCACATCAAAAAAACACATGAGACCCTATGGAGTAACAGACCCATAGCCCATAAAACATATGGAAAGTTAAAGGAACACCTCAAATCATGTCTAAGAGTCGGAGCAAAAGAATCTCACTCTTAGCAGGAAAGAAAAAAATAACCCCAAAAAATCCAGCAAAGCTGCTGGGGGACTCACTAGGTTTGGGAAATTAGCCTTACAGAGAATTCTCCCTAACAGCACTGACACCAGGCTTGAGCGGCTTACTGTCTGCACAGTGGGAGGTGATGCCTAGAACTATTCCCAGTACTGACTTAAATACAATAATAGACTCCCGGTCCTCATTCTAAATCATTAATTGCTAAGAGGGACAATCAACTAAATAGATGGATGCCTAGTCACTTTAGTCAGCTCTTCAATTGCCACAGTATTAAGCTCCGATGATGCAACATATAAATGCATTATACGTGTGTACATTATTGGACTTGCGATGATACACAGGAAGTAGTCACTTGACCCCTTTTCTTATACCGTCATGGTCTTCAATTGTATTTGGAACTTCCCACTATACCACTTTGCGCTGCAGCGCAAAGGTACTTCTTTTGTTGGCTTTGTTTAATGATTGTAAGGCTATTTATTTTCTGTATTGAGCTGTAGTTGGCGATTGATTGTGTTTATAGAATCGCAAAAGCCCATTCACATGCTCTAGTTACATCCTACGTTTATTCCGACTAGAAAGAATGCATTCAAGGGTCGTTGCTGGAGATCAAAAGGCTGTATACACTATTGTGAATAGCAGAATTAACTATTAAATGTATGTTGGATCACATGTCTGCTTAGCGAATGTTGCACTTACATTTCAAGAGATGTGACAACATGTGCACCAATTTACCTCTACAAACACGACATGTTGCACTGCTTGGTTGGTATACATGGCGGTGCACTGTTCGTCTGCATTGGTGCAGCATTACCGGTGCAGTTCATGTCATAGAGGGCTTTCCGGAACTAAATGGTTTGGTTTGATGCAAGTGGCACAGTGAAGCTGTAGATATTTACAAATCATAGAAGGCACTGTGACAAATGCATCATGTACACAAAGCAAATCGCAGCACGGTGCTTCCGACAGAGGTACAGGGGCTGGATTACATTGATTCAACGGAGGCAACCCTGTGCATAGGCTGTGAAATATTGTACCAACATGTGTAGCATACTGTTATGGATGCCGGTCAGACAGTGAAAACGTCGTTTTGTTCTGGTGGATCACTACTAATGTTAATGATCCATTTCTGATATGCTGGCAACATTGCCTGACACCACTGTAAACGTGCATGTCACTGGAGCAACCAATCAGCCAGTGGGGGGGCTGGAACAACCATTAACCTATGTGCAATGTTTTATTTTTGACTCATGTTTCCATTACATGTTGCGTTATGTTGTGTTGATTTGTACCTCTCGCTGCTACCATCCAAGAGCAGCCTCCAGATGCTCACGTGGCTCTGGAAGAAAAGACGCAGGGTGCATTAGGATAGGATGATAGGATAGGTTCAGAACCAGGAGAAAACTGGCATATGTGTGCTTTGTCTTGCGTGTGGTTTGATTGTGCGGCCCGGCTTGTTGTGGCCATAAGGGAAGACTCATTGCCTCGGATGTCTATTTGTGTTCATGTTTGGTGTGTAGCTCAAATGTAGTTAGGGTGGAAATGCGCCCTGGTTTGTTGTGTCCATAAGGAGGGGTCCAGTATTGTGGCTGTTTGCTAGATGTTTGATGGAGTTGTGTTGATGTGCGTTTGTGTGTGGTTCTATTGTATTAATGGATTATTTGCCTTGGTATGCTATGTCTGAGGTTAGGCCCAGAGTCTATGAGGGTTTGTTGAGTGCAAGGTTAATTCATGCTACGTGTGTAGTGTGGCTAACCCATAGTTGTGTAAATTGGTGTGGATTATGTTGGAGAAGCAGGAGTGGGGAGGAATGGTTAGTACAATGAAACTTAAAATCGGGCTCAACTGGGGTCTGTCTCACTTGATCTCACCAGAGAGTTAATACAATTGTTCACCGAAGCGTCTAACACATTACCAGCTGTATGTCACTGATGATGAACAAGGCTGTACTAGTTTGTTAAGCATTGACCTCTTTGCTGCCCTTGGAATATATTGAAGCTTCAAGCTATAGTGTGATTTCGTTATGCATACACCATAGTACCAGCTATTCTCATCACACGCTGCTGGAAAATACACCATCACATTTGCACACGTGCGAATAATGTACCACCATTAGAATGTAAAACCTAATTTCTTTTATTTCATATGTCTGTGGGTTTGGACAGTAAATTGCACATTTTGGAAGTCATTCTTCCTTGATCTGGGTTGGGCTCGCTCGCTCCCAAATACGGCAGAGAAAATTACACCCCACCACCTTTCAAAGTCACCAGCCACCACTGCTGGCAAGCCTTGGTCTTTGTTCCATATCATTGCTTTGGTTATACAATTCGAATCTTTTTTTGTCTTGTCCACATTGTGACAAGGAGCAAGGTTGCACAAGCAGCAGGAAGTCCTTTAGATCTGTGAACCATCTATGTCTGCCAAATCAAGCGGGGGAATGCTGGTTCTTCAATTGCCTCTGATCAGTTGAGAAGAGACGCTTATCCATAGATATTGACAGAAGCTTTTTGCCAAGATGAAGTGAGGCAGAGCATCCACATGGACATTTTTAGGTCAGCCTTGTCGTACTTACGGAACTCCTCCTTATGCTAAACTTCAATTTTTAGACAAAGCAGTTTCTGACCCTCCATTTAAAAAGGGAATTCAGGATCTTATTTAGCTATTACCTTCTAATCAGGTGGAGGTGCATACATTTGAACATTTGATTATCATTTAATCTGTGAGAGTCACCACACTGACAGTTTCAAGACATCCGTCTAGACTTTCACTTGTGGTATCTGGATTCTGGCCAGAAATCCAGATATCATTCTAGCTTTTGTCGGATCTGTTCCTGCCTCTGTATCCCTTGCTATTCCTAGGCTGGCAGCATCTATGTTCACTTTAGTAGCAGCACATTTCTGCTGCTGGACTTGCTACTGATTTTTTATGGCGATTCTTAGTAGGGATAAATCTGAGATGCACCACGTTATATTAAAAGTACAGTTATACATGTATTTATTTAAGTTTATAAAGCATGTAAAATTTGAAGCAATATGAACAAACATGAAGGGCAAACAAAAGGGTGTTACATTCTTGGTGATCGACTAATGAGAAGAAGACACATTTTATAAAGTTCTTTAAAAGAATTGAGAGTAGAATCAATAAACAGAGAGCAAAGGTATGCCTGGACATGGCCATGGGCGTATTTAAAGAACCAAAGGTAGGGATTAGCTGTCAAGGAGAGGCATTAAAGAGAAGCAAGTGAGGTAGAGGTATTGGAATAGCGAGGAAGACAAAATAGAAACAAGAAGAAGAGTTTAGAACAGATTGAAGTAAAGTAAGAACAACGAAAAAGTAAATAACTGTGATCATATTTTATGAAAATTTTGGTCCAACATAAACATTCATTGATTGACTGAGTAATCAAGACTGGAAAAGATTGAGAGGCTTCATTAATAGCAGAAAAAGTAACATATTAAAGAGTTGAAATGACATGAACGAGCAACAGCAATGAAGTGAAGGAGAGTGAGGAATTTAAGATAACACCAAGATTTCAAATGGGAGAACAAAAAAGAAGAAGAAATAAAATGATGTTGTGGGAAGATGCCCGAGGAATGGCTGCAGGGAAAAATGGTAATGCTGTCCTAGAGGGGCTAAGGTGAAGGGAAAAATCATGCATGCAGTGCCTAAAGGCAGAAACACAATCAGAGGTACTTGAGTGGAGGAGTCAGTAAATAAAGGAAAATAGAAAAAGATTTGTGAATTCTCATTGTAATAGTGGCAATCCAGGTAGAAGGAAAGAACAATTGATTAAAGTGGGATAGTATATAGAGAAAAAGTAAAGGACCCAGAACTGCAAAACCATATTGAAGAGGGGTAATACGAAATGTCTTGCCAGCCTAACATACAGAAAGATGAGAAGAAAACCAACAAAGAAAAGTGTCAACATAACACAAAAAGAAAATTATTAACAAGGAAAACTGGTTCATTCTCAGTGTCAAAGGCTGCAGATGAATAAGAAGGAAAGTCTGTTGAGAATAGCAAGAGGCGTTATGAAAGTTAATGGGCCTCATTATGAGTGTGGTGGTCCAGAAACAAGGGTGCCGATAAGCTCACCGGCACCCTTGTTTCTGACCGCCACACTACGAGTTTACCTGCCGGGGCCGGGTCTAACCCTGCTGGGCACAGCGGCCCCAGTGGGCAGACTCATCAAGGAAATATCAGCAATGTTAGTAACGGTACCGATGCTTCTGTGAACCCATTCCAGTGGAGTCCTATGGAATTCCACAGGAATGGGGACTAACATTTTCTGGCACCCAGCTTACCAGTCCACCGGGACTTGTAATGTCCTGGTGGCACCGGCAAGCTAGTTGTTGGTAAAATGTTACGTGCCTGGCGGCGACCCTGCCGGAAGCACCGGTAGGGTTACTGCCGGACTTGTAATGAGGCCCAGTCTCAACAGACGATCAGTTCCATTGAAGTGAGCAGAGTGAAATGCATATAGAAGCGGTGGGAGAAAATAATTAAATTCAAGGTAAAAAGGTAGTTGAGAGTGAAGAGCCTTTCAAGAAATTGAGAAAGAAAAGGAAGGATAGGGTGATAGACCGAAGGAAATGCTTCATAGAAGGATTTTCAGTTGTATGCTTAAAACAAAAAGGTGGACATACCAGAAGAGAGAGAGAGGGGAATTAAAGAGGGTCGGGGGCAGAAGTGCGATTAGCTTGTTTGAGCTAGAGACAGAGAGAATCCTTAGAGCGGAAAGTGAAAACAGTTAAGGAGGACAAGATGGGAAGAACATTGCAGTTAGGAGTAGGGAGAAAAGAGGGAGAGGAGAAAATGATGAGGGAAGATTGTCAATTTTGGAGGTAAAGTATGAGGCAAAGTCAGATGCAGAGATTGAAGATAGCAGAAAAAGGTTGGGAGCCCAGGTAACCAAAAGCTGGTTAAGGCGATGAGGAAATAAGAGACGGACAGTAATATTATTTAGCAAGACAGATGTTATGTCGAAAGGAACAGTGAAGAGAAGTAAGTGCAGCAAGGTCTGCTGAAAAAATAGATTTTTTACAAACATAGCTCGAGGTTATGAAGAGAATTACAAGAAGACTGCAACGAAGGAGTAATCCAACGTTGAGGAGATTTACACAGGGAAGAGTCAAGAGAAGATAACAAGGCATTTTAATTACAGTGAGCCACTGATCATTGAATCCCACTAAACTAAGTGGGTTCACTCATACAGGGAACGGGGAAACTTTAAGCACTCTGACATTGCGAGGCTTATAATCTATCAGTGCACCTCACAGAGTTGTTTCAGCAATGAGGCCACAAGTATGGACTCAGCCAGAAATATTGATAAATCAGGGGAAAAGGAATGAAGTAGATAGAGTTCTTGCCATACGTACAGTTTTAGACTTCTGACCTCACAATATTATGTAGGTACTTAGGTAAAAAATAATTTGAATGATAGAACTAGTACTGCAAACTTGAATTTCTCAAAATGTCCATTGCTTGCATTGGTTCTGTCATCCGTGTAATGTTTTGTTTGCATACTCCCCTTTCTGCCAGTAAAAGTGAATTCATTGGTCTTCCCATTTTAGGTAAGTACAAAGGGGTACCTATATCGACTAGGCCGGGACGAATACTTTTTACTAAACGTATCCAAATTAACTGCCTGGGTCAGCAGCAAGTCTTGGTTCATCAGACCCTTACCTGACAATGATACTGGTGAGCCATAGATCACCATCTTCTCTGCTGTCACACAATGATGGGTTTTATCCTTTTTAGGAATGTTCCTTTAATACTGTTTAGGATCATTAGAAATTGATCTAGGCCCAGTTCATAAATGCCAGAATGTATGCGCACATGAATGGGATTTTTGATGGCAGGCAGAAAAATAAAACAGCCCGTGTAATGTGTGATACCATCAAGAAGTATGGATACAGATCAAAGGACCTTTGGTGGAAAATGTTATTATCCAATGAGAAGACATCCATAACTTTGGTTTTGTCAAACTGCTAATTACCATAAAGAGTCAGCTTGTAAAATCAAATTAGAGAAAATTATCATTTTTTTGTAGTGCGTTCATGGTATGTTCCGTTTTTTTATATTTTGTATTCATGTGAAGTTCAAATATGTGATTAAACGTTGTCAAATGTATAACCATAAAAATCACTTTAAATAAATAATAGTAAAAAAACAGCCCGTGGAAGAGGAGAAGTTAACTATATTTGGTGTTTGTCTTGTGTTTTGTTTCTCTGTTTATGTATTTTTGTAGCCAATTACTGTGTCCTTGTATTTTAGTTTTTGTGCAGTTCGTGATAGTGTGTATGGATAGTTTCCCAATATGAACTTTCCCTTTCTTCTTGTGCCTTCCAATTTTTGTGTCTTCTCATAAAAGTTATAAATGCCCAAAAAGTGTCTTTCACCTATTTATATGCTCCCCAAAAATACAACAGGAACATTGTTTATACGTTCCCAGTTGTACTCATTTGTATATACTATTGTAATAGCATTGTATTAGTATTTCAATGTAGTAGAGCATAGTTTTAGTAGTAGGATTATTTGTGCACTTGTTTGTTCAATTGGGATTGTGCCCTTGTTCTCTATGGGCTACTTTTAATACTCACTTTTGTATCCTCGTGTTGTGCAGATGTTTCTCAGTGTTGCCATTTTTGGCACTTGTTGTGGCATGACTCTGATGCTGGCAGTAGTAGGGGAAGAAGAATGTGGGAGAGGGGCATAAGGAGCAGCATCATGGATGAGGGTGAGCCTCAAGCTCTTTTTGGAAGCTGGTTCAAGGGCCTGGGCACACATCATCGCCGATCCTCCAATAGGAGGCAGGGCCTTTGGAGGAGACTACAGCAGAGGCAAGGAGCATATAGAAAGGGGAGGCACTGCCTCATGTGGATGACCCTAGAGAAGGAGGGATCGCAAGTAAGTACCCTAAAAGAGGCCAGGCAGATAGAGCCCCATATGGATGCCCTCATGGGGAAGAAAGGGTGGCTGCACTAAGCACCCTGGAGGTGGAGGATGGGGGGGATTATGTCTGGATAGGTGGGCCTAGATGAAGGAATGATCTCCAACCCTCCTGCTGAGGATGAATGGGTGGTCCCTAAGGTGGAGGCACAGGGAGAGGGTCAGCCTGTCGAGTTGCTGCAGCAAGTGATGCACCATTGGCAGGAATGAAGAGCGGGCAGGGAAGGAGCTGATAGAGGAGGCCAACACCTTCCATGACAGAGGGGGCAAGCAATTCACAGGAGGAACCCCGGGGAGTGGTGTCTCAGTCCCATCACAAACATCCTGCCGGTTTTTGGGTGTGAGGCCATTTGCCACCAGGGAAGACCATCAGGGTTAAGGAGCCAGAGATTTCGGCATGGTGGCAGGCTGTGGGAAGAGATGGCTCCAGCAGGGTACAAATGGACATGGTAAGGGCTGTGCCGTAGAGATGAAGGCCATGAGGGACCATGTGCATTGTTGACACAGGAAGGTGTATCAGGTACATGAGACCTCTCTCTCCATGGAGGTCACTCGTAACCACAGTACTTCCACTTCCCCCTCCATTCATGGAACGCAAAGAGGAGAGCACACAAGCACATGCAGAGCTACAGAACAGTTGCGACATTGGGCTTGCAGCGCCCAAACCCCCACACACATGCAGATTGCCCATTTAGGGGCAGAGGCACATCCAACTGTGGCCAGAGGCAGGCCTAAATTGCCAGCACCAATCAAACAAGTGTTTGGAGGTGGTGCATGACCAGCAGCACCCACTCACTGGCAGGAACCCATAGACTTAATCATGGGGAAAAACCTACTACCTCTATTGTCAGGAGTCTATTAACTGGGAGATCCGAGCCATGTATTGGTGGCAGGCATGTGCAGTTTGCTGTGTGAGAAGAAATTAGACAATCAGGGAAGAAGAGCAGACCTCACTTGAATTCCCTCCACCAGCAAGAGTGGCAGCTGCCAGTGGGAGACCCGGAGAACTTTAGGAAATGCTTTGTGGGAGCGCTTGAGAAATGTAGTGGCTTGAGAAATGTAGTGAGAGTCTGTGCCCTGTGAAATAACCCACAAACCAGAAAAATCCAAACTTAGCAAGTGGTTGTGTTGTGTGAGAGAACCCAAGAACCTTACTATGTGGTTGAACCCTGTGAGAGACCCCAATAACCTTAAGGGGTGGCTGTGTCCAGTGTGGGAACCTGATAATGTTAGTGGCAGCATGTGCCCTGTGAAAGTGCCTGAGAAACTTAGTGGGTGTTGTTTCAAGGCCAGGACCCAAGTGGAGAAACCCATATCAAGGGGTGGTTGGTGTCCAGCCCAGCAGATATCTGAAGTCAGTCCTAACCATGAAGACAATGACAGTTTTGTGGGCCCTAATTACTGTCCCCATGCCAATCTGTTTGTATGCAGTCCAGAGTTGTCTCATAGCATGTCTCATATAGCAAATGCTTTTCTGGCTCTTTCTCTTTCTTACAGAGACAGCAAAGATATTTCGAACCACAAGACAAAGCAGAAGAGAGTGAAACACCCACCAGAACTCTATGCACCCCAGAAAATACAGTAGATTGACACCTGATTTAGCAGCAGCAACCCCCCTCACCCCCATACTTCAACACTTCTGCCGCCCCAGGCCGGGAGGGAGAAAAACCACAGAGCGAGAGAATGCACTGGCAGAACAGTTACTATGCTGTGGGAAGGAGGGACACACAATGCTCCCCTGCGCTGACCAGCACAAACCACTAATGGCAGTCTGCCCCCAAGACCCCCAGAGTCAGAAGCCAGGGATACAACACCCACCCCCCATAAAACATATCTATCCCTGGGGCAAAAAGAACAATGCCCACAAACATTAACATGAACACACAGCCTCACAGGCTGCCATTGTAGTTCCACAGCAAATTCACGTGGAATAAGTAGGTGGGGCTTAGTACCATATTTGCAAACTTGGCAGCATACACTGCATGCCAGGTGGGAAAAACTGGGCCAGATTGGCCAGGTACAGAGTGCCAGACCAGAGAGGGGGAGGAATATAAAAAGGAACATAGGAAGCAGGAAGTGTGGGCTGATCTGGTGAGATCAGCAGAGGAAGAGGCGGACAACTGAGAGACCAGCAGGAGGGAGGAAGAAGCAGTGGAATGTGTAGGTGATTTCGGGAATAGTTAGGGCGGTTACTAGTGGGTGAAAGTGGTACTGCAGTGTGGGCATGCATGTTAATTTGTTGAGTGCGTTTAGGATAGATTGTGTAAGTAGTGACTGTGAACGGTATGGTACTAAGTGAAAGAGAGTGTCTGAGCAGTAGTAGAGTGGAGGAGCTAGTAATAGATTAGAGGTAGGAGAAGGAGCGTGGAGGAGAGCTAACAGAGTGGAGGAGGAAGCTTGAGAGCAGAGGAGGGAGTACTGACAATGAAGAGTATAAAGTAACATCTAAGTGTGGAGGCAAGGGTCAGAAGGAGTGAGAGAGGTCCAAGTAACAGGCGAGTGGTGGTAGGAGTGAGTAGATGTGGCAGGAGTTGCTGGAGGAGAGAAGACAGGAGTTTTTAGGGAGAGGTGAGAGTGAGCATAAATGGAAATGCTCGACTCAAGCAAAGCATTTGCAATGCACTATTCCACATCCCTAGAGACAACTAACCAATGGAGATCAGAGAGAGGCCAAGGGCCTTTAGATTAACATCTTGGCTTATTTAGTCATTAGCATGCTAAGCGAGAAACAATCTCTAAATTTTTACATGGGAATAAGCATTTCTAGGCTAGGGAGAGGGGCACAGCCCTCAGGCCCATTGATCTATCCTCTATATATTTCACAGTCAACATTTGTTTGTTTGTTTGTGGCAGGCTTTGCTCCTTATACAATTCCACACCATTTCACCTATCTGCACCAAAAGTTACACAGTTGCTTGTTAGGACCCTCTGGACATTACTGGCTACATGACATGTTGACACCCCACCCATTTTCCCGGATTTCAACAAAAGTCAAAATGTGTTTGTGGGTTTGTGGCAAAGCGTTGTTCCTTATACAATTCCACACTGTGTCACAAATCTGCCCCACATCGTGCACAGTTACCTGTTAGGACCCTCTTGCCGTTACTGGCTACATGGCATTTGGACACCACACACGGTTCCCCGGATTTCAGCACAAGTCACAATGTGTTTGTGGTCTGTGGCCCTCATTACAACCCAGGCGTTAATGGGTTAACGGCGCCGTAAAAGGTGGTGGCGCTGTTAAACCTTAACTCCTGATTACGAGGTCCCTTTGCGGGTGGCACTTTAATGCCTGCCCCTATGTGGCAAAAATGGGAATGGGGAAGGGCCATGGCGGCATGGGGAATTACCGCCCCGCCAACCTCGGAATGGGGCGGTAATTCCCCATTCTGCCATGGCGGAGTCGGTAAGTTACCGGCATGGACCATGGTGCTATTAGCACCATGGTCCAACGCCTGGGTCGTAATGAGGGCCTGTGTCTTGGCAAAGCGTTGTTACTTATACAGTTCTACACCATTTCACCAATCTGCATCGAATTTGGCATAGTTACCTGTTAGGACCCTCCAGACAGTACTGGGTACATGCCATTTAGACACCACACCTCTTTCCCTGGATTTCAGCACCTTCACACGTGAGACGGTTGACTGAAATCGGCGAAACATCAATGTGGTCGTAGAAGGACCGGTCCAGACACGAGGAATAAAACTCAAGGACCAGGCCCTATGATGCACGGTTTCCAAGATATTTGCACTGCAATGAACTGCATCACACCAGGGTGAGGTCACAGGTATGGAGAGAGCACAGAAGTTCCCAGTATACAGCAGCACACCAACTCTCCCCTCCCCTCCAACGTCTGCTCTGGGGTATGTCAGCCAGTCACACGTGCCCATTCTCAGTGCAGTTTACTTCAGGGTGCAAAACACATCAAGCAACAAGCAAATCAGAACAGCGACCTACAGGACCAGTGTTATCATGGCTGTCTACAGAACCCGTTTGGAGAACGGGTACTTCTGCTAGTATTTCAATGAAATTCCTTGACCCACCTGTGGTAATTGGAGTGAGTCATGTGCCATGTGACAGTAGTTACATCTTTTCACAGAACCTGAGAACATTCGGGTTGGTTGTGCCCTGTGAGAGAACTGATAACCTTAGTGGGTGGATTTAAACTATAGCAAAACATGAGAACCTTAGTAGACAGGGTCACCATATGAAAGGGTCTGAGAACATTAGTGGGAGGCTTTGATTTACGGAAGATCCTGAGACCCTTAGTGGACAGCTTCTCCCTTTAGTAAAAGCGTCTTGATCAGAGCCTCTCAGTCACAGTCATTACCACAGGTATCCATTTTCCAACCGCATCCACCACAAAACAATCCCACTCCATTTTTTGGTGACTCACATGTACGGGGTAACGCGTAATCCCCATCATCTGATCTGCTGTGCTCGCTCTCGGTCGATGTGGTATCCTAATATTCCACAATGAAGAGACTGCTCAACAGGTCACACTGCAAGATTGTTCCTACAGTTAGGTACAACAGCCCCATCCATACAAACAACCCCCTCAGACTGCTATCTGATGGAGAGCATGTTACCGATTATACAGCAACCCTCATGAGTGCTGCTGGCCAGATGAACTGATTTGCTGTACCAGTACTATGATGGGCCATCAACCTTTCTCATGGGTGAAGGATCCAGTGGCTAGGCATGAAGTACCCATGCGGCTGTTGGGTTGTTATCTGTTTCTGTCGATGACCAATCTGTATTCAAGATGCCTGAATCACTGAGGATGGTGTCCCACAGATTATCTTCCCTAGGATGTCTCGGCACACTGTTCAGAAAGCCTTAAACAGGTTATGTTATGTTAGTATGTTTATACCACACACCACTATCATTTGCGTGGTCTCCAGGTACTATGTAGGATCTGAAATAAAGAGGCAGGGTTGGGTTTGTTAGTAGGAGGAGAGAGAATACACACATGCTTTTTCTGTTGTTTTGGTAGTTTCAGTTCAGAATAATTGTGTGGTGCATTAGTCCATATGGGAGGCCTTGTGAGCATGTGGCATAGGGGTGATTTACAATGTTGCAATTGTGTGAGTTTTTGGAGGAGTTTTGGAGTATTGCTGTTTGGTATCGGTGTGGTGTGTTGTGATTATTGTGTATGGGTGGCGTAGTTGGTTAATATTTGGTGTATTTGCAGGAGTATGGAGAGTTTTAGTAGCGTTAGTGTGGAAAACAGTGTGATCGTTGTGGCATAGTGTTGAAGCATGATCACAAAGGTTGTTTATTGAGTAAACTGAACCACACTTTGCGGTGGATAACAATGGTCTCCCTTTCACTGGTAGGTGAATCTGCTTTGTTCACGTGATCCAGAAATCATGAGCCAACAATCAGTACTTCATGCTGTAACCTCTCTGTATTAGAGCTGCAGGCTTCTCTTTGACAAACGGCCATGGTGAGTTAGGTTGGCAAATCAAAGATCTGTGTTTTTAGACCTATCCAGAATTTCAGACATTCCTCTTTTGTGCACATTTTCTTTGGGAGTGAGATCCAGAGTTTTAATGAGATGTTTGAACATGATGATTCACTATATTTCCTTTCTGAGTATAGTTTTGGTTTGACATGTATGTGATTGATAGAGGGTATTTTTGGTTTGTAGATGGAGATGTTTTACTTGCAAGAATGTTGCTCCACTGCAGTGAATTTCTCTGTGAACTATAAAAAAAAATGAACTAGATCCTTTGCTTGACTGGTAGCATGTGCAGGGAGATTAGTACCGGTATGATCTGCTCTCTCTTGCTGAGTCGTAGGCAGAGTCCTTCTGCTGCGTTTTGGATCTGTTGCAGTTTTTTGGTGGTAGTACAGCATTCCAAGTTGATAATGTTTGTGCTGTCTATATTTTAAATGATAAGTCAGATGATGGCAAGTGTTCAGTGTGGGCAAGTTAGAAATGGTAATAGCTGCCAGATAGTATGTAGGTGAAAGAAACAATTTAGTTTCCAGTGAGATGTTGTTGTCCATCAAAATTCAGAGATTTTTTACTACTTCAGATGCTCCCAATCCGGTTCCTATTTCAGTAGGCCATTGTATATGCAAGTGTTTAAAGAGGTTCTTGGGCATGATCATTAGTTTAGTTTTGTCGGGATTGAGCTTGTTGTTGCTCATCCATGCATTGATTTGTGAGAGGCAGCTGACATGCATCTGCTCTATATCCTCGCTGGTCTCTATTTTGTAGATTCTTTGATTATCATCTGCATAGTTGTAGCATGTGAGTTTGTGTTCCTTGATGAGTTTCATGGAAATATTAAAAGGTAGTTGTGAGAGTGATGAGCCTTGTGGAACACCACAAGTGAGTATGCATGATGTTGATCTTCAGAGAGATGGGGCCTCATTACAACTCAGGCGGTAAGGGGTTTACGGCGCCGTAAACAGCGCCGACCCTTACCGCCTGAGTACGAGGTCCCTTAGCGCCATGGCGGATTTAACACCTGCTTTTAGCAGGTGTTAAAATCCATGGCGCTAAGGGACCATGGAGTTAATTACGCCACCGTAATTTACGGTGGCGTAATTAACGCCTTCCCCACTCCCATTATGCCCTATGGGGCAAAAATGGGAATGGGGAAGGGTAAATGGGGATTGGGGACTTACCGCCCCGCCAAACTCGGAATGGGGCGGTAAGTCCGCCAACCACCATGGCGTAAACGTAGTTTACGCCATGGTGGTAAAGTCACGGCCCAGGCAGTAACTTACCGCCTGGGTCGTAATGAGGCCCATGGTCTCTGTTCTTTTTGTCAGGAACTTTCTCATCACCTGTGTGGTTGGAAAAATGTAGGCTACTTAATATTCCTTCTGCTGCCTATATTCCTTCTCCAAATGATGGTGTAGAACCTGCATCATAGCATACTTAGACATTTGCACAGTGTCTCTGCAATGCTGGAAATGGATTGGAGCTACAGGGCCTCCATGTCCTTGTCCTGTACTCCGTTATCATGTGTGTTATGTGTTGTTTTCTGCCCAGGAGTCCATGTGAGACTCCTGGCAGTGTAGCTCTTGCTCTTTTTGGTTGTGGTTAACAGAGACCCTTGAGATACCATTATGGCACCCTGTACACCTAATGTTTTTGGGAACTTGTGTGTTGCCCACAGAGTACGGAATGGGCCGGTGACAGCTCCATGCTGAATTTGACAAGTGCTCTGAGGATCCTCCATTTTGGGATACCCAGGACCTGCCATTGCAATCAGTGGATTCCTGATAGGAGACAAGATGTCCCCTGTGGCCTCTTGGTTTTTATCACTGGTTACCTTGTTTTCCCAAAGTCCTGGGAAGTCCTGACTCTGTCCCTTCCCCTGACTGGCTGTTGGTTGGAAGAACCATATATGGTATTGTGGGAAAGTCCATGCCAGACTGGCTGGAGCATTCCCAGTGATTGAGTTTTGTGGCTACACCCTGGGGGTGGGACCTCAGTGAATGGTGTGTGTGACCAATATGCATTCCATGTTATGGGTGTCTGGTATCTGTGTGTGTGACACAAAGAATGAGACAGCCCTACCCAAAACTGACATGAATGCATTGTGGTGTGCTGAAAGACTGGGTGCTTGCCCCAATCCACATTCCTTGGTATGGGTGTCTGGGTGGAAGGGATTGACCTGAATGCACTGATTGGCTGCCTGCCTGCATGAATGTCCTTCTGACTGATTGGCGGACTGTGCTTGGCTTAGCAGTGTGAAAGAGGGAGAGATCTGTATATTTGGGGACCTCTCACTTACCAAATTGTTCAGAAGCTGAAGTTGAAACTTGAAGCTGCTTATCCTTGAAGCCCAGCTGGAAGAAGTTTTGCTGCTGCTCTATGTCAACAAAATCTGAAAGCTGCTGTGTCTGTCAAGGACTGATCCAAGAGAGGACCTGTTTAGGAGATCTCTCCCCGAGCTACAAGAGAACATCATGCAGAAGCTGATCTTCATCAAGGCCCCCCTGAAGTCAGTACCAAAAGGCTGTCGACTGGTGACGGGGTCCTTCGAGAAACATTGAAGTAAAGCACCAGGACATCGAGGCTGTCGATATCCATCACCGTCTACCAGTGTACAGAGGATTTACGTGACCGCTGGAAGCCTGTCGAGTCATGTTGTCCAGAAGCAGGGACAGCTTGACGCTGTGCTGCTCAACGACTGGAGCTGCAATGCTCCACCATTGCATAAGAACATTTAAACAAAGGGCTCCCTTGCCATCACCGTTGACCGCTTTGTCCTGCAGAGAAAGTCAAGGTTGCTGAATACCGGGGAGAATCTGCTAGTGGGTTTCCCACAACTTGTAGTCCACAAAGAAGCTGATGAAGTGAAGATCCAGCTGTGGTCGAGTCCTGATCGTCGACTCCAATGCCGATACCTGATGCCTGCTGCCGGGCCTACACTCGTCAGTGAGTCCTCTTTGAGGCACCAAACTCTTGTCATCGAAGTGCACTGCACGCCTCATCTACGCAGGTCGGCAAAAGGTGATCGTCAACGAGCACTGCAAAATTCGAAGCTGCTGCCCCGACGACAGTGTTCACATTTTCTTCACATCATCTCGATGACAGTGGCTCCTGCTTTAAAGGGAGTCCACTCATGAGGAACCCATCGATGAGCGGTCGACAAAACTCTGCTAACTCAGGTACATTGGGGTAGTGGAACATTTTTGACCAGGAAACAAGACTATTTAAACATATATGGACTGGGCTTGCTAATACACTTTATTACAGGTTGCCCAGGTGGGGGGGATCCTCACACAGAACTGTGTCTTAGTAGCAGGAGAACGTTTCTGCCATTGTTTCACCCAACTTGCCTTCCTTCCTATATCCTATGCTGATACACATTACTGTTTGATTTGTATGCCATTAGAAATTGTCAGCAGTTGGTGCATTTTAAAGGAGCAATATCTAGGTGTGGTACAAACATAGACATTGTATATATTTGCCATATTAAATCTGCCAAAGTTCAAAGTGTGTTATTAATTGTGTATATATCTTGAACCTTATTTTTTTTTATAAAGAACTGTGTTAGCACTGTGTTAGCACACAACATAGTGTGTGGACATTCCTTTGTGGGGGGCTTGGGGACTACACTGTACCTAAGAACCAGCTAGTATCACCTCCTGAGAGCTTGAGCCTTGGTTGCTGATCCATTGCTACCACAATAGAGAAAATTGGCTGGGGTGCTCTGTGCTTTTGCTCTGCCATATAGTGGGCAGGAGGGCAGGAGTACAGATAACCCCCTCCAGTCTGTACAGTCTCCTCCTTGTGGTGCTTACTTTGAGACTTCATCCTAAGCCATGGGGATGAAAAGAGGTCACTTATACTTTGAAGCATGGATCCACAAAGGAAGTCAGCAGATAATAATGTTTACATAATGAGTGATATGAGTACAGTGTGGGAAGGTGAGAAAGGGTAGTAGCTGCTTGATAGTGCATAGGTGGAAGAAGCATGTGAGGGTCCAGTGAGATGTCATTGTCCATCAAAATTCTGAGATTTTTAACTACTTTGGATGCTCCCAATCTTTTTCCCATTTTCAGTACGCTATTGTACATGTGAATGTATAGAGTGGTTATTAGGCATGATCAATAATTTAGTTTGGTCTGGTCGAGGTTCGGTTGTTGCTCATCCATGCAGTGATTTTTGAGATGTAGTTGACATGCATCTGCTCTATGTCCTCGCTGGTATCAATCTTGTAGATCATTTGAGTATCATCTGCATAGTTGTAGCATGTGCGTTTGTGTTCCTTGAAGAGTTTCATGAGTGGGGTCATGTAAATGTTGAAAAGTAGTTGTGAGAGGGAAGAGTCTTGTGGAATCCCACCAGTGAGTACGCGCGATGTTGAGCTGCAGAGAGGTGGTTTCTGTTCTTTCTTTCACCCACTTCAATGTCAGTGATTTCAGTGATGTATTGGCCATTGATGCCACCATCTGTGAGTTTGACATACCCAGTGTAGTTGGAGAAACGTGGGCTACTAAAAACTCAAGACCCACCTGTTCAATTAACCCAATACTGTATGCATCATCTGTTCTCATAATTTTTGTAACCATCACCTAGATGCCCAAGGACTTTGCACGCTTCTACAAATGGAAAAATAAATAAATAAAGCTCTGCTGGATCCATATAACCTGCCAAGGACCTTCACCTTGTACGTCAGGTTGAGTACACACAAGTACACCAGAGGGAGAACCTCACTCAGGGATGTATGGTGATGATTATGCCACTTGGTTGCCTTCGTGAAAGGTCATAGAGCAGACCTTAGACTGCTGCTATCATTGACACACTGTTTAAAAGCCTCCAGCTAGAGCTTTGTTGTGCAGTAATCGATTGTAAAGTGTTGCAAGACAACTTCACCTCGGTATAAACCATGTCCCCCAACAAAAGAAATACAAAATTCCCATGGACAGTCACCAAGAAAGTTTGAACAGGGGTAGCCATCCTGACATCATACGCGCATATGTTCGGTGTGTGTATGGACTTCTGCTTTCACCCACATCATGCACGCTAACCATGAATAAACCTCTGCAAATGGAGCTATGCCTCTATTTATTTTTTACTAAATGTATTTTAGCTAGTAATGAAATGTACATTTGGAATTAGTGAAGTATTTCAGGAACTACAAGTGTACATTGGTTTTCAGCCACAAATAGAAGTGCTTCATATTTCATATGCTAAATGAGTGGTCCAGGCAAATGTTTTCAAATTTGGAATATGCATAAGCACATAGAAAACTTTGCAACTTCATGTAGCTCTAAAGTTGGGAAACAAACAAACACACCACTAGTTCCCATGAAGGTTTCTAAACATTGTACTAATAACAGGACAATTAGAACTACATAAACCCTTTCCCAGAATTAAAAAAAGTAATGTGCGCAAGGATGCAGTGTTGTGCAATGCAGCAACGCAGGAGATATGCTTCCCGATGACAGATAGCATGCAACACAACTTTCCATGCTCCCGAGCATTTAAAAACCGAGGATCGGAACCTCTGCAACAGAACCCGTGCAGGACAAGGCCACAGTGTTGTGCGATGCAGGTACGAAGGAGACGCTACCCGATGACACGTAGCATTCAACACAACTTTCCACGCCCCCGAGTCTTTTAGAACTGAGGTTGGGACCATTTGTGGCAAAGCCCTCGCAGGACAAGGCTGCAGTGTTGTGCGATTCAGGTACGAAGGAGACGCTACCCGATAAAACGTAGCACACAATGCAACTTTCCACGCTCCAGAGTCTTTAAGAACAGAGGATCAGACCCTCTGCGCTGAGGCCCTCACAGGACAAGGTCTTGGTGTTCTACGATGCAGGTATGTAGGAGACGCTGTTCGATGACACGTAGCATGCAACGCAACTTTCCACGTTCCCAAGCCTTTAAGTACCGATGATCGGACCATCTGTGGCAAAGCCCACGCAGGACAAGGCTGCAGTGTTGTGACACAAGGATTTGGTGGCGATGCGGTAGTGGCAGAGATTGTTAACATGGATGATTTCTCCCTCCATCTGTGTCCATAAGGTAGGAAGGTGTGGGGAGGGAGAGTAGCATTTCTGCACTCCATGTAACTCCCTGACCTTGCGCGTCTGTCCAATTCCATCTGTCCCTCACACATCACCCTCACAATGGTCCCTCTTACTCCACCGGACCATCTGCACCTTTCTCCACTCCCCACATGCGCTCCCTAGCAATTTAGGCCATGCTTCCCCCGCCTGCACGTCTGCCCCTTTTCCCTTCCCCACATGCGCTCCCTAGCAACTTAGGCTCTGCTTCTCCCCGCATGCACGTCCATCCCTTCTTCCTTTCCCTGCTTCCGTTCCCTCGCAATTTATGCCATCTGGTGCGCCATGTGTGTCCCCATGCAACTGTCCTCTCACCCCCTGGCCTTGCCCACCACATGCGATTCCTTCACCAGCTAGGCCCAACTCCCCTCATTTTACTCACACGTGTGTCCCCACCCAAATTGTCCCAACTCCCCCGGCGTAGCACATCCTACTAGCGTTGCTCCCCATGCAATTTACCTGCCCCCGTTACCCATCCTAGCACATCCCTCTCTGCGTTACTCCCCATGTAACTTGTCCCCGCTCCCCCTGCCTTGCGCATTCTTCTCAGCGTTGCTCCCCATGCAACGCTGGCTCGATTCCCTTCAATCCTTCCTCTTCAGACTCCCCATGCTGCAACCAATGTATTCTTCCCTGCTTGTGTCTCTGCATTCCATGCTCTATCGTACTGTGACTATTGTATGGTCAATCTATTGCATCACTTCCATTTCCTTCTTCCCCTCCAGGTCCCCTAGGGTTACCAGTTTTGTGTATTATGTATTGTACTTGCATTCTCACACCCTTGAGTACTATTGTTGTGTACAATTATTGCTTGCTCTGTTTTCTCCACTCACTTTTCTAGGGCCCCCCAAGGTTCCAGTGTTCTTGTTCTGTAGTATACTTACTTGTTGCCCTGTCAATTGTGCGTGACCCCTCTTGTGCCTGCATCCTTGTTTACCCCTCTTGTGGGTACCTCCTTGTTTGCCCCTAGCATGTGAACACCCACACCCTCTACTGCCTGGTCTGCCCGCCACTCCTTACTCTCCGCTGAACCCTCAATGGGGCTCTCTGTCCCCTCTATCTTCTCTAAATGCTATTCTATTGACTATCCTATCCCTCTCACTAGATCTAGTAGGAAGAAGTTCAAAAGGGACACCCTGATCTCCACCCCAGGCCTCTCTATTGCTGATACCTACACCAGTGCTTTCTCCAGACAGACCCTCACCAACATCCTCTTTGTTGTTCCCTTTTCAGGCCTGTAGAAGCCAATATTGTTTCTGTTCTCTCTCCTTTTTCCTCCTCTCCCATTAATGGTGGCACCGGTAGGAGGCCCTCCTGGCCCCCTTGCACTCTTTCAAGACCATTATTAATGTCTACTAAATGGCGCCCTCTTGGTCCAGGGCCATCAGGCCAATCTCCTCCTTTTTGATAGATGCTTCCCGCATCTTATCAACTTCCATCCTTCTCCTGCTACTCCTACCTACTCCTCTCTGGCTTCTCTGCCACCTTTCTCCTCTGCCACCTCTCTGGCACTCTCCTCTGCTTCTCTGGCTGGTCTGCCGCCTTCTGCTTCCTTTACAACCTCTCTAGCATCCTCGTATTCCTCTCAGACTACCCTGCAATCTCCTCCTTTCTCCTCTGCCCATTCGCGGACACCTAACACTTCCGCAGGGTGTACCTCATGCATGTACCCCTCCATGGAAGTCTTGCAAAGGTGGCAATCTGTTGTATGTCATTACGCTTAACTCTCGCTCTGCTGTCAACCACTCCTCAGACATCTGCCATCTCCTTGAATAGCTTGATCTGGATGTACTTGGTCTCACCGAGACTTGGTTCATGGCCAGCTCTGTCACGAGTTTTGACACTCTACTCCCTGAAAGCTACACAATCCTCTCCAAACCCAGAACAAACCATCCTGGAGGTCGAGTGGCCCTGATCTTCCCAGAGTGGATCCCTGCTATTGTCATTCCTATTCAGGCCTACTCCTCCTTTGAATGCCTGGTCTGCAGGCTCTCTATCTCTCCTGGTCTCTCTCTCACTGTGGCCACCATCTACAGGCCACCTGACCAGGTCGCCCTCTTCCTCTCCGAGTGGGCTGACCTCTCCTCCTCACTGCTTGCCTCTACCTCTCAACTTCTCCTCAAAGACCTCAACATCCACTTGGATGTTTCTAGCCCCTCCTATGGGCTCTTTCGCAACCTCTGCAATGCTCTCTCCCTCTCTCTACTCTTCCACTCTTCAGGACACACCCTGCATGTTCTGATCTCGTCAGACCTCCACCTCGCCAACCCTCTCACAACTCCTCTCTCTTGGACTGGCTACTTTCTTCGCTGCTCTCACCTGTCGCGCTCTGTACCTCAGGTTAAGCTGACCTCAGCACTGTCATTCAGCCCATGAAGGATGTATCAATGGAGGCTTTTGCTACTTTCTTTCCTCCACCTACACCTGTGGCTAACTCACACTCTGACACAGCCCTATCCAACCTTCATCTCTCAATCTCTAATACTGTGGATATCCTTGCCTCTGTTACGAGGATCCGTTTGAAGCCTGCATCCAAGTGCAACTCTTGGTATGACTCCAACCTTCCCACCCTTAAGCACAAGTGTAGGGTGGCTGAGAGGAAGTGGAGGGCATCAGGCTCATCCTCTGATAAACTGGCCTGCTGAATGCTCCAACTGCAATACAGACTCTATGTTCTTGCTAAGAAAAGAGCCTAAATCCACAAACGACTCGGCCAAACCTTTCAAAATCTGCAAGGAGCTGGCTAGTCCTGCTGCAGTCTCCACCTCTCCTGTTCCCTCCCATGCCATTTCCATGACACTGGCATCTCATTTCACCACTAAAACTCTGGAAATCATGTCCACTCTCTCCTCTTCCACTACCTCCTCTTACTCTCCCTCTACCATTCCAGGCCCCTCTCTGGCTGTATCTCCTCTTCCTTTCTCCTCCTTCTCCCTGTTCACTCCTGACGATGTTTCTAGACAAGTCCGATCTATGAAAGTCTTGTCAAAGCAGGTGCGCGTAATGTAAGGCCCAAGCCTGGGTGACCTCCTTTCTCTCTGACAGACCCCCCCAGGTAAAACTTGAGTCCTTCCTCTCTGATTTACCCTCCCAGGTTCAACTTGGGTCCTTCCTCTCTTTTATCTCTCTCTCTCCCTGGCTGTATAACCACTACCTGGCAGCCCTGGCCCACCACATCCTACCTTCTGTTCTAACTTTCTGTGTTATGCGCATGATACTCCGCTCTCCTTTAGGCTCCCCTCAGCCTCTTCTGCTCCTTCTCTCATACCTGACTGTCCGCAACTCAGGAATGGTGTGCCTCCAACGATCTCTGAGTTAATACCAGTAATAGAGAGATCCTCCTCATTGGGACACCTGCTCCTGCCTTCCTTCTCTCACTCTGGCCACCCACCCAGGGTGCTCTACCTGCACGTTCCCGCGAGGCTAAGAAACTTAGTGTCATGTTCGACTCCAACCTCTCCTCTCTTCGCATCTCTGACGTCTGTAAGAAGTCACACTTTCAGCTGCACCTCCTCAGAGGTATTCTTCCTTTTCTCAATTTCCCCCAGAAGCTCACTACCTTCAGAGACCTGTTTCTCTCTAGGCTGGACTAATGCAAAAGCATCTTTCTAAATCTGCATGGCTCTACACTTGGCCCTTTACAACTAATTCAGAACAGGACTGTGAGACTTGTCCTTAGCCTCAAGCCCAGGCACTTTATCTCTCAAGCCATGCCATCTTTCCACTGGCTCCTGTGGCTGCGTGGATCAAGTTCAAGACCCTCTGCATCGTCCACAAGGCTTTCTGGGGCTGGGTACCAGTCTACATCCAAGTTTCTCTTCCTAAGCATCTTTCTTCTAGAGCCCTCCGCTCATCCACCTCCAACTCTCTACGGGTCAGACGCTTCTCCAGGCAGAGAGTGGAGGATAGATCTTTGTCCTCGGCTGGGGCCTCCCTCTGGAACAGCCTCCCTGCCTCTTTCAAACTTGAGCAGGATTATCTAAGGTTCTGGAAGACCCTCCTTTTCGCCTCCGCTTTCTCTCTCCCGTGCTGGTGCACCTGTCTGCTATGCAAACTGGTTAGCTGGCCACTCACTGAACTTATGGGACCAGGCTCCTGCACGACCAGTTGCCCTTGCACTGCCTCCGGTGCTTCCAACCACTTAGGGACTGTATCTGCAACCCTACAGTCCCCTGACTCCCTGCACATCTGAACCACTTGGCAGCACTTACGTGCTCCATTGCACTCTCCCCTCGCTCCTGGCACTTCTCCACTTGCCCCCCGCAACTGCACAATCTGAATGACACAAGGATCATGGTTTTGCCCCCCTTCTGTCTTCCCTTTCTTGTCTTGTCGCGCCTAGAAACACTTGTGCACAGCCACATTATAAATGACTTATCAAATCATATAGCGTTCTAATTTGTTCTAACCAGTGTCAATGTTTTGTCAGAAAAGAGAATTGAAGTTCATAGTGAAGGGATTGTTACCACTGACGGTCAGTGTTTATTTGCTGTCTGAATACAATTCCCCCGAAATTAATTCATACAAATATGATAACACAGGATCTTAAACTCTTTCAGTCAAGAATCTGTTTACAAAATGAAAACGTTATCAGTCAGTAGTCTACTACTGTATATAGGTCCACGAGTAACACTCTATGACTCACCCGCCATATGTTTTCATACCCTTTGCAGTTTAAGGACAAAGTGAACCAAATTAATTAGCTTTATTTGGAGATCAGGTGGTTCAGAGCCATGGAACTGAGCAGATTAATTTTGGAATCTTGATGCAAACGACTTCTGCAGGCCGTATGTGAGTCTTGTACGTAATATCTGCCCAGAAATAATACCTCCAAAACAGTGTGAAACGGTGCAGTCAGAACACCAAATTCAGAAAGCCAAGCTCAAAGCTGACTGGTGCATTTACATGATTATACTATCAGTCAGAAACTATCATTCACGGGGGTAGTTGGGGCGTGAGCACCGTGGTAGAGGCATGCCACGTAAAGAAGTGGGGCAGACCATCACATAAATGGAGAGAGCTTATTGGGGGTTGCCAGTCTGTCCTGACTTTTCTGGTTCCATGATTCTGCAAGTAGCCACACCAGCACACGGCATTAGCATGCACTCTTAGAGGAGGCAGCAATATACAACCACCCCTAACTTGTGGCACCCTAGACAACCACCTTTTTTTACTAGTACTTGGACCTGCCATGCTAAGTAGGTCAACAGTATTCAAATTTCTGGCAAAGCCTCAGTTGAAGGCTCTTTAGCGAAAGGTAGGGCAAACCTGTTAGGCAAAAATATAAATAAAAATCTCAGGGCCCCAAAGCGACAGGTGGGATGAAACTTTAGTCTTGCACAGGGACATGTGGAAAGTGGCCATCTTCTTGGGCATTGAACCGTTCTCAAGTTAGGGATGTGAACGTATCGCATGCCAATGTCCCAAAAGTCTTTGGGGGCCTGCTGTCGGTCTTTATTCGTGATGCCAAGTATGCTTTTGATGAAAGCATTCTGTTGGTCCCTCTTTGTGATGAGTTAATATAATAACATGTTTAGAAAGAATGTTTGGTATTTCTTGTAAAGGCGTTGCCTACAGGATGATGCCTGTCTTTGAAACCAATGAAACATAGGTATCTGTCATGGAGCATGAACTTTGGACAGTGGAACAGTTTCATCAGTAAAAATGTAAATATATAATTGCAATAACTGAGCATTACTGCTGGATTTTACTCAATTTTCATTCCTTGATTCATAGTGATGTTTACATTTCTTTAATAAGCACTATTATAAGGAAACGATCTCTGATGTGTCCTCCTGGAAGCCCAGGTTTCTGATGGCAGATATTGACTCATGTTTCCCTAAATGAGTAAACTTTCCTGGCTGACTTTCTGCAAACCAAGCTGGATGGTGGAAGTTCTATAGATGTATAGCTGCACCATGGGAGTGTTCTTACTGTAAAAATTGCTTTGTGCAATGAAGCAGTGAGGTCCCACAACCAGCAATTATGATTAAAGGTAGTGTTTATAAATGCTCCTGACTCACTCGCTTATGATGTCAAGTAGCAGTGTGGGGCACGAGCTCTACTGGGTAGATTGACTGGGATAACTGAAAATGTGAATGAATAAACACCCTATGAGAATGACCAAGAAGAATCCCATAAACATTGAATCTAGTGACCACCACTGTATGGGTGTTTATCAAAATATTTAAACAGATGCAGTGATTGTGATTAAGGGGCATGACTCCTATCCTCGCTCCATAATCCGAAAAATAGGGAGAGCCTTTTTCAGTTATATGTTAATGCATGACAGAAGAAAACTCAGTTGGAGGCAGAATGCCAAGGCTCTGAAAAGGACACATAAAGAAACTAAAAGACAATCTGATGGAGAAGCTCTAACCAGAAGTTATGACCTGACCATTTACAAAGGTCACTGCGATCATGGACCCTTGTCCAGGTCTGCTAAAGGTAAGGCATCCCAGACACATGCATTAGCTTAAATGAACAGCCACACTGTCGCAGTATCAGAACCCCTGTAGCTCAGGACATGTTTTTGTATGGCTGTCTTAGGGTTGTACTCATCACCTGTTTGGGAAACAGTTCTGGGAAAGAAGTGGGATCATTGGCATGACATACAAAAAGGTCTGGTGATTAATAGTGAATGTGTATTAATATTTAGCACACATCATATACTCAACTGAAACTGTACATCCCATTTAATCAGACTATACAACAACACTATTGTGTTGTTAATTATTTTATTTTTCAATGTTCAATCTTACATTGCCCAATCAGTCTTCAAATCTTTAGACCTGTTTCAACTTTCTGGGAAATGGACAGAATAACCCTTCCCCAAATATTTCAAAACATTAATATTCAAATTGCTTCAATTAAAATGAAAAACAACAATGATTGTTTTCTTAATACCTCCTAATTTATACACAAAACCTGATTACACACACTGATCTGTGTTACTGTATGTGAACAACAGTTCACTAGGGGCTATTTTGTCTTTCCTTTTATTTGAAGAACAAGCGTGTCAACTTCGAACAGAAATGTCTTACAATAACACATTTACAGATGAGGGGGGCATTCCAATCAATGGTCCCTGTCCAATAGCACAACGATGGGAACAAGTGCGGAGCCAGTTTATGAGGGTGTAAAAAAGTGAGACACACACCAGGGAAAAAACAAAACAAACATTAACCTAAGAGTAGTACTGTGTAAATGTACACAATTTCAATATCAGTTGTCACTGGCACTGGAGGGCCTGGTGTCGTCATGTTGGAATGATAGAGAGAGGTCAAGGGGAGCTCCCTCTTTGGCGAGTAATTGATGTTTAAGCCAAGCTTTGAAGAGATCCACAGTTGAGCTGGCTTTGTTTGTTATGGACAATGGGTTCCAGTAGAGCAGGGCAATTCTTGAGAAAGTGAGGAAGCGAAAGGAGGCACAGGGAGGGTATTGGATTGTGAGTTTTACTGAAGAGAAGGATGGCAGGGAACGAGGTGGTGAGTAAACTGACAGGCATTCAAACATGTACTGATGAGCAAAACTATATAAAGCATTGTATACTACTAGAAGGAACTTTAAAAGAGAGCGGTTGTGCACGGAGAGCCAACCAGCATGTTGTCCGTAGGTAGAGGTAGGGGAGGATCTGATAAGATTGTAGAGAGTGCGATTAGCAAATTTGAGGATGTATCTAGAGGGAGGAAAGAGTCGAATGGAAGGCAAGGAGTAGGCTTGAGCAGTAGTCAATTTTGCTGATCACAAGAGCGTTGATTAGAGTTTTTGTAGAGTTGTTAGTAAGAAAAGAATGCATTTTCCAAATGTTGAGGAGGTTAATATAAGCAGCAGAGGCAATGGTAGTGATGAATTGCTGCAGCCATAGGTTGCTATCAAAGAGGGCCCCTTGAATGAGGGAGAAAAAAGTTTAGGCTAGAAGGAGATAGGAGAGGGGAGGATAGGGAGGGCATTGTAACCTAGGAGAAATATGTTTTCAGTTTTTGAAGAGTTCATCATGAGGAAGCAGAGAGACATCCAGTGACAAACTGCAGTGAGAGAGGGTAAAGACCTCACAGAGATAAGCGCAGGTCATTGAGACTAAGGGCCTCATCACGAGTTGGGCGCTAACTCCGGTGGTATTACAGCCAGAGCTATTAGTCCTACCACCAAACCACCGGGCATTATTAGCGCCGGATCACAGGTTGGCGGAACAGTAAATCCCCATTCCCCATTGGGCCCATTAGGGAATTTCCCATTGGGCCCAATGGGGAATGATCAGCGGTATTACCGCCGGTGGTAATAGTACCGAAAATCAGCAAAATCACAGCTCAGAGCTGGAAGTAAATCCGCCATTGCCCGTGATTTGGTGGACCCTCAAATGCGGCAGTAATAGCGTTACCACCACATTTAAGGGTTACTGCCAAACTCGTGATGAGGCAGTAAGTCTTTTACCATTTGGGGAGCAAAGGAGTCGATTGGAGCACAAGATTGGTTGGCACTGCGGAGATGATTGCTAAATAAAAAGGACAGGTAGCGGGAGATGTAGTCATAGCAGAAGCAGTAAGGAGTAGAGGGAGTTGATAGAAGGACAGCTAGGGAATGTGAGGGAAGAGGTCTACAGATTCTAATTGAAGGGTAGTGAGCAAAGCCATTAGCACAAAGTGAGGGGGTGATGCATACTGGCTTGGGAGGTCTGAGAAATGATTGAGGGATAAATTAAAGTTTGTAGAAGTGATTGTGAAAGGAGGAGATTAGGTTTGTGAAGTAGGAAGATTTAGCAGATTGAAGAGTGCAGAGGTTAGGGCAGCAGGCACATTTTGTAAGCTAGTATTAGGGTAGGTGTCCGTAATTTGCAGAGGTCACAGCAAATTTGTTTTGAGGGTATGAATTACAGACATAATCCAAGGCTGAGAACAGGGATGGAAAGATGTGAATTTGTGAAAAATCAAATGGAGTCATAAGTGCATAGTTAAAGTCAGAGAAAGCATGGTAATTGGAAGAGGCCTGAATAGGGGAAAGGGACAGGAGAGAGGTCCTATTATCATTAAGGTAAGAGACAAGAAAGCACTCCCTGACATCCCTCTTAGTCATTAAAGAGGGCCGATGAAGAGTAGAAGATGGATGGACCAGAATGTTAAAGTAAATAATGGAGTGATCAGAGGGAGAGGGTTACATGGAGAGGTCAGAGATGAGAGAGTGAATTAGAAAGAAAAATAGGGTCAAGAGAGTTTCCATCAAAGTGGGTAGGCTGGTCATGGGGGGGAGTAGAGGAAGTGGTGAGAAAGGATGGAGTTACATTCAAGGCAGGTGGCCGCAGAGGGATTGGGGAAGTTCATTTCCACCACCATGACAATGGGGATGTCCAGGGTGGGCGCCACATGCAATCAGCTTGCTCCGAACACTGGCTGAATCCCACAATCCAAGCCTGTGTTGCCAACAAACTTGAAACTGTGAGAGCCCGCCCTGCCTCCGATTTTCCATTGCATCGTCTTAGGTGAGTATTTGTTTGAATGAACGGGAAACTGTGAGCATGCTTACCCTCATTCAACCAAATAGATTGCTATCAGCACCCCAGATTAAAAACACAGGGTGATAAGAGCAATAACACCCTCGCCGGTAGCCTGAAATGGGTGGTAAAGGAACCAGGCTCCATTATTATTAGTAGAAAAAATTTATTATTTCCATCAGATGTCAGCTTTGCATTAATCAACTGCATGCTATTTCATACATGACATTGAGCTGTTCACTATCCCTACTTTCATAAATTGGACATAAATGAGCATACTATGACTTTTCAAACAATCTGACATCTTGTCAAATTATATTGCAATTACGGGGCCCAACCTCACACTGGAATTTCAAATAGATTCCTTTACACACGCTCTGTCTATCGAAGAATGTCATTTTCTTACATCACCTACTTTATCTTCCTTCTTAATGTCACCTGACACACCCAATGATTAATGACTATATGCCTGAGACTGGATACAAAGTGTAGCCTCATCATAGGCCTGCTATTGCGGTGCCTTATCAACAGCTGGGAAAAGGCAGAACTCACAAGGTTGGTTACTCCATGCAGAGCCTCTTAGGTCCTTAAAGAAAAAAACATATAGCGCAGGGTTGAGCATTACTAGTGAACATCAAATGCCCTTAAAAATAATCTAAAAACAAAGATGGCTGTCATGTAATAGAAATGGAACTCCCTTTTCCATTACAATGGCTGGAGTGGAAAGGGATGAACAATGAGCAACAATGATGAGTGAAGGACGGAGAGGTAAGCGGGGTAGTCAAGATGGATGAGGTGCTGAGATGGCCGTGGTGGGGAAAGAATGTATGTGGGCTTTGAGGTGGCAGAGGCCAGTGTGAGGGAATGTCGGCAAAAGAAATGACATTGAAATGCTCATGTGCCAGGCTCATATCACTCCCACGTACTTTTATTTTTATTTCCATTTACTTTAGTTTGCTTTTCCTCATTATTTACACATATACTCCTTGTAGTCTGCGCTAGGTGGCAGGAGGGCACCTAGCCTCCAGTTTGCCTTGGTGCTCTCGGCTGGCTTGTCTTTTTTTTATGTATTTCCCGCACTCACTGCATGGCAGTCTCTCTTCCCTGTCAGTTCGGCAGGGTCTCAGGGGACTGGCGTCTGCAACACCATGTGCCTATTAAGGCCCTTTGTCTCCCGGAAGCGGGACCGCGCCTTATGCACCAATGTCACGCCTAAGTATAGCCCATTTATGCCCCTCCATGGCACAGTTGGCATGGCGGGCCCATTTGCTTGCATTAAATCTGTTAATGGTGGACTGGACACACATTCGCGGAGTCAGCTACTTCAACTTGACCAAGATTCTACAGTGCTGCCTTGTTGTGTTAGTGTATCTGACAAAGCTGGTAATATTCACCTCTCGCCTCAGTCCTTTATAAAATGCCTGCTTTTTAATGCTCCCTCGTTGGTTCCACACACAGCAGAGTGTGATGATGTCTGATTATTGCCCTGATTTCACATGTTTTGCAGAAACCTGGCTGAGCGAGAGTTCAGGTCCTGCATTAGGGCAATTGGTGCCTACCAATTTGAAAATTGTACACTCTTACCCTCCCGTGCCCCGTTCACGTGAGGTGTTGCTATTTTATCTTTCATTCCTGCTATTCGAGCTCTCTGTTACTGCTAAATCATCATATTCAGATGGAGGCATTGCTTGCTGGTTTTGTGGTGTCTTCTACAACCTCTGTCCATCTCTTGGTGGTGGAACATCCTCCTGGCTGAGAGCCTGCATTTTAAGATGCCTTTCTTGAAATAGCATCCGGTTTCCAGATTTGGGACGTGCATATTTTGATTACTAGTGACTTTAATCTGAGAGTGAATGACCTAGCAGATACCAAATTTCAAAATGTAATTTTTGCGATGAACGAATTAGCATTCACTCCACAAGTCAATTTCCCCACTCCTGGGCTAGAAAACACATTGGGTCTTATATTTTCCCCTCTGTCTGTAGTTTCGGTCTATCCGGCTTTTCTGGCCATCTGATCTGATCACTTTATCGTCCCTTTTTCATTGAACTTTAGGCCCATTAAATCGTTGCCACATTTTCGAGCTAGCCAGAGTCTGGGTTGGCATTTAAAGATGACATTGTTGCACAAATTAAAGCCCTATGGGACAAAAATGGGAATGGGGAAGGGCAAGGGGCGAAGGGGGAATTACCGACCCACCAACCTTGGAATAGGGCGGTAATTCCCCTTTCCTCCAAGGCGGTGCCGGTATTTTACTGGCATGGACCAAGGTGCTAATAGCACCTTGGTCCACCGCCGTCCGTGTAATGAGGCCCTTAGTCTCCTTATCCTCCACTCTGGAGTCAGTGGCTGACCCGCTGGCACCTCCTAAACATTCTAGGCCAAAAGCCTACCCTTCTCAGTGCTGGTTCTCTGATGACCTGCATGCTCTCTGCCTAAAGCGTAGGCAATCCGAGTGCAGATGGCGACTCGGCTTTGATCCCGCTGCTAAATCAGACATCTTTTTTACCTCCTCTACCTATCACCATGCTATTGACACTGCTAAACGGACCCATTTTTCATTTTGGATAGAGACATCGATGAACCATTCGAAAGAATTGTTCAAGGTCGTGTGCGGGTTATCCTCTAGTTCATCTGATCCTATTTCCCCATCGCAGAGTCTGTGTGATTCTCTGTCTCTCTAAGTTGTATCAAAAAATAACAAAATTCGGTCTGGTAATTGCTCTTCAGGACTCAGGTCACTGGTGGCTTCTACCACAGCTAAGGTTACATTGCCTATTAGTTTTTGGTCAGTGTTTCCTGTTTCTCAGACAAGGATTTTACAGCTGCCATTTCTAAACTGAAGTCGGCATCGCCCATGGATCCTATTCCTCTTTGAAATAAGGATATTTTGACTCAAATAGTTCATTTGCTGACTATACAGCAGTGAATGATTCTTTGCAAACAATACCAATTCCTGTGTCCCTTAAACATGCCACAGTTACACCTCTGTTAAGAAAATCATCCCTAGACCCTCTTATTGCAGCTAACCTTCAACCTATGTCTCTTCTACCCTTCCTTTCTTTGAGAAATCTTTGTTCTTTCACTGTTCACAGTCTGTTTTGAGAGTGTATTGACGATCTGTCTTCGATACATGACAAAGGCAGCATCGATGCTCTTTTGTTGCTTGACCTCTCCACAGCCTTTGATACCATCAATCATCAATCATGCTGCCCTGCTTGATCGTCTGACGGGGGCCGGCGTCTCTGGTACCGCTTTACACTAGTTCCCTTCCTTTCTCTCGGTCTGCTGTCAAACTCTTTCTCTACCTCTGTTTCATTCTCAGGCAGTGGCCCACACTTGTGGTGTCCCCCAAGGGTACGCCATCGCACATATGCTGTTTAACGTGCACCTTCAACCAAACACATCTTATCCCATGGCTTCCTGCGGCATTCTTATGCTGATGACACCCAGATCGCCGTGACCTTTCTCTTCCTGAGTCAGCAGCCAGCTTGAGGATCTGTCTGGAGGCTGTGGGGGACTGGATGGGCAACAACTGGCTCAAGTCCCTCTGCCTCTTATTTCTGGACTCCTGCTTTCTGTGCTTCTTTCATGGGCCCTTTTTCTTCTGCGGCCCATGTTGTCAAAGACTTATGAGTTCAACTATCCGCCTCACTCTCTATGGAGCCACAAGTCAATGCAGTTTGTCAGCGGGGCTACTTCCAGCTAAAACTGCCCCAGAGGATCCTTCCATTCATTCCAGTGCAGCTTTGTGATTCTGTGGTTTCTGCACTTGTCATGTCCTCCACCGACTACTGCAACTCTTTATTTTTGGTTCAACCTGGTTATTTACTAGAGCACCTACAGGTCCTCCAAAATTCAGCAACTCACTTTGCCAATTCTATGCCACGTGGTGCCCACATTTCACCTGTGCTGCGTAAGCTGCTAAGGCTCCCAGTAGGGCCAATGCATTCAATTCAAGGCTTTATGCTTGGTACACCGTGCTTTTTACGGTCAGGGAGCTGAGTACCTTCCGGCAAAATGTTACCCTTATATCTCTGGTCATGCACTTTGCTCTGCAGATGGCTGCATTGTCCCCATCCCCAGGTTCAAAAATAGTCGGATTGGGGGTTGCTCTTTTTCTGATGTAACTGCTTCACTGTGGAACTCCCCGCCACGTCATCTTCAGGCCACAGTAATCATCTTTATTTGCGTAATGCTTTGAAAACGTTCCTCTTCTAATTTGCTCTTGCCCGCGTTCCTGTCTAGTAGCGCCAAGATGCCTGTTTTGGTGAATGTTCCGCTCAATAAATAAATTTAACATAACATAGCAGCCTGGTGGAGAGGAGCTAGTGGCATGGATGGAACACAGGCTTCATGCTGTAGTAAAGCCTGCATTCCTAGCCACCTGAATGGCTGGCCCCCCTCCTCCAAATGGCAGTTCTGGATTTGCCCCTATGCAAACTGGAATTAGCTCCAAAGAAGTGGCACTTCAAGTAGCAGGTGATCCTTTTCAAAATAAGCTGGGACTGCATTATAACCAGATTGATTGGGTTACAATGCAGTCCCATGCAAGGCCAGCAGAAGAGCTGAGGGCTGGCCTGCCAGTACGCTCAATCCTGACCAGCCATTCTGCTCCGTCAAACCATGGGCCAATTGTGGCCTCCATCTTCAATGCAACTTTGCTCCTTTCAGTACATCAGCTATTATATTTTAAAGTGAGTTAGATAGGTGAGTTGAAATGTAAATGTGTCCCTTTTGTAATTTATGGCTACATATTTCTATATTATGACTGTATTCTGGTGCAATTTAAATTCAAATATGGAGTGTAATATAATTTTAATATTATGAATTCAAGTGATATTTTCAAAACTCGTAAAATATGAAGTGTGAAAAATAAAGTTACGTGAGTATTAAACAAATAACATAGAATATTGGAAACAGATGTATTATCCTGCTGTCTCTTTTAACATGTTTTAAATTCTTCTAGATGTTATGATTTTTTTCTCTTAACATGTTATAAAGGTGTTTGTGATTTTGTAGCCAGTATTCCAACAAATAATGTAGCTGCAGCAAATTAACATTATAAAAGGAAATTAAAGTACTATGCAGTCAGCAATTACGGAAGAACAGCACACCTAACACGTGTTACCTGCTGGAGCTTTATCAAGGGTGATTTCTGTCATTGGCATGGCCTTTCGAAGGCATTTACCCAGTAAATCACCTGTCATTTGGCTGTCATAGTGGCCTTCGTCTTATGCTGGTATGCATACATAGTATAATCAGTTGCATAACATATCGCAGGTAGAATTAGTAATGCAATTCCTACAAAGCCAAATACACATTTCGGCAAATGCTATTTACATGACCTGGCACATATCATTCAACTGCAACAATACATCAAGATACTACACGAGTGGCAGATATTTTATGTACATAGAAAAGTACTGCTAAAATATAGTTACATAAAGAGTGCAAAGCTATAAAAAAAAGTGCTGGGAAACTAATTGTTGACTGATGCCATTAAAACGCGATATGTTTCTGTTTGTTTGCAGAAAGGACTACAGACGTACTGCTTCCTAGTTTTTGCCACGGTTTGCCTGGCAGGTGCACTGTACCTGTTTTTTGTTTTGCCTGAAACCAAGAACAAGACATTGGCTGAAATCAGCCAGTCATTTGCCAAAAGGAATAAGCCATCCTCAAAACCTGTAGAAGTGGACAGCTGCAGTTCGGAAAGAAAATCAAGCACGGGCACCGAGTGTGCACAGCCCGCCGCCATAGAAAACGGACAAGTCACAACTGACAAAAAAGAACAGGAGAGGGAAAGCGCTCTCTGAGCCAACATGCACATTGTTCCATGTGCCGAAATCTCTTTTTGAGCCATAATAAGCTGCCCTAATGAGCCTTTTGGGTACATTATCCAGAAGGGAAATGAACTGCATCAACACAGTGTTAGTAATAACCTGCCTTCTGTATCCCTGGAGAAGGGCAGGCTCCCTGTTTTTTCTCATCATTTTGGAAATGCAAACTGAGTATATTGAGCATTAGATATTATTTCTGAGTAACTGGTGCCAAAATACAACTGTGAAGCGCACTTTAATTCCACAAGCTAACAATCATATACAAGACATTGTTCTCCACTGTTGAATCTCAGCAAGCGAGCTTTAGTAATGTATCACTTCAGGGCAGTACAGCAGTGAGAGAAAATGGCATTGCATTAAAAATAATAATAATTGACTATGGTTAGGGATGTTATATCATACTAAGTATTTGTTCAAAATGCATTCTATCTTTGGCATCATAGAATTGGCTCCCAGCTGTGGTCACATTAGGCTATTGCAAGTAACTGAGAAGTTTCAAAACCAGCTCAGATAAGACTGACTCCTCCATCCTACACTTCAGGGTGGCCCTGAAAACTCTTCAAAGCACGACTTACCAACTGCTGATCACTCTACTCAACCCTAATTCCTTCTCCTGCAACTGGATCATTCTCAACCCTCCCCTGCTCCATGTATCCATCCTAGCTCCTCTACTATGCATGCATCCCCTATACAGAGGAGTAGCCGACATTGTCTAACAAGCGGGGCCTGAAGCTAATGTAGTTAGGCCCACCCCAGCCACACTGACATCTGTAAATGCCTACAAAGTGCTCCAGAGTTGGCATTTACAGAATTTGAGTGGCCTTGCCTGCTCAGGCCCCACCCTGTCTACGCCTCTGCCCCTATGAACAGCTCTTCATTGCTTCTCAGCAAGGCTTCCATTTTATAAATTGCCACACAATCTCCCAGGTTTAGAACCTATAAAAAGCACTGTTGTATGTATTGTATTCTAATAATAAATGGTTGGTGAAGTGCCAGCCTACACATTCCTCGTGTACTTTTCTTTTCACCACTAGCTTTTGTCTCTAGAGGATTCTTTCCCAAGTGTTATTTTCCTTTTCACCTCTCCTTTTCTTTGTCTAAGTTCTTGCTGGTTCTTTGTGTATGAATGATGTCTGTCTTTTCATGCCCCCTTCTCTTTTCTGCAGATATCTGTATTCCTATTTCATAATTTCTAGACCTGTTCTCAATCTGGCATTTTCACATAAGATCCACATCCTTCTCACTCCTCTTTCCTGCCTGTTTTTGGGGAGGCACCATCTCTCAAAAATGATCTGTGCGGGGGATGTGCGCTGCAGGTGTGCTGGTGGAATTGTGCCATGTCCAGTAAGATGTACTAAAGCAGAACAGCCAACTAGTGATTCAGATTTCGTTGCAAAGCAGAGTTGTGACATTTCAATTTGCTTTTTTAAAGAGACAGGCATTTATATTTCACATTTGTATAAATAAATATAACATCAGGTAGCAACAGGTAAGTCTCTCTCAAGGTCCTTACCACAAAAATACCAATAGTCATCTCTATGAAGTGGTATCTTTCTATTTCCAAGATATCCACCTGAAGTCACTCAAATACCACCACCATCCAGGAGAACTATATTGTATCTATTAGGCATACATTATTTAAACATGAGCATCAGGCAATCCAGTTCACTTCATTGCGAGACATATTTTTTCTAAACTTTGTAATGAGTTTTTAAATACATTGACAAATATAGGTGCCATGATTGATATGTGAATTGTTGGATGGCTCCCCTTTCCGCAACCTTTTGTAAAATGAAATAAATACATTTGTTTATAAGAGACATAATTATTCATCACAAGTGAGCTAATTAATACATGTAAGCGTATTTTATATATTTAGATATCAATCGTTTAAGTTGAATTCATGGTTTTATACTATCATTGCAGCATTTGTTCAAAGAAAATCAAAAAGTTGATTATGTAACTAACAACCCCTCTATACTCATTCTCCTTGACCTCTCCTCTGCCTTTGACATGGTAACCACAACATCCTGATCGCACGTCTCTGTGACACCCTGGGAATCGCAGGTCAGGCTCTGGCATGGTTAACCTCCTTCCTCTCCCATCCCAGGTGGAACTCAGAGCCTTTCACTCGACTATCACCCGTTCAACCGGTGGCGTTCCCCAGGGATCTACCCTATCCGCCTGGTCCTTCAACGTTTATATGGCCGCCCTGGCATGTGTCAGTGCTACCTTCACCTCTAACGTCCAGTGCTACGCAGATGACATGCAACTATCTTTCAGGCTACTCTCAGCCGCTACCTTCTCCTCGATCATATCTGATTGTCTATCCGCTATTCAGTCTTGGTGTGCTGCAAACAACCTCTGCTGCCTCAAGGCCACTAAGATTGAGATTGTTTACATTGGGGCTCCTGTCTCCGCTTTCCCACTCTCACTCTTGCCGGCCTCCCTTGGCCCTGCACCTGCACTGACCTGCGAAGCAAGAAACCTTGGGGTCATCAATGACTCCACTCTCTCCTACTCTTCTCAAATTTTCTTACATCGAACAATCAGCTACACCTCCTCAAAGGTACGCAACCTTTTCTTACTTTCCCCCATAGGCTCACTGTCTCCAGAGCCCAGGTACTCTGCATGCTGGACTATTGCAACATCCTCTTCCTCAACCTCCTTTCTTCTGCCCTGCTCCCTCTGCAACTCATCTAGATCAGAATCACAAGACTTATCCATGGCCTCAAGACCAGGGACCACATCTCCCTGGCACTGAACTGCCTTCACTGGCTCCCTGTGGCAGCAAGGACCAAATTCAAGACCTTTTGCATTGTTCACAAGGCTTCCTGGGGCCTGGGGCCTACTTATCTGCAATGCTGCCTACCTAAATTCTGTCCTCACGAGTCCTCCGCTCATCTACCTCCAGCCTTCTGCGAGTGAGCCTGTTCTCCAAGCAGAAATTTGGAGGGAGATCCTTATCCTCAGCTGATGCTTCCCTCTGGAGTAGCCTCCCTGCCGCTCTCGGTCTTCAGCCAGATCTCCTTAAAGTCTGGAAACTCCTCAAGGCTTTCCTCTTCTCCTCTTCCTTCTCTCTCCCTCTACCCTGCTAAAATAGTTCTCTGTTTTTCTGCCTTTCTCCCTCATTTTCCTTACAGTATGCTGACTGGCCACCGGATGTACCTCAGGGTCTCACTGGTCCCCGGCATCCCTGCCAGTCATCTCTTGAACGTAACCAGGGACCCTTGACCCCACTCACACTCAATCCACTTGAGAAATTAACCCAAGAGAGTGGCACTCTCTGCGCTTAACCCAGTTTCAACTGACCAGTTGCACTTTCCTTCCCCTGCCCTGTGACCCTCTGCACACTTGCTCGATCTGCACTCACCTTGCCTGAAGATCGTCTAGTCTGTTCTCCCTTGTCTTTTTTACTGTTATAACTGCAGAATCGCTGTCAGGCCTATTTGCTGTATCTCAAACTGTTAAATTTATTTTTACGCACTAACTCTGCCTGCACAGACTATTATCATATCAGAATTTCAAGGGCTCTGAGCGACTGTTTGTTTTTTCCCCATGTTCCCACCCTCCTTGAGCGCTTTGAAACACTTGCCTGTGTATAGGCGCTATATAAATAAACAATACAATAGAATACAATATAGTAATCAAGTGAATCGATCAGTTGTAACAAGATTTTCAAGGCCAGGGTGGGAGTGTGAATTAACATCTATATTGTGTTGCAAGGTTCTTGCTGCATGAATTCCTGAATGACTTTGGCATGCCGTTTTCGATAAGATCCTATCTTGAAAGCACCATGTTTTAAAGTAATAATCTGGCAGAATTGGATCGCGAGGCAGTTTTCACAGATATGCATTACGTTTCTTCATGTTTGTAGTAATGACAATTAGGGGTAGTTTTACAAAATACATATGTATTATTTGCTATTGTTTATTTTCAGAAACAAAACATTTTTGCCAAACATAGATCTACTTACTGTCTTCAGGAAAGACTTACATGAACAGCAGTATTCAACAGCAACAACGGCCCTGGACTGACGTCATTCTACTATTCTATCTGGCTGGGTTCCATTTTGTGACTCTGTGATGGTTAGAATTCTAAACAAAACCATATCTGGAAGGAGGACATTTATTTTATATTCATTTATTTAGGCAGGATGTCATGTGGAACAAAGATACCTTACAAACATAGGATAAAGTATCAAATGATGGAGACGTGCATATGTGTTTCTCATACCCAGCAAGTGAAGACAACATTTGAAAGAACATAACTCAAGCTGGAGGTCACGTGGTCTACCAGGTTGACAGTTTGTATTTTTAAGTAAAGCAGCCTCTGCCACCATTTAAAGAGACAAAAACACTCTGTGGAGAGGAAGATTCTAGGCTTGGCCCACATTGCTCTCATGCACAATTACTGACAATAATCTTACCAGCTGCACAGAAGTGGGCAGAAGATCTATTACACAACAGAAGGACTTGTTCAGATTTCATAGTGAATTTCACTTTTTCTTCTGTATAGATATGATAAGTCATTTATAACATGCCTGTACACAAAAGTTTCATAGTGTAAGAGTCTCTCATGTTCTCACGTCCAATATGGAACCTCATTCAGAAGATCGAAGGTTCACTTTCATATTAATGTCATTTTGAACATTGATGTTGGATTTCATGAATGCATAATGTGTTTATATTTAAATTGATTCTATTATTTCTGTTTTGTTCATAAATAGGCTTTCTGTGCAACCCTGTGCGCGTCTTGTCCTGAGGGTGGAAGGAGGCAGCAGGAATCAATACTGTTAAATTAAGGGTCCCAGGTTCATAAAAGGACTTTATTCAATAAATGAAAATTGTCTGCGCCTGGTTTGGCATGGCTGGAAAAGTCCTCCGAACTAGTTGTCGCCCAATTAAATGATTCTACAGCTTGTTTTTTTCATTTTGTTTTTGGAGAATGATACAACATAATGAAAGTATAGCTACAGTTCCTTCAATTCATTCCAACCTGCAAGCCATATATGCTAAATACAAAGCATCAACAAAATGGGAATATAAAGAACAAATATATTTCAGATGGAAGAATTCACAAAACATTTATTTCATAATATAACAAATACCTTATTATTATCATTATAACCCAAGAAAATATCAAATTGAACCTCAGTGGCAAAATCTTACTCTTTGAGACCAATTTCCAATATTTGCTCTAGAAGCATTTCTGAGAGCGGTTTCATGCCTCTCTTGGCTTTCCTCTGACAGCCTAATTTCATAATACATGTTAAATGCATACAAGGAATACCCAATGATAGCACATTCTTGCAGAGGGGTTCCCTTGATGCAATCTTAAACATCCAGGAGTAGGGGGGAAAAATGAGGCATCTTGTGAACAAGTAAGTGTGTAGAGGAGCAGATGTACACATCCGCAGGAGATCCTACCCCCTTACATCCCCTGTATTGAAGATATGAGGTTGTGCCCTGTAGGATTATTTAGCATGTTTTGGGAGCACAGCACCATTGCATGGGATTAATGTATTGCTATAATCTTCAACAAGTTATTCTCTTCTTCATGGCAATTCTAAAGGGGATTATGAGAGGAGGGCTGATATTGGCTGATGGACAAAATTAACATGAAGACAGACTTTAGCAAGACTGTGGAAAAAGCACCCAAAGCTGCTCTATGCCAGGGTGCACCACCTTTTTATGGACTACTAGCTGGAGTACCCAGCATTGTCCGTGTCCAGAACAAGTGGTGTCTCATGTGCCCTGGATGATGTTGCTCTTGACCTCTTGTCAGCAAGTTTTGCTTCAGTTTGCTCTGGCATCTCATTTGCCCTGGAGAAAGTTGCGCTTGTCCTCTGGTTGACAAGTCGTGCTGCTGTTTTCTGTTGTATTTCAGAAGCCCTTGATATTTATTTTCGCTTTGCCTCAGATGGAGCTTTTCCAAGTGATGTTCCTTTTTTGTGCGGCTTCTTTCAGTCACTCAATGGCTTCAGCACATTTGAGAAAATGTCCAAGAAAGATTGATTGATTGATTGATTGATTGGGCTCTCTTCTCGTGAATGAACTTAAGTAAACTGTAACCTTGCCATTTCCCATATTTGGAGTGGCAAGATAATTTTTTTTTGGTCCCTTTAAATATGCCTTAATAAACACTTTCCAACTGTATACAGTAGCAATACATTTCAAATGAATAACCAACACATCGAATGCTTCAGACACTTTTGAAAAATTCTGCCTCTTTCTAGTACCTACTGTAGTGAATCGGGTTGAGCATCAGTAAATGAGGGTGTCTATGGAGTGAATTTTTTGCATCCAAACATAGACTACAATCTTGCCCCAGAAAAATGAAGAATCCATGCACATTTTGGTAGCAGTGGGTTCAACTTTGTGGATTTGTATAGCCAGACTAACATACAGACACGCATCGCAAAATGTTTTTGCATATAAGATTTTTGCATCCAAATATATACTACGATCTTGCCGCATATAAAAGTATCAGGGTCAAGTGGCACAGCGAGTAGCATGCTCGATTTGACATCCGTGCAGAGCCTGCAGATGCAGGTTTGAATCTCGGCAGGGCCAAACTCAGCCTTTCATCCTTCCGAGGTCCATAAATGAGCACCACACACCATGGGTAATAATAAGCAGCGCTCAGATACCTTAGGGTTCGTAGCGCTATATAAATGCAAAATTATTATTATAAAAGTGGAATCCATGCTAAGTTTGGTAGACGTGGGTCCAACGGTGTGGATTTGTATAGCCGAACAAACATACACACATACATACATTCCGCTTTATATATGAAGATAAGTAAATATCTCTGCAGTCATGTGTTTACTCTTTTTTGTGTTTGATATAAAAGTTACAGTCATACTACTTGATGGTTCCTACAGCGTTCCTGTCAGCCACTCTTTAGCTCTTCAGCAACATAACCCAGTGAAGAGAAGTATGTGTCTGTGGAACCAATACTTCAGGAACACATCTCACAGTGTTCAACATAGTCAATATGGCTACAAACAAAGCACTTGATGAATAACGTCCACAGAACTAAACGATTAGAAATAAAAGCAAGTATGCAGCACCATACATCAGATCAGAAACAAAGCAATTAACTATCAGCAGGAAATAAGGCACTTCATCATGAGCAACACTGCACCATAGTTCAGTTACTAACCTAAATGGCATTCAAAGACACTGCATTCAGTGCAATGGAGTAACTTGAGAAGTCTGTAATATTGCCAGAATAAGATAAGCAAAGGAAGGGTGCCACTGCCACAAATAGCAGTCCCAGTCAGACCTTGAACACGAAAACGTATGCAAAAGTGCTACATGGTTAACAGCATGTGTGAGAAACTGCAATCGACACACATCACAGTGAGTCATGATTTATTCACAAACAACTGATGCATGTCTAGAACAAAGACTTGATGAATGTACATGAATGGGAGAACAAATAGTTGATGTGCAGTACAAGCACAAACGTGACAATGCTTCCACACACTGATAGCCAATCAGTTGAAGGGCTCACAAACAGTTATGGTTCGGCAAAACATGTGTATCAAAAAGTGTATGATTTGACATCTAAAGGCAGTGTATCCCCTATTAACAGTGAAAGAAAACACATGCATAAATATTATAACAATACTTGCCACTAAAGTGTGATGGCCACATGAGTAAAAAACAATTGTTACACAGAACACAAATAAACCAACATAAATACAAGAACATCAAAATCAAGACAAAAAGACGTTGACTCAAGAAACTTGAGTTTCGGCTCTTAGGGTCGTAATTCGCTTGTAGAATTTGCCCAGCCCTGCTCAGGACATGACATACATTGGAGGCAGCATGAATGCATTCACGAAATTCGTTGTTACTATTCAACAATCAGTATATCTGAAAAATAGATTACAAGTCTTGTATGAACTTCAGAAATATATTATTAATGTTCTACAGGATGAGGTCACTTAATTTAATTTCCACACAGAAAGTTATGAGTGCCTGGGGAAGTGATCTCTAAGTGTACAGGAAGCATTATTTTGTGCTGACCTCAAATACGAGTTTCACAGCTATATTCCCATCTCGGGAACATTAGCAAAAGCAAAATTGATGTATTACCAGAATATATACATATATATATATATATATATATATATATATATATTTTTTTTTTAATTTGTTATTTTTAAAGCACCAGAGGTTTCTAAGAGCGGATCCGGGCATCAAACCTGTGTTGGTAGCATAATCTTGTTTCCAAGGCATTCGCGTTGCCCCTGAACTATCCTCACTATACATACCTTATTCTAGCAATGAGCAAACAAAGGAAAGTGAAAAAGAAAGCTGGCAAATCCTTTGTCAGTAATTCAGTGAAACCTAGATGGAAAATTCCAATCAAACAACATCCAAAGTTTGCTTATATACATATTAAAACAGACAATGATCAAAGTGTTCCACCATAAAATTGACAAAGACACAAAATGCAATCAAACAGTATATCTTATTATGTGAAATCTTAGGCTTAAATGTGGACAATGATCCAATTATTTTCGGACGAGGCTTTGTTCTTCAGGGATCTTCTGTAAATACAAAACATAAACTATAAAAATACAATGTATATTGGCTACCAGCTATTAAAATCAATGATGTTAAAAATATTGGAATTGCTAATATTGTGACTTTTGGTCTAAAGACATAAATAACTTCACAATTACACATCACTATAGATGAAAACCCCATTGAATCACATGTATTTCTGAATCATTTTAGGGCTTTTACCGTCAGTAAGAAGGCAGCATTTCATTATTTCAGCTTTAGCGGATGCTGCAGATAACAATGCCTTAACTCTGTGCATGCTGATTGGAGTGACGTGAGGTGGGGGTCATTTTCACCAACAACATATTGTTATTATTTGAAAATAATATTGTTCAAGAAACACTTTACCACCCCTAGCCATGTCAGAATTATTAAAAAAAAAATACTGCCTCCTTTCTTGGGAAACCAATGGATGCAAAGAAAGAGGTGCGCCAGTTTAAAAACAATCATGTGAGGTGCAGACTCCACGTTTGAGGAAATGTGTGATGTTAACAGCCCATCTTTAACACGAGAATAAGTCCAACATTATATTATAAGGAACAAAAAGAAATCTTCCAAGTTAACCAAAAGTGTTTAATAATCTTCTGTTAAATGAAAAAACCATTAAAGCTAGTATAAAAAGCACAACAGTTTATATGTTACGTTATAGAATTTGTAAAGTGTGCATTCGCCAGATTCATCTTGGCACTGAGGGTACAATCCAGTCAGGTCATGCCAATGCAAGTCAAAATAAAAGGGTTTTCAATGTGCGCCTAAACATTCGATGATTGACTATAATTCGAACATCACGTGCCAAAGTGTTCCACAGCTTAGCTGCGGCCACCAAAAATGCACATCCACCAGTTCTGGCCAGTTTGTAGCGTGGAGCCACCAATAAAATAACTGTCCAAAGAACAGAGTGTACGTGTGGGGACATAAAGTTGAAATTCAGAATGTGATTAATAATTCGGAGGTTTATTTCTCCCGGAAACCTAGGAGACTAGCTAGAAGGGCAATAACAAAAAAAAGAACACATAATGTGCTCTTACTACCCTATGAGTCTGATCAAGAGAGGCTTATTCTAGAGAAAGACTAAGATCTACCCGACACAGAAGAAATACCATCTGAACCTTGTATATCTCCAAATGAACAATCAGTAGAAAACATCTCATCTACGCCTAACAATGTAAGGCCTATCCCTTACCTTGAGACTATACAGAAGTCAGTGCATACGAATGACGGGTGGCAGCCAGAAATGAGCACCAACACTATCTGTATAATCAAGAATCGTTAGCAAATTAACAATCACGATTGGTTGATACAAACATAATTCTTGATTAGGCTGCACTCTATTCCACAATTAAGAGTCTTGACATCAGATGACTTTGAATATATTGAACCACTTAATACTCAGAATACAAATGTATTAGCAATTCACTGCACATTTTTGGCCACTGCTAATTTGCTGCATACATATAAGGTTAACTTACTTGAGGTTGACTGGAAATTGACGTGGACCCGGGTAAAGAAGATCCGGACTGCCCAAGGAAAGTACTGATAGAACCTAAGATTAAGACCAGCATAACTCAGCTTCCTGCAAGTAAAGAGGTCAAACTGGCAGATGTACATTTCATTCATTCCTCTCACGGAACTCTAGGGGTTTCAGTCATTTAATAACTCAGAATGGATCGCTGCCATATATAAGTAACTATACATGTATTTGTCGACAAGAGGAATGGTTGACTGGCCCAATTGTGTTGGATGAATATACAGTGTTCCAATCCCTTGCTAAAAAAGACAAAAGGGGAAGAGCCTTTGGGGGATTAATAGTGGGCATTCAGCATAATGCCAAATCACATCGTATAGAAACTAAATCAGATGATTTTGTAATTGCGATTGAACTAGTTCTATATATCAAGAATAAGTCTGAGAAAATGGTATTGATAAGCTTGTATAATCCACCTGGAGATTCCCAAACTGTTATTATTCGAGAGAATATTCATGACATCATGATCAATTGGACTTTTAACCATGAGAATAAATCCGTAATGATTGTTGGGGATTTCAACTGCTATATGTCTGGAGGGGTGTGGACCACGAGTAATCCAAATTTAAGACCTAAGAGTGTAATGTCCCATAAGAAAGTGGACCCCGAAGGACAGTATTGGTTGAGCTTTTTTGAACTATGGGACATGGAAATTATCAATGGTAGAACATCTAATGATTGTCCCGGTCAGTCTGCTTGGGAAAGTGGTGGTTCAAAAAGTATCTTTAATTATATTTTTGTGACCGCAGATATAGCTAGCCGGGTGAAGGATATGAAGGTTTCCAAAAACACCTGGAGCGATCATGCCTCACTTGGGTTAACTCTGAGTGCTGACAATGTAAATTATGCTGTCAAATCCATGGGGGACCTAAGGGTAAATCATGCTGCAACAAGTATTTCCTGGTCAGAGAAAAACATAGCCAAAGTGGTAGCTACTTTGTCATTATACCATTATAAGGATACCAGCGGATTCCATGTCATGTCCATAGATAATATTGAACATTGGATTTCTACACTTGCAATTGTGCCTGCCACAACTGGTAAGGGAGGAGCGGTAATAGGTCTTACCAAGAGAAACCCCTTTGATTGTGAAGTTAGAGATGCTAAAAGACAACTCAGAGCAGAAATAAGGAAGGCAAGGAAAATATCTATGTCGATTAAATGCTATCTTTCTGTTTGTAAAATACTCAAGCGTAATTTTCAGTCTTGGTTAAGACAAAAAAAAGTACCTTAAGAAATTGAAACAATGGCAAGAGACCATAATGTTACTATGTACCAAGAATTCTCGTAACATCTGGGCACTCTTGGGGGAAGTAAGAAGCAATAGGACAAATTCAATGTTTAATCCTATTGGTGCCCATAAATGGGAAAGAGTCCTGAGAGATCGCAATATGCCTATCAACGTTGAGATAATGGTGGCTGATAACATGTTTCCTCCTATGCCTGGGTTTATATTAACAGTTGCTACGCTTATTGATAAGATAAATAACTTAAAATCTTCAAGGGCACCTGGACCTAACGCCCTGGCCAACATCACATTGAAATGTAACCCTACATTTTGGGTCGAACTGCTAAAGATTCTCTTTGAAAAAATTATGCTGGAAGGTAGAATACCTCGTTCTTGGCAAACAGCCACACTTATGCCAGTGCACAAGAAGGGTAATAAGAGCGACCCTACTAATTATAGATTGTTATCGATGTTGGATTGCACTAGCAAACTCTTTGCGGGTCTAATCCTTGACAAATTACATGAATGGGTGGATAAAGAAAATGTATTCAATTGCTTTCAAGTGGCTTCAGGAGTGGCTACTACATGGCACACAATCTGATCATCTTAGATACCTTGCGTACTGCGGCTAGGAATAAGGGTAATCCTCCCTTGTATGTGTTATGCGTAGACTTTAAAGCCGCCTTTCATTTGGTCCATAGAGATATTCTATGGACCAAATTAGAATCACTCGGCTGCCCACAAGGCCTGTTATATTGTCTTAGGCTTCTCCATCAGAACAGCACAGTTTCCCTGAAATTGGATCATCAAGAGAATATGACTACCCAAATTGAACATAATAGAGGAGTCAAGCAGGGCTGTGTTATGGCCCCGACTCTATACAATCTATTTACGTATGACCTACTGGCTGCAATTGAAAAGGTCCATAATTGCCCCCCTAATATTGGTGATAAACACTGCCTAGTCCACGCCTACGCAGACGACTTAGTGATATTAGATCACACTTTTAGTGGCCTGCATAAATCAGCGGAAGCTTTATGGCTATACGCAAAAAGCAATCAACTAATAATAAATCTACAGAAAACCCAAGTGATGCTGTTTACAGAGAAAACAGTAGCACAAACTAGCCTTAAGATTCAGGAGCTGGAGATTTTATTTACCCCGAATTATAGATACTTGGGAATTGAAGTTGAAACTAAGGGGGACTATCTCCAATGTAAGCAGACGAGAATGATCAGGGCTGCCCAAATTTCCGCACTGGTGTATGGTTTTACCATCTCCCATGGCGGTTTTACTGTTTGGGCTGCGCGTTTGCTGTACCAACAGGTATTAGCCCCGATGATGACCTATGGTCTTGAAGCCCTACAAACAATGAACCTTAACTGGCTGCAGGTTGTGGAAGGCAAATATAGGAAAAAGATTCTAGGCCTCCCAACCTGCATACTGATGGCCATTATTAGGCTCAAATTAGGCTTGACCTCATTACAATTTCAGGTTCTCAAGAAAAGAGCTGAATTGTACCTTCTGATGTTGAGTAGCACTGGTAATCAATTAATTGACACCATGAGGAAAGAAATCAGCAGACAGACCGGGAAATCACTCCTAAAAAATAAGGTGGATATATACCTGAAAGAAATTGGATGGTATACTCGCGTTGAGGAGTTTACTCAAAGGTCAAGAACTGCACTACTTAAAAAAGCAGATCTTGGTGATTGGCTAGAGAATTATGCACATTTGGAAAAGCTTAAGAAATACCATTTTGTTACGTTTATGTTATATACATATAAAAAGCCACAGTTCTACCTTAATCTATGTCCAGCAGTGAGAGTAAGGCGCTTTATTTTTCTCCTTAGGGTGAATCATTTACCTAATACAGGCCCAGTAAATCAGATTCCTTATTCGGAATGCTATTACCGTTTACGTAAGAACAAATTATTAGCAGCAACAGGTAAACATGTCTTAATGAACTGCCCTATATTATTAACAACATATCGGACCTACTACGGTAAATTTGTCCATAACAGTGAGTACATAGCAGAGTCAGCCTTCTGGCATAGCAGTATTAATACAACAAATATTAATCTTTTTCTTGCAATGTACAATGTATGGTTATTGATTGAGAGTTTACTGGAAATCTCTATTTCAACTGATTTCCTTTTATAGTTGAATCAATTTATTGAGGTCAGAAGGCCTTACATTTTTTTTGTACGTGGAGGCATTGATTGAAGCTGTTAGCCATTGGTTGTAGAAAATCTAAGATTTCAGATTCGTTTTGCTTGTTTAATCTGAGTGAGTGAATTGTATACATCTTGTAGGTATGATTTGATCTGGTTTTATTGTTGTCTAATTTTTGAAGATATGTAATGTAAAGTCTATGAAAATGTATTTATTGATGTTATTTTACTTATTGTAAACATTACGTTTATTTTGAAATTGATTTAATATTGTAAATTTATATGTCATGTGTAAAGTCTATTTATAGACTATATCACATTAATAATAAATTAAATTAATGTACACACATGAACTCCAAGGGGTAGCTGTTTCAGACAAGCTAAAACTATAAGCGTCGACTGCCAGGCACCGTATGGACAAACAGTTAGAGATTGATAGTTGCCAAAGTGATCGAGACTGAATAATACGTCATAGCGAGAAACCCTGACAGCAGCACGAAAGGGACAACAAGTATAAAGGTCATGCTTGGAAATGCAAGCACTCCAAGAGACTCTGGAGATTCGAAGAAAACATTGACAACATCAAAAGACGGATAGATATTGCAAGCAACAGCCAAAGACTGTAAGAAATAGGGGGCACGCAAAGCTGGAGTCAAATATATAGAGACTGTCAGATTCCAAGAAACAAACAAAAGACAGCCAAGATAATGAGACTGTCTGCAACTGAAGAGACTTCCATTTGGACACTGTAGAAATCAGTCATACCAGCCCAGTAATGCGCCAGCTCAGCAGAGAGAAAGAGAGAACTTCGAGAGGCTGGTGCTGTCTTCATGAGACACCCGGGAACTACAAGTCACAGTAAGGGAGATCAGAAGCCCGTGAAATCTCCAAGGTGGTGAAAGTGTGAGCTGGCGACTCTCTGACATTGCTCCGCCAGGGATGTCATTTCACCAAAATGCCAAGGGTAGCAGAAGTAACATCACATGACCCTTGACCTCTGATGACATCACAGGAATTGATGTCATTTGACCCCACCACGAAGTGATATCGCAGGAAGCAAGGGAACATGACCTTTCACCCCTTGACAAAACAGGAAGTGGCATCACATAGCATTGTTCCTAAGTACACTACGAAAAATATGGTTACGATATCACTATAATGTGCTGTACATTTCATACAAGAATGGATCGCCATATGTATCATTAAGATCAGTGTGTATAGGCCCATATTACCAAATTAATGTGAATGCAAGCAGACCTCCATGACCAAATGATAATGATAGCACTTACGCTTAAGCGCTTTATATAGAATAAATATACACCCAATATCAACCAAGAAGGATGAAAGGCTGAGTTGAGGTGTTTAAGAACAGACTAAATCAGTGACTCACCCCCTGAAGTGTGCCTGAAATACACCTTTAATGAGTTTAGCAATTATTGTATAGAAATCCAGAAAGTCACATTATTTGGTATTCCTATTCTTTCTTATTTACGGCCAGTGCTAAAAGTGTTAGACTTGTGGGCCCCTGTTCTTTTTTTTGAAGAGGCCTGAAAAAGAAAGCCAGCACTCCAGAAGTAAAGAGCCGCATGGTGCTGGCCACAGCCCAGGAGATTGCATTACAAAAAATATATATATATATTTTTTATTTTTTTTAGGGGTAGCAAGGGAGACCACAGGAGTACAAGGTGGACCTAAGAGGTCACAGTTGTGACCTCCAGTGACCCCTAAATGACGTCCTTGTGCTCAGCAGGTGACAAACAGAGAATAGATTGACCCCACAAGACTGTAAGCGACTGACATAGACATCGCAATTGAGCTAGAGACTGCTAGTACCTGTGCGGGGCAGATAAAAAATGCAAGACTTCCAGATATGACGTGAGATGACAACCAGAGCATGGTAGAAAGTGTTAGAGTGCCATAGATAGCAGGATCCACGAGATAAACAGAGTCCCCCATAGGAGAGGGCAGCCAGTGAAAGACCTATCATCTAGAGACAGTCCCCATCTAGAAGACTGTGCAGGAGAGCCAAAGGCTGCACCAGAGGGCTGGACACTTTGAGTTGTTTCTGCAAGAGGCAGTCAGAGCCATTTAGCAAAAGGAAGTCTGCGACGACCAGGGTTAGGCATGTTTTCAGTAGGCATTTGCAGGAGAGGGCTGACCACACAGACTCAGCACCTACTGACTTCCCTGCCTCTAGGAATGGTCCTCTCGTGAGTCTATGGGTGAGCAAGCACCCTACTGCACTGCACAGCACCCCACCTCCTCCTAAGTATGACGCGTGGTGTGAAAATCTGTAATTCAGATGCTTTTTATCTGGGGAAGAAGTAAAGGCGTTTGGACAAGTAGATGTTTTTTTTTTTTTAACTGTTAGTTTATATTTATTTCAATGAAAATATGCATTACTCTATTAACATTGAAGGCATTAATACAGTTAGAACGAAGGTATAGTCAGATAAAGGAAGGGGGTGACAGTACACATTATTACATACAAAACAGACTTCAAATGAAAAGTCTATTTATGGGGAAAGGGTTGAAAGTAAAGTGTCCGATCTTGGGTTTTCGATTTGTAATCGTGAAGAGAATAGCATTAAAAACAGCCACAAAAAAAATTAAGAAAAATAATGAAAAGCAGAAAAAAAAGAAAAAAAAAATACAAAGTGACATTTTCCAGAGTTCACGTACACAATTTCTAAATCCCCATCTCAAAAAATAAATAATGCTTTCAACTGAAAGAGCATACTTTCTGCCTAGTTTTTAGAAGTGGCATCTGGAAAAAAGAAAACACTCTTTAGACGATGCAGTCCTTATACTTGAAGCCTGTTGACCCGTCACATTCTCGGATCAAAATGTTTTGGATGAAAAACAAAAACATTGACATCCAGGTTCTCTCAGGAGCTCAGTCAGTTTCCATGGCAACACATCGGGATTCCTTCGCTACCATCAATCTCATTAGCTGACTGTGGAATTTCTCAATCTTCTTGACATCTTGCGCCTGGTCAGTTTTATATTGTAAACACACAATGTCATCGGTTACTTTAATACATAGATTACCGTCAGTGTGTCTGTACTTTAGCACCACTCGGACCTTCATGGGGTCGGTCTGGTAAAGCTTCTCAGCTTTTCTCGAGAATTCCTCCCAAGTCTGATAGAAAGGCATTGCTAGAGGTGACAGAAGGTGCTCCACAGCCGCTGTAGTCACCTATCATCAAAGGAAATGAAAGAGAAGCGAAACGGCGTCAGGCACGCAACAACATTACCCAAGTAGATGTTTTTAATGAAGAAAATATTGCTGCTACTGTAAACTGCCTTCAAGTTGTGCCCCGACTTTCTTCATGACCACTACATGTATCTTTGTGTGAGCAATAGTTAGTCGTGGGGCCCAGCAGCTCAACTCACCTCACAGACACAACTGGAGCCAAGAGTTAACTTTGAACCCGATACAGGGACTCTGTCCTGGGCAAGGCAGTAGGCGGGCAGGCACCAACGGTGATGACACGCGCCGACTGTGACTGAGTGGCACAGACAGTACATCAGGGCAGGGCACTGGGCAGGCAGGTCAGGTTCCAGATACAGCATAAGAATTGTGCCCGGCAGGCGACTCCATGGCTGACTGGTGGTGCCTGCCCATGTGTGTCGTGGCTCTAGATAGTCTGGGATGGCCCGGCGATTCATTGGGAAAATCAAAAATCCAGTGTGTCATATTCATTCGCAAGATGTGCGATTTTCATTCAGCGCCTGTCAAGTCCGACTGACCCTCACCCAGGCTGTCGCCAGTGCTGCGCCGTCAGGAACCTCCTACCACCCAAACTCTAGAGAGACTGCCTGGATGATACCGTCAGTTTTGCAAAACGGATGGTATCATCCATCATCCCAGACAGGCAGGCTGTGACTGACTGAGGCAGGCCAGTGTGTGTGCGCTCAACGCCCGCCCTTTCCCCCCCTGGCTCCAGCACTGATGTGTGTGCTTTCAAGGTTCACTTTCATATTAATGTCATTTTGACCATTGATGTTGGAATTTCATGAATGCATAATGTGTTTATATTTAAATTGATTCTATTATTTCTGTTTTGTTAATAAATAGACTTTCTGTGCAACCCTGTGCATGTCTTGTCCTGAGGGTGGAAGGAGGCAGCAGGAATCAATTCTGTTAAATTAAGGGTCCCAGGTTCATAAAAGGACTTTATTCAGTAAATGAAAATTGTCTGCGCCTGGTTTGGCATGGCTGGAAAAGTCCTCCGAACTAGTTGTCGCCCGATTAAATGATCCTACAGCTTGTTTTTTTCATTTTGTTTTTGGAGAATGACACAACATAATGAAAGTATAGCTATCGTTCCTTCAATTCATTACAACCTGCAAGCCATATATGCTAAATACAAAGCATCAACAAAATAGGAATATAAAGAACAAATATATTTCAGATGGAAGAATTCACAAAACATTTATTTCATAATATAACAAATACCTTATTATTATTATTATAACCCAAGAAAATATCAAATGGAACCTCAGTGGCAAAAGTTTACTCTTTGAGATCAATTTCCAATATTTGCTCTAGAAGCATTTCTGAGAGCGGTTTCATGCCTCTCTTGGCTTTCCTCTGACAGCCTTATTTCATAATACATGTTAAATGCATACAAGGAATACCCAATGATAGCACATACTTGCAGAGGGGTTCCCTTAATGCAATTTTAAACATCCAGGAGTAGGAGGGAAAAATGAGGCATCTTGTGAACAAGTAAGTGTGTAGAGGAGCAGATGTACACATCCGCAGGAGATCCTACCCCCCTACATCCCCTGTATTGAAGATATGAGATTGTGCCCTGTAGGATTATTTAGCATGTTTTGGGAGCACAGCACCATTGCATGGGATTAATGTATTGCTATAATGCGGTACAAGCAATTGCACCATTTTCTTTTTCTCCTGAAATTCCTCTGTTGCAGGAGACACATTAGAGGATTAATGAACTAATATAATTAACAGTACTAACATGATTCTAATCAAATAACATCATAATGTGTTCTCCAGTGCAACATGAGGTGGAAAAGACAGGCTCTGAAAGTCATTTTAAACGTGCACTTGGATTCATTTTATTTTTCTCTGTTCACTGTGTTAGCTGGATGCGAAATCTGCATGCCAGGAAATGAGTAGATACCGTTTCTAAACCGTATAAGCCAAGCCATTGGTAAAAGAGGAGGATAGATTATTGCGCATTTTCATTGGTGACACGTCACCTTAAGGGCTGTAACAGACCGCAGATCAGAACTGCATGTCCTCGCTGGGGTGCTTTGAAGGAAAGCCTTGAGCCATTTAAAGAAAGCGAGCAGTTCGGGGAGTTCGCGTGCTAAACAGCTACAATTCGCTGGTAATTATCTTGTATGAAAGTGAGAGTGCGGTATGTGCATGAGACCTATTTTAGACAGGCAGTGGAGCAATAGCTTTTCACTGCGTTCAAATGACACATTTTAATGTTGCCAGCTGAAGGCAAAACAAACAATGTAATTTTTTTCTCTCTTGTGCAAATATGAAATAAAATTCGTAGTGTTCTTGCATTTTGTCTTTCTCATGTTTTTATTTCAGAGAGGATTGTCTCACGAATGGTAATGTATCATTTTAAAATGAAATTATGATAACACAGTCTGCCTAAGAGTATTCTTGTTTCTGTTTCATTTGGTGTCTAAAAAAAATATTATGCCATAGAGGGAATGATGCTTAAAGCGCCAAGTTTCTATGCAGATAAAGTAATGTAATGAGCAATTATAAATAGCTGTGTGCGTGGTTCCACTCAGTGTATATATGTGTGTGTGATTTCTGAGTGGAACATAATGAAATAGTTTGCTGGACGTACATGAGTCAGCAGAAAGAGAGGCCTCTGGAAATAGTTTCACTAATGTAAATAAATTAGTGATTATACCACATGTTATTGTGAGTACTTTATGGAAGCATAGCTCACTGGTGTAGATAAATCAGTGATAACAGCCATAAGTGGCATTCCATATGAACATGTGGTTTTCTTGAATAATGTAGAAGCCTGAGGCCTCTAGAGATCACAAGAACAGTCTAAACAAAAGAAAGGGGTTTTATATGTTGGGGCCACAAATAAAACAAATAAATTATGCTCATCAGTATACCACAATGAATTGCATACCAACTAAATGTATCTGTGTACTGAAATAATGCATATCCACTATATTACTATAATACCAAACCCAATCTGAATGCAAGGAGTGATTATTGCTGAATTACTTTATTTTTGGCGGTAAGAAAATACTGCTAGGCCCCAAATCTACACAAAATACCCTACATATTTATGGTGCATTGCAGGCCGGGAAAGTGATCATAGAGCACCTACTGGGCGTGGCAAGTGTGCCTCACACCATCTGTACATTAAAGGGAACCCATTTCATAATAGCAGTGTGTTACTAAAAACGAATTTCAGAATGTCTCAAAGGGAAACCACATTCTCAGACCTAGTGCAATATTTAGAGGCAAAGTTATTCGCACATGGGACGTGGTCATCAAACAGTACCTCAGAATGGCATGACCGCATTCAGGGTGAGGTGCAGAAAGAAAAACTAGACAATATTTTTGCAGAAGGCAGCATAATTCAGGTCTGCCTTCTAAGGTTATTAAATGCAGCCGATAAAAATGCAGAGAAAGACTGTTTGATACGGCTATGCGCCAAATTCTGGTTTATTTTGAATAGGTCCCTGCGAATGCAAGAAAATGACACCCAGCTAATTAACAGGTTAACACTGACTTAGATGGGGCAAGTACAAATCAGGAAATGTTAAGAGCAGAATTGGATGTATGCCAAAAAGACATGCTGTTTAAATGCAAAGATTTTGATGTTCAATTGTCCAAAAGCAAGAAACAATTTGAGGACAGTGAACAAGAATTGGTACACTTAAAAGCATTGGTGGACCACATTAGACAAGATAAAGATATGGCTGTGTCAGAGATGCAGATTTTACAAAAAGAACATTATGAGAAAGAAAGTGACCTCCAAAATGCGGAACAAGAAATGGTTAAAATGCTTCAAGAAAGAGACAAGAGGAATAAAGAATTTAATGAGTGCCAAATGCAAATGTGCGACATGCAGGAGGTAATTAATAAAATGAGTGAAGAAAACAACTATTTGCAAAACGAAGCAAACAGGCTCCTTAAAAAGTGTAAGGACTTAGAACAGCAAATGTGCATCCCCATGTCCCAGGAGAGGCGGCAGGGTACCACATTCAATGGAATTGAGGTGAATTCTATTTCTACCCAAAGGGCTTGTGCCCCAGTGACTGGGCTGGTGACTGAACTTGGTTGCAGCACCCTTGGGGGATTTGAAACTCCCATTTGGGGCCGCCACCAATCCCATACACCTGGAACCAGGGTTGAGTCACCAAGTAGTGCAATTCCATGCATTGCAACAAGTAGCCCCATAAAGATAATGAAATCCATTAAAGCCCTGATCAAACCATTTAAAAAAGGAGGGGAATGCTGCATTGAGGATCACTTAGAAGCGGTTCATGACATTTTTAAAGCACTCCAGATACCTAAGGAACAGTACAGGCAATATTTTCATTTAACTTTAGATGCCCTGATGGCCAGTATTATAAGAGGATTGAATGAACAGCAGAATATGACATGGGCAGAGTTCGAAAAAGAGATCAGGCGTCATTTTTCTCCTTTCCAGTCATTGCAGGAGGCAAAGAAAGTCGCTTATACAATCACTGCTGGGCCGAATACATCTCCTCGCCAGTTTTTACAAGACTTAAAAAGAGCATTTTCTCGCTTTGATGTATCTTTTGACCCCAATTCCAATGAGTTTAAAACTGCCTACTTCTATGGGCTGCAGAAAGACATCATATCCCAATTGGTCCGTGAATTTGACCGTGACAAGTCCCTGGAATCGATTGTACACCAAATCACAAAACTATATTAGGTACTCTATTGTCAGGGTAGAGAAAGTGCTAAAATGAGAGATACTAGACCTAAATCTAAAGAACCCTCAGCAACAGTGATGGAAATCAGGTCAGCCAAAATGTCCCTTGAGTATGCTCAAAATCCAAGTAAAAATAATTAGGCACCTGAACAGAGGGGTAATCAACAAAGGTCATCACACACTGCACCAATGTTCCAATCACATGATCCTAGTAATAGGGAGAGTTACATCAGCCCCAGGTACTTAGGGGATAGGACCCGGGCAGGCTATCGACCTGATATGTCAGGTATGAACAAAATCAGGATCAAAGAAATGATGGTCCTTATCAGACATTGGGGACACAAAGCAGATTTGATCCCAATACCAGGATATATGGTAATCAGAATATACCCCGATATGTGGATTTATTTGCTGATAATGGGAATCAACATAGGGGCCAGTACCCACAACCTGAGAGACAAGACATGAAACAGAACATGAATTGCACTTCACATCAGTACAATGATTCCCCACCAGGGGACTACAACCAAAGGATGGGTGCACCCCGCTCCCCTCCGCAAATGAATCAAGAGTTCAGGAACCATCCCAATAGAAATCATTCTCCTGAGAGGTATCAGAATAGATCCAATCAGGGGGAAAACAACCAATATCGATCTAGGCCACAGAGAGAGGATTCTAGAGAGATGGAAAGATTCCAATGCCTCGAGGCCCAAGTGAAAATGTTGGCTGAGCAAATAGGAAAGCTCTGCACAACACAAAAACAGTCATCAAAGGAGGGGGCAGATGGCCATAGCAATGATTGGGGGCTTCTGAAAAGTGACTAAGTACTTATGATACCTGCAGTGCCGAAAAGACAGTTTGCTCTGATGTAATTTTGCATAATGACTCTGAGATGCCTAATAATTTAAAAGTGAAAATACCAGTACATGAACATGTAACAGAAAATGCAAATACTTCTAAAAGAGAGGTACGGTTTAACCTAGAACTAAATCAAACATTGGCGATATGTACAAATGAAATAGGAAAACCTGAAAATCCAAAAGAACAAAGAGACAGGTTTAAGAAAAATGACTCATACATGGGGAATACCAGTGAACCGGGAGTAAGTGGCGATGCTATAGCTCCTTCCCTGGGCAATCCAAACAATGACCAAACACAGGCAGGAAAAGTAAATACGCAAAAGGAGGGTATAGGTCAATCACTTGAAGAATTCTTTGAACCACATATTTTTGAAGAGGTTAAAAGGGCTGGTATCATACTGAATAATCACAAATGCACAGAATTAGACAATGACAAATTGCCAAGTGATGTTGTTACACATGTTCAGTTGGAGGGTTGTAGTGTGACCTCTGATGATACCTGGAGGGATGGGCGAACAGTTGCCACACTCCAAAAAACCTCTGGACATGGGGAAATGAATAAAGTCTGTCACACAGGAATGAACAAAAAGGAGGGAAAAATGTCTTTCCATTTACCCATGTGCTTAGACGAAAGTGAAAAAGGCCTGAGAAAGGTGAGCCCTGAAATCAGTAAGAATTCGCATTTCCTATGTGTATTAGATGAAGTTGAAGACAGGTATTATGCTCCCATCATTGTGGAAGAAAAATGCCATACATTTGCAATGATTGACAATGGCGCACAGGCCACAATTATGTCTAAAGAATTAGTAAAGAGTATCAATGAAGGGAGATCCCCGCAGAATCACATCACAGTAAAGGAGAATCAAGGTCCACTGCATAATTGTAACGGGGAGGAGGTGCCTATTATAGGCGCAACCGAGGTTGACATAAAGATAGGTAAACAGAGAATGAAACAGGAGGTATTGGTCACATCCATTTGTGATATTCCATTTCTAATGGGAACAGATTGCCTGAAAAGATTATCTCCGCTCATAGATGGGGTGAATGGAGTACTGTGGTCCTTAAGCAAAAAACCATTGAGACCTAAGAAACTAAAATCACAAAACAGCAATATAAATGAATGTCACACCGTTGCAAAAACAAATGATGCAATGGAGGTGTAACTCCAGAATAGTTGCATACCTAGCGTCACTGTTATATTAATGTGTCTAGACAAGATGCAGAGTGAAAATAAAAAATTACCTGTACAAATATACTTAGACCCAAGGAAAGAATGCCAAACTGCCATAGATGAGCACACCTTACGTTTTTATTTACAAGACAAGACATGCAAACACAATACTGATCCTAGAGCAGGTTCAGAAAAGCACATTACCACTCTTGCTGAAATACACATGGAAGATGAACAACCATGGGTTCATGTTGGGATAAATGACTATTCTAAAACAATAAAAGCCACTTTAGTGCTTGAACAGGAAAGGAGCTTCATTAACGAGAAATTGTTGCAAAAAGTAATGGAAAGGGAGGAGATCCCGAAATTTAGGATTAAAAACCAGTATGTCTCTGGTTTGGACGGTCCAGACTTTGAAAACCGAATTGCAGGTAGATGCATGCTGAAAATTAGCATTGGACAAAAAACAATTTACCATAATGTTTGGATAGTGTGTGGAACACAAAATGACTTTTACATGGGCAATGACATCATACACAACATGTGTATGGTGCTAGATTTCCTTAATCAAAAGATATGGTCACGCATAGGTGGGCCGGCACCTGATTTTGAAGACAAAAGAAGAGCTTATCATTGCGCACAGCTGGTCCCTTATGCACTTGAATTACAAATGAGGAAAGCTACTGTTGTCCCTGCATTCACAAAGCAGTTTGTAATAACACTGAAATGCAAAAATGCACAACAGATGAAAGATTCTGATGCATTTGTGTGTCTGAATGAATCCATAAAACAGCAGGGCCTGGATTATGAATACATTCAATTGGTAGATGTGGGTGAAGGGTCTGTAAAAATTATGGTGAATAATAAAGGTTATCAGAATATTCATTTAGAGGAAAACTCCCCAGTAGGAATGGCCATACAAAAATCACATTACACAGCTGATCTAAATAACATGGTGATTGGAAATATCCCTCAAAAGTATGTAGATGCTAAAGGTGAATTGCCAGAATACCTGGACTCTCAGCCCAAAGGGATATTTAAAATTCATTCTGTGTACCCTTATGATTCAAGCAGGACAGTGTGGTGTCATCAAGAGGATTGCATGACATTTAATTTAAATGAAAATGAAATAGAAAATCAGCCCATTGAAGTGGAAGCTGATATGCCAAAACCTTTAAATGTGGCAGCTTTACAAAGAGACACAGCCACACAATTAGAGGAAAGCGGCGAGATTCCCATGCCAGAACATTTTCCAGAATTCCCCAAAATGGTAGAGGAGCAGATTTTGTTAGCGGATGCATGTGACAACGAGGAGGATAGGAATGAATTGAGGAAGATATTTATGGAGTTTAAAGATGTATTTGCAAAAGATGCTTACGATTGTGGGCTAACTAATTTACATGTGGCCACACTTCGGGAAGGGTGTAGCAGAAGCCCAGTATTTGTACGCCAGTATAGACTACCGCTGGCATGTTTAGAATCATTGGCAGAGATTATTAAAAATGTGGAGTCGCGGGGAATCATCAGGCCCATTCAGAGCACATCCAATACACCTATATCAGGAGTGTTAAAACCAAACAGTCAATGGCGACTGTGTGCAGATTTGAGAGAGTTAAATAAAAGAGTGCCAGTATCCAGATGGCCACTGCAATTCATTGATCAGGGATTAGCTCAGGTACATGGTTCAAAAGTGTTCACCACATTAGATCTCACCTCTGGATATTGGTGTGTGCCATTGGCAGAGGAGATACAGAATTTATTTTCCTTTTCATTTGATAAGACTCAATACGCATCGGTTAGAACTCCATTCGGGTATGTCAATAGTGGGAGTGAATTTGGCATATTTTTGAGAAAGGCTATGCCTGATGCAGCAGAAAGAGGAACCATAATTTATGTGGATGATGTCCTGATAAAAAATGAAAGCTTGAAAAGCCATTTTGATGAAATAAGACATGTTCTTGGCCAATTGCAGAAAGCAGGCGCCAAAGTATCTTTACAAAAAGCACAATGGTGCAAGAAAAAGGTGAATTTTCTAGGCCATGAAGTGACTGAACATGGACTAAATCCACAAAAGAAGAAAATAGAGGCCATACAGAAACTAAAAGATCCTGAAAATGTGAAAGGAGTAAAAAGTTTATTAGGAATGACAGGCTATAACAGAAAGTTAATTGAAAATTATGCTGAAATCACTCAACCATTGACTAAACTGCTTAAACTGAACACACCCTGGAAATGGGAAAAAGAGCAGTATGAGGCAGTGGCTAAGTTAAAGGAATGTCTTGTAAAGGCACCATGTTTAGCATATCCCATAAAGGACAAGGATTTATTTATAGAAATAGGTTTCTCTGAACATTGTGGGGGTAATTCATAGAATTCAGCGCACAAGTGGCGCACGCGGCTGGCGCACAGTGTGCGCGTGCGAATCCCTGCGCCAGCCGCGTGCGCTAAAATCCATTTCCGCGGACAGCGTATTCATGGATTCCAGCCACGAAAACCAGCCGTGGTGCACAGTGGCGCAGCGACCCTGCAGCAGCGCCAGTTGCGCCCCCAAGACCGCCTCTCGCGCAGGGAAAAGCCATTAATATACCCAATCCAGCGCAAAGGGCTGCGCTAAACCTGTACCAGCACGGCAAGTGGGCTACGTGTATCACTGGGGTGCGCGGGAAGTACCTCACGCGATTGGCCCCGTGCGAGCAGGGTACGCGTATTTCAGGGGTGCGCAGGAAGTTCCACACGCGATTTCCGCAGGGTACGCGTATCTCAGGGGTGCGCGGGAAGTGCCACACGCGATTTCAGCAGGGTACGTGTATTTCAGGGGTGCGTGGGAATTTCCACACGCGACTGGGCCCTTGCGAGCAGGGTATGCGTATCTCAGGGGTGCGCGGGAAGTGCCACACGCGATTTCAGCAGGGTACATGTATTTCAGGGGTGCGCGGGAATTTCCACACGCGATTGGGGGTACGCGTATCTCAGGGGTGCGCGGGAAGTGCCACACGCGATTTCAGCAGGGTACGTGTATTTCAGGGGTGCGCGGGAAATTCCACACGCAATTTCATCATGGTACGTGTATTTTAGGGTGCGGGGGAAGTTTCACACGCGACTCCATCAGGGTATGTGTATTCCAGCGGTGCGCGGGAAGTTCCACACGCGATTGGGCCCGTGCAAGCAGGGTACGCGCATTTCAGGGGTGCACGGGAAGTTCCACACGCGATTCCATCAGGGTACGTGTATTACAGGGGTGCGCAGGGAGCACCACACGTGAATTGCACGTGTGGGTCCTCCCAGGCGTTCCCTCTACACCCTCCACGGCCCCTGCAGGTGGCTCACACCACAGGGGCCTACCCTGCACATGTCCTGCAGGCACACCATCCACCATGGCCATGACCCCCAGCCAACCCACATGTCAACTTGCACTACTGCCCACCAACGCATGTCCCCCTGCACCCCCAGTCACCAGGAGCAACCTCCACCAGGCCCCCACCCATGTCTCCCAGCACCCCCTCCCCCCAGCAGTGCAGGGCCACCCACCACCAGGCCCCCACCCATGTCTCCCAGCACCCCCACCCCCCAGCCACCAGGGGCACCCACCACCAGGCCCCCACCCATGTCTCCCAGCACCCCCACCCCCCAGCAGTGCAGGGGCAGCCTCCACCAGGCCCCCACCCATGTCCAACTCATGTCCCCCACCACCCCCACCCCCCAGCACTGTGGGGAACCTGCCAGCAGGCCCCCATCCATGTCCAACTCAGGTTCCCCACCACCCCCACCCCCCAGCACTGTGGGGCACCCTCCACCAGGCCCCCACCCATGTCTCCCACCACGCCCACCCCCCAGCAGTGCAGGGGCACCCACCACCAGGCCCCCACCCATGTCTCCCACCACCCCACCCCCCAGCAGTGCAGGGGCAGCCTCCACCAGGCCCCCACCCATGTCTCCCAGAACCCCCACCCCCCAGCCACCAGGGGCAGCCTCCACCAGGCCCCCACCCATGTCTCCCACCACCCCCACCCCCGCAGCAGTGCAGGGGCAGCCTCCACCAGGCCCCCACCCATGTCTCCCACCACCCCCACCCCCCAGCACTGTGGGGCACCCTCCACCAGGCCCCCACCCATGTCTCCCACCACCCCCACCCCCAGCAGTGCAGGGGCACCCACCACCAGGCCCCCACCCCCCAGCACTGTGGGGCACCTGCCAGCAGGCCCCCACCCATGACCAACTCATGTTCCCCACCACCCCCACCCCCCAGCACTGTGGGGCACCTGCCAGCAGGCCCCCACCCATGTCCAACTCATGTTCCCCAGCACCCCCACCCCCCAGCACTGTGGGGCACCTGCCAGCAGGCCCCCACCCATGTCCAACTCATGTTCCCCACCACCCCCACCCCCCAGCACTGTGGGGCACCTGCCAGCAGGCGCCCACCCATGTCCAACTCATGTTCCCCACCACCCCCACCCCCCAGCACTGTGGGGCACCTGCCAGCAGGCCCCCACCCATGTCCAAACCATGTTCCCCACCGCCCCCACCCCCCAGCAGTGCAGGGGCACCCACCACCAGGACCCCACCCATGTCTCCCAGCACCCCCACCCCCCAGCCACCAGGGGCACCCACCACCAGGCCCCACCCATGTCTCCCAGCACCCCCACCCCCCAGCCACCAGGGGCAGCCTCCACCAGGCCCCACCCATGTCTCCCAGCACCCCCACCCCCCAGCAGTGCAGGGGCAGCCTCCACCTGGCCCCCACCCATGTCTCCCAGCACCCCCACCCCCCAGCCACCAGGGGCAGCCTCCACCAGGCACCCACCCATGTCTCCCACCACCCCCACCCCCCAGCCACCAGGGGCAGCCTCCACCAGGCCCCCACCCATGTCTCCCAGCACCCCCACCCCCCAGCAGTGCAGGGGCAGCCTCCACCTGGCCCCCACCCATGTCTCCCAGCACCCCCACCCCCCAGCCACCAGGGGCAGCCTCCACCAGGCACCCACCCATGTCTCCCACCATCCCCACCCCGCAGCACTGTGGGGCACCCACCACCAGGCCCCCACCCATGTCCAACTCATGTTCCCCAGCACCCCCAGCACTGTGGGGCACCTGCCAGCAGGCCCCCACTCATGTCCCCTATCACCTCCACCCCCCAGCACTGTGGGGCACCTGCCAGCAGGCCCCCACCCATGTCCAACTCATGTTCCCCACCACCCCCACCCCCCAGCAGTGCAGGGGCAGCCTCCACCAGGCCCCCACCCATGTCTCCCACCACCCCCACCCCCCAGCAGTGCAAGGGCAGCCTCCACCAGGCACCCACCCATGTCTCCCACCACCCCCACCCCCCAGCAGTGCAGGGGCAGTCTCCACCAGGCCCCCACCCATGTCTCCCACCACCCACACCCCCAAGCAGTGCAGGGGCAGCCTCCACCAGGCCCCCACCCATGTCTCCCACCACCCCCACCCCCCAGCACTGTGGGGCACCTGCCAGCAGGCCCCCACCCATGTCTCCCAGCACCCCACCCCCCAGCACTGTGGGGCACCCTCCACCAGGCCCCCACCCCCACCCCCCAGCAGTGCAGGGGCACCCACCACCAGGCCCCCACCCATGTCTCCCACCACCCCCACCCCCCCAGCACTGTGGGGCACCTGCCAGCAGGCCCCCACCCATGTCCAACTCATGTTCCCCACCACCCCCACCCCCCAGCACTGTGGGGCACCTGCCAGCAGGCCCCCACCCATTTCCAACTCATGTGCCCCAGCACCCCCACCCCCCAGCACTGTGGAGCACCTGCCAGCAGGCCCACACCCATGTCCAACTCATGTTCCCCACCACCCCCACCCCCCAGCACTGTGGGGCACCTGCCAGCAGGCCCCCACCCATGTCCAACTCATGTTCCCCAGCACCCCCACCCCCCAGCACTGTGGGGCACCTGCCAGAAGGCCCCCGCCCATGTCCAACTCATGTTCCCCACCACCCCCACCCCCCAGCACTGTGGGGCACCTGCCAGCAGGCCCCCGCCCATGTGCAACTCATGTTCCCCAGCCAACATGTCATCACAATCTAGATCCCTGGTCCCTATGGTCAGCCTCCAAATGCAAAACACCCACCAGAGTATTGCATCCACCCACTCATAATTTGCAATTACATCACAGAACACCAATTGCAAGTTCCGAAACAAACACATTTCCCTCACATGCACCCAATGGGTGTCAGTGAATCTCAAAACACATATCATGAAATGCATGAAACCAATGAGATACCACACATTGAAGTTCACAAAAAAAAATATGTATTAAAGGAAACATAAATAGAATAAAAAATGAAGAAACAGAAATGTGAATGTACAAAAATTAAAAGAAGCATGTCCGTGAAAAAAAGCAAAACCAAAAATAAAATTCCAAAGTAATGTTGTCCAAAGTCAATGTCCACAAAACAAAATCCAATGGGAAATAAAAAAGAAAACCATTGCTCCATGGTTAAAAAGTGAAAAAAAAATACAATCCAACAGTGAACTATGTACATGGGAACAAGCCAGGGTCCATTATCCCAACAAAAGAAAGGAAACCTAGCAAAATGGGCGGCAAAGATCGACGCAATTCTGGAGGGTGTTGGAAGCTCTAAAGACGAATTAATTTACAACCCTTCTAAGGTCAAACTGCGTCTACTACACCAAGATTGGATTGATACATTGGAAAAAGCAGCCGCATCGAAATTGTTCCCAGATCTGCCTCCACAACTGACTAAAGTGAACGAACTTAAGCCTTACTTGGTAAAAGTGCCGGACTCGAATCTCAGGGTGAACTTCTTAAGAATCCGCCTGAACATTCTTCACACAAGAGAAGTTCTATTCCGAAGAAAATTGGTTTTGGATGAAACCTGTAGATTCTGTAGAAAGTTAGAGATGGCAGAAACCATAAGACACCTACTGCTAAACTGCTTAGGAGTCACGGGCCCCCGCCAGAGACATCTGGGACACTTGTTTAAAAATCTATATATCTATGATGAAGAGGAATGGTGGTGTCGGCTTCTAAGTGGGGAAAAGACTACTTGGGTGATTGCGGTGGTGGGCTTCTTCCGAGAGATAAAACTGCTTACCTGATGGCAGTTAAGAGTGGGCTGGATCGCCAGCTGGGCGTCCCCATCTCATCTTCTCCTGGGGGGAAGCCGAATCTGACCATGATTCTGAATCTGAACTCGAACCGAAAAAGAATTGATCTGACGGAGCCTCCTGGGTGAGATGTTTGGGGCTCAGGACAAAGAATGACTGTGGGGAATCTGGAACAGTTAACGTGGAGATTTCTCTTTTCTTTTTTTATATCTCTTCAACTTTGTAAAAATTGTTCTATACAATTAAATCAAATAAAAAAAAAAAAAAAAGAAAGGAAACCTATCTAACTACACTAACTAATAAAATAAACTATATACAAAAATGTGGCCAATGTCCGAAAGGTCCAAATAAAATCAAAACAAAAATGAAACCTAACACTACCTACATAACTATGTACAAGGGCAGCGGGCTAGTTTCACAGCTCACTTGTCAATGTCCCGGGCCAGGGCATCATCGAACTCCTCCTCAATGTCCCGGAGGCGGTCCTCCTCCATGGCCCTGAGGGTCCGCAGGGCCGTCGACGTCTCCACCTCCAAACCCCTGCGGATTGCCTCGAGGCACTCGGGCCGCCTCAGGGCCCTCCGCATGGAGTTCTCCGCTCTGACCATTGTGAGCCGTGCCTCTTCCGCCCGCTGCCGCTCCGCATCTATGGCGTGGCCCAACCGCTGCCACATGGAAGACACTCTCTGTCCTGGGTCCTCCTGCCCTCCGGCCGATGCCTGCCCCTCTGATGTTGAAGGCCCCGAGCCTTGATGGCTCCCACCACGTTGCTGCTGCTGCTGTGCCTCTGCCTGTGCACTGCCTCCTGCTGCCTGCACATCCTCCGCTGGCTGGGGTGCAGTCGTAGATGTGGCCACCCCTGCTGGAGGTCCGACTCCCGACTGTGGCAGGGATGCCTCCTCCACCAGCCTGGCCGCACCGTCAGAGGCAGCTCCACAGGGCACCCAGGTGACTGATGGGTGGGAAGATGGCACAGAGGACGACTGGCGTGTAGGGGGTCCAGTTGAGGAGGGGGTCGTAGCAAGGCCCATCAGACGGAGGAATCCGGCCTGGGTGACCTGTCCCAGCAGGCTGACGTGGTCAACGAGCCATTCGAGATGACGTGCAGTCTCTTCATGAAAAGACTGCAGGTCACCTTGCATGGCCCGTTGACGCAATTCCACACCAGCCAGGACAGGCTCAACCCGGACCTGGATAGCCACGTCCGCAGGCAGAGGAAGGCCAGTTGACGTGAGCTCATCCCCTGCCTGAAAACGGGTCTGGACGTAGGCATCCCTGCTGGTGCAAGATGATGCAGGGACAGGATCAGGGACAGGATTGCACACAGGCACCTCCGCGGCGGCCTGTGCTGCCTCCTGTCCCTTGTCCTGAACTGCACCACTAGCACCAGTGGGATCCCCACCTCCAGACCCCGTCTCTGGTGCTTGCACGGCCTCCTCCTCCACCAAACCCCCCACCAACCTGGATGACTCCGTACCATCTTCCCCTGTTGGGCCCTGTGGGTTCCCAGCTGCCCCTTCTGCTGCCGAGGAGTCCAACTCCAACCTCCACCTCTTGGACCTCCCCCCGGCAGCTGCGGCCTGGGACGCGGCACCGGACTCCTCACTCCCCGACGAGATCACAACATGGGAGGGGAGCCGGGCCTTGCGTCTCCAGCTGGGGGTGGGATCCCCGCCGCTGTGCTCCACAGCACCTTCTCCGCCCTCTTCATCAGTTGACGCTGCAGACAGGGAGAAACAAAACACAGGCATCAGGGCACTGTACAATGGACACATACACACATGACAGTTGTACATGAGTGGCATTGGCAAACCTCAGACATGTCATCTCAATCCCCAACACACATGTCATTACAACTCGCACACATGAGCCATACCACAGGCATATCGCAATTGCCACCACCATCCATACACATACAACAGCATGAGCAGCCAAAGGTGAGCCAGACATCACAGGAAGTGCACCACACATGTACACACACCACCACACTTGCATGCATGTGTACACCTCTGCCAAGTGTCGCAGTGTTCAGACGGGCATCCATGTCACATCTGCCAATCAGGCTTCCACATACCGCTGTCACATGCATCCATGTTGCATCACTGTTGCACCCTTGTCAAATACACACACATGCACATGTACACAGTGCTGATACATGCAGCCAAAAACAACATACATGTGTGACATCACGAACATGTCTACTTCCATACACATTCATCCAAACATGTGTGCCCACACAACTGCATTTGGCATGCAAGCCTACACACACAAGCACCATCCATGTCTCACACATTCCAGCCCTCGCATGTGTCAGCCCCACGGCCCTGTACACCCCCACCCATACTTGACCCCATACAAACAGATGTGCAACCTGCTCACTACTGAACAATCACCACACGCACTGCTCACAATCAGGATGCATGTACACTCACCGCTCGACTCCAGACGGGTCTGCCTCTCAAGGACCTGGACATGGAGCGCTGGGGATATGCGTTCCAGGACCCTCATCTGTTATTCCGACAAGTGGCCCCGGCGCCCCTTGGCATCCGCTGCCTTCAAGAGGTGCCGGGCCTTGTTCAGGGTCCTGGACCTGAAGTCCTCCCAGCGCTTCTTGACATGTTGTAAGTCGCGGACTGCCACCCCCTCCGCGTTGATGGCAGTCACGATGTCAGTCCAGATCCGAGTCCGTCCTTCCTTGTCGGCGCGGGAACTTCCGAAGAGGGCATCATACTGCCCCAGGACTTGCTCCACCAGGACACCAACTTCGGTGGCACTGAAGCTGGTGCCCTTCTGCCTCTCTGGCCGGGGGTTGTCAGTGGTCTCAGATGGTGTTTGCCCCAACATGACAACCCCAGAGGCAGGAGTGGGTGGGCAACTGGGTCCTGGGGCTGGGCTGTGGAGCGATGGAATCCCAGTCGGGAGTCTTCGGTTCCAGCAGGGGTGGTCACAGCAACAGCACCCCTGGCTGATGTGCAGGCAGCAAATGGCAGGGCACGTGGGCAGCAGGCAGTCAGGCAGCAACAGATGGCAGGTGGGAGCGTGCTCAGGGCTCTGGGGGGCAGTAGTTCGGCCTTCTGGGCAGGAGCGGGGTCTGCCGTGTGCTTACGCGTGGCCAGCTTGATACGGAGTGATTTGGCACGTGAAAAATCTGCACGTCAGCGTGTAATTCGAGGAAAGGCCCTTAGCGCGTAAGCGCGTCTGCACGCATACGCATTTTCATTGGACAGAAGGCCCCTCAAGCGCAAGCGCCCCAGTGACGTGACGCGTACAGACGTGCATGGGCATTTCAGCGCGCGTGAAAAACTGCACGTCCGTGTGTAATACGAGGAAAGGGCCCATGCGCGTAAGCGCGTGTGGAAAACTGCACGTCCGCGTGCAATACGAGGAAAGGGCCCATGCGCGTAAGCGCGCGTGTAAAACTGCACGTCCGCGTGTAATACGAGGGAAGGGCCCATGTGCGTAAGTGACGTGACGCGTGCGTGCGTTTCCCTCAGCACGGGTTAAAGGTGAGCGGGCCCAGCAGTTCGCTGTACGTGCCTTTCGTGGAGACCGCCGTGTGTTGCTGCTTCCTGTTGTTTCGCGCGCCATCACAACTTGATGGCCCCACCCATGTCTCCCAGCACCCCCACCCCCCAGCCACCAGGGGCAGCCTCCACCAGGCACCCACCCATGTCTCAGGACCACCCCCACCCCCCAGCACTGTGGGGCACCCACCACCAGGCCCCCACCCATGTCCAACTCATGTTCCCCAGCACCCCCAGCACTGTGGGGCACCTGCCAGCAGGCCCCCACTCATGTCCCCTATCACCTCCACCGCCCAGCACTGTGGGGCACCTGCCAGCAGGCCCCCACCCATGTCCAACTCATGTTCCCCACCACCCCCACCCCCCAGCAGTGCAGGGGCAGCCTCCACCAGGCTCCCGCCCATGTCTCCCACCACCCCCACCCCCCAGCAGTGCAAGGGCAGCCTCCACCAGGCCCCCACCCATGTCTCCCACCACCCCCACCCCCCAGCAGTGCAGGGGAAGTCTCCACCAGGCCCCCACCCATGTCTCCCACCACCCACACCCCCAAGCAGTGCAGGGGCAGCCTCCACCAGGCCCCCACCCATGTCTCCCACCACCCCCACCCCCCAGCACTGTGGGGCACCTGCCAGCAGGCCCCCACCCATGTCTCCCAGCACCCCACCCCCCAGCACTGTGGGGCACCCTCCACCAGGCCCCCACCCATGTCTTCCACCACCCCCACCCCCCAGCAGTGCAGGGGCACCCACCACCAGGCCCCCACCCATGTCTCCCACCACCCCCAACCCCCCAGCACTGTGGGGCACCTGCCAGCAGGCCCCCACCCATGTCCAACTCATGTTCCCCACCACCCCCACCCCCCAGCACTGTGGGGCACCTGCCAGCAGGCCCCCACCCATTTCCAACTCATGTGCCCCAGCACCCCCACCCCCCAGCACTGTGGAGCACCTGCCAGCAGGCCCACACCCATGTCCAACTCATGTTCCCCACCACCCCCACCCCCCAGCACTGTGGGGCACCTGCCAGCAGGCCCCCACCCATGTCCAACTCATGTTCCCCAGCACCCCCACCCCCCAGCACTGTGGGGCACCTGCCAGCAGGCCCCCGCCCATGTCCAACTCATGTTCCCCACCACCCCCACCCCCCAGCACTGTGGGGCACCTGCCAGCAGGCCCCCCGCCCATGTGCAACTCATGTTCCCCAGCCAACATGTCATCACAATCTAGATCCCTGGTCCCTATGGTCAGCCTCCAAATGCAAAACACCCACCAGAGTATTGCATCCACCCACTCATAATTTGCAATTACATCACAGAACACCAATTGCAAGTTCCGAAACAAACACATTTCCCTCACATACACCCAATGGGTGTCAGTGAATCTCAAAACACATATCATGAAATGCATGAAACCAATGAGATACCACACATTGAAGTTCACAAAAAAAATATGTATTAAAGGAAACATAAATAGAATAAAAAATGAAGAAACAGAAATGTGAATGTACAAAAATTAAAAGAAGCATGTCCGTGAAAAAAAGCAAAACCAAAAATAAAATTCCAAAGTAATGTTGTCCAAAGTCAATGTCCACAAAACAAAATCCAATGGGAAATAAAAAAGAAAACCATTACTCCATGGTTAAAAAGTGAAAAAAAAAATACAATCCAACAGTGAACTATGTACATGGGAACAAGCCAGGGTCCATTATCCCAACAAAAGAAAGGAAACCTAACAAAATGGGCGGCAAAGATCGACGCAATTCTGGAGGGTGTTGGAAGCTCTAAAGACAAATTAATTTACAACCCTTCTAAGGTCAAACTGCGTCTACTACACCAAGATTGGATTGATACATTGGAAAAAGCAGCCGCATCGAAATTGTTCACAGATCTGCCTCCACAACTGACTAAAGTGAACGAACTTAAGCCTTACTTGGTAAAAGTGCCGGACTCGAATCTCAGGGTGAACTTCTTAAGAATCCGCCTGAACATTCTTCACACAAGAGAAGTTCTATTCTGAAGAAAATTGGTTTCGGATGAAACCTGTAGATTCTGTAGACAGTTAGAGATGGCAGAAACCATAAGACACCTACTGCTAAACTGCTTAGGAGTCACGGGCCCCCGCCAGAGACATCTGGGACACTTGTTTAAAAATCTATATATCTATGATGAAGAGGAATGGTGGTGTCGGCTTCTAAGTGGGGAAAAGACTACTTGGGTGATTGCGGTGGTGGGCTTCTTCCGAGAGATAAAACTGCTTACCTGATGGCAGTTAAGAGTGGGCTGGATCGCCAGCTGGGCGTCCCCATCTCATCTTCTCCTGGGGGGAAGCCGAATCTGACCATGATTCTGAATCTGAACTCGAACCGAAAAAGAATTGATCTGACGGAGCCTCCTGGGTGAGATGTTTGGGGCTCAGGACAAAGAATGACTGTGGGGAATCTGGAACAGTTAACGTGGAGATTTCTCTTTTCTTTTTTTATATCTCTTCAACTTTGTAAAAATTGTTCTATACAATTAAATCAAATAAAAAAAAAAAAAGAAAGGAAACCTATCTAACTACACTAACTAATAAAATAAACTATATACAAAAATCTGGCCAATGTCCGAAAGGTCCAAATAAAATCAAAACAAAAATGAAACCTAACACTACCTACATAACTATGTACAAGGGCAGCGGGCTAGTTTCACAGCTCACTTGTCAATGTCCCGGGCCAGGGCATCATCGAACTCCTCCTCAATGTCCCGGAGGCGGTCCTCCTCCATGGCCCTGAGGGTCCGCAGGGCCGTCGACGTCTCCACCTCCAAACCCCTGCGGATTGCCTCGAGGCACTCGGGCCGCCTCAGGGCCCTCCGCATGGAGTTCTCCGCCCTGACCATTGTGAGCCGTGCCTCTTCCGCCCGCTGCCGCTCCGCATCTATGGCGTGGCCCAACCGCTGCCACATGGAAGACACTCTCTGTCCTGGGTCCTCCTGCCCTCCGGCCGATGCCTGCCCCTCTGATGTTGAAGGCCCCGAGCCTTGATGGCTCCCACCACGTTGCTGCTGCTGCTGTGCCTCTGCCTGTGCACTGCCTCCTGCTGCCTGCACATCCTCCGCTGGCTGGGGTGCAGTCGTAGATGTGGCCACCCCTGCTGGAGGTCCGACTCCCGACTGTGGCAGGGATGCCTCCTCCACCAGCCTGGCCGCACCGTCAGAGGCAGCTCCACAGGGCACCCAGGTGACTGATGGGTGGGAAGATGGCACAGAGGACGACTGGCGTGTAGGGGGTCCAGTTGAGGAGGGGGTCGTAGCAAGGCCCATCAGACGCAGGAATCCGGCCTGGGTGACCTGTCCCAGCAGGCTGACGTGGTCAACGAGCCATTCGAGATGACGTGCAGTCTCTTCATGAAAAGACTGCAGGTCACCTTGCATGGCCCGTTGACGCAATTCCACACCAGCCAGGACAGGCTCAACCCGGACCTGGATAGCCACGTCCGCAGGCAGAGGAAGGCCAGTTAACGTGAGCTCATCTCCTGCCTGAAAACGGGTCTGGACGTAGGCATCCCTGCTGGTGCAAGATGATGCAGGGACAGGATCAGGGACAGGATTGCACACAGGCACCTCCGCGGCGGCCTGTGCTGCCTCCTGTCCCTTGTCCTGAACTGCACCACTAGCACCAGTGGGATCCCCACCTCCAGACCCCGTCTCTGGTGCTTGCACGGCCTCCTCCTCCACCAAACCCCCCACCAACCTGGATGACTCCGTACCATCTTCCCCTGTTGGGCCCTGTGGGTTCCCAGCTGCCCCTTCTGCTGCCGAGGAGTCCAACTCCAACCTCCACCTCTTGGACCTCCCCCCGGCAGCTGCGGCCTGGGACGCGGCACCGGACTCCTCACTCCCCGACGAGATCACAACATGGGAGGGGAGCCGGGCCTTGCGTCTCCAGCTGGGGGTGGGATCCCCGCCGCTGTGCTCCACAGCACCTTCTCCGCCCTCTTCATCAGTTGACGCTGCAGACAGGGAGAAACAAAACACAGGCATCAGGGCACTGTACAATGGACACATACACACATGACAGTTGTACATGAGTGGCATTGGCAAACCTCAGACATGTCATCACAATCCCCAACACACATGTCATTACAACTCGCACACATGAGCCATACTACAGGCATATCGCAATTGCCACCACCATCCATACACATACAACAGCATGAGCAGCCAAAGGTGAGCCAGACATCACAGGAAGTGCACCACACATGTACACACACCACCACACTTGCATGCATGTGTACACCTCTGCCAAGTGTCGCAGTGTTCAGACGGGCATCCATGTCACATCTGCCAATCAGGCTTCCACATACCGCTGTCACATGCATCCATGTTGCATCACTGTTGCACCCTTGTCAAATACACACACATGCACATGTACACAGTGCTGATACATGCAGCCAAAAACAACATACATGCGTGACATCACGAACATGTCTACTTCCATACACATTCATCCAAACATGTGTGCCCACACAACTGCATTTGGCATGCAAGCCTACACACACAAGCACCATCCATGTCTCACACATTCCAGCCCTCGCATGTGTCAGCCCCACGGCCCTGTACACCCCCACCCATACTTGACCCCATACAAACAGATGTGCAACCTGCTCACTACTGAACAATCACCACACGCACTGCTCACAATCAGGATGCATGTACACTCACCGCTCGACTCCAGACGGGTCTGCCTCTCAAGGACCTGGACATGGAGCGCTGGGGATATGCGTTCCAGGACCCTCATCTGTTCTTCCGACAAGTGGCCCCGGCGCCCCTTGGCATCCGCTGCCTTCAAGAGGTGCCGGGCCTTGTTCAGGGTCCTGGACCTGAAGTCCTCCCAGCGCTTCTTGACATGTTGTAAGTCGCGGACTGCCACCCCCTCCGCGTTGATGGCAGTCACGATGTCAGTCCAGATCCGAGTCCGTCCTTCCTTGTCGGCGCGGGAACTTCCGAAGAGGGCATCATACTGCCCCAGGACTTGCTCCACCAGGACACCAACTTCGGTGGCACTGAAGCTGGTGCCCCTCTGCCTCTCTGGCCGGGGGTTGTCAGTGGTCTCAGATGGTGTTTGCCCCAACATGACAACCCCAGAGGCAGGAGTGGGTGGGCAACTGGGTCCTGGGGCTGGGCTGTGGAGCGATGGAATCCCAGTCGGGAGTCTTCGGTTCCAGCAGGGGTGGTCACAGCAACAGCACCCCTGGCTGATGTGCAGGCAGCAAATGGCAGGGCACGTGGGCAGCAGGCAGTCAGGCAGCAACAGATGGCAGGTGGGAGCGTGCTCAGGGCTCTGGGGGGCAGTAGTTCGGCCTTCTGGGCAGGAGCGGGGTCTGCCGTGTGCTTACGCGTGGCCAGCTTGATACGGAGTGATTTGGCACGTGAAAAATCTGCACGTCAGCGTGTAATTCGAGGAAAGGCCCTTAGCGCGTAAGCGCGTCTGCACGCATACGCATTTTCATTGGACAGAAGGCCCCTCAAGCGCAAGCGCCCCAGTGACGTGACGCGTACAGACGCGCATGGGCATTTCAGCGCGCGTGAAAAACTGCACGTCCGTGTGTAATACGAGGAAAGGGCCCATGCGCGTAAGCGCGTGTGGAAAACTGCACGTCCGCGTGCAGTACGAGGAAAGGGCCCATGCGCGTAAGCGCGCGTGTAAAACTGCACGTCCGCGTGTAATACGAGGGAAGGGCCCATGTGCGTAAGTGACGTGACGCGTGCGTGCGTTTCCCTCAGCACGGGTTAAAGGTGAGCGGGCCCAGCAGTTCGCTGTACGTGCCTTTCGTGGAGACCGCCGTGTGTTGCTGCTTCCTGTTGTTTCGCGCGCCATCACAACTTCACAGCTATCAAGGACGTATCTCTTCTTTTGGCGGGGGTATTGGCTACGTGTGTTTTTCTGCATCGCGCTAGTCAGACGGTGTGTCGCACACGCTCTTTTTCCCACTGCGGGTGCCCCTGTGTATCGCACCCATTTTCGATGTCATAGTAGCCTGCGTGTCCCACGCGTACGCGTTATTCGTGTTACTGGGTGCCACCGCGTACTGCGGGAGGTTGAATCCACGCACATAGGCTGCAGGGTTGCGTGCACGGTTTTATTGCAGTTTTGGGGTGCCTGAGCATTGCGTGACCCGTCACCACATCACCGGGTAGTGGTAGCTGCAGGTGCAGCTGTGGACACCGCCACCCAGGCTCAGGGTCTGCCAGCGCAGGCTGCGTTGGCACTTGAAGAGCCCTTGGTAGATCTCCAACAGGCCAGGGGGGAAACCATAGGGGCAGGCCGGGCTGCTCAGGACAGGCTCAACCCGGACCTGGATAGCCACGTCCGCAGGCAGAGGAAGGCCAGTTGACGTGAGCTCATACCCTGCCTGAAAACGGGTCTGGACGTAGGCATCCCTGCTGGTGCAAGATGATGCAGGGACAGGATCAGGGACAGGATTGCACACAGGCACCTCCGCGGCGGCCTGTGCTGCCTCCTGTCCCTTGTCCTGAACTGCACCACTAGCACCAGTGGGATCCCCACCTCCAGACCCCGTCTCTGGTGCTTGCACGGCCTCCTCCTCCACCAAACCCCCACCAACCTGGATGACTCCGTACCATCTTCCCCTGTTGGGCCCTGTGGGTTCCCAGCTGCCCCTTCTGCTGCCGAGGAGTCCAACTCCAACCTCCACCTCTTGGACCTCCCCCCGGCAGCTGCGGCCTGGGACGCGGCACCGGACTCCTCACTCCCTGACGAGATCACAACATGGGAGGGGAGCCGGGCCTTGCGTCTCCAGCTGGGGGTGGGATCCCCGCCGCTGTGCTCCACAGCACCTTCTCCGCCCTCTTCATCAGTTGACGCTGCAGACAGGGAGAAACAAAACACAGGCATCAGGGCACTGTACAATGGACACATACACACATGACAGTTGTACATGAGTGGCATTGGCAAACCTCAGACATGTCATCACAATCCCCAACACACATGTCATTACAACTCGCACACATGAGCCATACCACAGGCATATCGCAATTGCCACCACCATCCATACACATACAACAGCATGAGCAGCCAAAGGTGAGCCAGACATCACAGGAAGTGCACCACACATGTACACACACCACCACACTTGCATGCATGTGTACACCTCTGCCAAGTGTCGCAGTGTTCAGACGGGCATCCATGTCACATCTGCCAATCAGGCTTCCACATACCGCTGTCACATGCATCCATGTTGCATCACTGTTGCACCCTTGTCAAATACACACACATGCACATGTACACAGTGCTGATACATGCAGCCAAAAACAACATACATGCGTGACATCACGAACATGTCTACTTCCATACACATTCATCCAAACATGTGTGCCCACACAACTGCATTTGGCATGCAAGCCTACACACACAAGCACCATCCATGTCTCACACATTCCAGCCCTCGCATGTGTCAGCCCCACGGCTCTGTACACCCCCACCCATACTTGACCCCATACAAACAGATGTGCAACCTGCTCACTACTGAACAATCACCACACGCACTGCTCACAATCAGGATGCATGTACACTCACCGCTCGACTCCAGACGGGTCTGCCTCTCAAGGACCTGGACATGGAGCGCTGGGGATATGCGTTCCAGGACTCTCATCTGTTCTTCCGACAAGTGTCCCCGGCGCCCCTTGGCATCCGCATCCTTCAAGAGGTGCCGGGCCTTGTTCAGGGTCCTGGACCTGAAGTCCTCCCAGCGCTTCTTGACATGTTGTAAGTCGCGGACTGCCACCCCCTCCGCGTTGATGGCAGTCACGATGTCAGTCCAGATCCGAGTCCGTCCTTCCTTGTCGGCGCGGGAACTTCCGAAGAGGGCATCATACTGCCCCAGGACTTGCTCCACCAGGACACCAACTTCGGTGGCACTGAAGCTGGTGCCCCTCTGCCTCTCTGGCCGGGGGTTGTCAGTGGTCTCAGATGGTGTTTGCCCCAACATGACAACCCCAGAGGCAGGAGTGGGTGGGCAACTGGGTCCTGGGGCTGGGCTGTGGAGCGATGGAATCCCATTCGGGAGTCTTCGGTTCCAGCAGGGGTGGTCACAGCAACAGCACCCCTGGCTGATGTGCAGGCAGCAAATGGCAGGGCACGTGGGCAGCAGGCAGTCAGGCAGCAACAGATGGCAGGTGGGAGCGTGCTCAAGGCTCTGGGGGGCAGTAGTTCGGCCTTCTGGGCAGGAGCGGGGTCTGCCGTGTGCTTACGCGTGGCCAGCTTGATACGGAGTGATTTGGCACGTGAAAAATCTGCACGTCAGCGTGTAATTCGAGGAAAGGCCCTTAGCGCGTAAGCGCGTCTGCACGCATACGCATTTTCATTGGACAGAAGGCCCCTCAAGCGCAAGCGCCCCAGTGACGTGACGCGTACAGACGTGCATGGGCATTTCAGCGCGCATGAAAAACTGCACGTCCGTGTGTAATACGAGGAAAGGGCCCATGCGCGTAAGCGCGTGTGGAAAACTGCACGTCCGCGTGCAATACGAGGAAAGGGCCCATGCGCGTAAGCGCGCGTGAAAAACTGCACGTCCGCGTGTAATACGAGGGAAGGGCCCATGTGCGTAAGTGACGTGACGCGTGCATGCGTTTCCCTCAGCACGGGTTAAAGGTGAGCGGGCCCAGCAGTTCGCTGTACGTGCCTTTCGTGGAGACCGCCGTGTGTTGCTGCTTCCTGTTGTTTCGCGCGCCATCACAACTTCACAGCTATCAAGTACGTATCTCTTCTTTTGGCGGGGGTATTGGCTACGTGTGTTTTTCTGCATCGCGCTAGTCAGACGGTGTGTCGCACACGCTCTTTTTCCCACTGCGGGTGCCCCTGTGTATCGCACCCATTTTCGATGTCATAGTAGCCTGCGTGTCCCACGCGTACGCGTTATTCGTGTTACTGGGTGCCACCGCGTACTGCGGGAGGTTGAATCCACGCACATAGGCTGCAGGGTTGCGTGCACGGTTTTATTGCAGTTTTGGGGTGCCTGAGCATTGCGTGACCCGTCACCACATCACCGGGGTCACATACAGCCTTGCAGGTGCAGGGGGGCTGTTAACATCTTGCTTCCCACCCCCTTCACCCCAATTGCCCAGGTCAATTGTGGTGTACACCTCCCATTGGCACCACTCCATCTGTGCCAGCACTACTACATCTGTGCCATGGTTGGGAGGCCACCAAAGGTGAGGGGCGCCTCAGCTGGGCGTACTCCTCGTGGCGGGCGTGGTCGGGGACGTGGCCGTGGTGACCAGGGAGTAGGGGGACTCCAGGGTGTCCAGGGCAGCCACAGAGGGGGAAGAGGCAGGGGTGCGCCACTTGAGCACAATGTTGTGCCATGTGTCGGTGCAGCCATGGCACCACCCCCTGTGGTTCCGGGGGATGCAGCTCCTGCATCTGGCACTGGCACCCATATGACCCGGCAGTCCGTTCCATCGACTGCCACGGGCCCAAGGGTAGTGGTAGCTGCAGGTGCAGCTGTGGACACCGCCACCCAGGCTCAGGGTCTGCCAGCGCTGGCTGCGTTGGCACTTGAAGAGCCCTTGGTAGATCTCCAACAGGCCAGGGGGGAAACCATAGGGGCAGGCCGGGCTGCTCAGACCAAGACACGTGTCCCTGGGGCAGTCATGTCATCTTCTGCCCCGAACAGCCGGGTGTTGGCAAGTGCAGGGGCAGATGCACCCAACAACACCCCGGTTGTGAGTCTGCCAACCAGGACCGTTGCGGTCAATGACCCTGCCACAGCTTATGTTGCTGCGCAGGGTCCATTAGTGGGCACCCAGCTGCCACTGACACAAGTCAGGCCTTTGTTCATCCCTCCACCTGCCACTCCCTTGGCTCAATCCACCGAACCCACTGGCCATACTGGTCAGGGCGGCATTAGCCAGCCAGGGTCTGCGCCACAGTCCAAGAGGAGGAAGGTTGCACCTGCAGCACAGGCTGGGACCCCACACACAGCCACGACCTCCTGCACGTCGAGGAAGAAGCCTTTCTGTAAGCAGGAACTGGACTTCCTCGTGGACTACGTGCGGGGCCACAGCCGTGATATGCTAGTGGGTGCCAATAGTCAGACTACGGCTGCCCAACGTGACACCCACTGGAAGCATGTTGCGGAACATGTCAGTTCATTCGGCCATGAGGTGCGCACGGCGCAGGAGTGCAAAAAGCGTTGGAATGACATCAAGCGCAGCACTAAGGCCAAGCGTGCCTCAAATTACAACTTGACTCTGGTGACTGGCGGTGGGCCTGTACCAGAGGAGGAAGAACTCACTCCGCATGAGGCTCTCGTTGCAGAGTTCATACCACCTGAATTGGTCGAAGGAGTGGGAGAGATGCTGGACTTTGATGCCCAGTCCAGTGAGTATTGATGCGTGTTTGTTGAGGACGTGTGTGTTTCACTTGTGGGATGTGTTGTGCATGAATGCTGCTACATGTGACGTGTACATGGTTCTGATGTGTAAGTAATGCAATGCTACCGTCATGCATGCCTCTTCTGCCTGCATGCGGGACTCCATGTGGGCATGCTCCTTTGCCCCTCCTCCGCCACTCTGCACTCCAGTTCCATCTTTGCACTGGTCTGCTCCAATCTTGCCAATGTGTAGTTTCTTGTTCATGTGTCCTGTGTAGATGCTAACTTCCAGCGTAGAAACTGCCAGACATATGCCGTGTGGTACAGCCTTAGTACTCGATGCAGGGTATCTCACTTGTACTGTGCATGGGTCAGATGTCCCGCAGGGACATGAGTGCCCATTCATGCTCCATGTGCATTGCACGCATGCCCCTATGTGTCCTTGACTGGATGATCACTGTAATATGAGTCCTTGTTTACATACATTGCCTGCCATCTCATCGGCCTCCCCATGTCAACTGTGGCTCAGTCCTGCGTTGCACACATGTTTAGGCCCTGACAATCTGTGTGGCTCACAGGCCTCAGCCTGTTCAATGGCCAATGACTCTGTCCAACTCTTGTGTCTTCTTCACACGTGAGCGGCCTCTGGAGTTTTCATCATATGTCCTGCCCACTGTCCCAGCATCATTTGCAGTGTTGTAATTTGAAACACATTAAGCTGTTGATGCCAGTCAACACTGCCTGTCAATAAACAGGTGTGTGGTCAGCCTTTTGATACCATGCTAGGCATCCCTGCTTTGGTACTGGGGTGGAGGGGTGCTTAGCTTCTAGACATGGTACACATTGAATGCACAATGCACGTGATGTCTGAATTTGACATTGCACTGCCTTCACATTTCCTGGCACACACCATGTAGTGCTTGTACATGTAGGTAGTGAGTGGCGTACACATTTTCTGCACTGCATAGACCCACTTCCATGGAAACTGCCACCTTTCAACAGGTCTGATCACAGAAGCTATTCAAAGTAGACCCAGCATGCATGCCAGGTCATATGTTGTGTGTCACATGTCTGCCGAATGCCTTTGCTGTCGGTGTGTGTGTGTGTCGTGTGCTTCTGACATGTGTATTGACCTTTTTCTCTCTATTTTTCAGGTGATGACGCAATGGAGGCGGAGGATGGTGTTGTCATGCCAGACACAGGGTTGGTAACACCACATCAACCCGGCAATAGTTGGGGTCGTGGGGTGGTAGGCCACGAAAACCCCCAAGTGCTGCAGTCCATCTTGTCTCTGGCTGCCTATGAGTCCAGCCTTGATGACGACTCTGACATCCATGTTGAGTTGGATGAGAATCAAGTCCATGTGTCAGGGGTGAGTGATTCTGATGTGGACACTCCTCTGTCTGCGACACCTGCACTGAGGGATCAGACAGTCTTGGTTCCTCCGCCCATGGTGGATCGGGACGCAGGGTCACCCTCCACACCAGTCACTGATGTGCCTGGGACATCACGTCGACGGGGGCATGTAGTCGTGCAGCCGCAGGTGGTGCCAACACAGCGAGGACCCCCGGTCCTTGGGTCCCGCAGGGGTCAAGGCCGGCTAACGCGGTCGCCGCGCGCAACCGCTGTATACTGAGTGGGAGCAAGACATGACTGCCAATTCTGAACGGCAGGGGGCAGCAATGGAGAACATCGCTGAGAGCATGGAGCGTGTGGCCCGATCTGTGTTCCCCCCTGCTAGGCAGGTGCTTCTCCAGCAGCAGGCGGCACGGTCCACGGCCCGCTCGCTCAGGCTGGGCATGGCGGCCTCAGACAGGGCACGCCAGGCTGAAATGTCGTCTCTGCGTCAAGCAATTGCTGCTCACGCAGAGGCGCACATGGATGCCCTGAGGGAGGAGTATGCTTCCCTCAGATCCACTCTGGGTCTCCTTATGATGTCCCAGAGGCAGCAGGCAGAGGAGAGGTTTGCACAGCTTGAGCGTACCATCTCGGCTGAGCTACAGGCTTGCCGGGAGGTGCGGCGGTTGTCCAGCCAGGCCTTGCAGGAGGAACTCTGTGTTACACGTGCTACCTTGCAAGAGGAAGGACGTGTATCACGTGAGGTTCTGCATGCAGACCTACGTCACATCGCCACACAGAACCAGGCTCACCCATCCGGCAGACTTGCTGCCGACGAGGGGCAAGCTGCGGCTAGGCGTGGCCAGGCTACTGTGCCACGTCCTCCTTTCCAGGATGAGCAAGACTCGGACGACCATCTATCTCCCACATAGGTCGTGCTGTGCAGGCGTTGAGCCCATGGAGGATTTTTTTTTTGGCTCAGCATCATCGCATGTGGATGTTGAGCAGCACCCTGTACCTCCCCCCTCCTGGGTGCCTCCCCTCCCCCCCGGGTCGTATGTGGTCATTTTTGATTTTTCTTTTAGTTTAGTTAGTTAAGTTTCTGTTTGATAGTTAATTTAAATAGGTAATGTAGGTTTTCCATAGTTAGTGTAATTAGTTAATAGTTGAGTTAGTTTAAAATTGCTAGTCTATTGTGCTTTCATGTGACAGTGCAGTGCTTTGTGGCTTTTGAAGGCATCCACTCTCTGTTCCAGCTAGGCCCTTCGTGGTATTCTTGTGTATGTGTTTGCTGCTTGGGGTCCTTGACTCACATATGCCACTCCTGCCTCCCTTATCCAGGGGCTCGCAAAGATGGTTCGGTGTTACAGAATTTTACACAAGGGCTTTGGACTGTCATATCTGTGGCATGTCTGGTGCTGTGTGACTTGTGTTGACACCCCTAGTGGGGATGATTTAGGTGTCATTGTCCACTGTTCAGCTTTTGCTAGATGGGGTGTGTCATGATTAATGTGGACATTGATTGCTATGCATTGTGTAGTATGTTTCATATCTTTCCTGTACACGTGCTTGTTGCAATTCATGCTGTAGATAGTGTTCCACACTTTGGAGGTGAAAGACGGACTGATGGTGTGATTCGTGATGTGACTCTCTGACATGGTCAAGTAATGAGATGCCTGATGAGACACACACAAATGACTTTGAAGCATTAATCATGTGTTTCATGCCCTTTCTGCAGGGGGATGAGCCTCCAGAGCACCTTTGCCAGCAGACATGACCCATTGGACGACGGAATTCTGGACCCGTTTGTTGGTGCCCACATGCACATGTGTGCACAAGCAGAGGCACAGTGATTGCAGACCCACATCCTAGAACTGCTGACATGTTCCAAGGAACTCCAGGCAAGGTGAGCATCACAGGGGGGCCACGACACAGCAAAGCTTGCACCAGGCGAGTTGCACATGCAGGCTTAGTCACAGCACTGAGGGTGAGCTTAGACGAATATTGGTGTTGAAGCACACAATGCAGCTCAGATGTGTTTGTGGACTGATGGCTGTTGATAGTAGGGTTGTCTGGGACACATGCAGGGGCAGTGGCACATACCCTCCGGTACACCAAGGTCCATTGAGGCACTTGTATCAACCATGTAGCCTTCCGAGACATGGAAAGGGGCAGCTCACAGGGACATACAGCAAGGGACATACTCAGGTGCAGTGCATGTCTTTTCCACGTACTTTATGATAAATGCACTGCCAACTTTGTTTCGGTCATGGTGGTACGCAACTTGCTCTGTAGTCATGGCTTGCTACATGGGTCTGTCTGCTTACCCAGGGAACATTGCATGTTGTGTGAATTGTGACACATTGGTGTTCCATTTGCAATGCACCCACCAGCGGCTGACTTACTGCATTGACTGTGTATGACCTGTCACAGGGGTGATGTTATATATGGGTGCGAAGCATCGAGCACAGATTGTCTGTTTCGAGAGTAGTTTGTTGCTATGGGGCATGTTTGGTGTTGTGTTTTTGTGTAATTGGCACGTACAGGTTGTTGACTGTGGCTCTCTTTGCAGCATTGCAGTGCTCCTGTAACCGGACCTGAGAGTGCGCAGGCAGGAGGCCAGCACTCAAAACCAGAGCTAAGTGTCTCGTTGTTTTTCTTACGAACAGCTCTGCATAGGCTTGCTGGGGAGTGTACTGATGCATGGATGTATGTGTGGTTCAATTTGGTATGTTATTTCTCCCTAATCACCCGTGATCCTATGCAATTTTGAAACCTGTACCCTCTACCCGGTGTACCTGCTTCCCGTGCCTATCCAAGCAACGTTCCCTGACCCTCTTTCCCCACTGGGGTTGCGGATGCCTGTGTAAGCCCCGAACTTGCAGGCGCCAAAACCCTAGAGGGGGTGGTTGGTTTGTACCACTCCTGAGCCTGGACTACAGAAGGCCATGACAATGATGTCCAAGTTTGTTTGGATTGTGTATGTGTTCATGCAGGTTGTACATTTTCGTGCATTCCCTAGGTTCATGTGTCATTCCTCCTCCCCTCTCCTGCCACTCATTCCAGTCATCCAGTGTGTCAACACCTGTCCCGACTGCATATCCCTGAACCTCATTCCCCACCAGGGTCTCAGGGGCCTGTGTGAGTTTGACCTTGCAGGCACCCGGGACATGGTGGGGTGGTTGTTTCGTGACACTCCCGCGCCTGTGCAGGGGACCTGTGACAGTACACATCCATTCATGGTGCATCATCCTATGTCATGTACCACACATGTCTCACATCCTGTTGTGACATTGTTTTGCTGTGCTACCTTGGTTGTTGCATAATTGTGGTAGTACTTGGCCTTTGTGAGGTACTGAAACGTCAAGTCATCTACTGGAGGGTGTTCGGGTTCGTGTTTATGCCTTGGATTTTGTGATTTTGGAAATGAGTGTGGATTCTGAGGGTTCAGGCATCTTTTTACACACAAGGTGGGAGATGGTGACAAAGGGTAAAGGTGATCCTGTGGCCAGGTGGAATTGAGGTTTGGAGGCTCCATGACCCAGGTGCAGTTGTTCAGTGGGTCATGGTCATTTGTGAGGGAGGGAGGGGGTTGTTGTTGATAGTTGCCTTGGCCTGCAGTGTGATGGGAACTCTGACATGGTAATGGTGGTATCCTATGTACATGTTGTGTTCTGCTGATCAATGCCTGTTCATGTGTTGTGTTTTCCTTTCAGGTGCGAGGGGATAGTTGTGGTTTGACATGCTGGGGTGTACACATGGTGGATGTTCACATGTGATGTGTAGGGAACACTGATGGTCACTTGAGTGCACATGCATATGTGGAGTGCATGTCCTTGCAGAACCACACACTTGCACTCTGATGCACTACATGTACTCCCACCCTTGCATATCCACGTGTACACTGTTTGCCTTCTGGTGCCCACTGTGTCCCGGCAGCACATGTTCTGTGACCGATTATGGATCCAATACATGCCTAATTTGATGTTTGATGTGGTCTGTCACTTAGATGTGATGCTCAGGGTGTGCATCACACACAATGACTGTTCACTGTGCTGTGCGCTGAGCAGTGTGATGCAGGAGTAGGACACTGCACACATGAGCTGCAGTGTTGATTTTGCAAAGCATAATGTGCATGTAGACAGGCATTCATTGTGATGTTACGTCTACGACTGTTGTAATGCATTTGGAAATGACTTATTTTGGGTGGGAGATTTTGTTGGTCTGTCATTTCATCTGATTCCGGGTCAGGCAGCAGTGTCCGATGCCACTGTACATTTAGGACATGGCAATGTGTACCTTATCGTTACTGCGTTGGTGTATGGGTATTGCTTGCCATGTCATGTTGATGTTTGGGAGGGTTTGAGTGACATGACAGTGATGGCCATGGCCTGTTTTGCAGGTGTGTCATCCGCTTCTCAGAGCAACTAGCTGAGGGTAGATTTCTCTCCGCAGCAGGGCCCTCCCCCTGGAACAGACTTCCGGCCTGACTTGAACTTGAGGGGAACCATCTCCAGTTCTGGAAGCACCTCAAGACCTTCATCTTTGCTTCTGCTTACTCTCTGCCTCTCCCTTGCAGAATTCTTCACTGGAACTGCACAGGAGCTGCAACTGGGCCACTCTCACCGACCTCGGTCCCTGGCCCAGCCACTCTCCACTTGCACTGCCTCCCTGGCAACCCCTGCACTGCAGTACTGTCTCTCTATCCCTACAGCCCTCCCTTCCCAGCACTTGTTTGCACTTACCTTTGTAGTTGCCACCAGGCGACCTATGTATTATTTTTTTGGGGTACTTCCCCTGTACTGGACTCCCCCACACCCTTCCCCTTGCACTTTTCCCTTCCCCCTACCCCTGCACTTGCACAATCTCAATGACACCTGGCCTAGTAGTACCGTTCTCTGTGTTCCCTTGTTCCCCCCTCCCTGCCTCATTTCGCCTTGGAATACTTGTGTATGGCCCATATCATGTCATATGTCATATGTGTACCTTTTGGTCACACATGATAGCTAGTGTTTAAGTAGCTAGGGATGCAGACGATGTGGCACTTCCATGGCAACTATCTCAGGGTGGTAGGGTTGTGACAGTTGACTGTCTCTTTGTCATCATCGATTGTCACCTGGTTTGTGCCAGGCCTGTGTGCACTCCGCAGGGGTGGGAGTTTAGGTGAAAAATGTGGCCACAAGCTGGGTCCGGGCTTCCTCGCCACGTGCCCTGTCCCCTCCCATGGGCAGCGCCTGTGCCTGTGGTTGGGGATGTGGGGGCACCACCATGTCCACCGGGACGCCCTGCCGTGTTGCAACATTGTCCAGGACACATGCTGCCACAATGATCCTGCACACTACTGGTGGTGCATAGAGTAGTTGCCCACCAGAGCGGTCAAGGGAGCGGAAACGTGACTTGAGCACTCCGAATGTGCGCTCCACTATGCCCCTGGTTGCAATATGAGCGGCGTTGTATCTTACCTGGGGTGGTGTGGTGGGGTTCCGGATTGGCGTCATCATGTGGTTGCTCAGAGGGTAGGCACTGTCTCCTGGGGAGGTGATAATAGTTGAGATTATTAGGGTTTGGATATTTGTCTGTGTGTGACTTGCATGCATGTGCAAGGGCATTTGTACTGACCTAGGTGCCATGTGTCGCCATGCTGCCCAGCTTCCAGGGCCCGGCTCAGGGCAGACATTCTGTATATGAAACTGTCATGGGTGGAGCCAGGGTAGTTTGCATAGAGAGAGGTGATGATTCCCTTTGCATCACATACCACCTGTACATTGATGGAATGCCAGTGCTTGCGGTTTCGGTAGATGTGCTCAATGGCCCTAGGTGGACGTAGGGCCACATGGGTGCAATCTATGGCACGAGGCACTTTGGGGAAGTGTGCCACCCTGAAAAAATACAGGACAACGGCCTGCCTTTCTGCGGGTGTTCTGGGCATGTATATGTGCCTGCGGACTGAGGGGCGCGCTGTCATGATTTCCAGTACCTGGTGTAGGCAGCGTGACTGCGTGGCCTGTGAGACCCCCCCCAATATGGCAGTGGTCCGCTGAAATGACCCAGTGGCCAAAAAATGCAGGACATTGAGCAGCTTCTCCAAGGGGCTCAATGCTTGGGAGCAAAGGGAGGGGGATGTGAGGTCATCTTCCCACTCCCTGACCAGGTCTAGGATGATATGGGGTGGAAACCTATACCTGCCGTAGACCTGGTCATCAGGCATCCCAAAAAGGCTTGTCCGTGGTGCGAAAATGCGTGCCCTGGCTATTCTCCTCCTCCTGCGGTGTCCCACGATCAGTGCAGCGACAAATGGGGCATTCATCGTGGCTGTATATACGCGTTTGTTGTTTGCACGCACTTTTATGCTGTGCGCGGGGACGCCTCCGCCTGCCTTCGTGTGTGCGGACGCGTTGACGCCTGTGCACGTCTTTTGCCGTGCGCGGGATTCCCGTATTCGGATACGTGGTAAGACTGTAGGTCCGAGTGTCATCGCGTGTGATCGGAGGGGAGTGAGCGTACACGCGATTGGCCTGGGTACCTGTGTTTCGGGGTGCACGGGAAGTTTCACACGCGATTTGCCTGGGTACGTGTGTTCCGGGGTGCCGGGAACTTTCACACGCGATTGGTGGAAATCCACGTGTGTTCTGTCATCACGTGCAATGAGGGAAACACCCGCGCGCATCACGTCACAGACGCGCTCACGCGCTAAGGGCCTTTGGTCCAATGAAATCGCATATGCGTGCTGCCGTGCATACGCACTAAGGGCCTTTCCTCGTATTGCACGCGGACGTGCAGTTTTCCACGCGCGTTTACGCGCATGGGCCCTTTCCTCGTTTTACACGCGGACGTGCAGGTTTTCACGCGCGCTGAAATGCCCATGCACGTCTGTACGCGTCACGTCACAGGGGTGCTTGCGTTGAGCGGCCTTCTGTCCAATGAAAATGCGTATGCATGCAGACGCGCTTACGCGCTAAGGGCCTTTCCTCGAATTACACGCTGACGTGCAGATTTTTCACGTGCCAAATCACTCCGTATCAAGCTGGCCACGCGTAAGCACACGGAAGACCACGATCCTGCCCAGAAGGCCGAACTACTGCCCCCCAGAGCCCCAAGCATGCTAACACCTGCCATCTGCTGCTGCCTGACTGCCTGCTGCCCACGTGCCCTGCCATTTGCTGCCTGCACATCAGCCAGGGGTGCTGTTGCTGTGACCACCCCTGCTGGAACCGAAGACTCCCGACTGGGATTCCATCGCTCCACAGCCCAGCCCCAGGACCCAGTTGCCCACCCACTCCTGCCTCTGGGGTTGTCATGTCGGGGCAAACACCATCTGAGACCACTGACAACCCCCGGCCAGAGAGGCAGAGGGGCGCCAGCTTCAGTGCCACTGAAGTTGGTGTCCTGGTGGAGCAAGTTCTGGGGCAGTATGATGCCCTCTTCGGAAGTTCCCGCGCCGACAAGGAAGGACGGACTCGGATCTGGACTGACATCGTGATTGCCATCAACGCGGAGGGGGTGGCAGTCCGCGACTTACAACATGTCAAGAAGCGCTGGGAGGACTTCAGGTCCAGGACCCTGAACAAGGCCCGGCACCTCTTGAAGGCAGCAGATGCCAAGGGGCGCCGGGGCCACTTGTCGGAAGAACAGATGAGGGTCCTGGAACGCATATCCCCAGCGCTCGACGTCCAGGTCCTTGAGAGGCAGACCCGTCTGGAGTCGAGCAGTGAGTGTACATGCATCCTGATTGTGAGCAGTGCGTGTGGTGATTGTTCAGTAGTGTGCAGGTTGCACACCTGTTTGTATGGGGTCAAGTATGGGTGGGGGTGTACAGGGCCGTGGGGCTGACACATGCGAGGGCTGGAATGTGTGAGACATGGATGGTGCTTGTGTGTGTAGGCTTGCATGCCAAATGCAGTTGTGTGGGCACACATGTTTGGATGAATGTGTATGGAAGTAGACATGTCCGTGATGTCACGCATGTATGTTGTTTTTGGCTGCATGTATCAGCACTGTGTACATGTGCATGTGTGTGTATTTGACAAGGGTGCAACAGTGATGCAACATGGATGCATGTGACAGCGGTATGTGGAAGCCTAATTGGCAGATGTGACATGGATGCCCGTCTGAACACTGCGACACTTGGCAGAGGTGTACACATGCATGCAAGTGTGGTGGTGTGTGTACATGTGTGGTGCCCTTCCTGTGTTGCATGTGATGTCTGGCTCACCTTTGGCTGCTCATGCTGTTGTATGTGTATGGATGGTGGTGGCAGTTGCGATATGACTGTGGTATGGCTCATGTGTGCGAGTTGTAATGACATGTGTGTTGGGGATTGTGATGACATGTCTGAGGTTTGCCAATGCCACTCATGTACAACTGTCATGTGTGTATGTGTCCATTGTACAGTGCCCTGATGCCTGTGTTTTGTTTCTCCCTGTCTGCAGCGTCAACTGATGAAGAGGGCGGAGAAGGTGCTGTGGAGCACAGCGGCAGGGATCCCACCGCCAGTCGGAGACGCAAGGCCCGGCTCCCCTCCCATGTTGTGATCTCGTCGGGGAGTGAGGAGTCTGGTGCCGCGTCCCAGGCCGCAGCTGCCGGGGGGAGGTCCAAGAGGCGGAGGTTGGAGTTGGACTCCTCGGCAGCAGAAGGGGCAGCTGGGACCCCACAGGGCCCAACAGGGGAAGATGGCACGGAGTCATCCAGGTTGGTGGGGTGTTTGGTGGAGGAGGAGGCCGTGCAAGCACCAGAGATGGGGTCTGGAGGTGGGGATCCCACTGGTGCTAGTGGTGCAGTGCAGGACCAGGGACAGGAGGCAGCACAGGCCGCCGCAGAGGTGCCTGTGTGCAATCCTGTCCCTGATCCTGTCCCTGCATCATCTTGCACCAGCAGGGATGCCTACGTCCAGACCCGTTTTCAGGCAGTGGATGAGCTCACGTCAACTGGCCTTCCTCTGCCTGCAGACGTGGCTATCCAGGTCCGGGTTGAGCCTGTCCTGGCTGGTGTGGCGTTGCGTCAACGGGCCATGCGAGGTGACCTGCAGTCTTTTCATGAAGATACTGCACGTCATCTCGAATGGCTCGTTGACCACGTCAGCCTGCTGGGACAGGTCACCCAGGCCGGATTCCTCCATCTGATGGGGCTTGCTACGACCCCCTCCTCAACTGGACCCCCTACGCGGCAGTCGTCCTCTGTGCCATCTTCCCACCCATCAGTCACCTGGGTGCCCTGTGGAGCTGCCTCTGACGGTGCGGCCAGGCTGGTGGAGGAGGCATCCCTGCCACAGTCGGGAGTCGGACGTCCAGCAGGGGTGGCCACATCTACGACTGCACCCCAGCCAGCGGAGGATGTGCAGGCAGCAGCAGGCAGTAGACGGGCAGAGGCACAGCAGCAGCAGCAACGTGGTGGGAGCCATGAAGGCTCGGGGCCTTCAACATCGGAGGGGCAGGCATCGGCCGGAGGGCAGGAGGACCCAGGACAGAGAGTGTCTTCCGTGTGGCAGCGGTTGGGCCACGCCATAGATGCGGAGCGGCAGCGGGTGGAAGAGGCACGACTCTCAATGGTCAGGCCGGAGAACTCCATGCGGAGGGCCCTGAGGCGGGCCGAGTGCCTCGAGGCAATCCGCAGGGGTTTGGAGGTGGAGACGTCGACAGCCCTGCGGACCCTCGGGGCCATGGAGGAGGGCCGCCTCCGGGACATTGAGGAGGAGTTCGATGATGCCCTAGCCCGGGACATCCACAAGTGAGCCGTGAAACTAGCCCGCTGCCCTTGTACATAGTTATGTAGGTAGTGTTAGGTTTCATTTCTGTTTTGATTTTTTTTGGACCTTTCGGACATTGGCCACATTTTTGTATATAGTTTATTTTATTAGTTAGTGTAGTTAGATAGGTTTCCTTTCTTTTGTTGGGATAATGGACCCTGGCTTGTTCCCATGTACATAGTTCACTGTTGGATTGTATTTTTTTTTCACTTTTTAACCATGGAGCAATGGCTTTCTTTTTAATTTCCCATTGGATTTTTTTTTGTGGGCATTGACTTTGGACAACATTACTTTGGAGTTTTATTTTTGGTTTTGCTTTTTTTCACGGACATGCTTCTTTTAATTTTTGTACATTCACATTTCTGTTTCTTCATTTTTTATTCTATTTATGTTTCCTTTAATACATATTTTTTTTGGTGAACTTCAATGTGTGGTATCTCATTGGTTTCATGCATTTCATGATATGTGTTTTGAGATTCACTGACACCCACAGTGCTGGGGGGTGGGGGTGGTGGGAGACATGGGTGGGGGCCTGGTGGAGGCTGCCCCTGGTGGCTGGGGGGTGGGGGTGGTGGGAGACATGGGTGGGGGCCTCGTGGAGGCTGCGCCTGGTGGCTGGGGGGTGGGGGTGCTGGGAGACATGGGTGGGGGCCTGGTGGAGGCTGCCCCTGCACTGCTGGGGGTGGGGGTGCTGGGAGACAAGGGTGGGGGCCTGGTGGAGGCTGCCCCCAGTGGCTGGGGGGTGGGGGTGCTGGGAGACATGGGTGGGGGCCTGGTGGAGGCTGCCCCTGGTGACTGGGGAGGTGGGGGTGGTGGGAGACATGGGTGGGGGCCTGGTGGAGGCTGCCCCTGGTGGCTGGGGGGTGGGGGTGCTGGGAGACATGGGTGGGGGCCTGGTAGAGGCTGCTCCTGCACTGCTGGGGGGTGGGGGTGCTGGGAGACATGGGTGGGGGCCTGGTGGAGGCTGCCCCTGGTGGCTGCGGGGTGGGGGTGCTGGGAGACATGGGTGGGGGCCTGGTGGAGGCTGCCCCTGCACTACTGGGGGGTGGGGGTGGTTTCAGACATGGGTGGGGGCCTGGTAGCCGCTGCCCCTGGTGGCTGGGGGGTGGGGGTGGTGGGAGACATGGGTGGGGGCCTGGTGGAGGCTGTCCCTGCACTGCTGGGGGTGGGGGTGGTGGGAGACATGGGTGGGGGCCTGGTGGTGGGTGCCCCTGATGGCTGGGGGGTGGGGGTGCTGGGAGACATGGGTGGGGGCCTGGTGGAGGCTGCCCCTGGTGACTGGGGGCGGGGGTGCTGGGAGACATGGGTGGGAGCCTGGTGGAGGCTGCCCCTGCACTGCTGGGGGGTGGGGGTGGTGGGAGGCATGGGTGGGGGCCTGGTGGTGGGTGCCCCTGGTGGCTGGGGGTGGGGGTGCTGGGAGACATGGGTGGGGGCCTGGTGGAGGCTGCCCCTGGTGACTGGGGGGGTGGGGGTGGTGGGAGACATGGGTTGGGGCCTGGTGGAGGCTGCCCTTGGTGACTGGGGGAGTGGGGGTGGTGGGAGGCATGGGTGGGGGCCTGGTGGAGGCTGCCCCTGGTGGCTGGGGGGTGGTGGTGCTGGGAGACATGGGTGGGGGCCTGGTGGAGGCTGCCCCTGCACTGCTGTGGGGTGGGGGTGGTGGGAGACATGGGTGGGGGCCTGGTGGTGGGTGCCCCTGCACTGCTGGGGGGTGGGGGTGGTGGGAGACATGGGTGGGGGCCTGGTGGAGGCTGCCCCTGGTGACTGGGGGGGTGGGGGTGCTGGGAGACATGGGTGGGGGCCTGGTGGAGGCTGCCCCTGGTGACTGGGGGATGGGGGTGGTGGGAGACATGGGTGGGGGCCTGGTGGTGGGTGCCCCTGCACTGCTGGGGGGTGGGAGTGGTGGGAGACATGGGTGGGGGCCTGGTGGAGGCTGCCCCTGGTGGCTGGGGGGTGGGGGTGCTGGGAGACATGGGTGGGGGCCTGGTGGAGGCTTCCCCTGCACTGCTGGGGGGTGGGGTGGTGGGGAACATGAGTTGGACATCGGTGGGGGCCTGCTGGCAGGTGCCCCACAGTGCTGGGTGGTGGGGGTGCTGGGGAACATGAGTTGGACATGGGTGGGGGCCTGCTGGGAGGTGCCCCACAGTGCTGGGGGGTGGGGGTGGTGGGGAACATGAGTTGGACATGGGTGGGGGCCTGCTGGCAGGTGCCCCACAGTGCTGGGGGGTGGGGGTGTTGGGGAACATGAGTTGGACATGGGTGGGGGCCTGCTGGCAGGTGCCCCACAGTGCTGGGGGATGGGAGTGCTGGGGAACATGAGTTGGACATGGGTGGGGGCCTGATGGTGGGTGCCCCACAGTGCTGGGGGGTGGGGGTGGTGGGAGACATGGGTGGGGGCCTGGTGGAGGCTTCCCCTGGTGGCTGGGGGGTGGGGGTGCTGGGAGACATGGGTGGGTGCCTGGTGGAGGCTGCCCCTGCACTGCTGGGGGGTGGGGGTGCTGGGAGACATGGGTGGGGGCCTGGTGGAGGCTGCCCCTGGTGGCTGGGGGGTGGGGGTGGTGGGAGACATGGGTGGGGTCCTGTTGGAGGCTGCCCCTGGTGGCTGGGGAATGGGGGTGCTGGGAGACATGGGTGGGGGCCTGGTGGAGGCTGCCCCTGCACTGCTGGGGGGTGGGGGTGGTGGGAGACATGGGTGGGGGCCTGGTGATGGGTGCCCCTGCACTGCTGGGGGTGGGGGTGGTGGGAGACATGGGTGGGGGCCTGGTGGAGGGTGCCCCACAATGCTGGGGGGTGGGGGTGCTGGGAGACATGGGTGGGGGCCTGCTGGCAGGTGCCCCACAGAGCGGGGCGGTGGAGGTGGTGGGAGACATGGGTGGCGGCCTGGTGGAGGCTGCCCCTGGTGGCTGGGGGGTTTGGGGTGGTGGGAGACATGGGTGGGGGCCTGGTGGAGGCTGCCCCTGGTGGCTGGGGGGTGCGGGTGCTGGGAGACATGGGTGGGGGCCTGGTGGAGGCTGCCCCTGCACTGCTGGGGGGTGGGGGTGGTGGGAGACATGGGTGGGGGCCTGGTGGAGGCTGCCCCTGGTGGCTGGGGGGTGGGGGTGCTGGGAGACATGGGTGTGGGCCTGGTGGAGGCTGCCCCTGGTGACTGGGGGGTGGGGGTGGTGGGAGACATGGGTGGGGGCCTGGTGGAGGCTGCCCCTGGTGGTAGTGGGGTGGGTGTGCTGGGAGACATGGGTGGGGGCCTGTTGGAGGCTGCCCCTGCACTGCTGGGGGGTGGGGGTGCTGGGAGACATGGGTGGGGGCCTGGTGGAGGCTGCCCCTGGTGGCTGGGGGGTGGGGGTGGTGGGAGACATGGGTGGGGGCCTGGTGGAGGCTGCCCCTGGTGGCTGGGGGGTGGGGGTGCTGGGAGACATGGGTGGGGCCCTGGTGGAGGCTGCCTCTGCACTGCTGGGGGGTGGTGGGAGACATGGGTGGGGGCCTGGTGGAGGCTGCCCCTGGTGGCTGGGGGGTGGGGGTGCTGGGAGACATGGGTGGGGGCCTGGTGGAGGCTGCCCCTGCACTGCTGGGGGTTGGGGGTGGTGGGAGACATGGGTGGGGGCCTGGTGGTGGGTGCCCCTGCACTGCTGGTGGGTGGGGGTGGTGGGAGACATGGGTGGGGGCCTGGTGGAGGGTGCTCCACAGTGCTGGGGGTGCTGGGAGACATGGGTGGGGGCCTGCTGGCAGGTGCCCCACAGTGCTGGGGGGTGGGGGTGGTGGGAGACATGGGTGGGGGCCTGGTGGAGGCTGCCCCTGGTGGCTGGGGGGTGGGGGTGGTGGGAGACATGGGTGGGGGCCTGGTGGAGGCTGCCCCTGGTGGCTGGGGGGTGGGGGTGCTGGGAGACATGGTTGGGGGCCTGGTGGAGGCTGCCCCTGCACTGCTGGGGGCGGGGGTGGTGGGAGACATGGGTGGGGGCCTGGTGGAGGCTGCCCCTGGTGACTGGGGGGGTGGGGGTGGTGGGAGACATGTGTGGGGGCCTGGTGGAGGCTGCCCCTGGTGGCTGGGGGGTGGGGGTGCTGGGAGACATGGGTGGGGGCCTGGTGGAGGCTGCCCCTGCACTGGTGGGGGGTGGGGGTGGTGGGAGACATGGGTGGGGGCCTGGTGGAGGCTGCCCCTGGTGACTGGGGGGGTGGGGGTGCTGGGAGACATGGGTGGGGGCCTGGTGGAGGCTGCCCCTGCACTGCTGGGGGGTGGGGATGGTGGGAGACATGGGTGGGGCCTGGTGGAGGGTGCCCCACAGTGCTGGGGGTGGGGGTGCTGGAAGACATGGGTGGGGGCCTGGTGGAGGCTGCCCCTGGTGACTGGGGGGGTGGGGGTGGTGGGAGACATGGGTGGGGGCCTGGTGGAGGCTGCCCCTGGTGGATGGGGGGTGGGGGTGCTGGGAGACATGGGTGGGGGCCTGGTGGAGGCTGCCCCTACACTGCTAGGGGGTGGGGGTGCTGGGAGACATGGGTGGGGGCCTGGTGGAGGCTGCCCCTGGTGGCTGGGGGGTGGGGGTGGTGGGAGACATGGGTGGGGGCATGGTGGAGGCTGCCAATGGTGGCTGGGGGGTGGGGGTGCTGGGAGACATGGGTGGGGGCCTGGTGGAGGCTGCCCCTGCACTGCTGGGGGGTGGGGGTGCTGGGAGACATGGGTGGGGGCCTGGTGGTGGGTGCCCCTGGTGGCTGGGAGGTGGGGGTGCTGGGAGACATGGGTGGGGGCCTGGTGGAGGCTGCCCCTGGTGACTGGGGGGGTGGGGGTGCTGGGAGACATGGGTGGGGGGCTGGTGGAGGCTGCCCCTGCATTGCTTGGGGGGTGGGGGTGCTGGGAGACATGGGTGGGGGCCTGGTGGTGGGTGCCCCTGCACTGCTGGGGGGTGGGGGTGGTGGGAGACATGGGTGGGGGCCTGGTGGAGGCTGCCCCTGGTGGCTGGGGGGTGGGGGTGGTGGGAGACATGGGTGGGGGCCTGGTGGAAGGTGCCCCTGGTGGCTGGGGGTGCAGGGGGACATGCGTTGGTGGGCAGTAGTGCAAGTTGACATGTGGGTTGGCTGGTGGGCATGGCCATGGTGGATGGGGTGCCTGCAGGACATGTGCTGAGTAGGCGCCTGTGGTGTGAGCCACCTGCAGGGGCCGTGGAGGCTGTAGAGGGAACACCTGGGAGGACCCACACGTGCAATTCACGTGTGCTGCTCCCCGCGCACCCCTGTAATACACGTACCCTGATGAGATTGTGTGTGGAACTTCCCGCGCACCCCTGAAATACACGTACCCTGCTGATGTTGCGTGTGTGACTTCCCGCAAACCCCCGAAATACACGTACCCCGCTCAATCGCGTGTGTAACTTCTCGCGCACCCCCGAAATACACGTACCCCGCTCAATCGCGTGTGTAACTTCCCGCGCGCCCCCAGATTACACGTACCCCGCTCAATCGCGTGCGTAACTTCCCGCGCACCCCCGAAATACACGTACCCCGCTCAATCGCGTGTGTAACTTCCCGCGCGCCCCCGAAATACACGTACCCCGCTCAATCGCATGTGTAACTTCCCGCGCACCCCCGAAATACACGTACCCCGCTCAATCGCGTGTGTAACTTCCCGCGCGCCCCCGAAATACACGTACACCGCTCGCACAGGCCCAATTGCTGTATGTTGCCACTTTTGTGATGCGCTGGGACTCTACCGCCTGCCTTCGTGTGGCGGACGTGTTTCAGCTTGTGCGTGTCTTTGGCTGTGCGTGGCTTTGCCCTATTCGATTCCATGAATACGTGTGGTTTGAGTGCGTGTGGGCGTTCCGTCTGCTTCCCTGCAGTACATCCCCAGTTACGCCCTTATTTTCGTTGTTCCCCATTCCGTGCGTTACGCCCCGTGTCCCGCCCTCTTTCTGGTGTATGCGCCGAGGTTGTGCGCTTTCACTGTGCGCGTCGCGCACGCCTTTCGGGATGTTGCAGTGACTTGTGCGCCATGCACGGGTTTGGCGCACATCCCGAGGTGTACACGCGCAGGGACTTCCATGAATCGCACGCGTGCGCGTGCTCCTGTTTTTTTCCGCTTGCGCCTGCTTGCGCAAAGATTTTTGGCGCACGTTTGTTCCATGAATCGGCCCCTGTATGTCAGCAGTGTCATCACAAAAACATGATGTGAATCACAAAACCATTGCATATGCAAGTAAGGCATTTTCCCAAGTTGAAATTAAATTCAATGAATGTAAAAAGGCCCTATTAACCACTGTGTGGGCGCTACAACATTTCCACCCCATTGTTCAGGGAGAAAAGGTGATTATTGAGACAAATCATCAACCTTTGCAATTTTTAGAAATTAAAAGAATTAGGTCAGGTAATTTAGCACAGTCCAGAATCACTTCATGGGCGCTAGCATTACAGGGTTTTCCTGTAGAAGTGAGATATGGCCAAAATAAAAAAGCCCAATTGCTCAAGGTTTAGCAGATTCACATGACTGTGCAGCTGAACCAGTATCAAATGAAATAGAACGGGACCCTAATTGGCAGGAATTTGAACAATCACCACATAAAGCTTTTGATGAAAAAACATGCAAAGACTTGCCAACTGTATATGTTGATGGTTGTGCCTTTCACATGAAAATGACAGTGATAAACAATTAGTGTCAGGAATAGGGAATGTCTGGTTGAAGTGTCTAGGTGTCCCCAGTATAGGGATGAGAATTGGTGCTAGGAGCAGTCAGGTAGCGGAATTGGAAGCCATTTATAAAGCAATTGCTACTGCAGTTGATAATAAATTCAGTGAGATTGTCCTGGTGACTGATTCTGATTACACACAAAATAGCTTTGTGGAATATTTACCTGGCTGGAAAGCAAGAGGCATGATTATATACAATAAAAAGCCACTTAAACATGGAAAAATTATACAAGCCATAGACAAATTGGTGTCAGAAAATGATTTAACAATATACTGGAGGAAAATTCGTGGGCATTTGAAAACTCCAGGCGAGGATAAGGAGGGAAATGATAAGGCAGATCACATGGCTAAAATTGGGGCTGTGATGGGAGAATTGCTACCTATTGAACATTTACTGGGTGAAATACAAATTGATGCAGTAACACGTTCTAAAGCACCAAAGGAGACAGATCAACCAGTGGTACAGTGGAGGTATGATACACCAGACCAAGATCTGATTGAGGCATAAAAGAATTATCGAATTTTGTGAATCTATTATAATCATTTGATAGATCCTGAAAAAAAAACCTTTAACACAAAATGATTGTATGGGAAAAGAAGAGTTGAGGGTGCTATTAAAGAATAAAAAACGAATAAGACTACAAGATGGACTCATGATTATAGAGTCCATAACAGGACAAATACAGTGGGTGGTACCCGTTTCATTCAGAGGGTTAATGCTACACCATGCGCATGATGCTATAACTGCAGGCCACAGAGGCTCACAGAAAACAATGGAAATACTAAAAGATTATGCTTATTGGCCACATATGTCTCAAGATGTAGAATTATATACTAGAGGATGTCTAGTATGTGCCCAATTTAAACCTGCTTCACCAATGCATAGAGCTCCATTAATGAAAAGAGGCCTAACTCTTCCATGGTCAGATTTGCAAATAGACTATGTAGGGCCTGTAAAGAGGTCAAGCAGGGGAAACCGTTATATTTTAAGCGTGGTGTGTTTGATGTCGAAGTGGATTGAGTGTATTCCTGCACCAGACTGTAGTGCGCAAACAGCACCCACATTGCTGGTGAACCATGTGTTTTCAAGATTTGGGTTGCCACAAAGAATAGAATCAGAAAGAGGAAGTCATTTTACAAGTGCTCTAATGAGTAAGGTATGGCAAATATTGGGTGTGAAGAGAAAGCTACATATTGCATATCGGGCGGCTTCTTCAGGTGGAATTGAACGAAGCAATAGGTCTGTTGTGGACATTTTAAAGAAATTCGTGGCAGAAGCAGGTTCCAGCTGGGATTTACGCTTACCTTTGGTTCTGATGGCAATCACATCAACTCCTGCCAAAGCAACAGGTATTAGCCCTCATGAAGTTTTGACAGGTAGGAAAATGGTGTTACCACAACACCTGCTATACAGGCACATGAGCAAACACTTGTGAGCGCATGCACAGTTCATGAATACATTGATGAACTGAGGAAGCATTTACAACATGCATTTGCTTTTGTACAGAAAAATTTAGAAAGAGCTGCTGACAGTGCAAAGTCATATAATGATAAAAAGACGTCAGTAAAGGAATATTGTGTGAGCGATCAGGTGTATAAATTTAATTTTGGAAAAAGTAAACAGAAAAATTCCAAATTTCTAGCAGCCTGGCAGGGGCCATATCGAATTATAGATAAGGTCTCTCCTGTGGTCTATAAAATTTTGAAGACTGAAGGTGAAACAGCAACAGAGAACTTTGTTCACGTAAATCAAATAAAACCATGTCACTCTAAACATGAGATTAAACAACTTGAGCGTGTAGAAGCAGATAAAGTTCCTTGAACATAAAAAGGTAAAGTGAATGGGTCTAGTCAATAGAAGTGGCAGAGAAGTTAAATAAAGATGGTTGATTATGATAATGGCACATAAACACTGTAATATATGTGAATATATATATAAAAAAAATGGAAGCTAAAATGTATGGAATTGGTGTGAAAATGTATTAAATATTGAATGCTGTTTTATGTATGTTTGTTTTCTCTTTAACCTATGTTTAATTCCCGAAAGCAAGAGGAAAAAGGGCGAAATATAAAGCATGTTTTATTTTTGGCAAAAGGGTGAAGTTAGTATTGTGCTATGTACTTAATTTGTTTCTTTTCTATTTGGTTTAGAATATTAACATGTTTGTACCGCAGGTCACGGGAGACGATGGAGTCCTGGAGTCCCCTGGATGAAGATCGAATGATGCCTGCCTCCGGGTGGAGGTGAAGACAAAGTAACCGGAATGCCAAAAAGTGATGACTCCTATGGGGAAAGGATCCAAGAGTGCCAAGATGGAAGAGTACCCGAATGAACCAAATGATGTGACATCGATGGTCGGGACATATAAGAGGCAGACAAGTGTCCTGGAGTATGGAGTTCCACGTATTTATTATTTTAATTAATTATTTTAATCTGTTATGTTAAATCTTTGTTTTAGTTATTTGTTTTATTTTTTATTTTGTGATTGAACTCAAGTACAAAAGTAAGACACTGGACTATAGACACTTCCTTTGGGAAGAAAAATATAGAACATTTTATAAGAACTGATGGACTAAAAAATGAATTTTAATATTATGATGATTGAACAGTGATTTTTCAATTTTCATTTTTCACACCTGAATATTAATTGTATTGGATTGTTACATTTTAAAAAAGAAGAAAGGGAGCAAGTTGGATTTCTTCCAATTGTGGCTTGGACCATTGCCAAAATTCTCAGAAAAAGGAGGGGATATGTAGGATTATTTAGCGTGTTTTGGGAGCACAGCACCATTGCATGGGATTAATGTATTGCTATAATGCGGTACAAGCAATTGCACCATTTTTGTTTCTCCTGAAATGCCTCTGTTGCAGGAGACACATTAGAGGATTAATGAACTAATATAATTAACAGTACTAACATGATTCTAATCAAATAACATCATAATGTGTTCTCCAGTGCAACATGAGGTGGAAAAGACAGGCTCTGAAAGTCAGTTTAAACGTGCACTTGGATTCATTTTTTTTCTCTGTTTACTGTGTTAGCTGGATGCGAAATCTGTATGCCAGGAAATTAGTAGATACAGTTTCTAAACCGTATAAGCCAAGCCATTGTTAAAAGAGGAGGATAGACTATTGTGCATTTTCATTGGTGACACGTCACCTTAAGGGCTGTAACAGAGGTCTCTTGGTACATTTCGGGGAGGAAGAAAAGCAGAGGACATTTTACACAGCTCTGGGGAAGACCTGGCTGGAGTTTCTATGGGGTTTCCTGATTGAGGGGTGCCGTCCCAGTCTATTGCTGACTTACCCAGGCTGAAGCTTCCAGTCAATAAGCACCGGCTTGAGAGACCGCAGACCAGAACTGCATGTCCTCGCTGGGGTGCTTTGAAGGAAAGCCTTGAGCCATTTAAAGAAAGCGACCAGTTGGGGGAGTTCGCGTGCTAAACAGCTACAATTCGCTGGTAATTATCTTGTATGAAAGTGAGGGTGCGGTATGTGCATGAGACCTATTTTAGACAGGCAGTGTAGCGATAGCTTTTCACTGTGTTCAAATGACACATTTTAATGTTGCCAGCTGAAGGCAAAACAAACAATGTAATTTTTTCTCTCTTGTGCAAATATGAAATGAAATTCATAGTGTTCTTTCATTTTGTCTTTCTCATGTTTTTATTTCAGAGAGGATTGTCTCACGAATGGTAATGTATCATTTTAAAATTAAATTGTGATAACACAGTCTGCCTAAGAGTATTCTTGTTTCTGTTTCATTTTGTGTCTGAAGAAAATATTATGCCATAGAGGGAATGATGCTTAAAGCGCCAAGTTTCTATGCAGATAAAGTAATGTTATGAGCAATTATAAATAGCTGTGTGCGTGGTTCCACTCAGTGTATATATGTGTGTGTAATTTCTGAGTGGAACATAATGAAATAGTTTGCTGGATGTATATGAGTCAGCAGAAAGAGAGGCCTCTGGAAATAGTTTCACTAATGTAAATAAATTAGTGATTATACCACATGTTATTGTGAATACTTTATGGAAGCATAGCTCACTGGTGTAGATAAATCAGTGATAACAGCCATAAGTGGTATTCCATGTGAAAATGTGGTGTTCTTGAATAATGTAGAAGCCTGAGGCCTCTAGAGATCACAAGAACAGTCTAAACAAAAGAAAGGGGTTTTGTATGTTGGGGCCTGAAATAAAAAAAAGAAATTATGCTCATCACTATACCACAACAAAATGCATACCAACTAAATGTATCTGTGTACTGAAATAATGCATATCCACTAAATTACTATAATTGTAAGAATTTCAATCACTAACCTGATGATGCAGCAATCAACGGGGCACTTGGGGAGCTCCCTAAGGACCCTGACACCTCCCCTCTCCTAGAAAGGGAAAAAGGGGTTGTGTGAGGGATCCCAGGGAAACCCTCCTGGGGAAGAAAACCCTGCCGGAACGAAGATGTAGCAGGATAGATCCAGTCGTCCTCGTATGCCGCTCTTCAACGCAGGAAGGATTCTATTCGCGGGACTCTGACTGCTTCTTCTAATTAAACAAACAGGGTATGAGCTGAAGGATAGTCATTCGGAAAAATCAGGCAGAAGTGAAAAAGAGCAGTACCCAGCGTGTTGGAAGGGAGTGACTAACAAAGAGTCTCGGATGTCGGAAGTGGGAGGCTGGATAAGGACACAAGTCTGTAGGTAGGTAGAGAGAGAGAGAGTAAGTTAAAGGCGAGGATGTACCCTAGCTGCGAACTTACGGAGCGTCTGGGGGGGAGAAGCGACGCGCTGAGCTGTGGTTCCGCTGCACCATATCCGGGATCCCTGGAACAGCGTGGTGACGTCAGAGGACGTCTGACTGAACACGGAAACACTGCACCGCTACCCATAGTAACAGGAGCCATGCTGGGAGAGGGAAACAAAGACATAGTCCGCAATCTCCAGTGCCGCCAAAGGGAGCCGCAGCGCCAGAGAGACATGACAGTATGCCCCCCTCTAAGGCCCCCCCACTGGGTTTGTCGGGGTGAAACCTAAGAAAGCGGCGAACAAGTAAAGGTGCGTGGACAGCAGAGGCTGGCTCCCACAAACGGTCCGCTACAGTGTACCCCTTCCAGCGGATCAGATATTGAAGCCGACCATGATGATAACGAGAATCACAAACACCGGAGACTTCGAATTCGGGACCATCATCAGTTGACACAGGAGGAGGACAGACCTTAGAACGGCCAAATCGATCTGGAACATGGAGCTTGAGTTGGGAGACATGGAATACTGCGTGGATTCGGGAACAAGATGGTGGAAGCTGTAATTCAAAGGCTAGAGAGCCCTTCGACCTCAAAACTGTGAAAGGTCCAAAGAATTTAGGAGTCAATTTAGATGGTATCAAGTTTCTGGGAAGGAATCTTGCCAAGAGCCAAACCAAATCCCCCGGAGAAATCTCGGGAGATGGTGAACGATGCAAATCCGCAAAGCGTTTGGAGCTTTCCTGAGCTTCCAACAAAGCAGTCCTGGCCAGAAGGTGTCCCTGTTGGATGTTGCCCATAAGGGCGTCGGCATCTGGAAATGCCGAGGCTTTGAGAAGGGAGGAAGGAGAACAGGAGGGATTGTATCCATAAGTACAATTGAATGGACTTGTCCTAATGGATGCATGAGGAGCGTTGTTGTAGGCAAACTCTGCCAAGGGTAACAGTTCCATCCAGTTATCTTGAGCCGCAGACGCAAAGCAACGTAGGTAGGTTTCCAGAGTCTGATTCAAGCGCTCAGTCTGTCCGTTAGTTTGAGGGTGGTAACCCGAACTTAAGGCTCTTTTAATTCCCAACGCGGAAAGACCTGCTTCCAGTATCGAGAGATGTACTGCGAACCTCGATCGAATACTATGCTGTCCGGTAGACCGTGCTGAGAAAATATGGAATTGATGAAGTGTCTGGCCATTTGTGGGGCTGTCGGTATAGAGGGCAAAGCCAGAAAGTGGGCCAATTTGGCAAAAAAATCGACTGTTGCCATAATGGTGGTACTGTCAGGATTAGTTAGGCGAGTACAAAGGCAGCGAATATGGCAAGGGAAATGTGCACTAATTCACACAGTGAATGGCTTCGAATTAAACTACGTGCACACAGGAACAACGACTCATGTATGCTAGAACCCAGGAGTGCAAATAGAGTGTGACAACAAAACCAATATATGAAAAGGGATGTGGGGTAAGCACCTGACCGTGAGGAAAGTCGGCAAGCGCCTTACCCCCAATTGCTGTTACAGGTACTGACAGCGCTAAACCCACGTGGAGGGCAAGCAATGACAGGATCTGTGAACTAACACTCTTGATGGTATTAAATAAGGGAACTAAAGAACAGTACTCACGAGGACGAGATAAACCTCTTGAATGTCAGCTAGCCCACGAATCCTGTTGATGAAACTGGGACCCAGAAAGGCTATAACAGCAATGGGAGGAAAACTAAATACCTAAGTTGGAATAGTGATTACAAATTAGTGAGGAAAACATAAGCATTCACACAGGAGCTAGCTACAACCGCACACCACACCTAATAATCAAATGGGAAATAAATGCAGAAGTGCAATGGAAAACATGGAATGGATCCCAATAGAAAGTAAGGATCAGGAGCAGGGAAAAACGAAATAACCAATGCAAACTTCCCCCTACCCCTCCAAGGAAAAGACAGGAAGCTAATCTAAGAGGAAGGCTAAGGCATACGGGTTTACAGCAGCAAAGGACAGAGTCAAAGAAATATACAACACAGACAAACTGGGCTGCATCTAAAAGGGGAAAGCACTGAGAAATGCTGCCTGCAAACAGAGGAAGACAAAAAGGGAATCAAGGGAGCAGAAATCAATTAGCGCATGAATCCGAAATCCAGGGCGGAGGAACAAGAAAACAGGAACTAGGAACTAGGTACAAAAGCTAAGATCAAGGAAAAAAGGGACTAGTCACAACAGGAAACACTGCAACGATGACCAGCGCTGGACTGAAGTAAGACTGAGGCTTTTAAAGCTGCTTAACGAGCACACGCCTCAGGTGTGCTGATTGCTGCACCTGCAGCCACAGGTGTTGCCTATCCTCCACCCAACCTTGTCCTGCAAGGGTGGAGGTGAAGCAGTGGGCCAGGCATTCTGGGAAGCATAGTCATTTGGTTAAAGAAGCATGCTGGCTGCCAAAAACCTGGAATGGTTCCGGAAGGGAAGTAGCTCGGAAAATAGGGATTTAGCGCTCCCAATTCATCACAGCACTGTAGCATAAGGTTCGGAGGAAAAGTCCAGTAGGGAATAAACCCCAAATCATGCCCCCAAGTGGTGGGAACGGGAGCGAAGGGAGCGAGTCGTGACAGGTACAACCTTTTGAAGTAGGTAAGTCGACAATGAAATCCGTAGAAATCAGTTGCCAGGGACGGGTAGGTATCTGTACCAGTGCCAACTTCCCGAAAGGTTTGCTGCGAGGGGTCTTGGCTTGGAGGCAGACTATGCACGATGAAACATAGTCTTTCACATCCTTTCTCAGGGTTTCCCACCAAAAATGCCTTAATACAGGCTCCTGAGTACTGGCTATGCCGCGATGTCCGGCCATGACAGAATCATGACACATATGCATCACTTCGGTACGGAGTTGGAGAGTAGGGACATAGACTCGATGGTCCTGAAAAAAACATCCGTCTTCAAAGGAGAGACCCCATTTTTCCGTTTGAAGGTTGATGGAATCCTTGACGAGACAAGTTTGGGATGCAATTGAGTGAAGGAAATCTTGGACTACAGCGATAAATGTAGCTCGAGGAAATAGTCTTTTGGTCTGAAAACCAAGTTTGCAGGTTGGATCTCTGCGTGATAATGCATCGGCTTGTAGATTGGTGTTACCAGGGATGATTGTGAATGTTATGTTGTAGGGAGAAAAGAAATGTGCCCATCTAGCTTGCCGACTGTTACGTGTTTCTGCGTATTGGAGGCTTTTAAGATTTTATGATCCGTGCGTACTTCGATAGGGTGTTGGGAACCCAAAAGGAGATGTCTCCATTCCTGAAATGCTTGTTTTATGGCCAACAGTTCCTTTTCTAAAACTGTGTAGTTGATTTCAGAGGGAGAGAAGGTTTTAGAAAGATAGGCCACAGGATGTTCTGGTCCATGTGCCTGAGCCTGTTTCAATACGGCTCCCAAGGCGAAGTGAGAGGCGTCTGTTTCAACAATAAAGGTTAGGCTCTGGTCTGGAGTTCGCAAGAGTGGAGCCGACGTAAAAAGGGCTTTTAAAGTATCGAAGGCTGACTGGGCTTCTGTTGTCCATTCGAAAGTCTTCCCCTTCTTGAGCAGCCTTGTTAGTGGCAGAACGATAGAAGAAAACCCTGCAATAAACTTCCTGTAAAAGTTTGAGAATCCCAGAAAGCTTTGGAGTTCTTTGACGGTACGGGGTTGAGACCATTCCAGAATCGCTGTTACTTTGCTGGGATCCATTGAAATCCCAGAGGAGGACAGGACGAACCCCAGATAAGTAACTGTCGTCTGATGGAATTTGCACTTCTCTGGTTTACAGAATAGGTGGTTGTTCCGTAATCTGTGTAATACCTGACCAACATGTTGGTGATGTTCTTTAGGGTCCTTGGAATACACCAGTATGTCGTTGAGATAGACGACTGTTGTGTGAAGAAGGATATCAGAAAATATGTGGTCAATAAATCTCTGGAAAACAGCAGGAGCATTTGATAAACCAAAGGGCATAACCCGGTACTCGAAATGTCCAAAGGGGGTGCGAAAGGCTGTTTTCCACTCATCCCCCTCCTTAATCCTGATGAGGTGATAAGCTCCTCTGAGATCCAGTTTTGTGTAGATTGTGGCTCCCTTTACTGCCTCCAAGATATCAGGGATGAGTGGCATTGGATAACGATCGGGAATGGTGATCTTGTTAAGACCCCGATAATAGATGCAGGGCCGTAATTCGTCTGTGTCCTTCTTCGCTATGAAAAACAAAGATGCCCCTGCCGGAGAGATCGATTCCGTTATCAGTCCGTTCCTAAGATTGGTAGGTACTGCCTTAAGACCAATTTTTCCTTCTCCGAAAGGATGTAGATTTTACCGAAGGGTATGGGCTGTGAAGATTCCAGACAAATTGAACAATCGTCTTTTCGATGAGGCGGAAGCTCCGAGAACCGATCTGTCAGGAGGCGAAGGAGGAGTGAAGAATCCTACAGAGCTGTCTGCAAGACAGTGTTGAACAAAGTGTTCTGACCCCAAGAAGATTGAACCAGCTGACCAGTTTATGAAGGGGTTGTGTAGTTTTAACCAGGGCAACCCCAAAATGACGGGATAGTGGGCGGCCTTAATAATGTCAAATATGATCTCTTCTCTGTGGGAACCGATGGACATTTTTAAAGCGAACTTTTGTTCCCGAATGGGTCCTGAAACCAGAGGCGTACCATCCACCCCTTCCACAGGTATAGGGAAGGCTTTGGGAGATCGAGGTAAATTCTGTGATTTAGCCCATAAATCGTCTATCAACAGTCCCGCTGCACCGCAATCTATCAAGGCGGGTACCGTTCCTACGGTTCTATCAGGTAAGGAAAGAGAGACCCGTAAAACTACCATGGCTAATGATGGAGGAATCAGGGTTGGAGAGTGGGAACTAGCACCTGTTGCCCCGACCGTTGTTCCCTTTGCGGCTGGGGTCTGGCATTTCCCGAACGGGATTGCCGTCTAAGAGGAGCGATAGGGCATTCTTGTACAGTATGAGAGGAAGAGCCGCAGCACATACATAGCCCTTGACTTTTCCTGCAAGCACGTTCCTCTGGAGTAAGAGGTCCCCGTGTGATTCCCACTTGCATGGGTTCATCTGGAGTAGTGGTTTTGGGGACTGGATCAATGTCTGGCTCACAGCGGTGAGTTCTCCCTCTTTTCTTTTCAGCTTGCTGTTCCTGTAGCCGATAGTCCAACTGCATGGTGAGGGAGATCAATTCCGCAAGTGTATTGGGCCTAGAAACCCGTGTGAGTTCGTCTTTTAACTCATCATGGAGCCCCCTTCTAAACAATGTTATCAGAGCGTCATCAGCCCATGAGGTGCCGGACGCCAGTTGTTTGAACCGAGTGATGAATTCTAGAATGCCTAAAGATCCTTGCTTGATATCTAGCAGTTTCTCTTGAGTGGAGACATGGTACTCCTTTCTTGAGAACATAGCCTTCAGGCTGGCTGTGAAAGCGGGCACTGAATCAAGAATGGCGTTATTAGATGTGACAATGGGTGTGGCCCAGGCTAGTGTGGGTCCCGTTAGATTCGAAATCATGTATCCCACTCTGTCTCTATCTGAGGGGAAAAAAGATGTTTTAAATGCGAATTGCACTGTGCAGGCGTCCAGAAATTCCCTTAGAGATTGAGGATTCCCATCATATTTCCCACCTGGTAATGGGCCCGGAGGGATCTCAGAACTTGTGGGTGGCTTCACTGAAATTTGCTGTTTCAGGTAAGCGTTTTCGTGTTTCAAGGCTTGTACCTCATGGGACAAACCTTGTACAGCGGTTGTTAATTGCTGCACCTGGTCTAACGCTGCTTGCAGCGTTGTCATAATGAGATTTATTTTTCTTTGGGCGTCGTTTGCTGTAAGAATTTCAATCACTAACCTGATGGTGCAGCAATCAACAAGGCACTTGGGGAGCTCCCTAAGGACCCTGACACCTCCCCTCTCCTAGAAAGGGAAAAAGGGGTTATGTGAGGGATCCCAGGGAAACCCTCCTGGGGGAGAAAACCCTGCCGGAACGAAGATGTAGCAGGATAGATCCAGTCGTCCTCGGTATGCCACTCTTCAACGCAGGAAGGATTCTATTCACGGGACTCTGACTGCTTCTGTTTTCTAATTAAACAAACAGGGTATGAGCTGAAGGATAGTCATTCGGAAAAATCAGGCAGAAGTGAAAAAGAGCAGTACCCAGCGTGTTGGAAGGGAGTGACTAACGAAGAGTCTCGGATGTCGGAAGTGGGAGGCTGGATAAGGACACAAGTCTGTAGGTAGGTAGAGAGAGAGAGAGTAAGTTAAAGGCGAGGATGTAGGTAACATGCACCCTAGCTGCGAACTTGCAGAGCGTCTGGGGGGGAGAAGCGACGCGCTGAGGTGTGGTTCCGCTGCACCATATCCGGAATCCCTGGAACAGCGTGGTGATGTCAGAGGACGTCTGACTGAACACGGAAACACTGCACCGCTACCCATAGTAACAGGAGCCATGCTGGGAGAGGTAAACAAAGAGATAGTCTGCAATCTCCAGTGCCGCCAAAGGGAGGCGCCAGCGAGACATGACAATAATACCAAACCCAATCTGAATGCAAGGAGTGATTATTGCTGAATTACTTTATTTTTGGTGGTAAGAAAATACCGCTAGGCCCCAAATCTTCACAACATACCCTACATCCCTGTCTAACACCAGTTATTGTACCAATACTGCAGCGAGTATTTGGAAGACGCTATCCATTGCGACAACCATATCTAATGTACCCTCAAGTTGTCAGACCCCACCCTGAAGTGATATCGCAGGAAGCAATGGAACACAACCTTTCACCCCTTGACAAAACAAGAAGTGGCATCACATAGCATTGTTCCTAAGTACACTACGAAAAATATGGTTACGATATCACTATAATGTGATGTACATTTCATACAAGAATGGATCGCCATATGTATCATTAAGATCAGTGTGTATAGGCCCATATTACCAAATTAATGTGAATGCAAGCAGACCTCCATGACCAAATGATAATGATAATGATAGCACTTACGCTTAAGCGCTTTATATAGAATAAACATACACCCAATATCAACCAACCTGGGTTGGTACTCATTCATCGACCTCAGAAGGATGAAAGGCTGAGTTGAGGTGTTTAAGAACAGACTAAATCAGTGACTCACCCCCTGAAGTGTGCCTGAAATACACCTTTAATGAGTTTAGCAATTATAGTATAGAATTCCAGAATGACACATTATTTGGTATTCCTATTCTTTCTTATTTAGGGTCAGTGCTAAAAGTGTTAGACTTGTGGCACCCCTGTTCTTTTTTTTTAAGAGGCCTGAAAAAGAAAGCCAGCACTCCAGAAGTAAAGAGCCGCATGGTGCTGGCCACAGCCCAAGAGATTGCATTACAAAAACAAATATTTTTTAATTTTTTAGGGGTAGCAAGGGAGACCACAGGAGTACAAGGTGGACCTCAGAGGTCACAGTTGTGACCTCTAGCGACCCCTAAATGACGTCCTTGTGCTCAGCAGGTGACAAACAGAGACTAGTTTGACCCCACAAGACTGTAAGCGACTGACATAGAAATCGCAGTTAAGATAGAGACTGCTAGTACCTGTGCGGGGCAGATAAAAAATGCAAGACTTCCAGATATGACGTGAGATGACAACCAGAGCATGGTAGAAAGTGTTAGAGTGCCATAGATAGCAGGATCCACGAGATAAACAGAGTCCCCCATAGGAGAGGGCAGCCAGTGAAAGACCTATCATCTAGAGACAGTCCCCATCTAGAAGACTGTGCAGGAGAGCCAAAGGCTGCACCAGAGGGCTGGACACTTTGAGTTGTTTCTGCAAGAGGTAGTCAGAGCCATTTAGCAAAAGGAAGTCTGCGACGACCAGGGTTAGGCATGTTTTCAGTAGGCATTTGCAGGAGAGGGCTGACCACACAGACTCAGCACCTACTGACTTCCCTGCCTCTAGGAATGGTCCTCTCGTGAGTCTATGGGTGAGCAAGCACCCTACTGCACTGCACAGCACCCCACCTCCTCCTAAGTATGACGCGTGGTGTGAAAATCTGTAATTCAGATGCTTTTTATATGGGGAAGAAGTAAAGGCGTTTGGACAAGTAGATGTTTTTAATGAAGAAAATATTGCTGCTACTGTAATCTGCCTTCAAGTTGTGCCTCGACTTTCTTCATGACCACTACATGTATCTTTGTGTGCGCAATAGTTAGTCGTGGGGCCCAGCAGCTCAACTCACCTCACAGACACAACTGGAGCCGAGACGATACAGGGACTCTGGCCTGGGCAAGGCAGTAGGCGGGGAGACACCAACGGTGATCACACGCGCCGACTGTGACTGAGTGGCACAGATAGTACATCAGGGCAGGGCACTGGGCAGGCAGGTCAGGTTCCAGGGCAGGCTGCAGTAAAGGCGTTGCTTGTTATGGGCAGGTAGGACCTGCTCCTGCTCACACTTTGTGGATGGCTGGCGTGGAGGGGTCAGGACAGGCCACAGTGTAGCGTGGCTCTCACTCAGGCTTTCTGTGACAGTTAGTTGACTCAAGCTGAGGCTGAAATATGCGTGCGCACAGGCATGGCATGCACAGATTGGTTCGGGGCGTGGGGGGGTTGATACAGCATAGGAATTGTGCCTGGCAGGCGACTCCATGGCTGACTGGTGGTACCTGCCCATGTGTGTCGTGGCTCTAGATAGTCTTGGATGGCCCGGCGATTCATTGGGAAAATCAAAAATCCAGTGTGTCATGTTCATTCGCAAGATGTGCGATTTTCATTCAGCGCCTGTCAAGTCCGACTGACCCTCACCCAGGCTGTCGCCAGTGCTGCGCCGTCAGGAACCTCCTACCACCCAAACTCTAGAGAGACTGCCTGGATGATACCGTCAGTTTTGCAAAACGGATGGTATCATTCATCATCCCAGACAGGCAGGCTGGCAGGCTGGGACTGACTGAGGCAGGCCAGACAGACAGCCAGTGTGTGTATGGCTGTGTGTGTGCGCTCAACGCCCGACCTTTCCCCACCTGGCTCCAGCACTGATGTGTGTGCTTTCAAGGCTCACTTTTATATTAATGTCAATTTGACCATTGATGTTGGAATTTCATGAATGCATAATGTGTTTATTTTTAAATTGATTCTATTATTTCTGTTTTGTTCATAAATAGACTTTCTGTGCAACCCTGTGTGCATCTTGTCCTGAGGGTGGAAGGAGGCAGCAGGAATCAATACTGTTAAATTAAGGGTCCCAGGTTCATAAAAGGACTTTATTCAATAAATGAAAATTGTCTGCGCCTGGTTTGGCATGGCTGGAAAAGTCCTCCAAACTAGTTGTTGCCCGATTAAATGATCCTAAAGCTTGTTTTTTCATTTTGTTTCTGGAGAATGATGCAACATAATGAAAGTATAGCTATCGTTCCTTCAATTCATTCCAACCTGCAAGCCATATATGCTAAATACAAAGCATCAACAAAATAGGAATATAAAGAACAAATATATTTCAGATGGAAGAATTCACAAAACATTTATTTCATAATATAACAAATACCTTATTATTATTATTATAACCCAAGAAAATATCAAATGGAACCTCAGTGGCAAAAGCTTACTCTTTGAGACCAATTTCCAATATTTGCTCTAGAAGCATTTCTGAGAGCGGTTTCATGCCTCTCTTGGCTTTCCTCTGACAGCTTAATTTCATAATACATGTTAAATGCATACAAGGAATACCCAATGATAGCACATACTTGCAGAGGGGTTCCCTTAATGCAATTTTAAACATCCAGGAGTAGGAGGGAAAAATGAGGCATCTTGTGAAAAAGTAAGTATGTAGAGGAGCAGATGTACACATCCGCAGGAGATCCTACCCCCTACATCCCCTGTATTGAAGATATGAGATTGTGCCCTGTCTAACAACAGTTATTGTACCAATACTGCAGCGAGTATTTGGAAGACGCTATCCATTGCGACAACCATATCTAATGTACCCTTAAGTTGATGACAGCCTGCAAGAGGTGCCTGAAGGAATATGTGAAAGAGCTAAGAAAATGGACAAATGAGAACAATATAAAGTGTGCACAAAGTCCTGAAATACTGAATGAATGCAATGTATGAATCCTAGAAGAGAAATGACGAAGTAAAGAATCAAGTGAACCGTAAAAATGTAAAAGAAGAAGATTATACAGTAAAACATGCAACGGAAATAAGAAGTATGAAGAATGTACATACGCTGAAACGCAAGATAGATCAAGTCATCGTATAGGCTAGCTACAAGTAGTCAATAGAATGTAGATGGAGCCACCATTGTATAGAAACTGGACATTGGCATCATAAAATAAGTAAGCCAAAGAATAATGATGAAAAAATGAAAGGCTGTGTCACAGTAGATTAGCAGGTTGTTGGAACTCTTTAGAACTGAGAAGTGAGGTCAGCTATCTACGCTGAAGAGGAAAAGTGTGTGGAGAATGAATCCTCTCATGTTAAGCTGCAAGGAAGAACACAGAAGATGCCAAGTCTTAATTCATCTTGTAAGTATCGCTTAGCCGCTACGAGTTGTGCTGTGTTTTTGTGGAGCTCTGTTCCGCATCTACAAGTGAACTTTGATTGACAGCTTCAATTGTCCTGGATTGGATTACTGGGGATTGGCTCCCGAAGCAGTGACTATATATTTTGCACGCACGCGCACAGCGCACGCACACATGAGTGAAGCGGTACTTACGAGTACTTGCTCATGTACGGTACAGTGAGCTGCCCAAGTACTTAGATTTTGACTGCTGGAGAGTGCCAGAGAGTGCTTGAGAATAACCACTTCAGGTTTGATTGTGTGCATTAGTTCTCTGTTTACTCATCTTTTATGGTATTTTCCATGTATACTTTAAAATCCAATATGCCGGACGGCTTGGCTACCGACCCAGTGTGGTCCTCTCCTCACATACTGTTATTAACATAACAACTTTTAGGGCTTGCTGTCTTACACACACCAACTCTGGTAGACTCCCAGGGGCTACGGGTGTGTGTCGAACTTCAGTGCCTTCTTGTGAGGGTGCAGAGCTAGCCTTATCTCGAATGTGTAATAATACAACTACTCCCTATTCAGGCAATGGTACCCACCAATCAGCATCATCTTTCAGACCAGACCATTCTTGATTCTGTCAAATGTAATGAAGCTTTCCATCAAAAATGTGCCTTGCCATTGTTGTCACCCATTACATTTCCTATTAAAAACAAAGACAGTGCTGACATTTCCATATACGCTAGGCAGTGTGAGTCCCCTATCTCCATGCAGGATAGCCTCACTTCATTTAAGGATTTGGTAGAAAGGTTGACATCTACGCTCCCACTCTCTTGCGCTTCCTTGCCTTCTTTTGCAGACCCCACGCCTCGTGCTAACAAAGGAATCCCTAAGGCGTCCGCTTCTTAAGCACCAATATCATATCAAGACCTTGGAGCTAGCTCTAACAGCCACTAACACATCAGTACTAACCCTTACAAAACTATTTGAAACACTGGATCACAGGATCGAAAAACAAGCTGTTCTCTTGAAAGAAATAGCTTGAGACAGTAATGTTAATCGTGAATTGCTTGCTGGATACATTTTGAAATGTTCGGGTACTAGCAAATTGTTGACCAGATTAGTGTCTCATAGTGACAAGAGTATTTCATCATCCAATACTCTTGCATTGCTCATTAAGTCACCTCGAACACAGCAAGCGTCTGCTCTGCCTGCTTTTGCCGACATTATTCTTCCTGCAACTGGAGCTAGCATGACAGAGATTATTGATGTTGAGATCCTTTATCGATCTCTTTGTAGTGCCAAGTACTACTGGTGAAGAGAGTACCATATTGTTGGTGGCCTTGCCTACCCCACGTCTTGCGGGTCATTTAGTACATAAAAAAAAAAAACAATCAAAGTAATTTAAAACATGCCTGGCTTTAAAGGCCCGAAGAATACCCTTAATGTGTTCTTCGAAGCAATTGGGGGTTCAGTTCCGTTGCCCACCAAACATAACGTAGTGACTACTATACCAATCAGCGACACCACTGCTGACGTAAGCCAACCTTGTGTGACACCATTATGTGAGACGAATAAAATATTACACAGTCGCTGCCATTGGTCTATTCACCGCTGAATCAGTTGGTGGACTCTCTCAAACAAGTGGAAACATCGAAATTGACTTCAACCCTCAAATGCCCAAGAAAAACATCTGTTACTTTCAAACCTACACATGAACATCCAGGAATCAATAGAAACGGTTGATTCAATAAAGCTAATGATTGAAGCCTATTTATCTGAGCGTACATCTTAGGTTTAGTGTGCCCGCTACAACCCTCTATTAGCGGCAGTAACCATCAAGCAGTAAATGCTCCTTTCCAATCTGTTCCAACGCCACAATCCTCTGACACTGTTAAACCTGGCACCGCGAGCAATTAGTACATGCCGTGGGTGCGGACCCCATGTGGACCTAGTCATAACTTCGCGTCAGCCTCTTTTTTGCCTCACAAACCAGCTCTCCAAAGAGGTGGGAATGCCCACTCATTCATTTTGAAATGCAGAGAGGATAATGTTCCCTCCTACGTTTTAAATAGAAGGAATGTGCTTAACATCTTTGGTGATGTGAGTACCCTACGTGAGGTGACATCGCAGGACATTGAACAGTGAATTCATTGCAGAGACTTCTCAATCCATAATTAGATTATGAATACCTTCAGGCGTGGTGGCCAACATCATATGGCAAGCAAAGATGGCCATGTTTAATATGGGCTTTCTGTTAGCAGAAGATCATGCCCGAATAACTCACGAAGATTGAACCACAACTCCCAAACCAAATATCTATCAAAGTACACATTCTTGTGAACAAAGGGATGCCAGGTTACCATCTATGATGGGAAAGTAACCATCATCGTTAATGTCACCTGGAGCCCTTCAAATTGAGAGTTGGAACTCAAAAGGGCACTCACATTTACAGACTTCAATTGCAAACCTTCCTCATGTATTTCATATAATTGCCCTGCAAGAAACATGGTTAACCACTTCTCCGGCCTGGGATGGATATGATATCATCTTGGCACCAGCTCTATTGACTGGAGGGAGGCCGTCATCAGGAATACTGGCAGCGGTAAACCTAAAATTGGGTTTATCCATCTCAGAGTGGGGGGTTGAAAGTGCTCATATTCTGCTGATAAAAATCAGTTGTGGCTCTGATAATCTAGCCCTAGTTAATCTCTATAGCAATCCGGCAGCATTAACAGATGAGGCCTTTTATGCTGGCCTATGTCGCATATTACATCTAGTTAATATTACAAGGGGCATCACACATACTATTATTCTGGGTGATGCTAATATAGATTGCTTAAATATTAAGCACGATACGAAAGAAGCTCGAACATGGATTACATTCATGACAGAAAAACAGTTTATTATGGTGAATGGGGCAGTTTGTGGTCCCTGCTCAGACCACATGGTTTTGTAACACAAACACAAGTACTGTTGACTATATATATGTGGACCAAAGATATTTCCAAAAGGTCCGGAGATTGGAGATCCTCACAATGGGCCTCATTACAACTCAGGCGTTAAGGGTTAACGCCACCGTTAACCCTTAACGCCTGATTCTGATTTTAACGCCTGCTTTTAGCAGGCGTTAAAATCCATGGCGCTAACCTGCCATGGTGCTAATTACGCCGCCATAATTTACGGCGGCGTAATTAGCGCCTTCCCCACTCCCATTATGCCCTACGGGGCAAAAATGGGAATGGGGAAGGGAAAATGGGAAATGGGGATTTACCGCCCCACTCACCTTGGAATGGGGCGGTAAATCCGCCATCCACCATGGTGTAAACAGAGTTTACACCATGGTGGTAAAGTTGGTGCACTTAGCACCAAGGTTGTAATGAGGCCCATTGCCACACAGTGATCACAAGTTGCTTTCTCTATTGAGCAAAAGAGACTGCCATCAACAGGGAGGGCTTACTGCAAATCACTCTTTGGCAATCAATGCTGCAAAGAAGAGATTGAGATGGGCGGATGACAAAGTGTGAACTTTCAGACACACCATTGAGTGAAATGCCAGATCTATCACTCCGGTCCATAACACTGATCTATTATGGCCCCATAACAACACAATCTCAACATTGTCAAAGAGTTGGATAAAACATAGGCATGAATTTGATTCCAATATTCAGATACAAAAAGCTGCCTATCGGAAAAAAGAAGGTGCCTGCTAGCGGCTGGTTCTGAGACTTGCCAGCAAGAATTGAACAATGCTAAATGTCACTACAAGTCTAAAAAACATCTTATGTATCAACATGATAGCGAACAAATGGGAAGGGCGATGAAAGACAAAAACTCGGCCCAGATGTGGCTATTACTCAATAATCAACCCTTTCACACACAGGCCGATGCACTGATTAATTGTGGCCAATGAGGACAAGTGGATTGAGCATTATTACAACATATTTGTCGATCTGAGCTTTGAACAGCATCACAGTGTGGAGACAACAACAACAAAGTGGTCGCTGAACTTTTCCCCAACTATTACTGAAGACTTGATTCAACATGCTAGTTCATCTAGGGCCGCTGGTCCTGATGGATTTACCAATATTATATTTAAAACTAATATATCTGAATGGTCTTTAATTTTAGATAACATTTTCCAACTGATTATAAAAACAGGAGTAGTGCCGTTGTCTTGGAAAACCTCTGTGATCGTCCCCATCTTTAAGAATGGGGATCGCACGTTACCCCAAAATTATCAGCCTATCGCATTATTAGATGCCCCAGGTAAAATCTTTACAAAATTAGTTCTCCGAGACTTCAATGCATGGACACTTGAAATAGATCTGCATGATCCGAGCCAGACTGGTTTTGTGTCAGGCATGGGCACCCATGTCAATATTCTGTGCCTGAATGCAATCTCATGCACTATGTTATTGGAGAAACTGATAAGAGATCAGTGCCCTGTAACTCTGTATGAAATTATTCAGGCTTTAAACTCTGACACATCTGTGCGTGTTTGTCTCTCACTTGACGGTGTTCTCTCAGCTCCAATCAGTACAGCATGTGGTCTCAAACAAGGGTGTTTACAGGTGTCATCTGTGTTCAACTACTTCATACATGACATTGGAGCTTGTGGGATGTACTGACCCACTAGTCTCTGCACTGCGACATCATTGTGTGCTGGTGGCACCAGAACCAGCAAAATGGCCACAAAAAGCCCTATGCGCGCTAAACCTATGAAAATTGCTCTTTGAGGCCCGAAAAGATTGCTGCCAATCTACTTTGCCTGTGACGGTGGTGGAACAGGTGACCACACTGCTGAAACCTGTCACTGGGCTTCCCAAAGAGTGAAAATGGAAACTACATGAAAGGCAGTGCTTTATTGCAAGGAAACCTAGAAATGCTCTGAAATCCTTTTTTCCTTGGTTGCTGAAATTACAAAATAATGGTTCAAAACATCAGAAAATATCCAACATCCTTGCTGGGTGTTACCCGTTACCTTATTTAAGGAAACACATGAGCACACAATGTCAGGAAAAGCAGAATCCATCATAAGAATATCCACATTAAAAAATGTGTGCTTGTCTGTAAAATCTGTAAAATATGGGCAGAGTATCACCGGCCGCCTGTATGACAGCTGTCATTTAATTGCAATGGAAGCTTAAACTTGTGCAGTTAAAATCAAATGGTTGGAATTAAGTGACTTGTCATCAAAAGTAATATAGGATGCAACTATTTAATCTCTATGTTTTAAAAGACTGGAATTAGAGTTCTCTTTGCCTGTTTTGAAAATGTAAGTTTAATTTCATCAAAGAAAAACTTAACAAATTGAGTTTAAAGTAACCTGATGCAAGCCAAAGAACTACAAAACAAATTTCACAGCTTGCCCCAACAAAAGGCACCTCCCCTCTGCTCTCTGGGCCAGGAACTCACATTCAGGTGTTGATGAAGAGGGGAGGGGATTTGAGCTGCTGCTTCTGGGAGAGACAAAGGACTTCCTGATTGAAAATATAGGCAGATGTAAGTGTCAACAGAAGCCCCTGCCAGAGGAAAGAGGCGGGGATTGATCTTGAGCCACCAGAAACTTTGGGGGTGGGAACAGACAGTTTTGTTTATTCTTAAAGCACAGAAAAGTATATTTTTGAAAAGGACTGACAAAGGACTGTGCGAATTTGTAAAAAATTGTAAAATTACCGTATTGTTAATGTGAAATTTCTGGGTACGTTTTAAAAGTACTCAGAACTCTGTGCTATGTTCAGGGACATGACTGCAGAAATTGTGGTTTTGTAGCAATTGTATTGATGCCAGAAACATGAAACTTCATATGATTATGCCCAGATATCATGAGCACATATGTGTAAAATTGGGTACCAGACCAAAAGTGCAAAAAATTGCCAAATCTAGACCCAAGCTCTCACCGTGACGGGGCTTGGATGAATATTTGCTCCACATAATGTGTGATATAGATATGCTATTGCTATCAAGTTTGTAAAATTGTAAATATGCATTATATGAAAAAGAGATTTCATGTGCAAAGACAAAGGGGATGTTTTCCCTGGATCATAAAACACATCGGGGATCATTCCGAGGTTGGAGGTAAGGGATTACCGGCGCCTGTAAGGGCACCGATGGCGGTAATCCCTTACCTCCGTATTCCGAGTTCCCTTTGCGGGTCCCTCTTTACCTCCTGCTTTTAGCAGGAGTAAATTACGGGACCCGCAAAGTGACCTTGGAGTAAATTACGGCACCGTAATTTACGGTGCCGTAATTACCTCCTTCCCCATTCCTGTTGAGCCCTATGGGGGCAGAAATGGGGATGGGGAAGGGCTATGGTGAATGGGGAATTACCGGTCCATCCAACCTTGGAATGGACCGGTAATTACTCCATTCACCATGCCGGTATTCCATGGAGTAAATAGCTCCATGGTTGCCAACAAGTTTGCCGCAAATTTTTCATTTGGCTCAAATCTATCACTTGTGAAATAGCTGTTTATTGCATCCGACCGCAAATTAAGTTTTGAACTTGCTAGTTACTCAATAATCATTGCTAGTGTTTGTCTGATACCATACCAAGCGGCTCCCACTAGTATTGAAACCATTTTAGTGAATTAAATCCATTTTCATTGTTTTCACCATTCATGCAAAGCCAAATTCATAACCATTTTTGACAAGTTTGCCATAATTCCTGTTTCTCTCTCTGTGTTACCTGGGGGGAAAATTGGAATTGATACTATTTTGTTGAATTCTGTATTGCTGAAACCTGTTTTCTCCCCATTCCATCTCTTTATATTGCATATTGGGGGGATTGAGTAGTGTGCAGGGGGAAAGAGTAATCACATTGCATTTTGATTGAACCCGCAGGAAGTATTATTTCTATGCTGCATTATTTTCTTATCATTACTCTGTGTGATTAAAGAGACGTATTGTGACATCATCCCATTGGTGATCATTGTATAACCATTAAAATAGTGTGATATATATATATATTGCGAAATACATAAAATAAATATTTAAAATTTGCAAAACAGCCTGCTTCCTGGTTGAGTATGACCGGGGGTGATTTAAAGAGAGGGACGTGATATAAGGGTACATCATTCAGAAATAAAAGAATTTATAGACATAAATAAATAATTAAGGGTTTCAGTTGTGCATCCCATGCTAGCCATTGACTTTGGTGGAGTGCCGGGTTGAAATCACTTACAAGATTGGGTGCTCGTGCGCCGGGATTTCTGAATTAGACATATCACTTGTGACAACTTAATACAGCATGCTAACTAATGGGGTACATAAACCCTGTTGGGCTACCACACTGTGTTACACTGTGAAAAGCACCCCTCAATAAGAACACTCTAAGTAATTAGTCTGTTTCGCAAAAATAAAATAAACTCCTGTAATTCAGAAAGGAAATTAATATTTCCAGAATGGCGACCTTGGTAGAAATCAATATGGCTAAAGAACACCTACTGCACACACTATTTGTTAGGGGTGAATGGACAGAACAGGATCAGAATGTGTGATTGCAGTGAATTAAAGAGCAGACCACTGCAACAGGATTAGACATATGGCAAGATCAGGGTCCATTACATGTGGCACTGAGTGAACTGTATATGGACCCTAAGGTAAAGGAAGAACAAAGTAAGATTGCCAAAATAGCGGCATATCTGTACCTTCATATTGGAGCAATACAGGACAAATATGCCGAAGGCCAAGATCTGGCAAACAAGCAACTGCAAGCATTAGAAAAAGCCCAAACTGATCTGGACTCTGCAGAGCAAAGGCTGCAGAGGAGCCATGAATCAGAAAATGAAATCAGGTAGTACCTGACCAAAATAAAAGATGATATGGGTATCCTGCAGCAGGAGAAGGTAGAGCAGGATACCAAAGTTCTGGCCCTGCAGAAGGAGTGCCAAGAAAGTTTGGACTCTCTACTACAGAGTCAGAAAAAGCTGGAACAGCAAATAAATTTTAACAGGGCGTGCGCGGAGCAGGTAGTCACCCTGCAAAGCCGTCTAGACCAAGAAAAAGAAGAGAGTAATAAATTAATCCTGAAAGTCCTGGACACCCAGGCAGAATTTAATGAGGAGCGCCAGAAAGCTGGTGTGCTCCACTGAAAGAGGGACAACCTGGCTGCACAGAGGCATGCTCTTATTCAGGAAAGGGACACCTGAGGCCAGGAGGTCAGTTATTTAAAAGAGAAGATAGAAGGAAATCACCTGGCCCTTCAGGGACTGGGTGACCTCCAAAAAGACCAGGAAAAACTGTTAGAGCACACCAGGAGGGTGGAAGATGCTCTAGCAAGGAAGGACCAGGCCAGTATGGATAGGATGCAGGAGGTAACCCTCCTGCAGCAAAAATTGTTGCAGTACTCTAAAATGACACAGGAAGCAGAGAGAGACAATGAGGCTCTCTGTGAGAAAAACAACAGGCTCTACAGACAGGTAGATATGCAAGAACAACTGATAGAAACTAGCAAGGCACAGAACGGAACAGAAAGCTCAGGTTCTTGCATGGCAACAGGGAGCAGGGGCTGAGAGAGATGAGGTCTGCTGGGAAAGGGAAACACCTGAGCATAACCTCAGGAACCCTAGTACCAGAGCCCTTCATCTCTTCCAATCCCTGGACTCTGCCAACCCCATGTCCACTGGCGCACATGAGCCAAAGGCCACAGGGATGGCAGACTTAAATCCAATGAGGAATATCGGGCTCATAGATCAGCACCTCCCAGGAATGGATGGGTGGGCATCTGGGTATGGGTTCACAAGTGCTGTAATATTTAGTGGGGAACTCCATGAGAGTATGCCCACTAAGGGCATCCTGAAAACCTCTGTCCAGCTAGGCCAGAGTGGGGGGTACTCATCAAATCCTGGGAGCAAGGAGGAATCAGAAGACTCCTCTGAGTGCCCCAGGACACAAGAAACTAGGCTCCCACATTCTGCCAGCCATTCTCAGGCTCGCAGAGTCCGGGAGAGCCTAGAAGACCAGACAGGGACCTCTGGTAACAGTGTCTCTGAATCAGAGGAGGAGTGGACCAGGGTTACCCAAACCAAAAAGGCCAACGAGGTAAAAAGGGCCTTGCTCAAGGATCCTCTAAAACAAATCAAAGCGATAAGGAGCGTCATCACGCCCTATCATAAGAACGCACAATATTCAGTTTGGGAGCACCTAGAACTCTTTCAGCAGATGATGGAAACTTTCCATTTGAAGGACAGCCAAAGCTGTATTCAATATGTGAAATGGACCTTCTCTCCTGAGTGCTCCAGCTTCTTTGCGGGGCTGGAGGACCAGAATCATTTTAGATGGTCCACCTATAGGGCAGACATCTTGAAACATTTGTCTCTGCACAGGAATCCCAGGAGGCTCGCAAGGCAGCCTACAACTTGCAATGTGGGGAAGATCAGGCCCCACAAGAGTTTGTTCAAGAATTGAAGAGTGCCTTTGCTCAGACCACCAGAAGGGTGCGCACTGACAGCAAAGAGTTTGTCAATACTTTCATCCACGCTCTCCCCAAGTACATCATGACCCAGCTAGTGAGAGACTTTCACGAAAAAGATCACTAGACTGGGTCATTGAACAAGCCACACGCATTTATGAGGTGCAGAAGCCAGTGGAAAACAAAAATAATCCAAAAAGCCCCAAACCAACCAACACCCCTGCTGCTGCTAAAGTGGTGGAGGTGAAGGTTGCCCCCATTTTGGATTTAGAGATGGGGGAGCCTAAAAACCTGCCTGCACAGAATCAAAGCAACCCCAAGCCAAGAAGGCCCTCGGGAAACTCACAAACAGGAAGCCAGGGAGGTAATCCCACAAATGGGACCCCTAACTCCCCTGACTACATCAGCCCCCGCTACAAGGGGAATAGACCCATCCTGCGTTATGTGTGGACTCCTCCAGCCCAAGGGGGGGTTCCAACCAAACAGCAGCTAACCCAGGGAACTTCCCTCCTCACTTCCCCCAGGAGGGTAGTAATCCCCCAAATTCTGGACAGAATTTCTTCCCGAGGTACCCGCAAAACTTTCAACCCCAAAACAATCCATCCTTCTTTCCCCACTTTCCTACACCCAGACAACCCAATCCGGTAGAAGGGAGGCCAAGGGTGGAGGGGTACCCAAACTTCAATAACCCAGGGTATTTTGGGAGAAGGGATAGCTACCCTTCCCAGGATCAGCCCAGGGGAGACATGAGAACCCCGTATCAGCCTGAGCGGGTGTCACAACTAGAGCGCCAAGTCCAAAACATGGCACAGGATCTGGGTTCCATGCTGAGGGCTCAACAGTACCCTCAGATGAGCATGGCGGCACAGAATGCCACAAGCCCAGGACCTGGTGCTCCAGAGCAATGAGGGGGGAAGAATCATGATAACCCACCGGTTCCCAGGGAGGAGGCACAAGGGGAAGGGTGGTGTAAAGCCTTGGAGGAAGCTTCCTTCCCCACTTGTAAAAATCCTGTGGAAACCCAAGAACCGGAACCAAAATCTCCTGCCCCTGAAAGTCTGCCACCCTAGGAGCAGAGGGGGGTAGGAGAAATAAAGAGCCCAAAAAGACCCATTTTGAGGAGGAGGTACAATTTGAAGGAGAGGGGTCCTCAGAGGATCCTGGGAAAAGGATATTCTCCTTCAGAGATGGGGGAACTCCTCCCAAAGAAAAATGGGTCCCAAAGGATCCAAATCCAGACTGGGTAGATGTGGGGACTGAGTTAGCACCGCCCATCATCCAACCCCAGAATCATCAGCATGAAAATCCCCTGGTTCAAACCCATCCTGGTGACTGCCTCCAAAAAGGGGGGGGTGCAGCCCAGAACCAGGGGAGCCCGAAACTTCTCCCATATCTAGCTGTCACCTTTTCTTTTCAGATTCGCCAAACAGAATCCTGCCCAAATCACCTCTCTATCAGTGTCCAAAACCAAGAAACTAACCCACCAGTTGTCCAAACATGTACATTATCTGTGCCCCCTTGAGGAGAAGGAGGGAAGATTCTATGCCCCGGTCCAAATACAGGGGCAGCGTACAATTTTGGCACTGGTGGACACTGGATCCCAAGCAACCCTTCTGTCAAAAAGGGCCTTTGATAAACTGAATTTGGGGAGAAATACCAAATTCCTCTCAACCTTCTTCTTGGACAACTTGAGAACTTTGACAGGAAGGAAATTCCCGTTGAGGGGACTGCGGGTTTGGATATTAAAATTGGGAAACACAAGGTGAAGCACCCGGCCATAGTTGTAACTCCAGAGGGCACCCCTTGTTTACTACGGAATGACATCCTGCGTAGGTTGTCACCCCTAATAGATTGTGTAAACAAGATCCCCTGGACCCAGACTAGCCGGCCAATAAAGTTGAAACAGAGTGTCAACCATGTTAGCTTAAACGGCAACTGCCACATGGTTGAACAAAAATCTGACCAAGTAGAATTTCACTTCCAGAATAACCAAATCCCAGACGTGACAGTAATAGCAGTAGGACAATAAACTGGTGATGGGGGTCCTCTCTATTTCTGAAAATCAACCTTCCTTCCAGTCTAAGATGGCATTCCACACTGGAAGGAAACACTCTGAAATTCTTTACGAATTCACAATCAGAAATTCCCACTCCTATAGTCTAGAAAGACGAGAAATCAGCTCAAAGCCTGGCTGATATTCAGAACATTGGAGAGCGGTTGTTCATCCCTATTCAGTTAAATGAAGGGAAGGACTCTGTTCTCGCCCGAGTGTGTGTGAACAATGGTAAGAGCTTCATCAGCGAAGCCATGTTCCGCAAACTCCCAAAAGATCCAGCCATTCCCACATTTAAACTGATAGACAAATGGGAAATGGATCTGGAAACACCCAATTCCAAACATTTCCTGCCAAGCAGGTGTATGCTCAAAATCTCCATAGGCAACAAGAGCATAGTCCATAATTGTTGGGTTGTGTGAGACGCAACTGCCGCCTTTTACTTAGTCAGTAACATTCTCAATCGCTTTGCCATTAGTCTGGATCTAATAAACTTCAAAGCTTGGTCTCGAGTAGTGGGTAATCCCATGGGCTTTGATGACCCAGAGAATGCATTTAGGTCAGCTCAGCTGCTGCCTTATGCAGTTGAACTTCAGATTGGAGAGGGAGTCACCATCCCAGGAAGGACCCGACAATTCTCACTGGAAGTGAAAGTTAAAATAGGATAGAAATTGAAAAACCCTGATGCCTATATTCATCGTACTGCTTATTTCCAACAGCAAGGGTTGGGGGTAAACCCGACGCCACTAGTCAACACACAACATGACACTATTCCAATAGAGGTGGATAACAACGACTTAAAGAGTATCACTCTAGCCGCAGGTACCATTATTGGAATGGCGGTTGATGACCGACATTTTTCCATAGTTTTATGCAATGAACTGCTAGGACCAAGCCCCAAGAACTGTTTTGACAGTGATAGTGATGACACAACACCAGACAGGATCTTCACCTGGCATGGGGGAACTTCCTGGTGTACACTTCCTGCCCTTATGGTAGGCATGATGTGACTTGTGACTTCAGGAGGAATGAAGTGATTTTCCAAGTACGCGAGGACTCCCTTCCCCACCTGAAGCCACCAGTCCAAATCAGCACTTTGACTAGGGACTTCTCCACCCAGCTGGAGGAGGCCGCTGAGATAGCAAAATCGGAAGTCTTTCCAGGCTTCAGGCAGATGGTTGAAGAGAGAGTCAACCTAGCTGATGCCTGTGAGACTCGGGAGCAGAAGCAAAAAGTTTTCTTAGATTTTCAGGATCTCTTTGCGGTGGACTCATATGACTATGGTCGCACCGACATACACACAACAACAATTCCCACGGACTCTGGCATGACTCCAGTGTTTGTGAAGCAATATCACTTGCCTCTCGCATCAATGGAGTCCCTTACTGAAATAATTAAGAACCTTGAGTCCCGTGGGATAATCTGTCCAGTCCAAAGCACCTTCAATAATCTGGTGCTGGGGATTTTGAAGCCAAACGGCCAGTGGAGACTCTGCGCTGACCTAAGGGAGCTCAACAAATGGGTCCATACTTCCCGATGGCCTCTTCCATAAATAGACCAAGGGCTGGCCCAGATCCAGAGGTCACAGGTATTCACTGCCATTAACCTGACCAATGGGTACTCGACTGTACCTGTCAGTAGGGAGGACCAATACAAGCTGGCTTTCCCCTTCAGGGGGCAGCAGTACACATGGACCCGGACTCCCTTCGGATACATCAACTCCGGCAATGAATTTAACATTTTTCTATATAAGGCCATGCCCGACCTGGGTGAGAGGGGTAACCTGGCCTATGTAGATGATGTTTTAGTCAAAAGCTCAACTGTGGAGGAACACATAGCGGAGATCCGCTATGTTCTGACCCACTTGAGGGCTGCTGGAGTAAAACTTTCCTTTCAAAAGGCACAGTGGTGTAGAACCCGTGTCAATTTCTTGGGGCATGAGATTACTCCTAGGGTCTCTGTCCCCAGGAAAAGAAAGTAGAAGCAAATCTGCAGGAACTAAGGAGCCTCCTTGGACTAACTAATTACAGCAGAAATTTCATTGAGGATTATGCAGAGATCACAAGACACCAAATCCATCTTTTGAAGGGGGGGTCAAGTGGGAGTGGGGTCCAGAACAAGCCGAGGCAGTAAGACAACTCAAAAGAAGCCTCTCACAAGCGCCTTGCCTAGTTTACCCTGTCAAAAACAAGGAGCTCTTTTTGGAGCCAGGGTTCTCAAATACGTGCTTGATTGCATTATCATATAAAAAGCATGACATTGTCAATAAAGTAATCTCCTATGCGAGTAAATCTTTATTCTCTGTGGAGGAAAAATTCAACGATTGTGAGAAGGCACTCATGGCAACGGTGTGGGCATTGAAGAATTACCGCCCGTTTATCCAGGGGGAACACATCATAATGGAGACTCCACACCGCCTCTGCAATGTCTCCAAAGTGACAGAATCCGGGCCGGAAATGTGAGTAATTCCCGAATTACTTCCTGGATTCTGTCAATGCAAGGCTTTCCTGTGGAGGTCAGATATGGCCAAAACAAGAAGAGTCCCCTTGAGCAAGGTCTGGCTGACTTGCATGATTGTGCCAGAGAAAACTGTCTCGAGGACAAAAGTCTTCAAATCAAGCACAACACGGAGGCCTACCTTAATTCCCCGCACAAAGACTTTGAAGAAGACCAGTGTGAGGGAATGCCCACTGTCTATGTGGATGGATGCTCCTACCATGTTGACAACAATGGGGAAAAAGAACGTGTGGCTAGCTTAGGGAATGCATGGGTGAACATTGCCCCAGAACCCTCTGCTGGGTACAAGATTGGTCCCCGAAGTAGTCAAGTGGCAGAGTTGATGGCTGTGCATCAAGCCATCCTCACTGCTGGCCAACACCAACTCCACAAACTGGTCATAATCACTGATTCGGATTATGTACGGAACGGGTTTGTGGAGGACCTGGTTAACTGGAAAACCAGAGGCATGCTATGTGCTAACAATAAACCATTAAAACATGGGAAATTAATTCAGAATATTGATGATCTGGTCACCTAGAATGGGATGACCATTTACTGGGAAAAAATCAAGGGTCATTCTAAAGTAGAGGGACCAGACAAACCTGGAAATGACCTAGCTGATCTGCTGGCCAAAACCAGAGCCATCCAAGGGGCTCTACTTGAGATCGAGTCCTTGTTGGGGGAAATCCAGGTCACTGCTATCACTAGGTCCCAGACAAATGCTCACTATGAACTCTCAACTGTACAATGGAGTAAGGAGACCCCAGATGCTGATTTGATTACGGCTCAAAAAGGGGATCCAATAATTGGTAAGTTTTATCAACACATTGAGGACCCTGAGAACTTTCCCCTGACGGATACCGATTACATAGGGAAAGAGGACCTCAGAGTGTTGATGAAATGTCTAAAAATGTTCTGAATCCAAGACGGTTTGTTGGTAAGGAGATCCCTAGCTGGCCAGGATCAGTGGGTGGTCCCTACCACATTCCAAAGCCTGATGATAAGTCAAACCCATGATGCAGCCACAGCTGGTCAAAGGGGGTTTCATACAACATTTGAAATCTTAAGAGAGGTTTCATACTGGCCACACATGGGGCAGGACCTCAACCAATACTTAAAGGGGTATCTTGTGTGTGCACAATTTCAGCCAACATCCCTCACACACCGTGCGCCTCTCCAAAAGAGGGGGATGACACTACCTTGGTCAGATTGCCAAGTCGATTTTATCGGGCCCGTGATTCGCTCCTCTAGGGGGAACAAGTACATGTTGACCGTGACATGCTTGTTTACTAAATGGGTGGAATGTCTCCAGGCCCCAAATTGAAAGGCAGAAACAGCAGCTGACCTGATGATCAATCACATATTCTCGCATTTTGGACTACCCCACAGGATCGAGTCAGACCGAGGTAGCCACTTCACTAGCGAGGTAATCACAAAGATGTGGGAGATACTTGGAGTCAAAAGGAAATTACACATTGCCCAACAGCCAGCCTCTAGTGGTGCAGTGGAGAGATACAACAAGACAATTGTGAGCATATTAAAAAAGTTTGTGGCAGATTCTGGGCCAAAATGGGACTACCTCTTGTCCTGATGGCCATCAGATCTACCCCTTCATCTGCAACAAAAATGTCACCGTTTGAGCTGATGACTGGACGCAGGATGGTGCTTCCCCAGCATCTGCTCTACAGAACCCAAGAGCAGACATTGATCAATGCCTCCGCAACTCATGAGTATGTTGAAAATCTGAGACAACAACATGCTTTTGCCTATGCTCAGCGAAATCTAGAAAGATCTGTAGATAGCATGAAGACACACTATGACTTAAAGACTACTAGAAAAGAATACCATGTAGGAGACCGGGTCTACTTATACATTTCGAAAGGAACCATGCCAAACAGCGCACATTTTTGCCTAGCTGGAGGGGCCCTTTTGAAATTGTAGAAAAAATCTCACCAGTCGCCTACAAAATCCGGATCCCCAAAGGCAGTTTGGCAGAGGGGGAAGATAAGTGGGTTCATATCAACCAACTGAAGTGTTGCCATCCTAGGCACACTCTGCAGCAACTAGAGGATTTTTCTGGAACCCCAGAGGGGTTCACTCCAGCTCCCTAGATTTCCAACTCTAAAACTATTCCATCTGTCTTAATGAATAATAAATTGCCAATAGAAAAAAATGTCCTTATATGTCAAAATGTATGTATCTGCCCCACTACATGAATAGTGGTGGGGAAATGTCGACAAACATGCTTTGCTTTGTCATCCGAGAATTGGAAACCATAGAGACTAAAACCAAGGAGGACCACCCAGGGACAGGAAGGAAAGATCCAAGGGGCTCGGGGTATCGCTCCATACTCTCATCAGGAATCGGTGAGGAGAATCGGTCGATTCACCACTGATGGGGGAAGCAGATGAAATTTGCCATTTGGACCAGAAAGAAAAGAAACTGATCATCCCAATCTCGTGACTTCCCTTTGACGGGTGGTCAAAAGCCAAATCGTGAGGGGGTGCTTGTGGGATGTACTCACCCACTAGTCTCTGTCCCGCGACATCACTGTGTGCTGGTGGCACCAGAACCAGCAAAATGGCCACAAAAGCCCTATGCGCGCTAAACCTATGAAAATTGCACTTTGAGACCAGAAAAGATGGCTGCCAATCTACTTTGCCTGTGTCAGTGGTGGAACAGGAGGCCACACTGCTGAAACCTGTCACTGGGCTGCCCACAGAGTGAAAATGGAAACTACATGAAAGGCAGTGCTTTATTGCAAGGAAACCCAGAAATGCTCTGAAATCCTTTTTTCCTTGGTTGCTGAAATTACAAAATAATGGTTCAAAACATCAGAAAATATCCAACATTCTTGCTGGGTGTTACCGGTTACCTTATTTAAGGAATCCACATGAACACACAATGTCAGGAAAAGCAGAATCCATCATAAGAATATCCACATTATCACCACCGGCCGCCTGTATGACAGCTGTCATTTAATTGCATTGGAAGCTTAAACTTGTGCAGTTAAAATCAAATGGTTGGAATTAAGTGACTTGCCATCAAAAGTAATATAGGTTGCAACTATTTAATCTCTATGTTTTAAAAGGCTGGAATTAGAGTGCTGTTTGCCTGTTTTGAAAATGTAAGTTTGATTTCATCAAAGAAAAACTTAACAAATTGAGTTTAAAGTAGCCTGATGCAAGCCAAAGAACTACAAAGCAAATTCCACGGCTTGCCCCAACAAAAGGCACCTCCCTTCTGCTCTCTGGCCCAGGAACTCACATTCAGGTTTTGATGAAGAGGGGAGGGGATTTGGGCTGCTGCTCCTGGGAGAGACAAAGGACTTCCTTGATTGAAAAGATATGCAGATGCAAGTGTCAACAGAAGCCCCTGCCATAGGACAGAGGCGGGGATTGATCTTGAGCCACCAGAAACTTTGGGTGGTGGGAACAGACAGTTTGTTTACTCTTAAAGCACAGAAAAGTATATTTTTGAAAAGGACTGACAAAGGACTGTGTGAATTTGTAAATAATTGCACAATTATATTATTGTTAATGTGACATTGTTTGGTATGTTTTAAAAGTACTCAGAACTCTGTGCTATGTTCAGGGACATGACTGCAGAAATTGTGGTTTTGTAGCAATTGTATTGATGCCAGAAACATGAAACTTCATATGATTATGCCCACATATGTGTAAAATTGTGGATAAATCTGACATTGGGTACCCGACCAAAAGTGCGAAAAATTGCCAAATCTAGACCCAAGCTCTCACCGTGACGGGGCTTGGATGAATATTTGCTCCACAAAATCAGTGATATAAATTTGCTGTTGCTATCAAGTTTGTAAAATTGTAAATATGCATTATATGAAAAAGAAATTTCATGTGCAAAGACACAAAGGGGAGGTTTTCCCTGGATCATAAAACACATCATCATGATGACGCTCTGTTTTCTTCTCAAATCAAGGGAGAGGAAATACCCTAGCCAATAGGTGTGTGCCTAGTAGAATTCAACATCCCACCCCTTTAGAAAATACATACATAGAGACAGTTTAGGACCTAGAAGGACACACACATTCCCCCACCAACCGATTGCTGGCAGAGCACTTTACAAGCGAAATCCATATCCAGAATCCAGACTCCAGAACTTTGAAAGCAGAAAGGCCCCATTCTCAGTTTGGCCTTTAAAAATCCGGAAACCAAATATTTTACCCCAGACCTCTATGGGGAACAAAAGAACAGCCTGGCTGTGCTGTGCTGCTTTTTTGCTCAGAATTCTTCCCAGAATCCAAAGATCCAACCCAGTAGAGCCGAGCTGTGACCAGATAGCTGCAAACCAGAACCAGAACCCATCAGATCCAGTCCAGTCCCACCGTGCGGTGTCCAGAGTGCCTTGCTGATTGCAGAACCAGAGCGCCTTGAAAGTCCCTTGAGTCCAGTCCGGTGTGCTAGCAGAATTCCTGTCCAGAAAGTATCCCTGACCAGATCCCTGACGGGTCCATTCCAAACATTGGTAGTGAGTATCCATAGCATAGGATTGTCACTAGCATAAGTCATCCATATCCAAGCCCATTCTATTATATCCAGAAGTGTATTGCTAAAATTATTTTGTCTTGCCTGAACTCTTTCTCTTACCCTATATTCCTTTGTAATAGCAGTGTAAAAATCATATTTGCGCTGACATATTTTCTGAAGAAAGGCAAGCGTCTCGGCAGGCCAAACCAACCAGTGATATCCTGAGCTGGTGGCTGCGCTGTCGTGTAGTTTGCATCTTCATAGTCTCCCCTAGTTTAAAGAAACCTTGCTTGTTAATTTTAAAAAGTACATTCCTGTTTTACAATTTGCTTCTTTCTAAAAAAAGCCCTTCACCAAAACCTTTATAACTTGTTCACCGTTTATGCTATTTAAATGTCTAATTGAAGCTAACATCCACAGCTTTTCAACAAACTCCAACTAAACACTGTTTTATGGCCTCATGACCTCCTGGGTAAATCATGTCTGTCAGATCCTAGCTTCCTCTGACATCTCCATTGAGACACTGACCAACACTGATAAGGCCAAAAAAACATTATATTATATGGACTGGATTTGAACCTGCGAGTTATACATGAAATATAAGAATGGTGATTCCTCTAGGGTTCCTCCTAAAAAAAATGCGTACCTTATCTCCTTATTTATTGAGAACACCGTCACCCAAATATAGGTTAGCAATAATTTGCATGTGTTTCGACTTAGGGCACACAAAAGAGGCCCTCACCGAACAACACTTGTTAAAGTCACAAGAGAATATCTGTCGATTCTGTAACATCAGAGGCATAACAGAAACTTTAGAGCATTTGATTAGTTAGTGTCTTGCCTTACAAGATCGTAGACAAATACACTACATCAGACACTTTGCATTTTTAGGCACCATGCCATGGAAGGACTGTTGAACAATCATTATGAGTAGTGAATATCTTCCAATCCAGTTAGCCACTATCAGCTTCTTGAATAGTCTGCAATTAGAAACATGCAATGAGGATACTTCAAATTATTGAAAGCTATTATTCCTGAAGTCAGTTTGTTTGTGACCATATGAGAAACCACTTGTTTGCGAACTAGTAATTTTGTCAATACTGTATTGATTCATATGTAAATAATTAATTATGTTGTAAGAATATTGAAAGGTTGATTAAATTCAACTAAAACAATAAAAAAATCATTAAAAGATTTAAAAGCTTTTTTGAACAGAATTGTGGTCTCTTGTCAAGTGAGTTGAGGCTGAAAATAGGGCTTGAACTTGAAGTTCCAAACAGGATAGTGAGTGTCATCACTCCTGTTGCATTCCTAGGACAAGAATACTCTGCAAGGCCCAATACAAATAGAATTTCATGGCAGAAGGCATGGGTGATGAGAGATGTTGTTTCAATTGGGCAGTAGAGAAGCTTCATGTCCTACCTACTTGTACCTGGGTCTTGGCTTACGTGCTGCTAATTGAACGGAATTTTCCAGACATGGCATAATCATGCCAAACCAATTGTATTAGTCCATATAACAAAGGACCTTATAGCTTAAGAAACCAATGAAACACTGTGCAACTGATTTTTCTTAAATGACAGGTATGAAGAGGTAGGCATAAGTTGTCCACCTGATATCGGACAGCCAATAACACACCTTTCACCTACATGATTGTATATCTAGATGTGTCCCTTAACCAATCCCAACCTTTGATAGGTTTTTCACTATTGACACGTAACATGAAGTCATTCTGACACATAAAGAAGTATATAATTGTATTTCATGTGGAAATCGCTGAGAATTAGTGTACGTCTGTTGATGTTCGTTGAAAACTCCCTGTTTTTGAATTTGTCAGGTTATTTGGACTAAGAATTATTCTTAGTGTAATCCCATCCAGTAACAGATGGGCCATATGCTCACATGGTAGCAGAGGATGGTTTCGATCTAAACTAATTCAACTTCAGCGTTTTCGATGATCGGGCATCCTCAGCCATTAGCTGGAAGATCGCAGCGTTTCCTGTGGAGAGTGGCTGATAGAAATCATCTTGCAAGAAAAGCCGAGACTGTGGGCAGGTCACTCTTTGAAGAAATCCCTGCTTGGTTTCCACGGATGCTCCCCGGACGGAAGATAAAGTGGTCAGATCGGAGGAGGAGTCCATACCGAAGGCCTCAAGTCAATTAAATGGATTTAAGTAGACTAAGGGAAATGGCAATATAAAGGGGCAGGATTGTGACATTTTATGAAAATAAGTTGGGTAATAGGAATTTTGTGTGGCTAAAGCAAAGCCTTGGTAATCCTATTTCAAGGTCGATAGAAGAAGACATCTCAAATTCCATTCGGAATATTAAGAGAGAGAATATACACAGTCAGGACCATTGAAGGTGACATCTTAAACTCTGTGAGGGGTAATATAATTGGAGGCGAAAGAAGAATAGCTCTTACTATAAACGTTATAGCGAAAAGAGAAGGTGATCATAGCGTTTGTTTTTAATGTGTACTGTGTTATTATTTTGATTGTTATTTGATGTATGAAGTTCTGAAAAGTGACCAAAAAAACTGGGACAGAAACTGCTCCTTTGGAACTTAAAACTCAACCTCTGGGAGAAATGGATAGAAGTGGCTTGCCCCTGATTATTTCATTAGATCTTTGATTTAATTGAGCATTCCATCCTTATTCCCATATTACAGGAGGTCGCTAACCTCTCTGCGTCAGCAGCTCAGTGGGTTGCTTCATTTTAGAAGCATGAAAGTCTGCTCGGCCTCTGCTGAAGCCACTCCTCTATCGGTGCTGTATGGGGTTGCTCAAGGGGCAAGTATGCCGCCCTGCCTCTACAATTTGTTTATGGCCCCCTTCTTCTTCATGTTAGAGGATGAGATGGTCGTATTCTCAAACTATGCAGATGACACTCAATGTGTCATCTCTCTAACTGGACACCATGAGACAGACGAATTGGAGGTAAATGGAATATTTGTACTGATCGAAATGTGGATGTTGGGTAACTTCGTTGCTTTGAATCGTAGCAAGACAGAGTTATTGATTGTAGGCAGCTCCAAGGGTCTCAATAATCTCAATAAAGCCTATAGCTCCTTCAAACTAGGGGATGATGTCATCTCTCCTCTACCCAAAACAAACATTCTAGGGGTAACTCTGGATCCTACTCTCAGTATGAAGGCTCATGTCTCTACTGTAGTGGCGGGTGTATTATACTAGGTTAAACTACTTACTCATCTGAGGCCCATGATTTCTCAAGAAAGCGCTGAGACAATTGCCAGGGCAATAATCAGAGCAAAGCTTGACTAATTCTGCAGTCTTCTGCTAGGCATTAATCAACTAGAACTGCGTAGACTGCAGGTTGCTCAGAACTGGGCGGTCAGAGTAGTTCTCAGACTTCCTAAGCATAGCCCGTTTATTTATAAAACCATATAAAAGAGAAATGTAACCAACAAACGCTCAGATCAGGAAACCAAAATCTGATTGTGCAGCCTCGATGTAAGACCGTAAAGGCTGAAAATGGTGCATTTAATGTAAAGGCTCCTTTTCTGTGGAACAAATTGCCAGCCAGACTAAGAAGTCTAAACTCTCTCCAATAAAGAACTAAAAACCCTTAGTTTTGCCTGATACCGTGAACATTTTGAGCGTTAGCTTGGCTCAGGAATTACATCTCTCTGTTTTCTAGTACACTAGTCTTTAAAGTAATCTCCAGATTTGGTACTTGTGGTGGGACCCAGTGAAAATCTCTCGGGCCACTACTCTTTTTCTGTATGGATCAATCATGTGTCTTTTTGCTTGCTTACATTGGCCCTCATTACGACCCTGGCGGAAATCGAAAAACGATGGCGGAAATGCAATACCGCCATCGAATAGCGCTCGGTGCGACTATGACCCGTCACCGCAAAGTACGAAGCCATTAGCGACACCGTAGTGAACGCCAACGCTAACTGCACCAAGCACGCGCGCGCGCGCCATGCCAAACCGCAAACACCACCATGGTGCAACGGTACGCCAATTCCGACCCTAGCGGACATGTACCTAACGCCATCAGGCATGGCGTAATGTACCATTCCGCCATGGCGAGAAGTACGGCATCGCGAATCAACCGTAAACGGCCCCACTGAGTGCCTGTACACCGCTCCCTGCCCACAAAGTACAACCCCCCGTAGGTGCAATGAAGTCACAATGCAACCATTGAAATGTACAAGTCACCCATGCATGCCAACGAACAAAAGAAACACAAGAGGGGCCAATGGGAGCTGCAGGGCACAGATGGCACGAATACAGAAGCAATCCCAATGGACATGACCACAGTCCCCCACCAAGAAACGCACGCAAACACAGGCACCTGTGACCAGCAATATTCCGATAATCACATCATTCCACCAGTCCACCTGGCTGACCGGCATCTGTTACACAAAACCCAATCCCCCGCCCCTGAGCATGACAACATTCAAACTGTCATATAGGCAGCCCCCATCCCTGACCTCACGGGCTCAGTAGGCAAACGCGCCCAGTACAGTACCACGCAACTAAACCCCGAAGCTGGAACCCAATGCAGATCTCCTCACAATACATCGCCCCCCAAATAGGCATATGCCACATCACTTGCAAAGAAAAACGCTACACGGGCCAAATCAGAATAGAAATTTATGCACATCAAAGTCACCAAGCCCATACAGCCATCAGGCCATGAACTCCAAAACACTAATCACCATTGTGGGCTGCATCCGCAAGAAATGACCAGCCACTACTTGTGTGTCGCCCTGTTCCCCCATGGTACACAGAGCCACATTCACGTACGAAAAGGCAACATGGAAGCGCACAGAACCGCAGGGCCGTCCCAATGGGGAGGCACTAGTCCAGCTGAAAGGCCGAAATGTTGCTCCGAGCCACCAGTACTGCGTAAGGGCATGTGGGCCATTGGCGATCGTCCCATAAGATCGTAATGCTGCTCCACTGGTTAACACGAAGCAGCAGGTGTCGGGAGTAAAATCCATCTGCAGGAGTGGCATACAGATGGCAGTGGCAAAAGGGGAGGAGATACCTGTCAACCAAAAGAAAAGAAAAAGAACAGAATGGCCATCAGAACCACATTCGAACAACTCACTTCAATGATCACACGAAATCCACAGCCATATGCATGCTAGCCCACTCAAAAGGATCATCACCACCCCAAAACCACTTGCGACTCATAAACATCTATATCGAGGTGCAAACACCATCACAAACGAGTGTACCTGTGCATGCGTCTGTCAAAACAGAATCCATCAGATGGGAATGTTAACGTGCATGGACACAAGTGTCTGAGTGCGCCTCGAGACAGGGAGGGCTCAACAAGGCCAGATAGACGATGGTCCCACTATGGCAGCCCTGCATCACATAGCGTAGGGGAGGCGGATAGATCCCAAGAAGCCCTGTACATGGCAAACTCTGTATCAAATCACCTGCCCATGCATCCATTCATCATTCCCTCATCCCGGGATCAAAACGCCTGAATAATTACTCACATAACATTAGAAACATCCATTGAGTCTGTGCGTTATGCAGCCTGCAAAATCCACAGTGCCCCAGCCCGTAATTCCAGTGTTGTGAAGTAACATGTATTTGGGAACGGCCGGCCTCATCGCCCACGTAGCTATTGCGCATCCCAAACTATTCATATCAATCATTGCTCCCTCGCCATGGGCCCTGTCTCAAGGACATTGAACAATAGAACGTTATATTTGCAGTCAGACCTGTGGGCATCTCCTCGCCGCTAGCTGGAAACCGAAAGCGCCGCCCTTCGAATTCCTCATTTGCAACACCACGTCGGAAAGGCATCTGTGGCCGTTTGAAATCACTAATTATTCCATCGAGTGCGGCTGTGTGTGAAAATGGCAACTGCCTTCACCCACGAATGGGACGCCCCGCCCGTCGTTGCAACTCGGTACAGTGATGCATGAGGGCCCACCGTTACTCGAGTACTACGTTCCACTGACCCTTCACAAGTCTGTTCGCGACTGCACAGATAGTATGGGAAACAATGGGACCACAGCAGAATGAACATATCAATCCAATCTTACACGGCCATCGGGTACAAATAAATGATAGCAATAGCAAGATACCATTCCCCGAATTGCAGCGTTGTGCGCGTGACGTGCTCGGCCAAAGGGGAGAGCAGTTTGCACAGGTGGAATGAATCACCACAGGTGGAGGCCATACAGCCTGAAAACACATAAATTGCACAGCCAGTCTCCTCCCACAACCACACCGAAATGCTACCGGCAGGACTCGCGATGTTGGCCCTGGGGGACCTGATAGCACTGCAAGTGCTCCAACTCCAAGAAGAAGACGAACACCAACTACAACCAGCCGCACGGAGGAGACGCAGGAGGAGGAGGAGGCCAAGGCAGGGCCAGCAAGGCCCACCAGCACAGCCACTACCACCACGCAGGCAGCCCGCAATACCACGCCTCCGAGCCCATCCGTTCAACCTCACTGATGAGCAGATCCACACCCTCTACCGTCTGGACCGGGACACCATAGCCGCCATTGTGGACATGACACAGGCTGACCTTGTCAGCATGATAGATAGCCCAACCGCCATCCCACCCCTACTGAAGGTGGTGTCTGTACTCCACTTCCTGGCCACAGGCACCTACCAGCACACAGTCGGACAGTTGCATGGCATTTCTCAGCCACTGTTCTCACGGACACTATTGCAAGTGCTCGATGCCCTCCTGCAGCACGCAGACGACTACATCTCCCTACCACGCTCGGAGCAGGAAATTACAAACACGAAAGTGGGATTCCATGCACTTGCCGGCATACCGGGTTGCATTGGTGCCATCGACTGCACCCATGTTGAATTGGTCGTCCCACATGCCATGGAGGCCCAGTACCGCAACCGAAAACAATTTCATTCCCTGAATGTACAAATGGTGTGTGACTCCAACAGGATCATTACACATTGTTGTGCCCGATTCCCTGGATCAACCCATGATTCTATGGTCTTGAGGAACTCTACAATACCACGCTACATGGAGCGACACGCAGGGAACAGATCCTGGCTACTCGGTGAGTCTCATTACATGCATGATGATGTGGGGTATGTGAATTGCCAATGACCTGGCAGGAAGGGGGGGGGGTGTGCGTACGTATCAATGGCATTCCACATCATACGTTTCTCGTCCACATACAGGTGATGCTGGATATCCACTGAAGAGATGGCTCCTCACACCAGTCCGGAACCCACGGGACCAGCATGAGGAGGACTACAACCATGCCCACTCACGTACCCGTGTAGTCATAGAACAGGCATTCGGCCTACTGAAGGGCCGTTTCCGCTGCCTCAGCAGGTCTGGCGGGGCACTCCTGTACCGCCATGAGAAGGTTGCAAAGATGGTGATGGCATGTGTCATGCTCCACAACATGTGCGTACGTAGAAATGTGCCCATGCCCCCTGACGCAGAACTGCAAGCACCTGAAGATGGTCATGATGAGGGTGGGGATGTGGCAGCACCTCATGGAGTCTGCGAGGCACCGGAGGCCCGTGACATTCGTCAGCATCTCATTGATGTATGCTTCTAGCACTCACGCCTGGTGGCTGATACATGGACACGGGACTCGTGGCACTGCGTGTGTCTGGGACATGCACAACATGGACTGTACGCCTATGATGGCCTAGTACACAAAGATCAATGTCCACACATCTCATTGGTTGATCGTGCACTTTTAATGGCATATGTGATGTCATGTTGAACACCCTATCGACCCGCCACCCAAGTGAGCCCAACACACCCCCTCCACCCTCCTACCTCCCCCCCGAACACCAGTGTCCAAAGATGCTCATTGTCAGTGGGCTGTCGCTACTGCATGCCCCCTCTGCGGGTATCAGGGGCACCCCTGCCTGTGGAGCGCAGGTTCCTCCCAGATCTACGTTGGGGGCTGCCCTGGACGGAACTTGCAACGGATGATGTGTCTGCCTGCTCACGTCCATGCATGTCCCTAAGGGTTTGCGAGAGCTCAGTGAGCACACGGCGCACTGCGGCAAGTTCGGCACATACGTCCTTGGCCGTCGCATGCAGTTCCCCCCTGAGGCTCTCGGTGCTACTCTCCATTTGGACTCTCAGGCTCTCGGTGCTACTCTCCATTTGGACTCTCAGGCTCTCGGTGCTACTCTCGATTTGTGCCCTAAGTGTCTCAGTTGATGTTTCTATGTCTGCCTTAGTGCCCCCACATTCATCGGCATGGTCCTTGAGGAGCGTGGCCAGTTGCTGCTGTTGTTCGATCAACTGGTCGAGGGACTGTTGCCTCTGCTGGGCCATGGCCATTTGCGGGGGTGTCACAGAGGGGCTGTTGTCCTCATGTTGCCTTGCCACAGGGCTTGTGGGGGATGGCCAGTCGTCGTCTTGTGGGTGCCCCTGCGTGGTATCCTCATGTTGTACGGGATGGGACAGACAGGGGGATTGGGACAGGTCATGGATGGATCTGACTTCGGCATCCCCGTTTTCTGTGTCCGAGCATGCTGCCATCAATGGGGTGTCACCTATGGTGCTGCTGCCACCAGAGGCAGTGCCTTCTGTGGCATCCATTGGGGGGACCTGTGGTGGTGGTGTTGTGGGCATGCTGGCTGCTGGGGTGCCTGTTGATGTTCCCTCCTCTGTGCTGCCACCTGATTTGTGCTGCTGCCGTGTCTTGATGCGTGCAGCTGAGGTGGAGGGTCTCTGGCTGTTGGTCTTGGCCCTCTTTGCAGGTGTGCTGGTAGGGGTGTCCTGTAGCTCGTCGTTTGGATCGGACCCTGTGGTGGAGTAAAGGAGGGCGAGGGTTATTGATGGGTCTGTGGGAATTGGAATGGCATTGTATCACATGCATTGGGGTGGTACCTGAGGGTGATTTGGGTCGGGGCCTTGGAGGTGCTTTGATTTGTGTGTGGAGTGAGGGTGCAGTTGTTTGGCAGCCTGCAGTTAGGGTGTGCCTGCTGCACGTGTAGTGCGTGTATTTGGGGTTTTTAATTATTTATGTATTTATTGTGGGTTTTAACGTGCGCTATCAGGCCGATGTGTGTGGGCGTTCTCCTGGACATGTGTTTCTGTTGCACTATGTGGACGCATGGTACTTCACATGGATGGACTGTGTGGATTTGGCATTGTTTTATCTGGCCCACCTACCTGAATCTTCGGATGTCGGCACTCCTTTCTCCATCCCTCCGACTCCCTCTATGCTCTCCATTCCGATGGTGGAGGCACAGATTTCTTCCCAGGGGGTCAACTTGATGGGTGATTCAGGACCTCCCCCGGTGGCTGTGGCAATGTTGCGGTTGGCAGAGAGTATGCTGCGGACGCGTATCCGCAGGTCGTCCCATCGCTTGCGGCATTGCTGTGGGGTGCGGGGTGCGGTCCCCACCGCACTTACCCGCTGTGCCACCAGAGCCCATATGGCCTTCTTGTTTGCAAGTGCCGTCCTGGTCATTTGCGTGCAGAAGACGACGGCAGCATTCTCCTGGAGGGTCTCTGTTAGCACGGTGAGTTCCTCACGGGAGAAGTGGACCTGCCGCTTGCGGTCGCACGCTTTCTTCGCTACTTTTCCCATTTTTCTTGGTTTCGCTAGGGTGGTTGACGGGTTGGGGTGTGTTTCAGGGTAGTGATTTTAGTGGTTGTGTGGTTTTAGTGTATTTATAGGTGTACGCCGGGATGTTTCCCGTTCCGGCCCCATGTTTTAACTTCCGTTTCCGTATATTTCCGGCCACCGTACTTTCCGGTAGGCGCACACTGCGGTGACCGCTAAGTGGGGTGGCGGTATTGCACCTAGGGCGCCGTACGGCGGCGGTGTGGGCCGTTTTGGGGTCATTTCCGCCATCGCGGACTTTGCACTTCCGCCATGCCGTGGTGCTCGTGCCCGATGGGTCGGAATGGGCCGCACTTTGCTCCTTCGTTCAATGGCGGAAACGCTATTTACGCTGTGGCGCTCCGGTCGTCGCTTTCCGCCAGGGTCGTAATGAGGGCCATTGTCTTTGTCTCTGTCTGTGCCTTTATGCCTGAGGGCCAATAGTGCGCATTACAAATGTAATGTAATGTAATTTGGAATTGAAGTTGTTTTGAGTTAAGTGTAGTAAACGATTGGCACCAGTCAGATGACGGATAGGGTGTTGAGACAAAAGAGGATTGAGCAGCGATTGATGGTACTTGCTCATATTTATTGTTTTGGGATTAAAAGTCATGATCAATATAAGCTTTGAGATAAGTAGAGATTTATTAAATATAACAAATGTAATTGTCTGTTAAGTATTGACAGTTAATTGTGACTTATCCTTATGGTGGACACGCCTCTTATGCACCTTTGTAAAACATTACCACAACATGCTCCTAAGCTCAAACAGTACAGTGCATAATGTGTAAAGGGCACAGCTGCCAAAATGTTCATGCCATTGCATCAAGCAGGATAATTGTCAAAGGCAGTATTACAACACATGACCACACATGTGCACTCAGCGTACACAGGAAAGAAATTAGAGAAAAGACTGGCAGTTTTAGAACTCTGAAAAATGTATCAAGAGGAGAAGGAGGACCAGCCACAGGAGGAGTGTATGCTTAATTAGCATAAAGCGAAGGGCATCGCGCCCTCAGCTCCTCTTACTCCACTTGAGACTAGGAATATAGATGCAGAAAAGACAGGATTTTATCCTTTAAAAGAATTAAAAGCAGCAGCAGGGTATTTTAAACCGATACATGCACCCCCTGCTTATTGTAGTGATGACGGTCTAGAAGAGAGTAAAAAGAAGGAATACGGGTGCAAGTTCAAATGAGATAAAGAGGAATGAGGCAAGAGATCGAAAGTATCAACAGATATAGACAGGGAAATTAAGAGATGGAAAGGAGAGAGAGAGATAGGGCTGATAAGGTAACACTTGTACAGAACAAGTGGATGGGAGGACAGATATTACTCAAGTTAGATGGGAAAATCATTGAGGAGGTTAGGATAAAGGAAGACAAAGAGGAGCAAGAAAAGAAGGATAGGGAACCAGAAAAGTGGTTTATGGAGGATGAGCAAGGAAGGAAAATCAGGGAACAATGGGAAATTACATATAGAGAAGAACAAGAGAAAGACAAAAAGCAGGCAGAGGAACAAAGTAAGTTTGAAAGTCGAAAGAAAGAAATTGAAGAAAGTGATAGGAGAGGAAGAAGAGGCACAATGAGTAAAGAAAAAAATATTACTGAGAAGAAGAAAAATGAAGGGAAGACAAAAGAAGGGGAGCACAAAAGCTAGAAGAAGAGAGGGCAAGATAAGATGCAAGAGAACAAAGGAAGTGGAAGAAGGAATAAAACAGAATAGAAGGCAGCAAGATCTTGACACCGGTCTCGTTCATAAAGACGAATAAGACCGAGTGATGAATACAGGGGCAATGGGAAACAATAAGACAGATTTTCCTGATGAGAGAAGTGGCTAAAAAAATATCTAAAGTAGCACAAGAAGAGGAAAGATATGATGCAGAAGGTATTGGAGTTATATTAGCAAATAAGGCTGAACAGTGAATATGGGACTCAGCGTAGTGGCAGACAACCCCCGATATTAAAATACAGGATGAGGAAGAAAACATGTTAAGTGATGAATGTAGAGCATTCTCTTTGACTTGATTAAATTTAGAAGAGGAGGATGAAAGTCACACAAATTGGGGTGTAGCAATGTCACACAAAGAAAGGGAGTCAGTTTGTAAAATAGAAGGGGAGGGTGCATGCGCCCCATTTGGAAGTCAAAATCTGGATAAAGAGGAAAGACGGTCAGATCTGGAAACCCCTAAGGAAGAAACACCAGATTCTATACCATATCCCAAAATGTCCCAGAGACAATTGTGTAGTGCGAGAGGAGAATCCCCACCTTATGTGTGTATGTTAAGGTTGTTACCAGCACAAAGATGAATAGGGGAGATTACCCTTGCATTAAGTAAATGAAGAATGGGGTCCAGTTATGGGATGGAGTTCACACAATTCCCATTGTAAGAGAAGGGAGGAGCAAGACCGCAATATATGCCATGGCCTCAGATGGATGAGTATAACTTAAAATGCAAACATATCTAGTTTGACTTCAAGGTCTGGAAAAAGGATATACGAATTAGATAAAATGACATGAGAAAATACATTGGCAATAGGGGACATAAAAGGTCTATTGGCAGCAATTCTTCGAGAGAGAGCTGGCAACATTTGGAAACGAGCGGGATATGCAAGTGTGACAGCACTCAATATGGGACATGATGAAGCGCCATTTAATAATTGTAGAGAAGATATTTGGAGGGCTCTCATGCTACAGTATACCAATGCATCAGACATGAGTGCATTTCTGACCCGTAAAATGAAAGAAGATGAAGACCCTATTGCTTATATTCAGAATATTCAAGAAAGATGGCAGCTTGAGACGTGTGAGCCTTGGAAAAAAACCAGTGGCATTATTCTATCATATTTTGCGTCAGGGATTGCCAGATAAGGTACAGAGACAAATGAAAAAACAAGTAGCAATGGAAGTGATGCCGTGGGCTGCGATACAGTTGACAATCATGCATCATTGTCAATTGTTACAAGAGAAGAATAGAAAGAAAGATGAGAACAGGAAGGTTGAGAAAGCCAAGTACGTTCAGAAGAAACTGTCAAAATTTGCGATAGAAGGGGCAGTATTGACAAGTTGAGGAGGAGAGCAAGAAATGTGTGCATTGCAGGTGAATAATGTACACCAAGTGGATACAAGTGGGTATGGGTTTTTGATTTAGGATTTAGAGGAAGATGAGATGGATTTCAGAACACCCAAGGTGGATTTCAAAATGCCCAGGTTTGAAGCCAGAATATGCAGGAATGATATAATGGTGGGTTTCCCAGAGGTCCACCCCCATTATGATGGAATTGTGGAATGATAGGGCATATTGCGTGTGTATCTTAAGGCCAATGAAACATACAACAGAATGGACACAATTCAAGAGGGAGGGGACCGGTCATCCACTGCAATACAGCACACAAACACAAGAGGTCTGCGCCCTGGATCACATATCCTATCTGACACAGGTGCTGCAAGCACGGCAGGCGCAACAGCAGCGGCCAGTGCAAATGTACCCACCGCAAGGGCAGTCGCAACAAGCACCTACCCAGACACAAGTGAATGCAAACATAGGGCAAACACTAGCACCTAGGATAGGGGGTGTCACTGTGGTAGAAGGGGACCCTTTTATCGGGACAGGGATGAATGTATATCCTCAATAGGACAGCTCACATGGTTACTTGATGTGTTCAGTACTATCAGTAACACCAAACCCCCAAGAGGAACCACAGGTCGATGTGACGATAGGAGGCAAATCCTTTTCTTTTCTTGTAGACACTGGGGTGCCTCGCTCTTGTATAAGGGAGTGAACATACCCAATATCAGGTATTGCCATAAATGTTCAAGTGTTCTCTGGAGCTACCAATTTAGTTCCTTTTACTGATAAATTACCTGTTTCAATAGGGGAATGATAAGATATGATATGATATGATATGGTATTTATAATGCACCTATACTCAAGTGTTTCAAGGCATGACGAGGCAAGGAAAGGGAACACAGGAAGGACAGACAGCGATCCTACTAGGCCAGGTGTCATTCAGATCACACAAGTGCGTGGAAAGTGGGCAGGTAAAGTGCAGTACATGGAAATAGATAATAACAATAAGTAAAGTAACGGCCAGCATGTGATAAGTGCATACGTCAGGTGCCATGGGCTGGTGGGGGAGCTGTAGGGATACAGAAACAGTCCTAAGTGTAGGGGTTGCCAGACGGGCAGTGCAGGTGTGTGACTATGGTGGGGGAGGGACCTGGGCCTGAGATCAGAGGGTGACCAGGTAGCCAGTGCTGTTCCAGTTACAGCCGGGAGGTCAGCAGACGAAAGGAGGAGAAAAGGCAGAAACAAAGAGAAAAGTTTTGAAGAGCTTCCGGAACCAGAGATGGTTCTCCTCAACTTCAAGGGAGGTAGGGAGGCTGTTTCAGAGGGAGGCACCTGCCAAAGAAAGAGATCTACCACCAACTTGTTGCTTGGAGAAGCGACTGACCCTGAGGGAGTTGGAGGCGGATGAGCAAAGAGCTTGAGAAGGAAGATTTCTAGGAAGAGAGAGTTGAAGGTATTGAGGCCCCAAGTCCCAGAAGGCCTTGTGGACGATGCAGAGGGTTTTGAACTTAATCCTCGCAGCCACTGGGAGCCAGTGCAGAGATTTCAGTCCTGGAGAGATACGATCCCTGGGCTTGGGGCCGAGGACAAGTCTCGCAGTCCTGTTCTGGATGAGTTGCAGAGGGCAAAGAGTAGAGACAGGCAGATTTAGAAAGAGGCTGTTACAATAGTCCAGTCTAGAGAGAACCAGAGCTCTGGAGACAGTGAGATTCTGGTGGAAGGAGAAGAAAGGGAGAATATCTCTGAGGAGGTGCAGCTGGTAGTGTGACTTCTTGGGGACATCAGCGATGTGTGGAGAGAAGGAGAGTGTGGAGTCGAAGATGACACTGAGGATTTTAGCCTTGCAGGTGGGAGCAGGAAGAGGGCCAAGAGAGGCCGGCCAGAGAGCTACAGGAAAGAAGGGAGCAGGTGTGCCAATGAGGAGAATCTCGGTCTCACTGGCATTAAGGCAGGGGTCATTGGCGGCACAACAATCCTGGATAGCAGACAGGCAGTCAGAGATGAGGGAAGGTAAGGAGGAGGTGGAGAGTGGCCTGAAAATGAGCTGGGTGTCATCCACATAGCACTGAAAGTTGGGGGAGAGAGCGGTGATGCCATGGGCAAGGAGTGCCAGGTATTGGTTGAACAGCCAGGGATAGGGGTTTGACCCCTGGGGGACACCACAGGGAGAGAAAAAGATAGCGGAGAGGAAGGACCCAAGTTGGACCTGGGAGGGTCAGTCAGAAAGGAAATGAGGCAGCCACGCCAGAGCCTGACCAGTGATACGCAGGTTATCACAGAGACGGCTGAGCAGGATGGCATGGTTGACAGTGTCAAAGGCAGAAGAGAGATCAAGCAGATGAGGACACAAGGGTTGTTGGAGCCAAGATTGGAGAGCAGGTCTTCATGGATGTTCAGGAGAGCAGTGTCCATGCTTCTGGCAGCTCTGAAGCTAGATTGATGGTCATAAAGACAACCAACAGATTCAGTTTGGAGATTGAGTTGGGAGATGGCCAGCTTCTCCAGGAGCTTGCCCAGGAAAGGTGTGATGGAGTTTGGGCGATAGCCGGGCAGGAGGGGTCGGCACAGGGTTTCTTAAGAAGAGGGTGCACAAGGGAGTGCTTCAGGGGGGATGGGAAGACTCTAGTGGCGAAGGAGTGATAGTAGAAATCAGCCAGGGTAGGAGCCAGGGAGTCGATGTGGTCCTTGATAGTTTTGGAGGAGCAGGGGTAAACCTGTTTCGACGAGACTTTCATAGATCAGACTTGTCTAGAAACCTTGTCTGCGGAGAACAGGCGAAAGGTAGAGAAGGAGGGAGGAGAGGTGGCTGCAGAAGGGCTAGAGGAAGAGCAGGGAGAAGGGGTCGAGGGGATAGGAGGAGAGTGAGGACAGGATGTCCTGGGTTTTAGAGATGAAGTGAGAAGCCAGTGTGACATGTCATCCCCTTGTTATATTTGCAACTAATGCCAGTTAACATTCTGGGTAGTGATTCGCTGAACAAACTTAAAATGCCAATTTCATTCACTGATCAAGGAATAGTGTGCTCAACTCCAGGAATACCCTATTAAAACATAAGAGAGTATATACAGGACAAGTGGCTCTATGAGGGGGTCCGTTAGATCTGGAAGTCTTCATGTATGGGCTGCACACATTTTATTAACATGGTACCTGGATTAGTAGGGAAAGTTGTGAGGATACCTGATGAATTTTTATTAGACCACAAGTACCTATGGATGAGGAAGAAGGGCAGATCATTCCAACAGAATTGGAAGCGGCCATTGTACAAAATGAAATAGCAATGCTTGAAGGAGTAGATGACGAAGGCAGAGCATGGAGAACAGTGATAGCTCTTCCGGGGGGATATGGATTGACTGATATAACAGATGAAGATATGTTCAGAGATGAACGTATAGATGATGAGGTAGTGTTTTTCATAAGCATTACATATTGGATAAAGATTGAGAAAAGGGAAGTCCCACAGCGAATGGTACTGATACGGCAAAGACCAGTGTTCTTTCAGGAAGTCATAGAAAAGTTTCGAAGTATCCCATGTAATACGGGCTTATTGAAGGGAATAGGAGAGGTTAACATAAATCTAGGTTAACATAAATCCCAAGCCAGAAGCAATTTTATCCCAAGCAAAACAGTACCCCATGTATAGAGAAGCTGATGAAGGCATATTTCAGACTATTTCAGACACAGGGAATCCTAGTGCAGTCGGACTCCTCATGCAATAGTGCAGTGTATCCAATTAAAGAATCAAAAGCAGGGTTGCAGAGATTTCTCCATGACTTGAACTAGAAGTGGAATATCAATTTCTTCCAAATCCTGCAACAATATTGTGTAGCATCCAAGTTGAAGCTTAATAATTCATGGTGATTGATTTGAAAAATATGTTTTTCTCAATCTCGTTGCACAAAGAATCAAAAGATCTTACTTACTTTATGTTCAGACAAAAAAGACTAAAACATACTCATTCGCCTCTGGGGTATTGTGAGTCCCTGTCCGCTTTTAATATGGTCCTGCAGATAGATTTAGGCAATGTGGAACTCAAAAGGGCGGTTCTTCCAGGGACGTCATTTCACCAAAATGCCAGGGGTAGCGGAAGTGACATCACATGACACTTGACCCCGTGGTGACATCACAGGAAGTGATGTAATTTGACCCCACCCCGAAGTCATATCGCGGGATGCGATGGAACGCAACCTTTCACCCGTTGACAAAACAGGAAGTGCTATCACATAGCATTGTACACTACAAAAAATATGGTGATATCACTATAATGTGATGTACATTTCATACATGAATGGATTGCCATATGTATCGTTAAGATCAGTGTGTATAGGCCCATATTACCAAATTACTGTGAATGCAAGCAGACGTCCATGACCAAATGATAATGATGTGTTATTATATAGCACTTGCGCTTAAGCGCTTTATATAGAAAAAATATACACCCAAAATCACCCAACCTGTATTGGTACTCATTTATCGACCTCAGAAGGATGAATGGCTGAGTTGAGGCATTTAAGAACAGACTAAATCAGTGACTCACCCCCTGAAGTGTGCCTGAAATAAACCTTTAATGAGTTTAGCATTTATTGTATAGAATTCCAGAAAGACACATTATTTGGTATTCCTAATCTTTCTTATTTAGGGTCAGTGCTGAAAGTGTTAGACTTGTGTCACTCCTTTTCTTCTTTTTCTTCTTTTTTTTTAAGGGGCTTTAAAAAGAAAGCCAGCTACTCCAGAACTGAAGAGCCACATGGTGTTGGCCATAGCCCATGAGCTTGCATTATAAAAAGAAAAAAAAACAAAACGTTTTTTTCTTTTTTTTCTAGAAGTCGCAAGGGTGACCACAGAGGTCGCAAGGGAGACCTCAGGGGTCGCATTTGCGACCTCTGGTGACCCCTAAATGACGTCCCTGGGTTCTTCAGTACGTAGATGACATATTAATTTGTAGTGAATGAGAGAATGAATGTGGCAGGTCTCTGTTCAGTTAATGACTGTATTGGCAGACAAGGGATACAAAGTAGATAAGGAGCAATTGCACTATTGCCAGGAAGAGGTGTTGTACCTGGGCCAGTTAATTTCACATGAAGGAAAGAAAGTGACACCTGAGAAAGCTAAGGTTATCATGAAAACACCAAAGCCAAATACAGTCAGGTAAATGCATCAATTTCTGGGCTTATGCAATTATTGCAGGGCTGGGTGTTCACCTATACCACATACACAAAACCACATTTGCATGTGCAAGTTGGTAAGACAAAGATAGAATGGACTGAAGAATTAGAGGAAGGATTTGAGGAATTAAAGAGAGCAATTTGCACAGCTCCAGTTTTAGGAATTCACAATTATAGTGAAGAATCGTATTTGTTTTCACACACAAATGGATCAGTAATGACATCAGTGCTCACACAAAGAACAACATTAGGGTATACACCTTTGGCGTATTACAGTGGGATTTTAGAACCAGTCTTGAAATGGCATTTTCCATGTGAACAATATTTGTCTGCTGCTCCATTTGTGAATGAGAAGTCCACAAGTATTACCATGGGTTGTGCAATGATGCCATGTGTGGAGCATGCTGTATTTGCCATTTTAGAGAAACCCAAAGGTACATTGATGACACAGAGGGCTTCTGCAAATGAAGTAATGGTTTCTAATCCAGCGATTAAAATTGTGAGATGTAAAATAGTGAATCCAGCCACATTTGTAGCTGAACCTATAGAAGAAGGTGATCATGTCCATGATGGTGTTAACTATGTTGAATTTTATGATGATATACCCCATGTGAAAGCAAATGCTTTAGCAGGAAGACAGATTCTTTTTATTGATGGCTTGTCAAAAATTGATCAAACTAGTGGGGAGAGACATTCTGGATGTGCAGTTTTAAGATACAGATTAAATGTGAATTTGAGGTAGTGGCGAGTGCAAGCCTGCCTTTCCATTTTTCAGCACAGGCAGCAGGTTTGGTAGTGCTTATTGTTGTGCTCAAGAAACACAAAGATCAGGAAGTAACGGTGTACATTGACTCCGCCTATGTGATGTCAAGCATACATGCAGGGCTGTCAAATTGGAAAAGGAGGGCTTAGCTTTACGCAGACGTCACTCCAGTGCAACGTGCATCTTTATTGGACTGGCTCATTAAGGCACTGCAACTCCCAGTGACCAGAGCGGTAATAAAATGCACAGAGCATACTAAATAAACAGACTTTATTTTTCATGGAAATGAAGCTGCAGACTTAGAAGCCAAAACTGTAAATGTCAAAGAATTATGTTAGTACATGGGGTTTTAATATGCTGTCAATTACGCAACTAATAGAGATACAGGGTAGAGCACCACAAAAAGCAGGAGCTATGGAGATGCAGGGGGTGTTCCGTATCCCCAATGGAAGCACTTTGGAGACAGGAAAGCATTGGAAGGACAGTGATGCCAGCGGCATTACTGAAAGTCGCACTTAGCTGCATTACCCCATATATATAGCCAGAGAAATTCTTGCTTGCCACTATTGCAGAGGACTGGTTTGTTCCCAATTTATTGGAACACATTGTACAGTCATTATGAATTGCATCATGTGTCAAACGTTTACAGCTGGGCATGCACTAAGAAGAATCAGAGGAGTAATACCCCGTCCAAATGGGCAGTTTCAGTATTTGCATGTTGATTACGTCGATATGCTGCAGACATGCAATGTATATAGGTATCTATTGGTGGTGGTGTGTCCCTTTTGTTGATGGATCAAAGCCGGTCATTGTACACATCCTCATGCCACCTGCGCAGCAAAGTTCTTAGTCCACAAGGTATTTTCTAGATGGGGTGTGTGCAAACTATTAAGGTCCGATAATTGGCCACACTTTGTCAATGAGCTATTTGAACACATAGGACTTTTATTGAACACAAAGCATACGTTTTCTTCTGTGTATTACCCACAAGCAAAAGGGATATGTGAGGGGCTCAACAGCCTCCTAAAAGAAAGAATAGCAAAGATCAGATTAACTTTGAGAAAGGGATGGCTATATTGCCTACCCCTAGCCTTGTATGTCATTCGAAATCAGCCAGGTTCAGTCCATCACCTTACGCCCCATGAATTAATAACAGGACGCTGTATTAGGATGCCCCTCATGCCCCCATCTAGAGTTAGAAATTATGCCCAGAGTGTAGCGCAGTCTCTATGTGACAAGATGCACGATATTTTGACATGTATGACTACCAGTGTTTCTTTGATTTTAGTCAAGTCAAGAATTGGAGGGAGGGATTCAGGAACATGGAAAAGGACGGCCCAGAAACTGATCCAAGCAAATTATTGCCACCACCAAAGTTGTATGTTGATGATCAAGTGTTTATTAAAAATGTTACCGGTAGGTAGCATGAGCCACGATTTAATTGACCATATCAAATAGAGGAAGTTTCCACTACCGCAGTTATGGTGTCTGGAAGAAGAACTTGGATACATTTGGGCAAGGTAAAGATTTACAAAGGAAAGACCCTCCCTCTAATACCCGCTAACAGGGAAGCAAGACAAGAAGAAGAATTGCGGCACGTGCAGACTCGATTGATGACCAAGAAGAAGGATAATAAAGCAAGTGTGTGATTAAAAAACATTTATTTTGAACGGGAATTCATTGGACACAGAGCTTAAACGTACTTTTAGAGATTCTTTGAAAAAGTTCAATCATATCGGCACTATGCCCAAGGGTCAATACCTTATTAAAAACTGGAAGAAATATCATTACCCAGATTCATTTTGAGAAAATATATTGCAAAAGTAACATACAACACCAGCCGATAGTGACACACATAGGTTTGTGGTTGCAGTTTTTGTGTTTTTACTTCATGCCAGTCAACCATGCCATCCTGCTCAACCATCTCTGTTATAACCAGGGTATCACCGATCAGGCCCTGGCTTGGTTGACCTCCTACCTCCTCTCTGACCAACCCTCCCAGGTCCAACTTGGGTCCTTCCTTTCCTCTATCTCTATCTCTACCTGTGGTGTTCCCCAGGGGTCTAAACTCTCTTGCTGGCTGTTCAACCAATACCTGTTAATTCTTGCCCACCACATTGCCACTCTCTGCCCCTACTTTCAGTGCTATGCAGATGACACTCAACTCATTTTCAGGCTCCCTTCTGCCACCTATTCTCCTTCTCTCATCTCTGACTGTCCGCCTTCCAGGAGTGGTGTGCCTCCAATGATCTCTGCCTTAATGCAAGTAAGACCAAGATTCTCCTCATGGGCACACCTGCTCCCTCCTTTCCTATCGCTCTCTTGCCGGCTTCTCTTGGCCTTCTTCTTGCTCCCACCTCTGAGGCTAAAAACCTCAGGGTCATCTTCGACTCCACACTTTCCTTCTCTCCTCACTTCTCTGACGTCTCTAAGAAGTTACTCTACTAGCTGTACCTCCTCAGAGGTATTCTTTGTTTCCTCTCCTTCCCCCAGAAGCTCACTGTCTCCAGAGCTCTAGTTCTCTCTAGGCTGGACTACTGCAACATCCTGTTTCTAAATCTCTACTCTCCGCCCACTGCAACTCATCCAAAACAGGACTGCAAGACTTGTCCTTGGCCTCAAGCCCAGGGATTGTATCTCTCCAGGACTGAAATCTATGCACTGGCTCCCAGTGGCAGTGGGGATTAAGTTCAAAACCCTCTGCAGGGTCCACAAGGCCTTCTGGGGCCTGAGGTCTCAATACCTTCAACTCTCTCTTCTAAATATCATCCTTCTCGGGCTCTTCACTCATTCTCCTCCAATTCCCTCAGGGTTGGTCGCTTCTCCAAGCAGCGAGTTTGTGGTAGACCTGTTTCCTCTGCTGGGGCTTCCCTCCGGAACAGCCTTCCTGCCTCTCTGAAACTTGAGGAGAACCATCTCCGGACCTTCCTCTATGCTTCTGCTTTCTCTGCTCCTCTCCCCTGCTGATCTCCAAGCTGAATCGGAAACTGCACTAGTTACCTGGCTACCCTCTGATCTCGGGCCCAGGTCCCCCCTGCCAGCTGCACACCTGCACTGACCCCCTAGCAACCTTTGCACTTGGGGACTGTTTCTGTATCCCTACAGCATCTACTAGCACTTGACACCTGATGTCTGCAATTACCCTTGCACTTGCCACCTTCTGGCGGCACTTTTATTTATTATGTATGGTCTTATTTATTTAGCTGTTGTCCTATGTACTGCACTGCCCCCTCCATTTCCCCCGCACTTTTCCCCTTCCCCCCTCCCCTGCACTTGTGCAATCTCAATGTCACCTGGCCTAGTAGAATCACTGTCTCTGTCTTCCCTCGGTTTCCCTCCCTTGCCTCAGAGCACCTTGAAACACTTGTGCATAGGCGTCTTATAATTGCCTTATCATATCATATCATATCATATAATTTGTACTCTACCCTCGTTAGGAGGGATGTTAATATTCTCACCTTTCTCCAAGATCCAAAGAACAGCCCAGTTATAAGAAGGCTTTTGCTTGCACTAAACGAGCAGATTGTGCAACTATGAATGTAATTTGACTATATGTATTAAAAATGATTCAGGAAGTAGAAAATACAGTTGCAAGAAGGCAAGCAATTCAACAAGAAATGGTGTGGCACATAAAATGTTTTTCTAGACTCTTATTCATGTTATACATATGCATGTGATTTCTTTTCTTCTTTTTGTATCATATTTATCATTCTGATTGTTCAATTAAAAACACAACACATTGATTTTTCCCATTATAAGTACAAATGATGATCATTTCTTTGACCTATTTGGGCATGTCAAATGTCATAAGAGGGATGAAGAAGATAACCAGGGGATAAATACCTATCTTGATAATTCGGCTCACTTGGGGAATAATATGTGGTACCAACATATGAAAAAGTGGGGAATAGACATTGAATGAGAGCTGTTATATCTGCTCTCTCTCATTCCTTATGCCATGAGTACAGTAAGAACATTCATTTCAAAAGAGATGTTGGCACATGATGCGCAGTGCCTCAACCACCCAGCAGCATGTACTACCAGAGGACAGTTCCAAGGGAGCTGGGCAACCCTGTGATGGTGATCAAGACAGATATGTCCATACCAGAATGATTATATCAAGACAAAGCAAATGGAAAAAGAGCCTGGATGGACAGACAAGATGCTGTATCCTTCCGTAGGACAAGATAAAGTAATAATTGAAGAAATTAAGAGGATGCATTGCTCTGACAAACTGGACGACTGAAATGCTTGGATGCTGGGAGCACTCATAGCCGTTAATCTATTAATCTATGGACAAGTGATTATGACCAAAGGATGGGAAGATGTGCTGTACAGATCATCTTCTAGGGAAGTAACCAGTGCACGAGGTACAAAAATGAATGGTGAGTGCCTAAAGTCATGGCCCAAGAACTCTAAACTGCTGACATAGGTAGATGAGGAATCTGGACCAGTGGCTGTAGTCCCATTGATTAATGCAACAATGTGCTTTCAAAGCAATGGTAAAGTCCAAGTTGGAGAGAATAAAGGGTGCAAGAACATAATTTATATCCCAGGAATGAGGAGAGGGACTGCTGTCCTAATGGATCGCCATTAAGTTTGTGCAGCCAGAGCACATATGAAGTTGCCCAGGAACTGCGGAGCAGTGTGTCCCATTGTACTCATCCATTTTTTACCCTTGGTGATTCCCCAGAGCGACCTGACTATCGAGGGATTTCCAAAAGTGGATAAGCACTTGAGAAAAAGAAGGTCACTTGCACTCCAGCGGTTGAAGAAAGAAAATTATTTCTCAGCTAAGTCAATCGAAACTTACAATGAGATAACGGATGAACACAAGTTGTTCAGCAAGACTACTATGATAATGACATCTATATTTATGCCGAGACTCCAAGCAGCAATGAATGCCAAATGGCTGCAGACCACCAGCTGCAAGTTGTTACAGACAATCAATGCAACTATAAAAGGAATTAATGCCATAAAGGAAGAGTTGAGGGCTATAAGGTTAATGACCCTTCAGAACAGGTATGTCCTTGACATGATTACTGACATGGAAGGGGGTGTTTTCCCAACAACATTCCTTCTTGCTGTACTTTCATTCCATCCCATGACGGTGATAGCGGAACTCTGACGGATGCTATACCTACGTTGACAGAACTGCACACGAAAATGGAGGAGGAGACAGAGGCCATTAGACATGACTGTAGGTTCTCATTTCTGTATGTATGGATTCCGAACTGGATGGAAAATGTGTTCAAGTTCCTTGGAGCAATATTGCTGATGATAATGTTTGGATTCTGTGTTATAAGGATTATAATTGGACAATGCCAGAAAACAGCAAAGAAAGCAGTGGGAAAGCAGATCATCATCAATGTGAAGGATGAAACAGAAGACAACGCACAGACTTTAAGTACCATTAGAGACCGCATAAAAGCAAGTATTATGGCACCTTAAGTAAGGAAATGCCAGTACCTAAGAGATCATAAGAATTATGAGGCATGTTGGGTATTCTGTACCTCAAGGGGAGAATGCAATTACATGACATGGGGTGTGTACAAACACATAGAAAATGCGGGCACCCTGAGGGGGGTGACAAAGAGATGGATACCAAAGAAACTCTTCTTCAAGAGAAGATTCAAAGAAGTTGGAAAACTTGAGGAGGTGGTTGATGACTCAACGAGAGGGGGAAATGTAGAGGAGCAGATGTACAGATCTGCAGGAGATCCTACCTCCCTAACCTCCTCTATATTGGAGACATGAGATTGTGCCTGTCTGACAACAGCTATTGTACCAATACCGAAGAGAGTATTTGGAAGACGGTATCCATTGAGACAACCAACATTCGAATGTACTCAGAAATATAATGAATGTACATGCGCTGAAACGCAGGGTACATCAAGTCATCATATAGGGTAGCTACAAGTAGTGAATAGAATGCAGGCGGAGGCACCATTGTATAGACACTGGACATTGGTATTATGAAATAAGTAAGCCAAAGAATCATGAAGATAAAATGAAAGGCTGTGTTGTAATGGAATAGCAGTTTGTTAGAGCTGCGTTGGGAGGCTGTCTGGCCTGAATTCAAGAACTGAGAAGTCAAGGCCATCTTTCTACGCTGAAGAGGAACATGTGTGCGGAGGATGAAACCTTTCATGTTAGGGTGCAAGAAAGAACACAGAAAATGCCAAGTCTTAATTCATTAAAACATTTAAAAGCTTGCAGAATTAACAGAATCGTGGTCTCTTATTACATGAGTTGAAGCTGCATATAGGGCTTAAACTTGGAGTTCCAGACACGATAGCTTGTGCCCTCACTGCCATTGCCTTCCTATGGCAAGAACACAATGCAAGGCCAAGTACAAAGAGAATTTCATGGCAGAAAGCATGTTTGATGAGAGATGTTGTGCTAATTGGGTGGTAGGTCAGATTCATGTCCTATCTACTTGCACCTTGACCTTGGTTGGCGTACTTCTAACTGAACCGAATGTTCCAGACATGGCACACATATGCCAAACCAATTGTATTAGTCCATATAACAAAGGACCTTATAGCTTGAGAAACCAATGAAACACTGTGTAACTGATTTTTCTTAAATGACACGTATGAAGAGGTAGGCATAAATTGTCCACCTGATATCTGTGCTAGGCCAAGTACAAAGAGAATTTCATAGCAGAAAGCATGTTTGATGAGAGATGTTGGGCTAATTGGGTGGTAGGGCAGATTCATGTCCTATCTACTTGCACCTGGGTCTTAGTTTACGTGCTGCTAACTGAACCGAATGTTCCAGACATGGCACACGTATTCCAAACCAATTGTATAAGTCCATATAACGAAGGACCGTATAGCTTGAGAAACCAATGAAAGACTGTGTAACTGATTTTTCTTAAATGCCACGTATGAAGAGGTAGGCATAAATTGTCCACCTGATATCGGACAGCCAATAGCAAACTAGCTCCTAGATGATTGTATATCTAGATGTGTCCCTTAACCAATCCCAACCCTTGATATGTTTTTTTACTATTTTCACGAAGCATGAAGTCATTCTGATGCATAAATAAATATATCATTGTATTTAATGTGGAATCACTGAGAATGAGCCTACATCCTTTGATGTTCGTTGTAAACTCCCTGTTCTAGATAATTGTGAATAAAACAGGAACTTGCCATCTTCTTGAGTTTGTCCGGTTATTTGGACTCAGAATTATTCTGGTGTAATCCCATCCAGTAACAGATGCACGTTTCCAAGTGCCATATGCTCAAGGGCTGCCTGCAAATGACTCTTAGCAGACTCTATTTGCTAATACATTTCTATAGAGTCCACTTGCTCCTTAGCAGATGTTAATGCAAGGTAGATTTAATATGAAGCCTTTCATTTTATGCCTGTATGAAAATGACATGCAGGCATTAAACGAAACACATTGTTAAAAACGGAGGAGGAATGCATGACCTGAATCTTATCTCCACTCAGTGATGCCCCCAATTTTCTCAGTGCTAGCTAGAAAATGGAGTGTGCAAGTTAACTAAGATGTAAAAGCATCACACATTGCTTTAGGCTCCGATTTACCACTTTTCCCTATTTAAAAGAAGGGTGTAAATGGGGCTGAAAAAGATCTAACCTGTTGCATGCTTGTGCTAGCCATACAAGTAACACCACAAATGTACACTATAATAGGACCACGGAACCTTACCTTAGAATGTCTAAAATGTTGGTCAGAAGCCCTAAATGTAATTTGCTTGCAGGGGATCATAAACGTTAGCACCTATGTGCTGTGGGGTCTCATACATGCAGTTATACAAGATTATGAGGCAGAGGGGAGAAGCAAAAATACAAAAGCTTCCCTTCTTTTACACATTCACGAAAGTGTCATGCAGGCATGACATTACATGATCACACAAGACAGAGGAGGTATGAATGATTGTAATCCTATCGCTGCACCGTTCCCATATTCTGCCTTGTGACACCATGAAAATTTGACAGGGCAGGAAATATAGGCATAACTGCATTGCACCTTGGATGTACATCCCCATTTCATGTTCCGACCCATAAACAATTGATGTGAATGCTTTTATGCCTCCATTTCTTTATGGCCCCATTTTGCTGCAGTGACAAGTTGGAGGACAATCATGGACAGTAGGTAATATCTCCCCAGTGCTGACCTCCTCCATCTTGTCTGTGTGTTTAGTTTCATGTCTGCATGAGATTTTCATACAGGAGTAAAATGCAAGGACTCCTATGGAACCTGCCTCGGTTTTGGACCTGCTTAAGACCAAGGTCAACATGATCTGATGTTTGCAGCAGTGCTAAAAAGTGAGCAAATGCTTAGATAATACGGAATGGATCAAACCGATTTGATTACAATTTGTATTAGCACTAGGGCAAAACATAACTCTTATGCATACAATAAAAGACATGTATTTACTGCATTCATTCATATGTTATGCAATAATTACAAATGAAACAGCCTGCTGCTTTTTTCCGTAATGACACAATTTTTTAGATAATAGGTATTGGGGCTAAACTGATTTGCTCCATTCCATATTATCAAATCAAGCAAAATTGCAGCTGAAGTAATTTTCTCTTTTTTGTATAGGAATCTATTTATAAAACGATACCTGCAGGGCAGTATTTATTTCTTTGCAAAAAGCAGCGGAAAACTAAGGTATAAACAGGGAATATGACCCATTTTAATTTTTAGTATTCCCCTCCAGCTTGTGAATATGTAAAATTGCACACTGGCAAAACAACAGCGAAAAAGTGCAAACGTTTTTGGGCCCCTGCACGGAATGAACCTTCAATGTAAATAAACCCGCACTTCCTTATAATGACATACACCTGGAAAAATTGAATTTTAGTGTGTATGGTCCTTGGCGCTTGGTACCCAAAGGAATAATGTTTTGTTTTATTTCTCCTCATTTGATATTCTTTTATAGGCTTTTAAATGTAAATAGAAACGTACAAATCCATAACATACGTACCAAAAGGTCTAAAGAATGTATATTGTTCTACCAAGTCAAGTAATATTGTTTTTGAACATCTCCCAGTGGTATGAAACAGTAGTCTATACCACAATTAAAATATTTCTTAAAATAAAGGACACATTCTACATAAAATCATAAAGGTTTCCCAAGATTTGTCAATAACAATATTGCCCACCCAAATCGATCAAATATAATAGGGGTATGGCAGCTATAAGAGACGCGAGAATATTTGGCAGCATCAAATTCTAGATAACCTCTGGGTAAGCTGACCATTGTTATCACATTGCACAAGCTCACCAAATAAACTGTACAATAGCAAATACTATCACATGGCTAGCTGTTTTGTGGGCCCAGCACAACACCGGCCAGTTCAATTCAAACGAGCCCTGTGTGTCACTCACAGCGACTTGTTCGCCGCCCAGAGGCTCACCCCACTCCTTCAAAAACGGGGCATGAATAGGACAACTCACAAGTTAATGTGGGGTGGGAGTAGTTGTGAAGGTGTTGTGGGGGTAATGGGGCAGTGGTGTTGGGGCATTGGGTGTGGGTGTAGTGGGGGAGGGGGTGTTGGGGTATTTGGTGTGGGGATAGTGGAGGAGGGGGTGTTGGGCTATTGGGTGTGGGGTGGCTGGGGAGGAGGTTTTGGGTTATTAGGTGTGGGGTTAGTGGGGGAGGGGGTGTTGGGGTGTTGGGCATGTGGGTAGTGGGGTTGGGGGAGTGGGATCAATTTAAAGGGACAGTAGTGGTAGTTAAATAATGCAAATCTGTAAAAAGTTATTCATTATTCAATACAGCTGGTGTCTAAAAGAAAAACATGTGACTGCACATTGCTTCTTAAGTGTGTGTCTATTTAATGATGTACAGTGCCCAGTGTGACCCATGCCCAGTGCCTTGTCTTTTCCAGTTCATCAGAAGTAGTGGGCAATTAAATCTTGCCGTGTCGCACGTCCTTCATTTACATTGTGCCGCTGAGGAATTCCACCATCTTCCTCATCATCATCCTCATCCTCAGGTGGCATCATGTCCATGTCCGGGGGCAGGGGGATGTTGCACCGGATGCACATGTTTGGAACATAGCACATACTAACACAATTTTTCCAACCTTCTCTGGCCCGTAAATGAGTGCTCCCCCCTCGACCTGCTGAGGTAGCGGAACCGGGCCTTCAACAGGCCAAATGTCTGTTCAATGGTGACACAAGTGTGTGCATGTGCAAGGTTGTAGTCCTCTTCGTGCCTGTTAACTGGTTGCCTGATAGGGGTCATGAGCCAGCCCTTCAGGGGATACCCGACCTCACCTGCATGGGAGCAAGAGAAAGTGTACTTGTGATTAAATGGGTTATTCCATGTTAGCACTGCCTGTACAGTGCTCATGATTAAATGCAAGTAAGGATTCATAACTGCACATGACATGTTCCATTTTCAATGACTCGGGTAAGTGTACTTAGGGCTGATCCATGGGTGGGGGAGATGGGTGCAGTTGCCATCCCAAGGACCATTCAATGTGAACCTGCACTCTCACAAATCAAGTCCAAATGTCCATGATGACCGCAGATTTCATTGATGTGTTACCAATCAAAATGGACTGTGCATGTACAGTGGATCATCACACATTTGCCTAATTGGCTTCATCTAACACAGTGGTATCTCCAGATTGCATACTACTTATTCATGTCTCCAGGTACATGTCCATCGCCATGATCCCCCATATCACTATGGGCCTCATTACACGGTAGGCGGTGAGCCATGGCGCTATTAGCGCCATGGCTCATGCTGGTAAAATACCGGCACCGCCTTGGCGGAAAGGGGATTTACCGCCCCATTCCAAGGTTGGAGGGGCAGTAAATCCCCTTTCTGCCATTGCCCTTCCCCATTCCCATTTCTGCCCCATAGGGCTCTATGGAATTGGGGAAGGCGCTAATTACGGCACTGCAATTTTGCGGTGCCGTAATTAGCTCCGAGGTCCCTTAGCGGGTTGGATTTTAACGCCTGCAAAAAGCAGGTGTTAAATCCTCCAACCCGCAAAGGGACCTCGTAGTACGGCGGTAAGGGTTAACGGTTACCGTTGCCATTAACGGTGACCATTAACCCTTACCGCCGTTCGTGTAATGAGGCCCTAGGTCAGATTTACATTGGTGGTATGGGCCACGGGTGAAGAGTTACGTTTCTGTGATACGGCTGGGTGGACATTGGTATGGTGGAACTAAGGTACTTTGGGTGAGTCCTGCTCATCTCAATTTTATCTTGGTGGTAGTCAATGATTGCTGATTTTAATCGCTTTCATACCAGACCCATTGTACTTGGAGGTGTCCCTTGAGGTGACATGACAGGCATACTGATCTGCGGTGTACCCGTGGACTGAGTGCAGTGACTGATATTTTTCAGTGTGGCAGATGGGTTTCCCTCAGGCATCCGTTCTTTGTTTTCATTAGACCGTAGACTAATGTTTGAGTTTGTTCCCAGCATCCAGGTGCCCAAGGCATTTTTTCCTTGTCAGGACAGTTCATTTTCTTAATTTCCTCTACGGCCACTTCATCCTGTCCTGTCCCTGAATACGTGAGCATCTTGCTTTTACATTCAGTCTCTTTTTCTAAGCCCTGAGGAGCAAAGGGCTGTGGACATTGCTGTTGGGTTTTGGCGCGTGTGCTGGAGAGAAATAGACTTGCTTTCTACTTACTACGTTGGAAAATTTGAGCGGCGTGTGCCTGTATCTTTAACTCCTGAACCCAGTCACCTGGTACAAGAGGCCGCCTCCGCCGCCCTTGCAGTGCTAAGCCCTGAGGAACAAAGGGCTGTGGATGTTGCTGTTCGGCTGTGGCAAGTGGCGTCGTGGCAAGGTGCAGAAATCATGTCTAACAGGCCACATTCAAGTCATCTGACGGCGTCTCCATCAACGCTGAAAACATGTGCACAGAAGAAACGCAAATGTACTGCAGACTCTAAAGGAAGCACAGTGCCTCAATGTGGCTGGCCGATTAAAGTAAGTAAATACAACTCATGTGCCTCTACAAGTGAAGTCACTGCGGTACTTACACAAACTCAAACGCTCGTCACCACTACTGCATTGGCACTACACGCAAATATTGCAGATGACGTATTTTCTGAAGACTCCATATCTAATATTTCTGTCCAACAAGATTTAATGCCAAAAACTTGTTTAAGGGACACAGTGGTGCAATGTAAACCAGTAACTGATGTTTTGGATCCATCTGAAGTACATGAAGTACATAAAGTACAAAATATAGTGCCAATAATGTATGTACGAAAGCACATAGAATGTTACCTCTAGCGGCCGACGTTGGTGAGGGCTTCGCGACTGTTGGAGGTGAATGTCGGCTGCCCTCGGTTCGGGGGGGGCGCAGAGCGGCCGATTGAACAGTCGGAAGACTCAGTGGTGTGTTTCCTTGGATGTAAGGAGCCGGCGTGCGAGACGTGCGGGACTGATGCAGTCGAGTGCCGCACGATCGATGCGGGATCCCGCACTCTGCGTCTATTGAGAGCCAGCTTGCCTGGCGTGTCCATTGCCGGCACTTCTACAACTCCTCCACATGCACCAGAGTTAATCGCGAGCGGCTCAGAAGGCTTTAATGTGTCAAAGCCGGTCGAGGCCATACTTGGGGACTGGCCTGAGGAACAGGACTTCAGCTCAAACACAGGTACGTTGGTTGACCCTGCGGTGTCGACGTGCGACGTGATTCTTTGTAAATTGTAAATAACGTGTTTCAGAATTTATTAACAATAAAAAAAGCTTGTAAGACCAATGAATTTGACACAATATTGACAAACAACAATGGAGGGTCGAAAGTATCATTGAAACGTAATAACACGAAGATAACTGACCTTTGTGAAAAGTCAGTATCAAGTGTTCCCTGTAAACGTGCTAAAATGTCTGAAAAAGGCAAGCACACTGGGCTTCCCCATGACTTATCCTGTTTACCGACTCTGTCCCACAAAAGGCTGTGCTCTAATAAGAAAGGTGTGATGATTTGTAGTGCCTCAAAAATAAAAATGCTGCAATTATTGAGCACTGATGACTCTGATACTGATCCTGATTCTGATGAGACTGCCGACTCTTCCTTTATAGAACGTCATTTCCCCAAAATCAGGAGAAATAAAGGCAGTTTTGACAGAGTGTGCCATTGCTCGAAAGTCCTGAAACATGGTCCAGTCTTAAGTACAGCAATGCCATCAACAGAATTACAAGAGTTGTTACTATCCACATTAACTATCTCATTGGCACCATTCATGAAGTTGTATGAAAATGTACATGAGTCAACTAGAGATTTAACAACAGTCGTGGCCTTATTAAATTCCAAAGTAGTAAATCTGGAACAAATATGCGGTCAAACAAATAACAAGCAACATGAGGGCTCCAAAAGATTGGATGATTTATTCAAGCTGTTACATGAGCAAAGGAGAAATGACGCAATTGACAAAAAGCTGTTTGCCGAAGTTGCAAAAGAAGCTCTTGCGTTATTTAAACAGGAAGGAAAAACATTGCTACCTGTGGAGTACTGTAACAGATCTAATATCAGTAACAGATCTAATGTTTGTATACGACTGACCATGGAGGAGAAGCACAAGGTATGGCCAATAGTGGTAGTATCGTAAAGTCACCCGGCTGCATGACATCAACAAGGAATAACCAATCGCAGAATACTTTAAAACTTTTCTATTGAGAAATCACATCCACAAATGCCAATTATGGTACCCATGACCTTGACTCTTAATAACAGCGAGACAAGTATCCCACCACTCAGGGACACAAATATGCTATAGAGCATTGACGAACCAAGTCAATTTGTAGCACTGATCACCGAAATTGGGGACGTGTCTTTCCATACCGCCTTCGAACAAGCAAGAAATTCTGAAAATTTGGCTCATGGCGTTACTCAGGTTGAATCCACATCAAATTATATTGCGGAAAAACCCACTTCAAATATAGCTCCAACATTATTCCCTATTTTTAATAAAGAGGCTGTGACACCTTTAAGCACGGGCACTGGAAAACACCAGAAAATGCCACAATGCAAAAAAGCTAAAAACCTACCAGCCAAGAAAGGGAACAAATTGAATGGAGCACGGAAATTTCTTCGGAATATTAAAGTGGTGCATGTGCTAGCAAACAAAAATAACAAACAATTGTCTAACACAGCAAAAAATCAAGTTGCCGTAATTCGTCCTATTACTGAAATTAGAGATGTCTTAATTGACAAAGGGAGTGTGGAGTACGAAATTCCAACTAAATTGCTAAACATGTCAACTTATGACGAGAATGAATATGAAGATGTTGTTGACGCCACTATAATTACTGGCGAAAAACAACAATCCGGTGTTGATACAACCGAGGACACACAATTGGTAAGAGACCTGACCGTGGAAAGACTTGTTGTTATTGAGAAAGAAGTGCCAAAACGAGACATAGCAGTCTCTTGTCAGGCGGAAACAGAGTCTTCATCTGAAAGGCCTAGTTCCAACAACGACAAGAGGGTTGCAACACCGCCTGAGATGGTGCAATTGAAGAGTCCCACTTTTCTGACAATGCAGGCAAAACAACAAGAGATAAATAGAAGTTATGACGCACAAACCATAAAGAATGTGGATTACGACCAGAGTGATAGGGGGCTGTGGGCGAGCCAAGATCAAGGCTACGAGGAAAGGGTCGTACCACATCATCGAAAGCTGCTTGATAATCAAAACAAGGGTCAGTCAATAAGAGACTATAAAGTTGCCCCTACATGGACTAGGAGAGACTTAACTAGGGGAACATCACAACAAACCCTGGTCAGATTACTGGTTGAGAGTTTACAGTCGTTTGACAGCTTGATCTTAAATCGTAGTAACATCATAAAATTATTATACCACATACCTGGATTACGCGCAATCACCACTGAAGATCTGCAGATCGTTGAATTTCCTGATGAGCGGCGTAATGATAAAGTGGTGCTTCATATAACTTCGCCTTTAATAGCTACATCTAATCTTGGCGCTAATGAGTCTCTTTTTTCCTTGGGCTTTGATGTCTACAAGTTGCGAGACGGACAGTCAGCAGCACAAATAAATGATCGAGATGTTGTATCCCATCCTCTAGAATGCGCATCTACTTCAGATAAACCATGAATGGGATTGGTCACAGTAGCCTCTAATCGGTCTGTAGGACCAATTATGTCATCCCGTAACATCTCTAGAAATGATGTTCTTAAAAAAAGAATGGTGCCCACTGGAAAGAAACAAGACTTGTTTGCTGAAGACCGATGCCCTGAATTAGCGGACAAGATCAAACAAATAAGTATAACCATACCAGGTCAAATGCAATCAGACGGATCAATGGACAACCCCCATACAAGCAGTATCAACCAAGAAACAGCTCAAAACTGGCAATGGCTGGCTACAACGTTAAATAGTAATCAACTGCAATAATGCCGGAAGAGCCTGCCTCACAATTTCACACATTAGGCTCTTGGCACACGCGAGGCTTTAGTCATCTGTTTAATAGAGAGTGGTTGGGTGATATGACTATTGCTTGCCTACAGGAGACCTGGCTAAGCGCTATTCCAACGGTATTGGACTTTCAGATTGCATTAAATCCTGCCATACACCCAGAAAAGGGGCGTCCCATGGCTGGCCTGATAACTTTGGTAAGACACTCTTCAGGCTTTGACATCGTCAATTCAGTAAATCACTCTCCATTCATTTAAGAGTCAACGATTGCAAAACTGGATTTAAGGTCCCAAATAATAGAACAAATGACTATAATAAACTTGTATTTGAACCACGGAAGAGCAGGGAAACAAGAGTTTATCGATGCAGTTTCCACCATTATTGACCGCTTACTTGTAGATCAAGAGGGTTCTAATATAATAATACTCTGTGGTGACTTGAATATCGACCATTTCAACTCGAAGACACTCCAGAGTAAAAACTTATCGTCACAATGAATGAAGGAAATGAGTGCAAGAAACGTACAAATGCTGAATGGATGCACATTAGGCGATATACCACCGGCTCCGACGTGGAATCGGGTGAACCACGGATCCACAATCAATTATATATTTGTATCAGCAGACCTTCATCAACATGTGAAAACACTGAAAGTGGTTCAAAAAGAAAGTAGTGATCACGATATGTTGATTATGGAATTCGTGAATACTGTGAGAAACGTTAAAGCAAAATGGTCACAGAAGATTGAAGTGGAATCAAAAAGAGTGTGGCTAAGGTTAGCTGAAGAAGAGGTAGTTCAGATATCAAACCAATATTGTGTTGGGGGAACTATGCTCGAATACGCACATTTATTGGTCAATTTTAAAACAAATAATGGTGGTTCAAAACATACGAATATGAAACGTCTTCACTGTTTTGACTTAGACATATTAATACAAAAACGATTAAAGAGACGCGCAATTCACCAAGCTCGGACAGTTGACAAAGGCACATGTGTGTCGAAGAAAAATGCTGCAAAACAAAGGTACAAAAATTGGATCAGAACACACAAATGTTAAATGCTACAAAGAGACTCAGAGCGAATGCTGGAAAGCCTTCAAAATAAGAACACTAGAGTCTTTTGGAACATCATTAATGATACACAAGCTCCTCAGACGGCTTTACAAGCATCCATGGTATCGGAAGCAGCGTGGATATCGCACTTTAATGAGTTCTACAAAGAGAATGTAGGACCTTCAAATTTGTATGTTCCAACTATTACAAAATGGGCTTTGACATTTCCCAAAGATGAGATTGTAAGAATAATCACAAAAGCAAATAACTCACGTGCACCTGGGCCAGATGGCTTGACAAATTTCATGATTAAACAACACCCGGAGCTATGGGCAGATGTCTGTGTGGCTCTCTTTCAGAGAGTAAATGATCAGTGTCAGACGCCAAACTCATGGAAATCTGCCGTGATTGTGCCAGTGTTTAAAAAGGGGGACAGAACTTGCCTGAAAAACTATCGACCGGTTGCTTTACTTGACGTTTTGGGGAACATTTATGCAAGCATGTTACAATTCAAATTAGTAAAATGGGCCACACTGTCGAAACATGTAGATGTCAGACAGACTGGATTTGTGAAGCAGGTTGGTTATTCGCTGAACTTGCTGCTGCTGAATTTACTGAAAATGGAGGCGATAAGATCACAAACAGCGGTATATCTCACCTTCATTGATTTTTCCTATGCTTTCGATACAATTGATCGGGGATTGCTATGGAACAAAATGCGTGCATGGGGCTGCCCTGAAGATCTATTGGCTGCAATAAAAGAACTGCATACTGGAACCTCAATTAGAGTACGCTTGGAACAATCTGGCACCCTGTCATCATCGATTAAAACATTCAAGGGAGTCAAGCAGGGTTGTCCCTTGGCAGCTGCGATATTTAGCCTGTTTATATAGGACAATGGCAATTCCATCAAGATAGAAAAGTCTTTTCCCCCAAAGATGCACCGATCCCATCTAAATTGGCTCCTCGATGCAGACGATCTCATATTGCTGGACTTAACACCAATTGGTCTGCAAAGAAAAATCGACACAGTTCAACAATATGTTGTTGAAAATCGTCTGCTTATTGACACAAAGAAATGCAAAATGTTTGTCCTTAAAAATCTCAAAGGTGGCAGGACACGATTGACAAAGAGACCATCTTGGTCTATGGGGCATGAAAAGTTGCAGATAGCATCTAGTGTAAAATATCTTGGCATGACTATTAGTTCCTGTCTCAATGATGGCCCATGGATAATGGAGATAAAACGCAAATGTAAACAACTCAAGACCTAGTGTTAAAAAAGAGACTTGGAAGGTTTTCTCTCAAAGCGGTTTTGCAATTTTATCAACAAAAGGTAATACCAGTATTAAAGTATGGGGCAGAAAATGCTCTGGGTTGCTCATGGGAGGTGTGGTCCACGCTTGAGAACACTTTCTGGACCAAAGTACTAGGTTTACCGAAAGGAACATCGACGGCTTCCATTCGATATGAACTATCGTTATTTTCTATCCATGCACAAGTATGTTGGAGTCTGTTATCGTTATATCGGAAAACAAAAGCATGTGAACAAATCCCGCAATTCGAAATCTTCCATAGTGCCACCTCGTCAGCCCCAGGTGTAATGGCAATGTGGCTGAAACGATGCGAACATTTGATGGCAGAATATGACATTACTCCAGAGTTGCTTCAAGGTAATCCGGAAGCAGCGAAAACAAACATTTGGCGGGTGGATTGGGAGTTGACATGCTCTAAAAGGGGGGCATCTAAAATGTTGAGTGAGGCTCCACCCGAGGCTCGAGCATTCAACAGCATGCAAAAATATATCGAACTATTCCCAGACCCAAATGCCAGAAGGTTGTTCATGAGTCTTCGGCTTAACATGTTCAAAACCAAAGAATGTTTGAAAGCATGGTCAGTCAATGCGAATTTGAACCCGATGTGTCGATGTTGTACACAGGAAATTGAAACTCTAAAACACTTGGTGCTATTTTGTAATAATTTACGAACAGAAAGAACTCGATATTTGGGCCCTTGGAGCGAGTCTCATCCATCTCTTAATGCAGATGAGTGGTGGCAACAAATGTTCAACGGAATAGACATGAAATTGATACTGCCACTGCCACACTTTTTGCCAATAATTGAAAAGTGGCTACTGGCCTAAGTGTATCATGGCCATTGTGGTGTATGCTAAACTGTGTGTTAGAGTATATGACTATGAAAACATAAAAATATACTGAACAAAAAACTGTGAGTTGGTAAAAGAATATATTGCAAAGAGATGTAATGAGTAATAATGAATGGTCTCATTTTAAAGGTTTGTATGTAAACCAATAAAATTAAAAATAAAACAAAAATAAAAAACATTTCGACCTCCATCGCAAAGTGGCACAACTTCCTTGAAACTGGCCTCTTGTCATGCATGCAGCAAGGTGAAGGAGACATCTGGCTTCTTACTCTGGGATCTCCTTGGCAATTGAAGTTTGTGCACCATTCATGGCACACGGTATGAGAGCACAAACATAGCAGATCTCCGTGGATGTCCTCGCTCCCACCTTTTTCATGTGCTGATGCCACATGTTATTCCCCAAATGTGCTGTACTGTCTAAATCATTATTTAATTCATGCTTGTCTTCCCTCGTGCTTCTCCCGTATCTCCCAGTGTGTGTGCATAATGCTCATGAAGTTTATCAGTAAGGGTACTTCCTACAGGGGGAATCATAGGAACACTTGTCATGGAAATGGGTGACCTTACACATGTCACTGGTGTGGGAATAATCGCAAATGGCCTAGGCCTTTTGAAAATAGACAATTCTGTGTGAGTCATTGGAGTGGGAAGAATTGAAGTGACTTCTGCTATGCTTGGACCAATCAAATAAACAGAGTGGATCAAAAGAATAAGAAAAACAATGATAAATGTTGAGCATGCATATATTATGCACCAATATCTCCACCAATTGCGATATTCCATAAGTTGTTGAGTTTGCTCCCTTTCCGAAAATTCTCAATAGTCCTCATTGTGCCTGTATACTATTTTAAGGAAGGAAAAAACCTTTTTAATCAGGCAATTCTGTTAAATGGTCAGGTAACTGTAGGATCTGTTCAACTATTGCCACAAGGAGCATCCTGATTGCAGGGCCATTTTTAGGATCGTATAGAAAAATGTGTATGTTAGTACTGCGCCCAACAAGAGCAGGATAAGCTCTATGAACAAAAATGAAAACAGAGAGAAGGAGATGGGTTTCCCTCAGGCATCCTCAGGCAGGACATCGACATCGGATAGGACCATTGATTTACCAGAACAGCGAGGAACGAGTCTGGGAACTGCTCATGTTTCTAGTCATCAAATTCAAACTGCAGGTTTGGCAGATCTGCAGTACTTCAATACTTTCTAATGTCCAATTCAAAATTATTCCTGTGACTCAAGAACTGAGTTTGCACTCCTGCTACTATATTTATAAAGAGTGTCTGGGGTGAGCCACAGTCCGAATGCACATTTGCATTTATTTAGTCAGCAACCTTAGCATCCTTCTTCCTCATCATTGATCAAGTCTGCACATACTGAACTTCTTCTTTTCGTGCTTTCGTATCGATAGTTGGGTGTGCGTCGGTCTCACCAGTGTAAGGATTTACATTGTTCAAATGGATGAATGAGCGTCTCTCTTAGACTTTTAATGCTGAAGCAGAAACATTTTCCACAATAAAGGGACCACTAAAACGTGGCTCATGCCACTTCCTGGTGAAATTACACACTAGGACTAGATTTGCAACAAATAGTCTAGGTATAGGAAGTAGTTCTTAAATTCTGGTTGCTGAATGGTCTTCATCTGAGTCCCTTGCATTTGAGTTGATCTGAAATGACAGAGATACTAGCAGTCATACATGTCAAATAATCACGTAACACATTTCCTAACATTTCTGCAGTCTTCTGGGCATCACTTCTGCTTCTCGAAGGACGAGACAAAGGTTTTCTTATTCACCATCCTATCACTAACTTGTAGGGTTTGAGGGGGTGGTCCAACCCAGGCTGATTGCTCAATGCATATAATGCAAGTTGCAGGCAAAAGAGCCATCCTTTCTTTAATGTCAATCTTAGTTTAGCAATTCTCTCTTTAAGGAGACCGTTGAGTCTCTCACATATACCTTCACTTGTGGGTGATAAGCAGAAGAAAACTTGTACTTAATACTTAATAATAGGCTAATCTGTTCAAATACCTTAATAACAAAATGGGGCCCATTGGTGGATCTCAACACCTCACACACTCCCCATCTGGGAAAGGCTTCTCACACTAAAAACTTTGCTGGGCCAATGGCATCAGGGTGTGTACAAGGACCTGCTTCAATCCACCTAGAAAAGGGATATACCACCATTATCATATACCTATATCCACTACACACTTGCAACCCCACCCATCTGGTGCCTTCCTGGTTGCCGCTCTTTTTCCCTACTTAAGGAGCCCTCCAGCCTCTTTTCCTTTGCAGATGGGGAGCAGGTGCAAGTGGATCTTGGTCCCCTGGCCTAATCCCCACCCACCTGGTGCCTTCCTGGTTGCTGCTCTTTTTCCCTACTTAATTTGCCCTCCAGCCTCTTTTCCTTTGCAGATGGGGATCAGGTGCAAGTGGATCTTGGTCACCTGGCCTAAGCCCCACCTACCTGGTGCCTTCCTGGTGGTTACCACTCTTTTTACCCACTTAGCAAGCCCTGCCCACCTGGTGACGTCCTTGTTGCCGCTCTTTTTCCCTACTTAAGGAGCCCTCCAGGCTCTTTTCCTTTGCAGATGGGGAGCAGGTGCAAGTGGATCTTGGTCACCTGATCTAATCCTCGCCCACCTGGTGCCTTCCTGATTGCTGCTCTATTTTCCCACTAGCCCCGGCCACCTGGTCCTTTCCCAGTTGTTGCTCTTTTTCCCTACTTAAGGAGCTCTCTGTCCTCTTTTCATTTGCAGATGGGGAGCAGGTGCAAATGAATCTTGGTCACCTGCCTTAAGCCCTGCCCCCCTGGTGCCTTCCTGGTTGCTGCTTCTTTTCCCCACTTAGCAAGCCCCTCCCACCTGGTGCCTTCCTGGTTGCCCCTCTTTTTCCCTACTTAAGGAGCTCTCCAGCTTCTTTTCCTTTGCAGATGGGGAGCGGTTGGATCTTGGTCACCTGGCCTATGCCCCACCCACCTGTGCCTTCCTGGTTGCCGCTAATTGTCCTCACATTTGCAAGCCCCGCCCACCAGTGCCTTCCTGGTTGCTGCTCATTTTCCCTACTTCAGAAGCCCTCCAGTCTCTTTTCCTTTGCAGATGGGGAGCAGGTGCATGTGGATCTTGGTTACCTGGCCTAAGCCTCGCCCACCTGGTGCATTCCTGGTTGCCGCTCTTTTTCCCTACTTAAGGAGCCCTCCAGCCTCTTTTCCTTTGCAGATGGGGAGCAGGTGCAAGTGGATCTTGGTCACCTGTCCTAAGCACCACCCACCTTCTTAGCCCTGTCTCTTCCTTCCTGCTCTTAACTCTTAGATCAAGGGTGTCTCTCGCCTGGGCAACTGAAGCAAAGGACAGACAAAGAAAAGGGCAATTCCTGTTTGGATCTGCTCGGAACAGGAGGATCCAGGGCCCAAACCCCTGCTCATACAGCAGGTAAGCATGCACCAACATGTGTTTTCACCCTATGTCCCCACAGGCCATCCCCACCCCTCTGGTCTCCCGGTGATGTTCCCTTGTGCCCCCCCTTCTAGCACACAGGTGTTGCCTGTTTTGATTGATTCTTCTAACCTGACTCCCCCTCCAGCCTACTTCTGCACTACTCTGTCATGATACATTCTGGTTTTACCATCACCGTCTTGTGGCCAATGCTGGATTTGACTTTTATGGACTTCATTGATTCACATTGCGTCACCATTTCTCATGGTGGCCCTGAATCATGTTGTACCCATCTTCATCTTGTATCCAGGCTTGCAACATTATGGGCCTCATTCCGAGTAGGGCGGTAAGGGTTAACGGTCACCGGTAACGAGACCGGTGCTGTTAAACCCTTACCGCCCTACTACGAGTTCCCTTTGCAGGTCCTTCCTTAACGCCTGCTTTTAACAGGCGTTAAGGATGGGACCCGCAAAGGGACTCTGGGGTCAATAACGGTACCATAATTTACGGTACCGTTATTACCGCCTTCCACCTTCCCATTGAGCCCTATGGGGGCTCAAATGGGAATGGGTAATGGCCCTGGTGAATGGAGAATTACCGGACCTCCGACCTCGGAATAGACCGGTAATTACTCCATTCACCAGGCCAGAGTTTGGACGAGTTTGGAGGCAGCCACACCATAAATAGCAGCTTAGTTACCTCCGAACTTAGAATGAGGCCCTATGTGTTACTACTGACTTCTGCAATTGGATTCGCTCTCCCCTCTTGCTTCTCCACTCTTTTTGACTGCTTACTCTCTGTTCTCTCCTCCTCTCCCTTTCTCCCTTTTCCTATCTCCTCCCCTCCTCCCCTTACTTTCTTCTATGCACTTAGAATTGTCCCTGGACCTAGTATGATAGCAACCTCATCTGTCTCCTCCCCATTCCCTTATTTGCCAAACCTTACACATCATTACTGTTCATGGCCTGTAATAATGTCATTGTATTTTCCCTTGTTCCCTCCATTGCCTTGAAGCGCTTTGAAACATATTGAGCCTCATTATCAGACTGGTGGTAGCCGTGCCGGTAAAACTGGCACGACTGCCGCCGGTATCATTTTTTTCCGGCGCCCGGGAATGGCCAATTACTGGGCCATTACGGCCCCGCCGGACCCCGTAATTGCCGATTCCCAGGCACCGGAAATAATTACTCCCTATTCCCATTTGAGTCCCATTGGACTCAATGGGAATGGGGAGGCCGGATGCATGCCACCATTTGTGAATGGTGCTTGATCATCTGACATGGTCTGCTTGCGGGTGCCGGTACACCTGCCAAGTCAGACCTGGCGGGCAGAAAGGCACCCGCGAGCAGACCTCGTAGTTTGCCAGTCCGGTAACAACAGTACTGGCAACCTTACCGGTACCGTTGTTACTGTACCGGCAAACACATAATGAGGCCCATTGTGTATAGGCGCTATATAAATAAAATATATTATCATATCCTATATCATATCAACATAGTCAATATGTAAATGCAGAAAAAAGGACTGTTCGGTCAAGGAATCACTCCTCTGATTGTTTGCAGTGTATGCCCAGTGGTAAATATTTGACATACAATGCATTTAACTACATAAAATGCAACGTGTTCTAAGAAGTTTGTTACAAACCAGTCCTCTGCTATAGCTGCTGCAAGGCTTTCCCTAGTTACATGCACAGGATATGCAGCTGTTGAGGTGCTACCCTTAACAAGGCTACAGGCATCACTGGCTTTCCAGTGCTGTCCCGTCAACATAATGCTTCAGAGGGGGCTAAAGAACACCCCCTTTGTTTCCACAATTCCTGCTCTTCCTGTGGTGCACTGCCTTGAACTGCCATCAACTGTGTTCTTGGCAAATGATTAAACCCTTCATTTACAATAATAATCGTAACTACTTTTTCCTTTACATCTGGAGTATGAAAACTTGAAAAGTCTGGTGAATATGCAACCCTTTTAGCCTCTTTGTCTGCGGCTTCATTCCCACAAGAGGTAAAGTCAGTTCACTTAGTATGTGCTGCACATTTTACTATTGCTATGGCAACTGGGAGTTGTAGTGCCTTAATAAGCCTGTCCAATAATGCTGCATGTGGCACTGGGGTGCCATCCGCTCGGAGGTAGCCCCTCCTTTTCCAACGCGCTAGCCCTGCTTGCACAGTTGACATCACATAGGCAGAGTCACTATATACCGTACTTCCTGTCCTGCATGATTTTTGAGAGTGACAATAAGTGCGACTAATTCTGCTGCTTGTGCTGAAAATTGAGACGGTTGTCTTGCAATTGCTACAACCTCAAATTCCCCATTTGCTCTATTCCTCACCACGGCAGCACCTGAATGCCTTTCCCCATCAGTTTGATCAATTTTCAAAGAACCATCAATAAAAAGAATCTCCCACCCCGCTAACACATTTTCCTTTACGCGCGGGATGGCATCATTGAATTCCTCGTAGTTAGGGCAATCATGCACATGCTCACCCTCTACCACAGACTCGGCTACAAACGTGGCCGGGTTCACTAATTTACAACTGACTATTTTAATCGCTGGATTCGATATAACCACCTCACCTCTGAGATGTCAATGTACATTTAGGTATTTCCAAAATGGCAAACAAAGCAAGCTCAACAAACAATGTAATATAACACCCCAGCGCAATACTAGTAGACTTCTCTATTGCGAACACAGCTGCTGCCAGCGACTGTTTGGAAAGGAAGTGCCCTCTCATAACTGGATCTAAAATCCCACTGTAATATGCCAGAGATTTATACCCCAATGTAGTCCTCTGTGTAAGCACTGCTGTCATGACTGTCCCATTCGTGTGTGAAAATAAAAAGAATTCCTTGACATAGTTGGGAATTCCTAAAACTGGAGCTTTACAAATTGCTTTCTTCAACTCTTCAAATCCTCCCTCCATTTCCTCAATCCATTCTATGTTTTCCTTATTCCCTTGTGCTTTCTTCAGAGCCTGCAAAAGGGGTCTTGTGTATGAACTATAATCAAATACCCATGCTCTAACATAGTTGCATAAGACCAAAAACTGTTGCATGTGTTTTATCGTGTGTGGTTTTGCTCATTTCTTTCAGATGTGACTCTCTTACCATCATGTGAAATCAACTGACCTATGTGCAAACCTCTTCTTGACAATATTTCATCTTCTCTTTAACCACTTTATATCCCTTGTCTGCTAGGTTAGTCATTAACTGAATTGAGACTTGTCGGCACTCATCTTCTGTCGTACTACAAATCAAAATATCATCTATATAGTGTAGCACAATGGTTTTGAAATCAATATAGCTTAAGTACATCTGCAGGACCCTATCAAAGATCGATGAAGACTTACAGTACCCCTGGGGCAAATAAGTGCTTTTCAGCTTAGTTTGGCAAAACGTAAATGACGTCAGGTCTTGAGAGTCCTTATGCAACGGGATAGGAAAAAACGCATTTTTCAAATCAATCACCATGAAATATCATGCTTCTGTTGGGATACCACATTGTATTGTCACTGGATTTGGAACTAAAGGAAACTCTGCCTCTACAATCTGATTAATTGGTCTCATATCTTGAATAATTCTCCACGACCATCCCTTCGATTTCTTCACGCAGTATTAGACAGTGACTCTGACGTCACTAAGATATCCTGTTCCATTAGAGCCAAAATAGTCTTGAAAAAACCCTCCTCCACCTCTCAAGACATGTGGTATAGTCTTGCCCAAGGTAAAATTGCTCCTGGCTTCAGCTTAATCTTAACCTCCCCAACCCTCTTGAATAGTCATATGTCATAGGGGCCTGAAGTCCATAAAGAGTTTGGCACTTTTTCCAAGTCCTCATTGAAAAATGCTGGACACTGCCACACGATCACCATTCGCTGTGGGATCTCTGTTTGTTCGATTCTGATACAATATATAATGCTCATCTCAAATATTACATCGTCATCTGATGGATCATCTCTAAACATATCCTTGTCAGTGACGTCAGTCAATCTATACCCTTTCCCAATGGCAATCACTGTTCTCCATGGCCTGCCCTCACCATCTGTTCCTTCGAGCATGGCCAATTCCCCTAGCGCTATTGCTGCATTTAACTCTAGGGGATTTGTCTGTCCCCCTCTTCGTCCATAGGTATCTGTGGTCTGACCAAAAATTAATCAGGTATTCTCATAATCTTCCCACTAAACCGGGTAGCCATGTCAACAGAATGCACACCCCATAAAGAAAAACCTCTGTCTCTAATGGCATTCCTCGCAGAGCCATTTTCCCTTTAAACGCCAATATAAATTTGCCCACATTCATATAATATATCCATGGAGTAGAAAACACTATAGCCCTTATTACGAGTTTGGCGGTAGCCAAGGAGCTATTAGCTCCATGGCTGCCACCAAACCGGGCTCGTTTACCAGGTTCCTGCAATGAGGAATAACCGGGTTATTCCAACATTGGAGGACCCAGTCATTCCTCCATGCAGGAACCATTCCCCATTCCCATTTGACCCCCTATAGGGCTCAATGGGAATGGGAATGGAGGTAATAACAGGCACACTACGAGTACCCCGTTGTTACCTCCTTCTTCTCCTCGCGGGACCCAGAAAGCATGCCTGGTTTTACCAGGCGTGCGATCCGGGTCCTGCGATGGGAAGCTTGGAATCAGCCTGTCGGAATGAAGGGGGCCGGTCCCGTACCGGCCCCCTTCATTCCGACACCACACGGGTCGTAATGAGGCCCTATGTCTTCATCAGTAAAAGAAATGGTCATATCAAGCTTCATTATTAAATCTCCTCCTAAAATATTAATCAGTGTCTGCCTTGAATACAATAATGGAACAGACATGTCACACTCTCCTATAGAGACTGGTAATAAATCATTGTAGCTCCAGAGAAACCTTGAGCATTCCTGGCTTTTCCAGATATTGGGTATTTTCCCTCTCATATACATGAACGAGTAGCCCCAGTGTCCACTAAAAAAGAAAAATATTTGCATCTTGTCGTCACATCAACCTGTGATTCGTCTTGGGGCTCTGGTGTCACTGATAGTACTGAGCACATCAAGTTACCCTGTGAGCAGTCCTAATGTGGGTACATGTAAAAGGACTTCCTCCTACCCCGATGACAGCCCCTACTCTAGGTGTCAATAACTGTTCCGTGTTTGCATTCTGCTGTATCTGCATTGGTGCGTGCTGCGACTGCCCTTGCAGCGGATTCAATGGTGCTTGCTGTGGCTGCAATGCCTATTGCATTTGCAGCGCTTGTGCTTGATACACTGTCTGATCTTGGGTGAACCCGTCCCTAGCCTGTGAGGTATATACTGGAGGAAAAGCTGTTGAGAATTGAGAATTGCCCATTCTGTACATACCCTTGGCTTCCACATGTGCGCGCAATGGCCCTATTATCCACATGTCCAACCTACAGGAGGAGCTATTCTGACTATCCCGCCTTGGCTGAATCCTCCTTGCACATTCTGATTATCATTCTGCATATTATGAAAACTGCCTTGATTATTCTGAGAACCACCCCTTCCTCTGTAGCCAATTCCTCTGTTTCGTGGCAGAAACCCATTCCCTCCTTGATACATCAGGTGTTGATTATTTGCCTGTGATGTACCCATAGCTTGCTGAATTCCCAATCCTTCTCCGCTTGTCAACACTGCCCCTTCTATGGCATACTTTGACAATTTCTTCTGAACTAACTTGGCTTCCTCAAGTTTTCTGGCATCTTCTTTCTTATTTTTCTCTTACAACAACCGACAGTGATGCACTATGGTCAACTGTATTTCTGCCCAAGTCTTTGCTTCCATTCCCACTAATTTCTTGAGCTGTCTCTGTACCTGCTCTGGCAATCCTGACATAAAATGTGGTAAAATACTGCCACTGCCTTCCCCCACGGTTCCCATGTTTCAAGTGTACAGCATTCCTGAATGCTTTCAATGTAAGCAAGCAGATCTTCATCTTCTCTCATCTTACATACCACAATTTCACCCATATCTGACGTGTCAGGATACTGTACCCTGAGCGCTCTCCAAACATCTGCCCTACAATTGTTAAATGGTGCTCCATCGTGCGCTGTGTGCTGTGACGTGACACTTGAATATCCTGCTCAAGTCAAAATGTCATCAGCCCTTTCCCAAAGAATGGCTGCTAGGAGAAACTTGATTTCCCCTATTGCTAAAGTATTTCCCCCTGTCCTTTTTTCTAGCTCATAAATCGATTTTCCTGCACCCGCCATTAAACTGTGAAGTTTACACCTTGAATTATCCTTATCCATTTGCGGCCATGGAATATACTGCAGTCTTTCCCCTCCTTTCTCCAATAAAGGGAACTGCATGAACCCAAATCCGCAATCTTCTCCCATTGTCTGCCTATCCATAGTGTGGACAATGCTTCCTGATCATCTTCTACCTGGCAATTACTTTAGCCTGATCACACATGCTGGCGACTCTCCCTTCTCGCTATGTGATCGTCCTATAGGAGGCTCTGGATATGCTATAGGATCTGGCATCCTATACTTAGGCTGCTCTAGATTGGACCATATTACTTCCTTGTCTGTCTGCAGACATCCCTCAGGACCGCATGCACTTGCTCCCTTCTCCCTACGGAAGGTTTCTCTCTCTTCGTCTGACATATCTAGCCCCCAGCTAGTATGGCTTTCATCCCCTTCACCCTGATTTACAAAGGACAAGGTTCTGTGCTCAAGACTAAACAGGTCTCTTTCCTTGCTTCATGATTGGAGGACCATCGACTGTTCTCCCTTCCCAAGACTTCCCAATTTACTACTTTCCCTTAAGTCTTGATAGACCTTATCGATCCTATCCCTGATGCTCCCTATGTCAAAATTCTCGTGTAGGACTCTACTAGATGGCCCTGACATTGCTCCCTGTAATGGGAGGAACTCCTTTATATTGCCCCATGATATTACTGGACTTGGTTCCATTAACTCTTTCTGAATGAGATCAATATCGTGTCTCCTTTGTCTCCTTTTTCATCAATTTCTTTTTCTAATTCTCTTTGCTTTCTCGCTTTCCTCTTCATGCCTTTTATCCTCCCTTCTTTCATTTGCTATAAGCTCTTCTGATTCCCTTCATCTCTGCATCATTGAATCCCTTAATTTCTGTGCTTCCTCCTCTTCTCTCTCCCTTTCTTGTCTATGTCGTTATTCAATGCTCTCTGTCTGTTGTCATACTTCCTTTTCTTCTCTGCCCTTTCTTCTTTCTTTTGCTGTTCTTGCAGATAAATCTGTTCTTGTTTTTTTTCTATTCTTTCTCTTGTGCTCATCTTCGTTCAGTTTTTTATCCTGTTCGTCTTGATCTTCCATTTGCCTAACTTTCTCGATACTTTTCCCATTGCGCTTGAGCTATATCGGACCACCCATCCATCCGTTCTGTATGAGCGTTACCTCATCAGCTCTATCCTTTTCTCCTTTCCATCTCTTAGTCTCTCATTCTATGTCTGTGGTTACATAAGATCATTCACTTTTCTCCTCCTTGTCCTGTAAAACCTTAAAGATCTTTTCCTTTCTTCTAGTCTCTTCTGGACTATCGTCACTGCTGGAAGCAGAAGGTTCATATATTTTATAACTATATCCTGTTGCCACTTTTAGTTCCTTTAACAGATACAATCCTATGTCTTGCGTACTATCCCTGTTTACTTCTGAACACCTTCCTCCCTACACTGAATAAGCATCCACTCCTCAGGCGGAGGGTCCCCCCGATCCTCCTGATACATTTTCCATAGCTCTAAAATAGCTAACCTCTTTTCCAATTTCTTCCCTGTGTACACAACGTGCAAGTACGTGGTCATGTGTTGCAATACCGCTTTTGACAGTGATCCCCCTTGTGGCAATGGCATGAACATTTTGTCTGCTGTGCACTTTACCCATTCTGCACAATACTGTTTGAGCATAGGTGCATGTTTTGGCAGAGTTTTACACAAGTGCATCAGTGGAGTAATATCCCCCATGGTGACAAGTCTCAATTGACTGTCAATACTTACTGTTGATTACACAGATACATTTCAGAAAAACAACAAATATGAGCACGCTCCAACCTCCGCTGCTCAAAGCATCTATTTCACAATTTATATCAATCTACTTTTTCAATCGGCACCGACACTGACTTGAAAATAGATAACAACTTTGTATCTCTTCTTTAACCTCACAGCTTATTCTTGTCGCTCTTCGACACCTCTTTTCAATTACAAAATACACAAACAGACATACTAGTTGACGTTTCACATATACACCATGGTACTCCTTTTCTCCTAGCCCCTTAAATACTCCAATTGGAGTTTGAGTCATTCCCTATTATAAACCTGTTTATGTGCCGCTTATTTTAATACCCCACTTTGGGTTTTGAAATGACTCCTTCTATAGCGACTTTTAGGTAGGAAACTAGGCTTACAAAATGCTCCTCGTTTAAACACTCCTCGTTGTTTCCTAAATGCTCTTTGTTTATATTAGACAGCCCCCCTTACTTTTTTTTGTTACCACAGTCCCATCCCTTATTTTGCCATTCCCCTTAGTCTACTCACCATTCGCTCTTCAGATCAAGGCCTTCGGTATCGTCTCCCCTCCTCCAATCGACCACCATCACCTTCAGTCTGCTCAGCGCCTGTGGAGATCAGGAGGGATTTCGTCAAAGAGGGAACCATCCCACATGTATCGCTCTTCTTGCAAGTATTCTATATCGCCCGCTCTCCACAGGAAACCTCCCGATCTTCTGCCTAGATGGCAGAGGGTGTCCGATGGTCCAAATCTCTGGAAACCTATTAATCGATGGGTCTTTGAACCATCCTCCCATTGCTACCACGTGAACCAATATGCCCTTTAAGTGAGGTAGCGCTGTATGGAATGGATGGGGATGCAGAATTTACTCCCCCACCAATAATAAGACCGACTCAGGAAGTTGGTAAATCTTTATCTGTTTTATTAAAAATCATCTAAAACAGGGAGCACAACGGACATCAATGGATGTTCTCTCAAGTCTCTCAATGTGTTACATAAAATCACAATTATATAGTAAAAACTAGTCATCATTGACATCATACTATGTGGCAAAATAAGAAAACCTAACTTGGATTGTGATTGGTCTACAGGGAACATCTAGGTATTCTTTCTATGGTGGTTGGGTCTCCAAGGTCAGGTGCACAGTTATGCCCACCCCTAATGCAAGTCATCTTCAGTGTCAGGAAATATACACTGTTTCATTGGCTTTCAAACTATAGGACTCTCTGCTATGTGGCCCTCTATGATTGGTTGGCACGCTTGTACCCTTCTGGAATATTCCACTCGCTAGCAGCATGCAAGCTGGTACCCCAGGTGCTTGTGGGTTGGACTTCACCATGCCTCCCCACCCAATTAGCCCAACCTCCATCATCACTCCTGCTGTCTGCCATTCAAATTGTCTTTGAACTTGGCCTTGCAAAGTATCACTGCACCTGAGAATAGAAGAGAGTGTGAGCATTGTTTTATTTTCAAGTCTCGATGTAGTTTGCCCAAAGTCTATTTTCATCTAGGCCATGTGACAGGAGACCACGTTTAAGCTTTTTTTTGTATTTAACACAATTAAATGTATAAAACCTGGCACTGCTGCTGTTTTTCCATTACACCTTAACAGGAGCTTGCCTCGCTTCTCACGCTCATTATATCTTCTCGAATAGTTAATCAGTTTCTTGAATGCCCCAACCCTTGACGCTGGGCCAGACAAGCTTTCCCGATTTGTCTCGGGAGGATAGCTCAGGGGTAACGTGCTTGTCTTGGAAGCAAGACGATACGGAGCAAAACAGGTTCGATCTGCGGGTCCGCACTTAGAAACCTCTGGGTATTAAGCACATTATAAATAACCAATCATATCACATCATTCCCTCATCATCACCTATTTTCTTCTACTGTGCCACACTTTCAGCCCTTTTGTTCATGGGGTTTTAGTTTGCTAAAACACGACGTGGAACATCCAGATGCTATACACATATTTATATTGGTGGCACCGCCTGCAGTCTATTCACTATGTATAGCCATCCTTCAGGATTGCTTAGTCTACTTGCATTTCAGCATCTGTACAATTATAAAATGACTTGTATTTTCTTCACTGCTCTCCGCACGTGCAATCTTCATTCCGCACATGAAATGTTACTTGATTCTTCACTTTGCCATTAGATTCTATAAGGTCTATTCAACTTCTTCATTGTCATCTCTTCTGGGTGCATCATTTCTGCTTCATGTGATGTCACCAGTCTTCTCTTTCATTCATTTTCACACTTCTTGTGGGATTTCTCCTAAGAGGCCGTCTGCTCTCCGAGGATACATGAAGAAAGGTCTCTCAATGCATACCTTGTTTCAAAGGCTTTTCGTGTTATGGGCATCATTAGTGGTGTTTTGCATGTCACAAATTCTGGTTCCCAGCATATAGGTAAAAGAGGGGCGGGACTTCCAGTAAAGGCACTTGGCTGCTCCTCTACACACCTCTCGTTCCATCTCCCTGATTGAGCCTGAACGGACCTTGACCACTGCATTCAAGACACTTCTTTTAAATAGCAATAAGAGCAGAGGGAAACATGGCCCACATATCTTGTTCACACTTACAAAGATCTAAGAATAGACCATTAGAACTAGCGGCTTTCCCTGATGCTTGAGAGGTAAGAGCCACCCTCAGCTCACTTTAGGGAAAAGGATTGCACAAAATGGCTCATTTTCCTACATCCGAGCATAGCCACTAATGAGTGCAAGGGTTGTCCCCTAACCCAATGCCTCCATGGCCTGCACATATTCATAAAATGCAGAGAGAGCAGTTTCTCCAAGTGCGGCCTGAGATACAATGGGCCTCATTACACGGAAGGCGGTAATCCAGGGTGCTATTAGCACCCTGGACTATGCCGGTAAATTACCGGCACCGCCTTGGCGGAAAGGGGATTTACCGCCCCATTCCAAGGTTGGAGGGGCGGTAAATCCCCCTTCCGCCATTGCCCTTCCCCATTCCCATTTCTGCCCCATAGGGCTCTATGGGAATGGGGAAGGCGCTAATTACGGCACCGCAATTTTGCGGTGCCGTAATTAGCTCCGAGGTCCCTTAGCGGGTTGGTACTTAACGCCTGCAAGAAGCAGGCGTTGATTCCTCCAACCCGCAAAGGGACCTCGTAGTACGGCGGTAAGGGTTAACGGTCACCGTTGCCATTAACGGTGACCGTTAACCCTTACCGCCGTCCGTGTAATGAGGCCCAATGTTTAATCCTTGGTGAATACTCTTTCATGCACAGAGTATCTATGGACCAAAAGGCCCTGGTGTTCTTGTCTTGTACAGTACAAATCAGTTTTCCACATGAATGTTCCATATACTGAGATTGTTTTTACACAAACCATCCTGATTCCTAATGAGTACAAATCACTTCTTCATTTTTCTTACCATCACTATACCAATAGGGAGATCGCGTGCAAAACTTACTGATGGAAAAGTTCTGGATGCCAAGCATTGGAAGAAGGCAGCAGTTTGTCCTCAGGCTTACTGTTCAATCTGCACCTTTCGAGAAGGTTCATATCACATGACTGAATGCAGCAGTAAAGTACAGAAGGACTGACTGGAGCTCACTCTGTGAGGAAGAGACCATACCTTTCCATAATTGGCTGACCTCATGATAATAATAAGAAGTTAATTCGTCATCTCATTGAACCCTATATACATCTGTGGTTTGGGAGAGCAGGGGATACGTTGATGCATGCAGTTTAGAAGCTGATATGGTGCGGTTTTTTGTTTATTGCATTGGCAAGTAATAACATTGTCTGTGCTCCATGCTACTCTTCCATATATTCTGCTGTATCAGCTCTGTTTCTTCCACACAAGCTATGAATTATTTTTTAATTTAAAATGATTATAAACAAATTGAATTTAATGAAAGGAATTAAATAAAATATGCTCCCTTGAGTTTCCAGTGCTGAGAAGAAGGCAAGCCTTTCAGACTTTTTTTTTTTTTTACATATCTTTGCCTTTACTGCACTTGCCCTTTAAAGCAGTGGTCTGCACAGCTGGCATACAGTAACGTGTGTAACAAGCCCATCGGTGTTCTCTTACATGAAAAGTTCTAATTAAACGAAGCCCTGAATTAAAGCAATAATCCATAAATGATGGAATAAGGTACTGCTGCCTCTGGGAGTGCTGAATAGACACTTGATTAGATGCACGTGCATGGAGAAGATCAAATGGTTAGATTGTGGTCAAGTAAAGTATTGTTTCATATTTATATTTATGGAATCGTATATTCTGTACCTTCCTAAACACTGTCAATCAAATTGAACAGAGCTAATGATGGCTCAAGGAAGGATGAGAAGCACAAATGTACATTTAAGTTATCAAATATATAGTTTATATCAAAAACCTGGTTGTTATGGGAACAACGTAAAGATTTCTAGACTCCACAATCAAGGTCATGTTCTATTTCCATAGAGAGTATGTCTTCATAATGATGTGGATTGAACACGTTTTAATGAGCATGATGTGAAACTCCATACAACGTAGTCAAATCAAGGAAGAATTACATTAAATATAAAAGATAAGACAATAACGTTCTATGGGCCTTTTTCCTTTTATGATTACCTTCTGATTGTCATTTGACAATTGGGTGCTTATCTACAGACAGTTAAAAACAATGTATCTATTTGTGTGCTTCCAATCACAAAATCTTCTTGAACAATTACATGTGCCAAGTCTACAATGCAAAATGGTAATTGTAATGATTATAGACCAAAATAAATTATAAATAGTTATCCAAACAAAGGCATAGCCATATACTCTTATAGTGTGCACATTTTTATGAAAAAGTCCTATTATAAGCACGTGCCTATTATATTATTTGTGTTACTTTACCAGTGGTTGGTTTTATTTTCCTCAGACTAAATGTCCCTTCAAGAGTGCTTCTGCTGCTTGGTATCATGTTCCATCACTAAGAACACTTCATGTTACCTATATGATGACAATTAATTAAGTCTGAGAATAAATCCTCATTTGAACCTCTTAATGAAGCATGTTAACCTATGTACTGGTCTTCCAGCAATGCCTCCTTTGACCCCACAAATCTATCAGAGAGCCTCCTCTGGAGCATAACCGCAGCAGCACAACATCTTTTGCACCCTGCTGCCTACAGCAGCAACTGTTCCGAGACTTCAGATAGCATGTTTATCCCCCCTAATGTACCCAAAAGGAAGCATTCATTCGATCTAACTGTGGTGGAGGTTGCTTTAGTTCAAATTGGGGGGTAATCTTACGTAGTGCCAGCTGAGGTTTATGATAGCCTTCCGCATAATTGAAACACGAACCATTCTGATAATACTCAAACTTCTTCAGCGCTGACCACCCCTATGGAGAAATTGAGTTCTAGAGGAGGAAACAAAATCAACCGTAGCACACGTGTCAACCTGGAGTGCCAAATTGGAATTGTGAACTCAATTCTGCTAAGAAACAGATTGCCGGTGGAACCAGCAGGGAGTGTTAGTGCAGATGGCTGTCTAGTTGCTGCTAACCCTTCTATTGAGTGTTCTACCTCTGGATAATGGAGACATGCATAATAAAGCAGTAAATTCCCCTAAATCACCACCATCAAGAACTGTGAATTTAATTAGGGAGCATTACAAGATCTTTTACAAGTATGGGGTGTGCATGGCGTAAGGTGCCCTGATGGATCCATTGTGACATGGACCCCATAGCAGTGCAAATTGACACTGATCTCCAGGCAATAAAATCTAAGCGTGATATCCTGACCAGTGACTTTAAAAATGTGATCTCACAGCATTCACGCTATAATGACACTCATTGAATCTTGACTTGCTCAACCAATGCTCATGACTCTGGTAAGTCTGGGTAAAACTTGATGAAGCTGAAACTTTGAAGATTTAAATTTACTAAGGATGACTATTTTTAACGTCCCATGAGGAGCTTCCCTTCTTCTTTGGAGTCATCCGCTCAGGTACTGGCGAGTAGCTCTCCAACCATGTGTATGCCTTGCAGCTCATCAGCATTTTTGGCCACACACTACAACTTAGTGGAGCAAGACATAAGACTTTCTCCAGAAAGAAAAACATATAATTTTAGTAGCAAAAGTGTGCTTATAATCGCGGTCCGAGAGTGTCATTTGGAGAACCATGCAAATAAGATGTCATTGCTCAGGAAATGTATCCAGTGGATCAGATTTGTAAGGGGATGCAGGTTAGTGATCAGAGAGACATTGTAGATGCTATTCACCACCAAAACAGCTCCAACTAAGTGATTCAGTGGATCTTGTTAAGACTAATAACTATCTGACTGAAGGTCATTTGGATCTTGACCAGAGAACCTTTCCACTAAGTAACTCTAATATACAAGTGCAGCTTATTTTACACCACTCAATACTAGTATAAAGCGTGTCTCACTCACTCAGATGCCATAACCTTTGGCCCCTGAGCATGGCCCCATGACTACTAGTGCCACAGTCTAGAACTTGATGTAACACTGATCACATGCTCCAAATCGGGGAGATCTCTGGGCTTACTATTCTTTCTTGGTATATAACTGGTCTATATTCAAAAATTGTAGATCTAGACTGGCAGCTGTTCATTGGAAAATGTAGTGTGATATGTTTTCAAGAGACCTGGTCCATATCTGGTGTCCACACAGTGGGATGCATGAGCTTCTATGTTCGCTCTGAGAAGGGTTCCAGGGGAATACCTAAAGTTGGGCTGATGATATGAGTGATTCATAGTACCAAAGGTGTATTTTCAGTAATTAATACTGGCTCTCCTACTTGCAATTATTGAAATGGGAGTATGATTAACGTAACCACCTTTACCTTGTAAATGAGTATTTGAAGCCTCTGTCTTCGGCTGGTGCCTCCCTCTGGAACAGCCTCCCTGCCACGCTAAAACTTGATGAGAACCATCTCTGGTTCCGGAAGCACCTCAAGACCTTCCTCTTTGCATCTGCCTTCGCTCCCCCTCTCCCCTGCTGATTTGTTCTCTCTTGGCACTGTGCACCTGGCCACCCTCTGTCCTCTGGGCCCAGGTACCTGCTCACCCTGCCACCCTCCCACACTGCCTCCGGACCACCCCTTGCACTGGGATCTGTATCTGTACACATATAGTCCCCCCTTTTTCCTTCCTGCACTTATCAGACCTACCCTGTCTGCTACCTTAAACCCAGCACTTGCTTATTTATTTATCTGTATCTCCTTAGCTCCGCACTCTCCACTTCTCCCCTTTCCATACATGTATTCCCTCCCCCGCTCCCATGCACTTCCGCATTCGCATTCTGAAACATGTGTATGAGCGCGATAGAAATAAAATATCAATATTAATATCAATAATTAATTGTTTATAGGAGCTTTCATTGAATTGTTAAACTGCCTTGAGGCACAGAAAAATGTAATCACTAAGAAGATACACATAATTTTAGTTAAAGACTTCAAGTGGTAAACCAAGTGCATAGCACAAAATAATTTTTTTGGAACGAACTTAGGGGCTGATTCATGGAATTTGTGCACCAAAAAACGGGGATTTGTGCCCCATTCTGCCCGCAAATCCCCATTTGTTAAGCAGGGATTTGCGGGCAGAATGGCACACAAATCCCTGTTTTTTAGCGCTCAAATTCCATGAATCAGCCCCTTAGTGTGGCTTAAAATGTAAAAAACGAGGGGGGGTCCTGGGAGTCCCTCTGCAAGGCATTAGTCCTGGTTATGAGAGCCTTATCCAGATTCTTTAGCTCACTACAGCATATCAGTTTTTGTCCTGCCCTAGCGCAGTCCAGCACTGAAATACTGGCAATTCTCCTCTGAACAAGCGTACCAACAGCAACGCCAGACACATGTTTCAGTCTGGTTGGACTTCATCAGTAGGATCCACATCTGGATTCCCCTGGTAAATTAGGGTGAGACCCACATTTACTTAACCTTAGCTCACTATCTTTCACAGAGAAGAAATATCCAAAGCATATCAGTCTTTGTCCTGACTTGGAGCCGTCCAGCACTGAAAAGGTAGGCAATTCTCCTCTGAACAAGCGTACCAACAGCATCCCCAGACACATGGTTTGGGCTGATTGGACCACATCAGTAGGATGGAGCTGTGCCTCTTTAAGAATAGGGAGCAAGGGGTCCATGTCTGGATTCCCCATGTAACTTAGGGGGAGACCCAAAGTTACTTAAATTATGCAAAAACAAGGAGTTTCCTGTGAGTCCCTCTGCCAGCCATTAGTCCAGGTTATGAGAGCCTTACCCAGATTCTTTAGCTCACTATCTTTCACAGAGAAGAAATATCCAAAGCATATCAGTCTCTGTCCTTCCTTGTGTTACGGTCTGGTTGGACCTCATCAGTAGGGTGGAGCGGTGCCTCTGGAAGAATAGTGAGCAAGGGGTCCACGTCTAGATTTCCCATGTAAATGTTCGCATGGGAAATGTACGCACTACAAATGTCCGTACATTTCCCATGCGAACATTCAACAGAAAACCATCCATACATACAACCCCACACACACCCACAACATACCCACAACACACCCACAACACACCCGCACCCACACCCCCAACATACCCCCACCACCCTACTTACCTTTCCTTCCTTCGTGCTGTGTCCCTGCAGCGCTGGTTCCCTTTCACTTCCATGATTGGGAACTGGCGCCGCAGGGTCCTTTTCTTTATTTTTTTCTTTTTTTTTGGGCAGCTACAGGGGTGTGTCCTGCAACTCCCGTACACTGTATACTGTATAGTATAGTGAGTGGGGTGTTGCGGGCCACCCCCGCAGCCCCTCGAGTTTCTTTTTCTTTTGGTGGGGGTTGGGGGCTGTCCCCAATACCCACGCTCACTGTAGTGAGCGGGGTGTAGCAGAGAGACCCCATCAGCCCCATACCGACCACACTGAAACACCTAACCACATACCACGAAAAGTTTGAACTTTTGGTAGTTAGAACTTTTCGTAGTGTGTGTTTTAGGTCTTTTTGTGGGGTCTGTAATTTCTATTCTGACATTTCGCTGGAAACCAAAAATAAATGTAAGGCGGGCTTGTGTAACCACCCCTAATAAAATACCATCTGTCTATGATGCTTTCTTTCCAGTTTTAGAACTATATTCGGATAGCAACAGTGCAACTCCCCCAAATATTTAGTTAGAAACATTTTGTAGGATTCTTCAACCATACTTCACAATCAACTCTTGCACTATCAAGAAAGAGAACCTACGTGTATATAGTGAGTATGACTTTGGAATGGAGACAGTGTAAGTCCAAGCCTATTTCCCCTCTGGACCGTTTCCCAATAGGTTTAAAGAGTTACGGTCAGAATATAAACAGTTAATCTGGAGAAAGAAGAAATAATTAATGAATAACAGATGGGATTTGTAGAAATGTGCGTTTGATAGAAAAGCCTCACGCACCTTTGGGCGGGTAATAGGTAATGGCTCTGAAGATGGCCCTTTGAAATTAGCTGCAGGCATAACCAAGAATGTGTACGAGGCTCATTTTTCAGAACTGTACAATAAACCATTCAAGGAAAATCCGATTTTGGAAGCAAGACATTTTGATTTATATGCTCCAATATCTACCCCTTAGATATTTCCCTTGGTGAAGTGGATGTCGCCAGGTCTTTGCAAAATAAAACGAAAGCACCTGGTCCAGATAGACTTCCAGCAGAATTATTTCAAAGCACACCAATTCTGTGGGCCGCCCCTCTATGTATAATATTCAATAGCTTACACAGTCGTTACAATAATAGTATTATTAAGAAGGAGCACATTCCGCAAACCTGTCAGGGAGCAGACAGTATTTCCTTATTTCAAAGGGTGACCGGAATATTGCTCATAACTGCAGACCGATTTCATTAATTGATACAAGTGTCTAGATTTATGGTCAAATCCTGCAGCTTAGACTTGAAAATGTTGTCTTGGACAAACTATTCCTCTCTAAATATCAAGCTAGAAACTGTACAGAAGACGAGGCATTTCAGTTGTATATGCTCCATTCTAGTTTTGCTACTCTCCCTAGCAAACATCTTTACCTGATTTTTGTAGACGTATGCACTGCGTTTGATGTAGTATATAGGGACAAGCTATGGGCTTTACTGATCACTATTGGAGCACTGCCCAACTTAGTTACGTGAATAGCACACCTATATCCGGGCAACTAGGCAGAGGTGAAGTATGGTGCAGAAGGAGAATGCACCAACCTATTCCCAAACTCAGGAGGGGTTAGTCAGTGTTGCATCATTGCCCCATACTTTTCTGTTATTATAATATGTTAATTGATATTATTAAGAAAGCAAACATAGACGTGCTGTAACTCAACAGAGAAAGAATGCTGGAGTGTAGTGGCAAGGTAGAACGCCTCCATGTAAGAAATGCAAAGGTGGAAAAAGTGTGCCACTTAGATGCAGGTGCGAACCGGAGTGACCCTCCTTCAAACACTGCCACCATTGGGGGCATGATGAGTTTCACCATGAGCAGGCCTGTTTGCAAACCTGCATTTGCAGTTATCGGATACTGTGAAACTCAGGCAGCAACATCAGCAGAAGGCAGTGTTAGCTGGGCAAGATCATTTAGATATCTGTGGTTTATTTAACTTTTCACTTTAAAAGAGAAATCTTCAAATTCTAACCCCAGAACTCTAAACCTCTATATTCTAAACCCAATATTTTAAAATATTAAGTCTAATCTCCAAAATAACTGTGAATTCAAAACAGTAATACAGTTTATGCTATAGTACACTATATTAAATTACAATGCGTTACATAATACATTAAAAGAAATATAATACACCTGTTCCCTTTTCTCAACAATCACGACCAAAACTTTCCAGTGGCCCAGGGAAGTCACTGTGGCAATGAAACCTTGGACGCACTATTGTGGTCACCAGGGGTCGTAATTGCGACCCGTGGCAACTTCTGTGTGACCCCTCGCTCTGCCTCTGTTGTGGAATTGGGTGAAATGAGAAGCTTGGAATTGTTATCATTATTAGAAATCATAACACCCATTAGAAGAATAGGGGCTATCTGTAGAGAACCATTACCCATTATTAGACTCACTGTTAGAGAATTATTAGAATTTCCATTGCCTACATTGTTACACTTTGCTATGGAATCATTCCATTATTGCTATTCCATTATTGCATTCTGTTTAGTTATCCATAATACATTGCTGAAGTAGACACTATCTACATATTAGACTGTCACCTTTGTATGCATTTGCAATATGCTTTTAGAATGATACTGCATGCATATTTTGCTTGCCATTAGGAGAGAAACATGCTTTCACTTTGCACTTTGCCATTTGAAATAGAATGCCACTCACACTTGCACATATTTGAAGTGCCATGTAGTGTTTTAGAGACACAACATATACTCACCATGATTTGCAGTTCATCTATGTTTGCATTAGATATAGCGCTTAGGCTGAGAGAGAAAATGCATTGCTTGCATCACACACACACTGTCAACTTTGGTCAATGCACGTAGAGACATTTAGAGTACACATGTATGCTTTGTAGAGACACATTTAGAGATATGTTTGGTATGTATGTATGTATGTTGAGTCACTTAGAATGAGTTGCTTTATAGTGCCTGGATTTGCGGTAAACGCTAGAAACTATTAGGCTGGCATTTGAATCCATTTGCTGATGGAGAAAGACACTGGGCTCAGGGCGGAGAATTGTTTTGTAAACATTGGCAGAGAGTACAGATAACATGGACCCTTGTCCTAGTAGAGACGGCCTAGGAAGCTTATCAGCTTGGCTGGTGTGCTTTGCGGAGAGAACCACGAGGGTTGGGGCCATGAAGGGAGTGACATGGAGAGATGGAGGAGTGCTTTTTGCATGAGAGGGACGGGGCCTAAAAGTGCATTTTGTAATGCAGAGTGCCTACAGTGGAGAGAATGGGTATGAACAGTGAATAGAGGGAATAGATGGTGTTTCGCACACAGAATGGCCATGAAAGAAAGATATGATGTTCCAATGTCACTTTGACACGCAGTAACAGTACATGCTGTGCAAGGAACACGCAAACACAGACAGACAGGCATTTTGCTATACGCCGAAAGAGACATTCTTAGAATGCAAGTAATTATAGAAATATGGTGCGTCATGGAAGACTATAACCAAGGAGGCTAAAATGGGCTGGAGGGAGACTGAAGATTTGTGAGTCTGCACGAGAGAGCTGTTGGGGAGGTGCTGAGGAGAGCTAAGGAGATCGGAAGTTGTTTGCTGGAGCTAGTTCGAGGGAGTTCGGGAGAGCCAGGGAGTTGCGGGGAGTTCCAGTTGTTGATTGCTGAAGGAGAGTTGCAGAGGGTGGCTGGAGTTGTTGGCTGGAGAGATGGTGCAGTGCTAGATGCGAGGGGAAAGGTGTCTTGGTGCAGCAGCCTGATGACGCTCTGATGAGATCGAGAGCTTGGGAGTTCGAGTGACCAGATCTTGAGAGGCAGACACTGACTGACCTGGCACATGCAGAATGGGAAGTATGGTTTTGGCCTTGGCTAAACTGATGGAACAGACAGACAGACACAGACACACACAGGTTTGGGTGAAGGGGAAACTAGACAGGGATTGTCTAGAGCGTGAATGGTGTGGATTGATGGTGTGGATTTGCCCGTGAAGGTGATGGATGATTGGCGCTTGCATTCGATTGCATTACAACCACACATTAGACATTTGCAGCACAGGCTTACATTAGGAACCTGAAAGGTTTATAGTTACTGCATGGTAGCTTTGCACCAGAAGTACAAACGGTGCAAATTAGACATAGCATTAGAACTGCCTGCATTGTTATGCATTATGCTTAGCTGTGTGTATATAAATAAATGTATCCCATTGTTATAAATTGAATCAATTCTTTGTGTTTTCTTTGTGTCTTAATGTTATTTGTTATTTGTGTCCACGGTAGTAATCTAGGAGTAAGTAACCACAGTGCACATAGGGCCTGATACGAATGCAGTCAAAGGGGGTGTATAGTGATCCATAACCCCCTAGGAGATTGTCAAAGATTGTCTGAAGACCGGAGAGTGTGCTTGCCCAAAAAGGGGGGGCAACACAACAGTTAGGGGTTTGTTTTTTTCAGACTGACACTGTGACCATTGGGGTCTGCAGAGAGAAACTGAAAGTAAAGAGGGCTCTCATACGAGATCCCTCTTTACATTAATTTCTATTGAAGTCAATCTGACTTCAAAAAGAAATTATTCTGTTACAGTTTTCATTTCATTTTGTAGTTAAATTGACTTAAAAAAGAACCCTCTACCCTGCCCACCACAAGTCATGGAAGGCTAAGCCGTCCCTGCTCTGTGTATGACAGGAACCAGAGCTAGTTCCTTGCATGCATGGAGCAAGGGAGAGCATAGGAGACAGGTCTGCCTGCAGAGGAGTTCCTCGTCAGAGTATCAATGGGTTTGGAAGAGATAAGAAGGTGGGGTTTTTGTAATTGTGCATGTATGCATGCATGAAAGGAGTGTGTGTACGCATATGTATATTATGTAATGTGTGTGAGTGAGTGCATGATCTATGGGTGGCTGAGAGTGTGAGTGAATGGTAGACAGGTGCAGTATTAATGAGCATGTGAATGGTGTGCTTTTGTTTAATACCTAGATTACTTACCTGGAATCTTCATTACTCCTAGTCCGACTCTTCCTCATCTCAGTACCTGCCTATGGAGCACCTTGCCTCATACAGAAGTACCGAAGAGGGATATGGAGGTAATGCTGGGCTAAGGGGCTGCATCTGGGTTTGGAGGAGGAGGGTTGTAGGCATAGGGGTTGTGTCAGGAGGGTGGGGCATTTGGAGAGTGCGCTATAACATAATAGTCATCCATGATAAAGCAGGAAAGGTATGTTTTATTATTGTCTACACTCGCATTATACTACAGTGAATATATTCATTTCTAAAGTTGGCATGACATTTTTACAGGGCATCAATATTAAAGTAAGCATGATAAGTGTCTATTACCTGTCTAGACTGACATTTAAGTGCAGGCAGTTTACCCATTTCTTACTGCATCATGGCATAATTGTCTGGGCATCAATAATGAATTAAGCACCATATGTGTTTTTATGTGGCTAGACTAGTATTTTGCTGCAGCTAGATTAGCAATTTCTTACTGTGACTTGACATATTGTACTGGGCATCTCTGATAAAGCAATCATGATAAGTGTAGTACCTGTCTAGACTGGTAATTGGGTGCAGCCAGTCCTTACTGTCACATTGTATAGCCTATCCTGTCAGACTGTGCTTTATGTGTACTCATACTACTTACTCTACCCACTTTTCACTTGCAGAACCAAATCCCCTGCTTGTGAAATGCCATACAGTAACTGACCTTAAGTGCACTATGGATGCTAGTGTCCTACATCATGGCTTACTGCGGGCCATACTGGCACTAGGACCATTGTCTAGCATTACAGGCTCTACTCCGGACTCTACCACAACAGGTAATATGGCAGCCATAATGGGTGCTACACCTTCCCCACCATTACCCAACAATTTGGGCCAACAACAACCACCATTCAACGTTAATCTCACCCAAAGTCTACCCAAAACCAATAGACCTTGCCATATATCCTCAAGAAACATCAAACTCAGCTCTAGATTGACTAAACTTTTTGAACCACTTGCCAGTTTGATGACTAACATAGGCCTTAGGAGAAAATGCCCACACACTAAACAAACGACCATAACCAAAAACAACAGTCCGATCATTCTTCCCATACCCAAGACATACAATCTTACCCACAAAAAACAGCAGAATAAACCCCACACTGCGATACTGGATGATGAAGCAAATAACTGCACTTCACCCAATCCACTAACAGGTAACCTTGTTCCAGACCTCAAGGGGGCCTTAATAAATGCTAGATCCTTAGTGGCTCATGCCACGAAGATAGCTGATCTAATTCAGGCAGAAAATGATGGCTTTATAGCCATTACTGAATCATGGCTACATGCAGCAGCAGGCCCTGCCCTCTTGCTCGCAGTACCTCACAATTATAATGTTCTCAGAGCAGAATGAATTGAGGCTCGTGGAGGTGGCATAGCTCTCATAGCTAAGTCTAATCTAGCCATGAAACTAGCCCCTTCTCCTGATGTTAAATCCTGTGAATTACTCACTTCTAAACTACCTATCTCCGACTCAGAAACGCTTACCATTCATCTAATATAAAGACCTCCAGGCCGCATCAGGGCATTTGAGTAGGATATCTCCACCATTCTTTCCGACAATTTAAAAAACACCTTGCAAGTACTCTTGCTAGGGGATCTCAATCTGGGATTCAATGACCCCAAAGACCAGCAAGCAGCAGTAATCGCCAATGTTCTTACTGAACTCGGCCTCATTCAAAGAGTGACGCTACCAACACATGACAAAGGAAAAACACTTGATTGGGTGGCAGAATACAACTGCAGTGCCTCCATTACTGCCATAACTCCCCAGTTATGGACAGACCACTATCTTTTATCATTTACATTAGCAGCTAAAATTCTCACAAGCAAAAACAAACTATCCACTCCTCCCACCCTAACGAGGAATAAAAAGAACATCACGGCAGATAAACTCTTACCCCTAATAATACCGACCCTTAACTCACTACCAGATACCACTGATCCCACTACTTCAGTTAACGAATATAATAAAACTATGACAGAAGCCTTAGACACCATTGCCCCTCTAAAAATGAGAAATAGTTAACCTAAAGCACATCTGAACTCTTGGTTCACCCCACACCTCAATACCCTGAGAATGGAAAAGAAAATGTGAAGTCACTATGAGGCAGCTACCCTCTGATGAAAACAGAACCAACCTCATCAATATCTCATCTCTCTACAAGAAATAAATACTTCTTACAAAACAGGAAATGGACAACTATAGGACTCTGCAAGTAAACTCAAGTACAAAGGAACTTGTGTAATCCTAAAAGAGCTTGAAACCCCGGTCCCTGTGCCTGACAACTGTGTGAAGGACAAAATCTGGTGTTCCAATATGCAGAAAGCCTTATCTAACAAAGTAACCACCCTTCAGGATAAGATTGCCAAAAAAAAGCAAAACCTACCTAATACGGTCACACCGGCTAATACTCCCACGCTTCCCCATAAACCATCACTACGCTTAATGTTTTTCTAAAGCCTCAGTTCTTGAGGTTGAAAAAGTCATCCTCTCCCTCAAACCCTTGAACTGCCAGGGAGATAAATGCCCAGCCCAAATCATTAAAGATGCTGCTAGAGACCTGGCACCATTCATATCAAATCTAATGAATGCCTCATTCTCTACCGGCCCCATCCCTAGCAACTAAAAGGAGTCTTGGGTACTCACTCTCCTCAAAAAACAGTAATTAGATCCAACTATACCCATTAACTATAAGCTTATTACACCAGTGCGATTTTTACTTAAAAATTGTATACAGGTTGGCTTATCTCAGAATACAGGAGTACTTAGAGCGCAACCAGCTCCTAGGAGTCCGTCAATCAGGCTTCAGGCCTCAACATTGATCTCAAGGACCAAATCGACGGGTTTAGGGACAAGGGGAAACCGGCCTTACTACTTCTTCTTGATCTCTCGGCTGCGTTTGACTGGAGCACAAGATCCTATGCAATCACCTTGACTCAGAAGCCCACTTCTCTCAGGAGGCCATAGTCTGGATCCAATCCTTTCTGAGCAATAGGACTATGAAAGTCTTCTCACCATCAGCAGTGGCAGACCCTATTCCTATTGCTTGTTGAGTGCCACAGGGCACCTGTGTCTCACCCACAATGCACAATTATTTACTAAGCCCATTTTTGATGATCTGGACCTTCTTGGTATCACCTACACTAACTATGCACTAACTATGCAGATGATACCCAGATTCTCATACCACTTACTTGGGATTATGACAAGGATTTGGCCTTGGTCAATAAAATCTACCGCATCATCCAGGCATGGATGGCTGTCCACGGTCTATGCCTGAATGATGACAAAACTGAGCTCATCATTTTGGGAACGACCTCCAAGCTCAATAAACTTGGCCACAAATACACCTCCTTTAATAACGATGGAAACACTATTAAAGTTGCTAAAGAGGTAAAAACCTTAGGCTTTTATCTAGATTCCACCCTCACCTTTGCCAAACAGGTTAATTCCATGGCCTCTGACTCTGCATACACATGCAAGCTAATTAGAGCCAGTAAACCATCCCTATCTAAGAATAGCTGTACCATTCTGGCCAGAGCATTAATCTTGTCTAAATTGGACTATTGTAACTCCCTATACCTTGGCGCCATTAAAGGAATGGTTTGCCAAAAAACATTTATTTCAAAAATAGATAGGCAATATAAAAAAAAACGATTGCCATTTTTTTTTCGAAGTCCCTATGTAATATTTTGAGCAATTCAAGCTCAAAAATTGAAAAAGCAAGCACATGGGCGCATCCATTTTGTGAAATGGATGCCCGCCTGTGCTGGCTTTTGCGGCACTAATGAAGGAAAAGCCAGCCAGCTGTAGTAAACAAAAGCTACCACTGGGTGGCTTTTCCATCATTGGTGCCGGGACTCGGAGGACGCGGACCGGAGACTACAGGCAGAAAAGCTGCAGCTGCATCTCGACAAGTGCTATTTTTTTTTTTTTTTAAATAAGCACTAGCTGCGTTTTTTTTTCTAAGTTTTCCAGGCTGGAGGAGCCCAGAAAACTTAGAAATAAAACCGCAGCTTTAAAAACATTGTATTTATGTTTGCGGTAGCTTTTGAAGCGACCGCAAACATAAATACAACATTATTGTGTTTGAAAACGCTGCAGTTTTTCTTTCTAAGTTTCTCAGGCTCCTCCAAGCCTGAGAAACTTCGAAAGAAAAACCACAGTGTTTTCAAACACAACCGCGTTGTGTTTCTGCCTAAATCTGCTTTCCCATTTGGGGCTCTGGGGCTTCCCACGGGGAGCCCCAGAGCCCCAAATGGGAAAGCAGATTTAGGCAGAAACACTGCGGCATGTAAACACAACCGTGTTGTGTTTCTGCCTGCCTTGGCTTTCACTTTGGGTCTCCGGTGCTCCCATGGGGGGAGCACCGAAGACCCAAAGTGACAGCCACGGCAGGCAGAAACACAACGCGGTTGTGTTTGACACCGCTGCGGTTTTTCTTTCTGAGTTTCTCAGGCTCCTCCGAGCTGGAGGAGCCTGAGAAACTTAGAAAGAAAAACCGCAGCATTTTCAAACACAATAACGTTGTATTTATGTTTGCGGTCGCTTCAAAAGCTACCGCAAACATAAATACAACGTTTTTAAAGCTGCAGTTTTATTTCTACGTTTTCCGGGCTCCTCCAGCCCGGAAAACTTAGAAAAAAAAAACGCAGCTAGTGTTTATTTTTTTATAAAAAATAGCACTAACCGAGATGCAGCTGCAGCTTTCCTGCCTGTAGTCTCCGGTCCCCGTCCTCTGCGGACAGCACCAATGAAGGAAAAGCCACCCAGTGGTAGCTTTTGTTTACTACAGCTGGCTGGCTTTTCCTTCATTAGTGCCACAAAAGCCAAAGCGAGCACAGCGGCGGGCATCCATTTCACAAAATGGATTACCCCATGTGCTATCTTTGAGCTTGAATTGCTCAAAATTTTACATAGGGACTTAAAAAAAAAATGCCAATCGTTTTTTTTTATATTGCCTATTTTTGAAATACTTTTTTTTGGGCGAACCATTCCTTTAAGTACGTCATCGGCAAAATTCAGGTCCTCCAGAATAAGGCCCTTAGTGCAGCATTAGGTATAGCTAGCAAAGAGCACATCTCAGAGGTAAGGAGACAGAATAACTGGTTCTCTATCAGTGACAAAATCCTGCTGAAAACTGCCTCGCTAACACACAAGTTATTGTTATTGTTATTGTTATTTTGCATTTATATAGCGCCTTATATACCATTGGTATGGTCTGAAGGCGCTGGTAGGTTGAACGCCCTCGGGAACCGAAGTTCAGATCAGTAGAGAGAGTCGAGAGAGTCAAAGGTGCGTGTGAGCACCGGGTATGTGTGCAGCTCTGCGGTATCCGTGTAATAGCTGCTTCTTAATGGTAGGTGTAGTGGTTGAGAGATTTGGGGTATGTGTTCGATCTGGCAGGATTTATCCAGACCGGATGTGGCTGTGTTAGGCCTGAGGAGAACGCCTGTCCGGGGGGTGTGTAACCAGCAGTGTTTACTTACAATGATGTGGAGAGAGCGGCGGATGTTGGTATGAGAACGATATACCGAATGGTGTCATAGTATCTCTGTGTTCTAGTTGAGTGGTGATGTAAAGGAGAGAGTAAGCGTGGTGGTGTGATATGATGGGTTATATGCTCTTTCAAACGTTCTCTGCATTCCATACCATACTATATACAAGTGCCTATACAACGCTGCACCCTGCTTTCTCATAGAGAGATTCAATAGAAAACCCTTCAGCCGGCCTACTAGAACTGCCAACACAAACTGTCTGATTGTACCAAGGTTCAAATTGTCTAAATCTAGGGGGAGTAGTTTCCCAGTCAAAGCTGCACAGCTTTGGAACTCCATACCCCCTCCCTGAGGGCAGACCAAACTTGAACTTCAGACATAACATCGTTAGTTGGCTCAAAGAAAATTACCACTAATGCACTCCAGTTGCTGTCCTCTTGTCGCAACTCTTTATCTTGCACTGTAAATAGATATCACAATGCCCAGTTGATGTTGAACCCTATTTTTAAATTATGTAATGATGTGTTGTTTATGCCTATTGTATGTATATACCTCTAAAATAACCTACTGACTCTATCCCCTCTGCATTTTGTCTCTCCTCTTATATAATTGTGTAACCCTAAGCTGAAAGTATTCATGTATCATCTGCGCCCTGATACCCTTGGGTCTGGCGCGCATTACAAATAAATAAAACAAGCAAACAAACAAACCTTGTAAATGTTTCTGGGCAGCTATGATAAAGTAAGCATAAGTATTATTACGTGGTTAGATTGGCATTGTGGTGCTTCCAGTCTAGGTTTGTCTTTCTGTGGCATGGCATTTTTTACTGTGCATCATCAAGGCTACAGCAAACATGATAAGTGTTATTACATGTCTGGCCTACATTGTTCGGTCAGTTTTGACATACTTTTTATGGTGGCAATTCATTCTTAACAGCAAAGCAGCACGATAGCTCAGCAGGTTGAGCACTTGCTGATGTGATCTGCAGATTCCAGATTCAAATCCATGCAAGGCCAACTCAGCCTTTCATTCTTCCGAGGTTGATAAATGAGTACCAACTTCGTTTGGCAGGATAATTGTATGTAAATATGAGCTATGTAAAATGCTATCTAAATAACAAATCATTATCATGAAAGCATTAATGCTCATGTGCACTGAAAGGGACTTGCATCCGTTGAATACTGTATTATAGCAGCAACTGACAATGTACGGGATCTACTTTTCATATAATGACAATGTCCGCCATGCAGCTAAAATTGGCATAATATGGAAGTAACTGTCCATGCAATGCTGAAATGGCATATCTATGGCAGTGCCTCAGCCTATTTATTTTGTGTTTATAGTTTATTACACACGTTAACACATTTTTAATCATATACTTCGCAACTGTTATAATTCACTAAAAAAAAAACTTTGTTAAGGGGACTTTATGGTTAAGTTGCACTACTAAAAACCTATGAAATTCACAAAAAAAACTTTGCTAACGGAACATTATGGTTCAAATTAAAACTGAAAACCCCCTGAAATTCGCCAGTTATGGTAAGCTAAGCAACCATAACTCGCGCCATCACCGTGCATTGCTAAGACTAACACCCAGGACATCAAAGATGACATCACAAATGCCTAGCCAGCCACCTAAATCCTAGTCTGGTGAAAATGCACATATGTATCTCCTCATCTAAAACTATTAGAGAACTTCCATTACATTGACTACAGTCACCAAGGGCGTTCCAACCATAAAGCGCATTGAGGCCATACAAATGGAGAAAGAGCGCTATATAAATAACCAAATACAATACAAAGATCGCAGGAGTTTATTGTGTCCTTTGCTCCTTCTCATAGAGTAAGTTGTTCCCACCTTAGTAGATCCTTCACAAATGTGCACGTCTGTGTCTACCAACGAGTGGGTCCAATGCAATAGGCCAGTCTCTGTTGCTAGCCATGGTAATGCACTTCTTTGAACTAGCATTCTTTCTGGCCACTTGTACGTATTACCTCGTATTGGCTGGGAGTCTGCTACCCTTCTCTTTGATGTTTCCCTTCCAGGGGTTGTATTTCATGTTTCTTATTTCATAAGTTATGCAACACTTTGAATGCAGCAGCAAACTTCCTCCTTCAGGTTCACCCTCAGCTGTGGAGGCAAGACCCTTTTAACGGGGGTGATAATTGACTGACGAGTTGGGACACACCTTCACTGAGTATGCACAGCTGATCTTTACCCTGCTTCTCTTGAATACTCCCCACCCCTCCCCCATTATCATGCCACTCGTTCTATCTTTGAATTCTTACATCTTACAAATTGGACCCCTTCCCCACCTCCCAATCTGCCATCTCCTGCAGCCTGCTGCACCCACTACCTTTCCCAGTGCTGGGATACGTCCAGATTCCTCTAGCTTTACTGCTTCTCTCACATGAGGTACATGTATCTGCTTAATCCATCGGACCAGCCACACCCCATGGGAGGTCACTCTCATGCCATCATTACAACCTGGCCCCAGAATTGAAGGCATGGCTAGTGCCAAGTCCTTAATGCCACAATGCCACTCAAGTGCCCCATCCCAATGAGAGGATAGGCTTCTCAGGTTCAGGTAGGAACTTGCAGACTTCTCTAGCCGGACTATGGAGACAGTGGAGACCAGCACTACATTTCCCAAAAGTCCACGTAATCTCGTGTGACTAAAGGGAAAACAAGGTGACCAACATCAAGGGGCAGTATTACACCACACACTTAAAGTATGGCTTACCTGCTACCTTGTACTCCAACCATGATTGGTGATCCCACCAGGAAACCACCTTTAACGAGAGAGACGCAAGTAATGTAAACTGCAAAGAACCACTGTGTGCTGTTTCCACTGAAAATCATGCCCCACATCAAGCAAAAGAGGGGGTCTCTATGCACCTGAACACCTGTGACATTGCCCAGAATCAACACCTCCATCTAACGGCATTGGGAAGAAAAGAAATACAAGTAAGGATTAGCGGCTCTCATGACTGTCCGTTTACACTATAACTTATTAGCCCACAACCTATGGTTGTAGTTAAATGGTTCAACCAGCATTGCCAACTCAGGAAAGGAACTGAGATGTCATTTGAACTTTCATGTAAACGAACATTTCAGAAGTGCCCTAGTGAAGCAACAAGGCTGCGCGTGGGAAGTTTATGCTCAAGCCTGGACTAGCAGGGCTGTTCAACCACAACCTGTGAAGTAACCGTTAAGCCTGACCTCCCCTGTAATCTGGGTAAGGGGGGCTTTGAGAAAAGGATAACAGAAGCTGGGAGGGTAGACCCGAGTAGGGCAAAAAGGCCCACCATTTAACTGAGTTGCATATTCTCGCAGGGTGACACAGCATCAGAGATCATCCAAATCAGATGAGTCTTTACAGTATCAGCCAAACTACACCTACCCCATTGTTCTCGGGGAGAGGAATTTACTGACGGGCCCATTGGTCAGTACTCAACCCCCAAAAACTTGTAATACAAGATAGCTGCACCCTGTGAGGACAGGGTGAAGAACTTACATACTCTAGCACAAATCAATACTAGGGACTCAGTAAGTTGCCAAAGGGAAGTCCTCTTTAATCATACATACATCAGCTTATGGATATCACCAGCATCGCGAACACCTGTCTCGCCCCGACTTCCCCGAACTTCAGTCATACAGCCTTTTATATTGACAAATTCCGTCATCAATGACGTACACTTCTATAAAAAATAATCATGCAATATAATTGTATTAATTAACTATAGGGGTTATTATCTGTATATGAAAATAAAGCATACAGATTGGATAACTCTTATTGGGTGGGGGTCTACGCCCATCCCTCTACACCACACGTGATTGACGTCACTACAAGTATGACGTCTCATTGGTTACAATGTCTATAGGACCATAGATTACATGGTCCCTTGTGATTGGGTGAGTTACACCCCTAAACATAAATCTCCACTTTAATTTGCAGAATGCAGAATAGACACCCTGGTGCCTGGTGTCCCAAGATTCACCCTGCCTCCCTTTCATCAATCAGTGGTTTAGGGCTATGTGTCAATTAGTTGGCTGGGTATGGCCTTGGATCTGTAGTCTCTTATCAGGAAAAGTTATGGCACCCTCTGGTTGAGGACGACATCAGGCGGTGGTACATCTTCGCACCTGTCTGGTCACGTGTTGGTCCACTGTGAATCTGCTTCAGTTTCCAACCTTTTGTACATTTAATTCTGTATGCATTTGGCCACCTGCATGGGCCTCTCTTATCTTAACCTTCACGGGCGGGCTGGCATGCTCTGAAGTTGGAGCCTCGTGAGCTCATGCTCGCCTCTCCTTCTCTGGTTGACCTCGATTTCCCATCCTTTGTTAAGTTTCAATCCCGCTCTTTTCCTCCACTTGGGCCTGGATATGAAGCTTGGCCAGTTAGGCCTTGGCCGCCTCGGAGTACTTCTGTTTATACAAAATGGAGTTGCACGTGTACATTGTGCTGTATTGAGGTAGACATATATAGTTGGCGCATGCCGCTCTATTCTTCTACTTAAGCATTGCAGGCGGTATCGATTACTTAGCTTCTTGCGTTTCAAGCTTATTTACACACGTTCAATAAGGCGGTTGCTCCCATCTTGTCTCATGAGACCATTCTCATTCGTTTTTCACAGTGTCTCTCCCCTTCGTCCATTACAATTATCCTCGCAGTTGTCGGTACTGGCATGCATAGCTTTCAGTAGCCACTTCTGGTGGTTCTCTGGGCTGCCATTCCATTAAGGCCTTCTGGGTTTCCTCGTGGACAGTCTGTAAATACTCGTCGTTTCATACCAATGGCAGGTACGGTTGTCTGATTGGGTACCGTGCTGCCCAGGGTTGCCTGGTTATGGGATTTTCAACAGGTATTGATCTTCTAATGTTCACAGGCCAGAGGCCCATTGCAGCCCTTTGTTGGTTCAGCTGCTCCTCGTACGTCACATACCTTGGCGAGTACCTTACTGGCAACTCGCAATGGGGGGCAGGGGTGCAGTTCATATCTGGGACCTCCTCTACACTCCCCCCTCTGGTAGGTTCATCGACCACTCCTACTTCCTCCTTTATATTAAATGTGTTTGATTCCTCAGCTTCTTGCTCATAGTCTTGTGGGTTTACACAAGATGGCGTGAAAGTATGCAATTTTGGTGTCCATATCTTTATCACCCCTTTCAAGCTTCCTGTTGTTTTCACATGCTCATCTTTGTTCCAGGTCATCAACTGGCATGGTCCATTTGGACTGCAGTAAATCCATTTGCCTTCATACCTTCTTTGTTTCTTTGGATAAGTGAATTTCGGTTCCTGAGTTGCAAATTTGCTGGCCTTCACAAAATTCCTTATCTCCTCATCTGTTAGGTCTCTGGGCTTCCACGCTGGCTCAACATCGATCATTACTTTCATCCCAATGGCCTTCTTTGCAGTTTTCTGGCACTGTGTGACAATTATCTTGATAACACAGAATCCTAGCAGCACCATTGCTAGCAATGCTCCCAGAAACTTGAATATGTCTGCCATCCATTGCGGGACCCATGAGAATACGTTTCCTTACCAGCTATCATCATCCACTTCGTCCGTTTCATCAGTCATCTGGTTTTTTAAAGTTGTCAACATGCTTATGGCCTCTGTGAGGGTTCCATTTCCCTCATCATGCGATGGTGTAAATGTGCAATATGATTCTCCGATTTTTGCACAAACACCCCCATCCATTGCTGTGATCATGTCAAGCACATATCTGTTCTGGAGGGTCATCAGTCTAACCGCTCTCAGCTCTTTTTTGATCGCATTGAAACCTTTTATTGTGGTATTGATGGTCTGCAGTAACTCCCATCTGGTTATCTGCAACCATTTAGCATTCACTCCAATTTGGATGTGTGGCAGGAGCATTGTGGTGAATACTGTTGAAGTGAGGCTGAACAGCCTGTGTTCGTATGGAATCGCATAGAATGTTTCTTCTGATTTGGCAGAAGAGTAGTTTTCTCTCTTCCTTCTGGATATCAATTCTGTGGATCTACTCCTTCTTAGATGAGCATCTGCTTTCGGGAAGCTGTCCAGATGCAGATTGTTTTTTGGAATCAACAGTGCAGGAACATGGACAGTGAAAATGTAAATATGCCCCCCCAAAATCTTGGCAGTCTTATGTATGCTTTGGATCCACACGCCCAATAGCGGTCCATCAGGACTGCGGTTCCTTGTGCCATTCCTGGTGCCACATATATCCGTCACAGTTTTGATTTTCCTTGTACCATTACATCTGAAGCACAGTTTCGGGTTCTCCAACGGTACTATTTGCAGGGGCCCTCCCCTGTCTTCGACCCATGTTAACAGCTTCACCAACTTCGGCCATAGAGGTTTACATAACCTCTGTGAGTTTTCTACTGCTTCCTTGCAGGCTCCAAGGACCATCCAAGCTCGGCAGATTACGACTCCTTCCTCCCATCCGTTAGGGGAAACTACTGATCTCCAGATCTGCATTTGTCCTCGGTTTTTCCAAATTTGAGCTTCTTCTGCCGTTTTCCCTTGGACGTTCATTCTTGAGTTTATTTCCCACCTTATTCCTGACCCTTTGACGTCAGGGTTTTCATATCTAATAACGTGATTCTTGGTGTGCACCCTGTTTCTTGTTTTGATGTCCTGGACAAACCCGTCTTCATCAGGGTAGTCCTTTTCGTTGGCCCATATCAATGAGGCATCTCTTCTCATGAATTGTCCTCTGATGTTGCACATAGCTACGTGTAACATACAGTGTGCTGTGGTGACATCTTCTTCTACAGCCAAAAAGATCTTGGACTTTCCCATGCTGTATGGCAGGAGTGCACAGACAAAACATTCTCCTTCTGATTGCCTTCGTCCAACTTTCTTCATAGGTACCATATGTTGTTTCCAAGATGGGCTGTGCTGTCCAAGTAGTCGTTTAGTTCATTGTCCGTTTCATATGGGCTTCTCTTGATTCTTAACGTTTTCCTGTAGTTGGCCAACACTATGGGCCTCATTAGGACCCAGGCGGTAAGGGGTTTACGGCGGCGTAAACAGCGCCGACCCTTACTGCCTGATTCCGAGGTCCCTTAGCGCCATGGAGGATTTAACACCTGCTTTTAGCAGGTGTTAAAATCCATGGCGCTAAGGGACCTTGTTGTTAATTACGCCACCGTAATTTACGGTGGCGTAATTAACGCCTTCCCCACTCCCATTATGCCCTATGGGGCAAAAATGGGAATGGGGAAGGGTAAATGGGGATTGGGGACTTACCGCCCCGCCAACCTCGGAATGGGGCGGTAAGTCCGCCAACCACCATGGCGTAAACGTAGTTTACGCCATGGTGGTAAAGGTACGACCCAGGCGGTAACTTACCGCCTGGGTCGTACTGAGGCCCTATGTCTCTGAATGCGTCTGTACTGCTGTTTCGTTCAGGTAGTTTCTTATCCTCTGCATAAAATATGCATTTTTCACGCAAATAATTCCATTAATCAGGCAGTTAGTTCTTTAGCAAAACTTCATAATTTACTAGTAACCACTATAATATACATATATTCTGCTGCAGCTACTCATGGGAATATAATAAAAAAACAGCCATTTTTGCTACATGTTGCACAGTCGTGTGGCAATTTTCTGCCATTTACATAAAAGCATAATAATTATGAGCATGTAATTTACTCACCAAATACCTAATTTTACACCCCACCATTTTGCCAACTCTTAAATCCGGGACATTTTCGGAGCAGCCAGGAACACCTTTTAGCTGTCCATTACAATTCCATAAGTCGCAGGGGGGGAATTTTATTTAAACAAGGTCATCTGGAAATTACCTAAAATATGACACATCAATCAAGGAAGTACGGCCTATGGTTGCTGAGAAAAATGCTTAAACAATAACAGTCCATTTAAATTAATAGGAGATCTTTAGGTTATGCAAATTGGAGCCCTCCTGTCCACAACGCTATTTGCCTCTCTGAGCCAACCTGTGACCAGATTTTTTATTCTTAGGGCCTCATTACATGGTAGGCGGTAAGGGTTAACGGTCACCGGTAATGGTACCGGTGACCGTTAACCCTTACTGCCTTACTACGAGGTCCCTTTGCGGGTTGGCACTTTAACGCCTGCTATTAGCAGGCGTTAAAAAACGAACCCGCATAGGGACCTCGGAGCTAATTACGGTACCGCAATTAGCGGTACCGTAATTAGCTCCTTCCCCATTCCCATTATGCCCTATGGGGGCAAAAATGGGAATGGGGAAGAGCCTAGGTGAATGGGGAATTACCGGCCCCGCTCACCTTGGAGTAGGGCGGTAATTCCGCCATCCACCAAGGCGGACCCGGTACGGTACCGGCGGCAATCATGGCGCTAATAGCGCCATGGTTAAAGCCTACCGTGTAATGAGGCCCTTAGTCTCTTTGTTGTTTGAAGTTGGTAGCTGCCAGTCGTAAATACTTAGGAGGACTTGGCAACACATAGATCCCCATCCCCATAATCCAGTCATTCACCAGCTAGAGCCATTGCTCTGAACAGAAGACTTTCAGAGACACCTCTCAGCAGCCACACTTTATTGCAGTTGCAAACAGCTGGGATGCCAGCCAGGCTTTCTGTGGTGAAGTCCTTTGTGAAGTTTGCCAACAACAAGCAAAAGGGCCTGTCTCGGCCTTATGGAAACAAAGTGGGCTTTTCTTTTCAAATGTTTGGCAGTATTTTGCAAGTGAAGCATAATATACATTACTTTTTGTTAACACACACCATGACTTTTCCCTGACATCTTTATATTAGCAGGGGTACGTTTTCTCTTGCTTTAAACTGCAAACACACATGCAAAGTCATTTTGGTGTCAGTGTTTGAAAATCCTGCTTTTCATATGAAAGGGGCCTTTGGATTTCTTCTGCCACTGTGAATGAAAAAGGCTGGTTTTCCTTTTTTGTTGACAGGTAAGCCTTTTCACATAGCCTATCCTTGTGTTACGTGCAGTAACCCCCATAGTCTGCCTTAATATGCCTCCCATGGCCCTGCAGTTTCATTTATTTCAGGGCTTTGATTAATCCCCACAGTAAGGCAGTCTAATGAGGGAAAATAATGTCTAAAGTGGAACGCAGTGGAACATGCAATGCAGGTGTTTACTGCTATCCTTCTCTGCTTCCCAGTTGATCAAAGGGCATTTCAAAGCAGTTCACAGTAATAAGTAATTTCACAGTGCTGTAGAGCAGTATTTGGAGCAATGTTTGGTTGAGAATAGGTCACGGGTAGCACTCTGGCGTGCGGCAAGCCTGTACTTTGCACACTAGGGTACTGGCAGGGCTTTATCAGGAGCAGCTGGCCCATGGGGGTGGGAGGGGCAAAGCCCCACCACAAATTCCATTCCCCACCATATCGACAAGTACAACATCCTATCACTTTGGACATGGTGGTGCTGGTCTGAATGTGCAGCGTGGAGCGCTGTGATTTGCCATCCTGCAGCACATGCGTAGAGCAGGCCAGTCCCAGGTGGCACGGCAAAGGCCGAGAAACACAGCTGAAAAGGATGTCTGGAGGGCGTTAAGAAAGAAATGCCCCCAAGCATCCTCTTCTCTTACCCAGCCCCTGTCCTGTCCCTCAAACATGATAGGGGTCAGATCACTTTCCAGACCCCGCCCCTGTCTGTGCAAGAGATAGGACAGGGGACTAGGAGCTGAGGGAGGGTCAGTCAGCCTCTGAGCTTTGACCCTCCTCCAAGGAGGAGGGTCAGAAAGAAATAAAACCAAACTGGTTTTGTTTCTTGTACATGGGGCAGGCTCTCCAGAACAGACTATGCCGGATGATACACCAGGAGCTGCCTGTGCTAGGAGGAAGGAGCAGTCTGAAGCTGGGAGTCATCCTGAAACAGTACTTTTTTTCTTTTTTAATCAATGGCATTCAATGCCTTTTCTACTTTGTTTGAGCCTGTCCTGAGCAGCTAAGTCAGTGTCACTCTGACTGTACTCCTCTCTCCTGTGCTCCCCTGGCCCAGGGGAGCCCAGTAGAAAGGACAGAGTCAAAACTTCAAAAGAAAATCACTGCAATTATGAATATCCGCAATGCAGAGTCTTCAAAATTGCTGTGATTTTCATTTTAAGTTCCCTCCTGGGCTCTGTAAAAGGAACTTGGGGTTGGTGACGCTAAGTTACCTAGGGTTATTTTTTATTTTTTTATTTTATTTGTGTGTGTTCAAAAAGAACTTTACAAAAGAAGAAGAGCTGAAAAGCTGAATTCCGGAGTAGCTAACCAGGGTGGGACCCTGAATCTGTTATCATTTTCATCGTGTGTTCCAAAATGTTTACAGTTGCCAAGAGCCAGGTTTTTCGGTCTCCGGCCGATCAATCTGTTCCACCATTTTTCTTCATCCCACCCTCAATCATCCTCTATTAAGTGTTCCAGGTGGACCAGTCTGAGATTCAAGTTTTTTGGGCATTGCAGAAGCAGGTGTCGGATGGATTCGGTTTCATTCTCACACAAGCGACAAGTGTTAGAGTCGGAAAGGCCTCTAATCCTGCGAATTTCGTTTGTGTCCAGTAGATTCATCCTTATCCTTAGGAGTGAATTTCGAGCTCCCGTACTGGGGAATTTTTTTAGGTACCTCATTGGCTCATTGAGCTTGCAGTACGATGAGGCAGATGATGGAGTAATTTGTTGTTAGAAGCAGACTCTTGTGTTTGAATCCAATCAAGCTCTTTCAATTTTTTAAACACTCTAGTTGGGTTTGCACTGAGGTCAGATTCCGAGCAAGCGACTGACTGGAGTAAGGCCGTGTTTGCTTCTTTCCATGCTGCTAGCATTTTCACCTTTCCCGATTGTAACTCCTTATTTAGCAGACCGTAAATTTCCTCACTCTCGTCCATGATGCATTTTCGGTATAGCCTGAGAGCGTTGATGTTTACTGTTGTCTTTAACAACACAAGACTGAGTTCTCTTCGAATTGCAGCTATGGACGTAGATTTTGGAAGGGAGAAGACCCCTTTCCAAAACAAACTTTCTAGTTTTGGCCAGATTTTGTTAGGAATCAGAGGCATAGCTTCAGCGCCGTAGGTAATAGAACGGACAACTTTTTTTCTGTAGAATTCTATCACTGGGATGCATGAGAATTTTCCAAATTTTATGTCGATCGCCTTTCCTTGTGATGTCAGCTTCTTTGTTTTGTTTTGGAGGTTTACCTGCATGGAGGTCTTGTGTTTCGAGTTATCCATCAGAACACCTAGATATTTGTATTCTGTGACTTTCTCAATCTCATTTTCCTCCAGAGACCATTTGAATTTGTCTGCTCTTTTTTTCTGGCCAGCCTCCAGGATCAAGATTTTAGTTTTCTCTTTATCTATTTTTAGATTGTTTTCAGATGTGTAGCGCAGAAGGTTTGATAACTGCCTCTGGAGGCCGATCTGGGTCTGGTCAAATAAGATAAGGTCATCTGCATACAGTAGGTGGCTAATTTGTGCAGTGGCCATAGACGGTGGAAAGGTCCTTGACAGATCTTCTGAGTCCCCATAGTCGCCTATGTAGGCTAGGAATAACGCTGGGGCAAGAGGGCATCCTTGTTTCACCCCTCGACCCGTCTGAATTTCACCTGACAGGTTGCCCATTTGGGACAGGCGGACCCTGAGGGTGATTTCTGAGTGAAGAGCCTTGATTGGTTGCAGAATATCCTGGGGACAACGCCACCCTTCTAGTTTTTTCCAAAGGCGGTGTCTATTGACTAGGTCAAAGGCCTGAGAGAGGTCTATAAAAGCCACAAAGATCCTCGGTTTGCCCTCCAGGACCTTACTTTTCAGAGTGCTGATGGTTAGTATGTTTGCCGCTGTGCCCACGTTTCTTTTAAAGCCTGTTTGAAACCTTTTGTTGCAAGGGGCCGATTTTGACCAGGAATGGAATCTTTTCAAGAGCAGGCTCCCGAAGACTTTCCTGATGCAGTCCAAGATCCAAGAGGGCTATAGGTGGTAGTTTAGTGGATCCGTAATATCGCCTTTCTTGTAAATTGGGACTATGATGGCTTTCGTTCCACGAAGGTGGGAGGGATTTCTGGGCGGCGCATTACAAAAAGATGGACGTAATAAGCGGGGCCCATTCCTCTGCGTTTTTTTTCAAGTCGATGTTTGAAATTCCATCCGGGCCCGCCGCTCTGGAGTTCTTCAGCTTTTTGATGTGATCTCTGATTTCTGCCTGGTCGTCCAGTTTCAGCCAGTTTTCACTGCTCGATTTCTTTTCAGGTGAGTCCGTGGAATGCATACCTTGGAAGAGGGAAGAAAAGTGAATGCTCCATTTTTGTTCCGCCATGGCGTTGATGGTCGTGTTGTTATATGAAGGAGCCTATATTTTTAGCAAGGACCAGAATTTTCTCACTTTGTTTCCACCGATGGCCTTTAGCATGGATTCTGCATCCTGCTGGTAAAGTTGATGGCGGTGATATTTTGCCCAGTTTTTGTACGTTTTTGTTGCCGTCATTAGTATTTTATTGTTTTGAGGAAGGTCCCCAAGCCGCCTTTTCAACCTGCGTAGTTGACGTCTTTTTGCAACCAGAGTGGTGTCCAAAGAATGTCTGAGCGCAATGAAGTTTGGGGCCGACGATTTTGGATTTGCCCTGTATTGGACTAGTAAAGGTACATAGTCCAAAGAGTCTTTTGCATCGGTATTCACCCCCAGCGCATATTTTGCTTGCAGGTTTGAGACTGCTTGCGCTGTCAAGTTCAAGCGATTTCCCCGGGAATTTGGTTCAACCCCCAAGACGAACGGAGCCGGTGGTTTGAAGTGATTTTGCAAAGACATGATGAGCTGGTTGTGGTCGCTGGCTTTTGTTTTGCGAACATCAAAGTTTTTCACCTTTGCCAGGAGATATCGTGAGGTAAAGATGTAGTCGATGGTAGTGTGAAGGGAGCCTTGATCCCAGGTAGGAAGACGATGAGCGTTTGGGAAGGCTGAATCCAGATTCTCCATTTTTCTTGATGCCATTAGAGCGGACCACAGACTCCCTCTTTTGGCGGCCGGGGTCGTAGATGGAGTTCTACCCAGCTTTGTAGGCCTATCAGAGCATTGAGCGTTCAGGTCGCCGCAAATTATAATCGAAGGGACCTGGTGGAATGCTTGGATTTCGTCTACTAGATTTTCCATCATGGCTAGGTAGGTGTGTTGGTTAATGGCAGCTGGATTCCAGTAAGTGTTGATGATTGCTGTTTGCGAGATTCTGCAATTTGATTGATCCTCCCAGTCTAGTATTACTGCCAGGATTGAGAGGTTGGATAGGAGAGTGGCCTTGATCTTCAGGCCAATCCCCTGCCGTCAGGCAATGAGGAGTCCCGATGTCGAGCGGCCCACAAGACCTTTGTTGGCGGGGGCCAAGATGGTGTCATAGCCGTCCATTGCAGGTGTTTTCTGAAGCCATGTCTCTTGTAAGCAGATGATATCGAATGAGGCCAAATTTGCGTCTCCTGGCATTGTTAGGTGTAGATGGCTGCTGGTGTTCCATGAGCAGAGGTGGAGGGCAGATGGGTTTTGGTCGACTGTCGGGATGTCCACGGACTATTTGGGCCAACCTGCGCATTGCTATTTTTTTGTTAGTGTAAGAGCCTTGGGAAGCCAGGCTCACAGTCCCTGTAGTTTTTCTCTCGATAGTTTGTTGTTGACCAAACTTTCTTTTGTCGCTAAGAAGCGATCGCTGTTCCTCTGAGCAATACGGTCATCAGGTTCCGCATTGACATTTTGCGTTTTGGCTGAGCTGGTCCCCCGTCGCTCGAGGCTTTTCTTCAGGCCTAGCGGTTATCCAAACGTGGACCCCTTGCTCACTGTACTCAGAGAGGCCCAGCTCCTCCTCACTGATGAGCCCTGACTAGGCCGAAACATGTGTCTGTGGTTGTTATTGGTACTCTTGTTCAAAGGAGGATTTCCGTAGCATTTTGGTGCTGGACTGCTCAAGTGAGCGGGACAAAGATTGATATGCAAATAGATATTCCTCCTTTGTGAAAGGTACAGTGAGCTAAAACATGTAGCTGTGGACTCCGAGAGGGCACATTCCCACATAACAGGTTATCACGCCGTGTTCTTTCTTGCAGAGGGCCGACTTGACCTCTTTTTGTTAGAGAGAAATATATTGCTGTTTTATAAACTGCTATAAACTGCTAATTAGCAACATTGGGCAGTTGCTAGGGGACGACCCAGAAACACATGGCCCCTTTTTACGGAAAAGTTTAAAAGGCCCTAATGCCATGTCTTCATCGTGCGACAGACATAAGTATTCAAATCCTGCTAGTTTGAAAACACTTCAACGCAGTGGAGTAACTTTGCTGAAAATGTTGGGGGGGACAGGGGTGGGGTAGTGGGTGGGTGGATGGTGGCTCTTAGGGATCGTTTCGGTGGAATTGTTTGAAAAAATGTGGTCGAATGGTAGATTTAACAGAATTCGGTCAACACCATTAGTTCAAAGCCGAAGATACCAAACATGAAGAGCTGGGGTTGCGGGGGTGTCCCCCGGTCCCCATGTTTGGTATTTTTGGCTTCAGCGGTTGCAGGGGTGTCCCCTGCTTCTTCAGCATTTGTGGCAGGGGACCCAACAAAAAAAGAAGAAGAAAAAGCTACCCTGCAGTGTCAGATCCAACCTGCGTTAGATGGATGGATCTGACGCTGCAGGGTACAGGAGAGGCGGCGGAAGGAGAAAAGGTAAGGTGGGGAGGTTTATGAGTGTACTGGCGGTTTGGGTGGACATGGGTTTGGTTTTTTATATCGAGGTAAAAACGTATTTGTAGCGAAAATGACTACGGTCAATTCTGGTGTGATTTTGTACCTCAGTCAAACAACCTAAATCACTGAGGGATAACAATATACTACTACACCACAAGAGCCCATTGCCATCGCTCTGTTATAACTTTCATAATAAGACTGGTGGCGTGTCTTTGAAATTCAATTGGGCCCCCACACATCTTCAGCCAGTCTGCCATGCACCCAGTGACACAACATAACATTCACAAACTTAATTCCAATAGAACATACAAACAATGCATATTTATCATTCATTCAGACACAAAAGTCAACACATGCTTGCATACACCCTCACTCACACAAAAAAGCACCCAGCACCTCCATTGACATACACTGTGTGCACACAACATATATATGTACATATACAATAACACCTGGAAACAGTGGCCCAAAGTCCATTGAGCAGACCAGACTATATCATCCCCTGACCCCTGAAATTTTGGGCTAAGTTGACTTGACCTAGCCATGGCTGAAAGGAGCAGATTCACTGGAATGTCAGCAATTCCCTTGATTTTGCCTTTCATTCAAAGGCACAAGCCATCCATTAATGCAGTGCGGTGGGTGACCAAGTATACTTGGTATCAATTTCTAAATGCCATATATCTCCAAACTTGGGTTCTGACAGCACCTTAAATGCATACGTGCTGATAGATTGTTTCTACAAGATTCTGACAGATTGAAATTAAGGTATGTTTTGCTGTGTTCAAATTGCTCCAAGCAGTGGACTACCGAGCGGGAGAGGCAGGGGGGGGAGCTGCCCCCATGGCTCTTTTTAAGAGCCAGTTGAGAACATTTGTCATTGGGACACCTCTCCCGGAAGGCCCAACAGCAAAGGTGTCCCGCTGGCAGGACAATGTGTGCTGAGCAATTCCTGCCCAGCACGCTAATTGTCCTGGCAGCAGGACACATTACCTGTTCCGAATGGTAGAGGTGTCCCGCTGCCAGGACAATGTCCCAAGGAGCTCCGAGCAGCAGAGGGTCCTCACGTTGCTCTGTATCAACAGAGCATTACAATGTGAGCCATTAGGCACTGATGGGAGGGAGGGGGAATTTACTATTAGCAGGGACTTCTGTCCCTTTAGAAATGTGAATGGAAGGGAGTGATCAGAAGTGAGAAGAGTGCATAATGTTGCCTGCTTTATGAAATAATTACTATAGGGCCTCATTCCGAGTGCGGCGGTAAGGGGTTAACGGCACCGGTAAGGATGCCGGTGCCGTTAACCCTTACCGCTGCATTCCGAGGTCCCTTAGCGGGTCCCGCTAAGGCCAGCTGGTTTTACCAGCCGCCCTTAGCGGGACCCGTTAAGGGACCAGGGAGCTAATAACGGGCCCGCTATTTGCGGGCCCGTTATTAGCTCCTTCCCCATTCCATTGAGCCCTATGGGGCCTCGAATGGGAATGGGGAATGGTTTCCGGAATGGGGACTTACTGGGTCCGCAAAGGTCGGAAGGTCCCAGTAAGTCCCCATTCCGACACCACGGAGACAGGTTTGGAGGCAGCCATGGTGTTGTTAGTACCATGTCTACCTACCATCTCCAAATGACCCCCTATGTCTTTAAAACCCAAGGGGGATTTGTTTTGCTCACTTTAATTTACATGATGCTATTTTGACTTTGCATGCAGAATGGGGAGAATAAAACTAAAGCCATACTCCCATTGCTCAACATATTTCTATGACAATGTATATAGTGTATGGTTAGGTTACTATGAAAGGCTAGTTTATTATGTAATGTGGTTTGCTTCCAAGGCATTGCTATAAATAATTAAAGCACATGAAATTAAAAGCAAAACCTTAATAAATATCTATATCAACTAAACCTGGAAAGATGTGCGTGGTCGCTTAAATTGTCTGCATCCCAGTTTCACCATTTGACCAAGTATGTGATCCTGAGCAAATCATTTAATCACATTGGGCCTCATTACGACCCAGGCGGTAAGGGGTTAACGGCAGCGTTAACAGCGCCGACCCTTACCGCCTGAGTACGAGGTCCCTTAGCGCCATGGCGCTTTTAACACCTGCTTTTAGCAGATGTTAAAATCCATGGCGCTAAGGGACCATGGAGTTAATTACGCCACCGTAATTTACGGTGGCGTAATTAACGCCTTCCCCACTCCCATTATGCCCTATGGGGCAAAAATGGGAATGGGGAAGGGTAAATGGGGATTGGGGACTTACCGCCCCGCCAAGGTCGGAATGGGGCGGTAAGTCCGCCAACCACCATGGCGTAAACATAGTTTACGCCATGGTGGTAAAGTCACGGCCCAGGCGGTAACTTACCGCCTGGGTCGTAATGAGGCCCATTGTGCCTTATCTGCAGCTCTGTAAGTGACTCTGATTCCCTTCAAAGCTTATGTTAATGTATCATGGTATAATGATGGAAAAGCCTAATGACTATAGAGATGCTCCACATATAACAATAGTGCAATTTAGGTTTTTTGCACCACAAAGTTATTTGTCACTTTGCTCATTCATGGCAAGTTATTCTAAAGTCACTTCCATGTCCTTTTCTGTGAAGTCACTTCTGTTGGTGCAATCCATATAATTATTAGGAAGTTTGCATGTATTTTGCCTCAGAGGGCTTGGACAGAGCTCTAATAGATGAGTTTCCTGCATCTGGAATGATTCTGCAGTTTTATTTTTGTTGTTGTGTGTTAAAATGCCATCTTCCACTAATCTTACCAAAAAAGTCGATTGGGCCAGTGGTGGGCACCAATGAGACCATGCAGAATTCCACACATTGCTTTTCGTTGCTCACCCCCCTTCCCTCTGCCCCCCCACACTCCTGCAACACCCAGTTCAGCACCCTGGCTGCTGACGTTGAGTCAGGCCAGCCAGGGTGAGGGACTGAGCCATGCAGGGCATCCCGGACCTGGATGTGTTCCAGCGCGGCTGCCAGGCATCTCAGCATTATGTAATGAGACAGCGCAAGCCTTGCTGGGCACCCTAGCTAGGCTCGTACTGTCCAATTACATAATTTATGATTGTGGCCCCCCTGCCCTCCCTCCAAAAGATGGGGGGGGACAAAAAGGCATGCCACAGAAGTTGAGGTGACAAAACCCCCTGTCCCCCCTTATAAATACGCCCATGCTTCAACATGCTCTGTGCGGCCCATCCTTTGAATATATAATAGGGAAAAGAAACACACACCCCTACGTACCAAGGTAGGGGGACTAAGGTAGGGGGAGCTAAGAGTTAATCACATCCAAATAGCAAGATCTGTTTGCATAGGTGCTTACACATGATTTGTGAATTCAACGTGGCCAAAATTACAATTCTCCAATTGTGCTAGTGTCCCTAAAAAAAGCACAGGACTCCAAAAGAAAGCATGTGATAAAAGTGTGAAGCAGAGCAGGCACAGGATCGGAAGGAACGGATGTGGATTATCCAGCACAAGCCACAATTTTACATCATTAATCAAGGGTAGCAAGCAAACCCACGTGGGGTGTGCGGTATGTGCCATTGCATTGCAGCGTTCTTTTTTTTTGTTTGCATTATGCTCAGGACGCTTATTCTTTGGGGAGAGCTCACTGCTGAGTCTATTTATCAGTGAGCACAGATCCCGCTTGATTTGGCATTTTGTTTAACTTGCTGAGCTCAGATTTACATGTAATTTCATTATGTTTAGGCACGGTGACTCTAGTAAGGTGGTCTAATGCCAGGGTCACTGTTCTATCCAGCGTGTGTGTAGAGTCCTATCTAGAAGATGTGTGTGTGTGTGTGTGTGTAAGTCACGTGCATAGGGGGTCAGCTCTGTGGAGGAGACCCACCGTGGAGTTTGTTTGTGGTTGTGCTATTAGGATATGTTTCATCTAACGGTATTGTGTGTTTGCATGCACTCTCATGATCACTTTTGTCCAGCAGTGGTGAGTGGATGTGTGCATTTTCAAGTGTCCTTTCTAAAAGTAGAGAGTGAAGGAGAGAGTATGTGTTGTGTGTGTAAGCTGTCTCCCAGTGATGTTTGATGTGTGCGTGTGTGTGTGTGTGTGCTTGCACATTAGAGGGCCCTATCTAGCAGTGTGTTTGAGAGGGAGTGAGCATACTCTAAGGAGTGCAATGCAGCGGGTGCTTGAGTATGAAAAAGGTGAGTTAAGGTAGTGGGGTGAGAGGGACAATGCAGCAAGATAGTTTTGCTGTTTTGTTTGGTGCATGCAGATCAGAAGGGAGGGAGTTAGGGTAGTGGGGTGACTCACTATTAGCATTTTCAATGGAAATGCTAATAGTAAGTCTGCCTTACTATTTAAGGCTGGATCCCACAGGGACACACAAGTGTACTGTACCCGGGCTGCACCCTGCCATAAGCATTTTCATTAATTTTGTTTTTGTTCCCTGGACTCTGGAGCCACCCGGAAACGTAATGAAAGAAACACGTTGTGTTTGTTTCATTTAAGTTTCCTGGGCTCCACAGACCAGAGAATCAAACAAACCAAATGAAAATGCTGGTGTGTCCCTGTGGGCTCCAGCAAGGACTCATCAGACAGCTCACTGGCCCTTGTGGTGTGCAGGGGTTGTGAGCAGCCAGGGCTCATGAACAAGGAAGAGGACATTCTTCCATTTGATTGCTGCTTCTGGGTTTGGCGTTTCTCTGCACTTCTCAGATGGGTACTTGCAGGTGTCCACATTTCGGGAGTGGGGATCTAATCCTTCAAAAGTTTGGGAGAGGGGTTAATTTGGGAGTCTGTGGGGGGCAAACCTACTTGTGTGGGGGCATCTCACTTCTTTTACACATTCTAATGAGACCATTCTCGTGTAATTTCAATCTTCCAAGAGGGTACACCTCATCCTCACAGTAGTCCTTAAGGGCCCGATTCATGGAAATATTTGCGCGAGAATTAGGGTACTTGCACGACAAACTGCACGCAAATATGCGTTTGTCAATTTATGGAATCAAAAGCGCTGTACTTTTCCAGGACTTGCGTGGAGTTTGCGCAGGCTTGGTACATCTCTGCGAGCCGTCGGGCGCCTTACGTGAGACAGCAAGCAGACCATGGGCAAGGCCTGCGCAGAGGGTAGTGGGCGGAACACAGAAAATGGGAAAGAACATGAAAAAGTGGGTGTTACAAGGGACAGCCCGCAGGCAGTCCCTTGGACGCCTACACTTGGATGCCACGAAAGGTATTCTTGGATTTGTGGGTGCAACCTCTCGGTAGGGATTTGGCCATGCAAGTCCTTCATACTATCCGTCATCCGAAGACAGGCTTACAGGCACTTACGCATGGAATCGCAGCGCGATGATAACATTGAAAGTCGGAAAATGGGGTAGGTGCACGCTGGCGAGGTTCTAATCGGGCTTGGGGGTGCGCGCATGCAGTTTAGCAGGATGCAGGAATGGTTTACGGGGGTTCTCACACAGATTTCCAGTGGAATTCTCCAGTATATTTTCTATTCTCAGTAAGAGTTGCATAAGTTGTATAGCACACATATGAGTGTACAACTATATACAAGTGTACTAGATGACTGTATTATATGAAGGTATGCATGCACTATATGAGCGCATGTGCTGTATGCGTAGAGGTACCTTGCCAGCCAGTCCACTCTGCAGTCACCTCAATCATACAGCAGCAGTCATACACCACCCTTGAAACGGCCTCTCCTTGAACACATAAGTCGAGGCATTTACAGATGGCAGTTGCATTTCCCTGCAAGTTAACCTTATAAGTTACTGTGTTCTTATGCGGAAGAAAGACTAATGGCACGATTCATAGAAAAAGCGCAAATTCACGACAAAGTTCTTAGCGCATACAACTTTGCACCTACTTGCACAGCAACTTTTTTTGTGCATTCTGAGTATTCATGGATTCCAAAACGCAAAGTAATTCGAGGCACAAAGAAAATCGAGTTGCGCCCGGAACACCACAACTTGCCCCAGGCAAACCAAAAACAGCGACAAACAAAAACCTTTGCACCAACCTTTCACCACCATCCAGCTCCCCGACGATACTGCCGGCCATCCCCCATTACCCAAATCAGCACCCCACTAATCTGCATTCCACTCTTGGTAACTCAAGGCAGCACCCGGCTGATCTGTGTACAAAGCTCTGTAATTCAAGGCGGCACCCTGCTAATCTGCATACGATCACCCCTAACGCCAAGCTGCACCTCAACTGTGTGCCATTACCTCTAAATTGCTATATAAACGTTACCTCTGCACATCGGTTCCAATGCTCTTGGAGCTTTGTGCCGGCTATCATGTAGCGGTAAGATCACAAGGGTTGCATGTGACTTTTCCTGACGTGAAGATGCACGTTGGAATCCATGAATTTGGTTGAGTTTGAGGTTGACTGAGCATGCGATTTCTTTGCGTGACCTGCCCCTCAACATGGCCACGTTATTCCTTGTTCTTCCTCATTTTGTGGAGAGAATGGGGAATATGCATGTTCCGTTCCCTATTTATTTCTTTGCGTAGGCCTGTCCCATACTTTGGGCCTCATTACAACTCAGGCGGTAAGGGTTTTACGGCGCCGTAAACAGCGCCGACCCTTACCGCCTGAGTACGAGGTCCCTTAGCGCCATGGCGGATTTAACACCTGCTTTTAGCAGGTGTTAAAATCCATGGCGCTAAGGGACCATGGAGTTAATTACGCCACCGTAATTTACGGTGGCGTAATTAACGCCTTCCCCACTCCCATTATGCCCTATGGGGCAAAAATGGGAATGGGGAAGGGTAAATGGGGATTGGGGACTTACCGCCCCGCCGACCTCGGAATGGGGCGGTAAGTCCGCCTACCACCATGGCGTAAACATAGTTTACGCCATGGTGGTAAAGTCACGGCCCAGGCGGTAACTTAACGCCTGGGTCGTAATGAGGCCCTTTGTGTAGAGATTCGGGCAAAGCGCTCGACTGCACGCAAAGACGTGATGGACCTGCACAAAGTCCCAGAAAGACACGCAAAGTCAATCCATGAATCAGTGAAAGTGTGGCATGCTGAAAATTGCACAAAGTCACTTTTCAGCATGCACAGAATTCAATGAATCAGGCCCTAAAGTCCTAATTGATATCCAGTTAAAAATTCGAATGCACAATTTCGAATGCATTAATGTGGGAAAAAAAATGTAGAAATTCTTTTTTCGAATATATCTTTTTTTTATGTTATAGTTTTTTTTGGGTTTAGTTAGTAAAAAAAGGGTCAATTGAAAAAAAACGGGTTTGGTGGGGAACTCCCCACATTAAAAAAAAAAAAAAAGAAAATTCAACATTTCTTTTCCGACATTTTTCATTCGACATTAAGGCATTCGAAATTATTACATTCGAAAATGTCACTATAAACCGTCCTAATTCATGGAACATTTAGCATGGTGCAAAGTGACTTTGCTCCGCAGAAATACACTTTACACCATTCTGTGAATTAGGACTGGTTCAACATGTTTGTTGGCAGTGCAAAGTCACATTGCACCACGCTAAACGCTCCATAAATTAGGCCCTAAGAATCGTTAACGATGGTTTTTAGGAAAGGCTTTGCTCTTTATGGCCGTTGTTCCAAAACAAATTAAGTACCTGTTCTTTATGTTTGTTTGTAAAGGAGCATGCAAACTATCAAACTTCAATTGTTTCAAAACACATTTTATGCACAGTTATTGGAACTTTTTATTTATTAACTCACTATTACCTCTAACTCTCAGATTTGAGTTACACCTAAAAATCATTGTGAAGTTCAAGTACAATCTGTATTGGCTGACCAAAGCTAAGCCACATCAAGTGTGCCACCACGTGATATAATGTTAACTTGTGCGGTTTTTACTTGAAAACATTTCCCTAGCAAGGTCTTCAGCCAATTCCTATCTTAGGTCCCCAGGATTGTGATGGGGGAGTTTGAATCCCCAAATATTGCAATCAGTAGTTAGGCAAAGCAGGTATTCTTCAGTCTCAGAAGATCCCACCAACGTCCCACTCTTTCAAAGTAACTGGCAATGCTTTATAAACATGACCTGTGTACATTTAGGGCTAGGGACATTGGCAATCGAAACTGGCTGCTATGCGATGACCACCCTTCTTTTTCTACTCTGTTACCTTTCCCTATTTTGTGAACACCCCTAAACCACGACTCCAGTACCTGAAAAGAAGTTTCTCTTAGGAAAGGGTTCCACACTCTTAAGCTCAATGGCTATCTAGCAGCCATGCCCAGATGTGGTCATTCCTGCTGTGCTGTGTTCCTTCTAGTCTGGACCTGGCCTCTCAGTGAACATATGCTCGTTCCAGCAACTCTCAATTAACCTTTAATGACTCACCACACTCTACCCAAAATGATCGTCTCCTGGAGATAAGCTTCATATTCAATGAACATCAAAAATGGTGTGAACATTCGGTCTGCAAAGTTCATCTATTGAATTAAAAAAAGGAAAGTGTGGGCTGCCTGGAACCAAGTCAACATTTCCAGGCCTTATGACAAGCACGTTTTAGAATCAGATGTAACCAGATTTAACTACAGATGCCTTCTGCACAAATAAAGTCGCATCTCTGAATATTAAATCTATACTGGACTTGCAATATAAATAGCCATTAAAATACAACTACATCCCAATTGAGAGAGGAATAGACCTTTTGGTGCTTAAGATCCATCAGATTCTGGACTGGCTGTAGTATCAGATGACAAAACTAAAGTCCCTTCAAGGTGAATACAATGTTTCACTGCTCATGCCACTACTATGATTTACAAGGCGTTTAAGACCTTGGTACATTATGTTGCTCCTGTCGGAAGGTAGCGCCCCCTACAATTGTTGGCCACATGTTCCTGATATTTGGATTGCACATTTGTAAAGAAACAAAAGGAGCAGAGTTTTGCAGTAGTAAGCCTTGTGCCAGGCCACAGGTCAGCCTCGTCTACTGTCTTCATTTGTGACCCCGAGTTTATCATGAATTCTATCAAACTTAAGCAAGAATTTGATGAAGCAGAAAACCACTGCTATCTAGCACTTGCGCAATGAGCGAAAGATCTAGTGGACTTGGACAAATAGATCAAGAAATGTAATGATCTCAAATTATGTTCCAAAAACTTGAAATTAGACAAACATGGTAACAAACATGGTAAAGTTGACAAATTAACATATTTAGCAGATGGGTTCTGCATTAAATTCCTCAAATGATGTGACAGTACAAACCTGAGAAGGTCATACAATGACAGCAAGATGTAATGGGCCTCATTCCGATGTTGGCGGTAAGTATTGTTTTTTACCGGCATGGCGGAAAGAGCGAGTCCGATCTGGTTCCACGCCTCTATTTACAGGCTATTCCGACCTCGCGGACACGAGCTTTCCGCCATGCCGGTAAATCCCCTAGCGGCATACCGCTAAAGGGCCCGTTAAACCCCTTAGCGGCATGAAGCGAGATGTTCTTTACAACACCGCCATCGAAGCTTCGCCGTCCGTAATTAGCGGTGACCGTAATTTACGGATACCGTAAATTACGGTCACCGCTAAATAACGGATACGGAAATTACATCATCGCACAGGAACGGGAAGGAGCGCAGCGCCCATCTTTAAAAACACAATCCATTGCCACCCTCTTCATACAGGACCCGGAGGCATATTTGGATCGGGAAAATAGCCATTAGAGACCAGCATCATGCCGAAAGCACTGAAAAAGGGTGCCGCCCGCATAAGGAAATAGTGCTTTACACAGGACGAGCTCCAGGTCCTGGTGGACACTCTGCACGAACATGCTGAGATAGTATTCAGCAGTGACATGCATAGGCCCACCGTCGTCAGGAAGAAGGAGTTCTGGGACTTGGTTGCACAGAGGGTGAGCGCCGTAGGAAACACCCCCCGCACCACGAAGGACTGCAGGAAACGGTGGGATGACCTCCGTCTCAGGGTGCGGGCCTTCCTATCGGCCAACCGAAGTCAGGCCCTGGAGACAGGAGGAGGCCCAGCTTCTCCCATCAAGATGATGCCCTGGGAGCAAACGTGTGCGGACATGATGGGCACAGAAGCCATAGAAGGGGTTGGCGAAATGAAGTGCGGTGCTCCGTCATCCGCTGATGGAGATGAGTGTCATGAGTCAAGAGAGTAAATGCATTCCTAAGGTAAGGCACCGCCAAGGACTGGGCAAGCTGTCACATCATGTATGGGAACCCCCCCCCCCAATGAAATCATGCCCTAACAAGTGGGACCCAGGCTGATGTCAGGTGCAAGGCTGCAACCCATATTGGCCATACCACACAAAGAGGCTGTCAATGTGAGTCACCACAGTACTCCGCCAACATGAGTGACCCAGACATCTGCATGCATTTTCCATCCAAGCCCAGATCACTGTCCCACTCACCACCCAAATGTCAACAAAACGCTGCAATCCCATTGTTATACCATAGGCTTGAAGAAATGCTGACCCCCAAATCATTGCTCATGCCGTCTCTCTCTTCCCCCCACAGGCAGCGGGCATGAAAGTGAGGACCAGGAAGCCACCCAGCCCAGTACCTCCAGAGGCAAAGCCAGGGGACACCGTATACCTGCAAGCAGGAAGAAAACACAGGCAACACCACCTGCTCCAGCAACCCCCATGGAGGGTGCACAACCCCCACCCGCACCCTTACCCATGCCTGCAGTGCCGCCAGAGACATGCCCCACGGTGCACTCTGAGGAGTCCAGTGTGGCAGGGGAGAATGCTGCCATGTGCCTCCTCGATGTGCCAGATAGCCCAACATTAATTTCCGTGTCCAGCGTGGAGGACCCCAATGACACTGGACATAGCCCAGACACTCCATCATACAGCCAGGTGGCACACAGCGACTCCGGGGAGAGTGACACCCCAGGGCTCATAGGCCAAGGAGTACCACCTGCCTGTCCTGGATCCACCTCCCCTGCAGAAAGTCCCGAAAGGGCTGCAGGCACTATACCAAGCCTGCCAAGCACATCAGCCACACGGGCCATGGATGCAGTGCGCTCCCAGCACCTCACGGGCCTGATTGAGGACTTAATCAGGGACAACCGCGAATCTAGGTCAGAGTGGCACAATGACCTTCAGGCTCTAGGCGAGGTGATCAATGCGAGCACAAACCAGCTCTGTGAGGTGTTGGGCCGGATCGCAGATGCCCTAGAGGCAGCACCCCCAGACCACAGCACCAGTGGGAGTACCCACCCTCCCAAAGCTCCTCCACGCAGACCAGCCCTGTCCGTCGGTCACTGCGTACATTGCGCCACCACAACATGGATCCCACTGGCTCTGGAAGTGCACATTGACCATACTGCCACACACATGTGGCCTCTGTTGCACTGATGGGACTATTGTGGGGTTGTTGTGGGGGGAAGTGAAGGGGGTGAGGGTGTGTGTGGGAGTTGGGGGGGAGAGGGAGGAGGGTGAGGGTGTGTGTGGGAGTTGGGGGTGAGGGGGAGGGGGGTGCGTTTGTGTGTGGGAGTTGGGGGTGTGTGGGGGGTTAGGGTGGAGGTTTTGTTGTACAAGTTTCTACATTATTATTCAATACACTGGTTGAACAGAGTGGACATTGATCATTGTGCATGTGTCTTTTAATGTCGCACAGTGCATGGTGTACATGTATCCCCACACACAGTGCCCAATGTCCTGTCATCCTCACACCCTCAACTGACTTAGAAGTCAGAAATATTGTCTGATCAATGATTGCCGCTCGGAACGTCCCTCCTGTGCATCGGCACCGTGATGCTGTCCTGCCATTCCTTCCTCCTCCCCCTCATCATCATCTGGTGGTAGCAGTTCCACGTCAGGGGGCAGTGGCACGTTCCGACGGATGCACATGTTGTGCAGCATTACACATGCCATGGTGATCTTGGACACCTTCTCGTGGCTGTAGATGAGTGCCCCACCCGACCGGCTGAGGCAACGAAATCGTGCCTTCAACAGGCCGAAGGTCTGCTCTATCTCCACCCGTGTACGGGTATGGGATCTATTGTAGTCCTCCTCGTGCCTGTTCTGTGGGTTGCGGACCGGGGTCATGAGCCACGGCTTCAAAGGGTAGCCAGCATCACCTGCATGAGAGTGGAATGAAGGTAAGTGTTTGTGCATTCATGGTGGAGAATTGTACTAGTGTTACATGGCCGCAGGTGATTACTGGCCATACACACATGTCCCAGGATACAGTCACCCCATTACTGGACCGGCTATGTGTCATGTGCAATGGAATGATGGAGGGGGTAGCTTCTCCCTGATGGGTCATGGTGTGCACTCACGTCTTGTTGCATGTGCATCGTACATGCATGCAGCAGTGTTGGACTGCATTCATTGATGTCTTGCGCAAGACTTGGTGAAAGGGGGTGTTGGCTGTAGTTGGTAGCATACTCGTCATTCTGCACGGATCCCTACCATGGTGACTTGCAGCAATCCTATGGGGGTGCAGGACCAGTGACACGCTGTAGGATCCCTATTAGACTCACTTCTATGCACTCCCAGGGATGACTGTCCTGTGTGTTGAGATGCAGGAGTTAGCGACATGGTGCTATTGCACTGCATGGTGCAGGATGCCGCTACGGTGTGTAAGGTCCGCCGATGAGTGGTGCATGTGTTGTGGTATCTGGCCAGGTTTCCTGTTAGTCGTGTAGTGTTAGGTGTCGGCTCAAATTCATCACTGTGTGGTTATGTGGTCATGTGCCGTGTCACTTGCCTTGGGGCACAGTGTGCTGTGAGGTGAACATTGTGCACTGGCGTGGACATTCCCACCCAGGTGGAGTATGCATCCCCCCCTTTCCCACCCAGGTGGAGTATGCATCCCCCCCCTCTCCCACCCAGGTGGAGTATGCATCCCCCCCCTTTCCCACCCAGGTGGAGTATGCAGACAACCTACTCACAGCCCCAATGCACTGCCATGGCCCATTCAGGTTACTCACCAAGCAGCCAGGCACGTCGTCCAGCATGTCGCTCCATGTAGCGTGGTAGTGTTGAGTTCCGCAGGACCAAGGAGTCATGAGTTGATCCGGGGTATCGGGCATTGCAATGTGTGATGGCTTTACTGGCATTACACACCATCTGGACGTTGATGGAGTGGTATTGCTTGTGTTTGCGATACGGCACCTCCATGGCGTGCGGGACCACCAATTCAACGTGGGTACAGTCGAGGGCACCTATGCAATTTGGCATGCCTGCCAGTGCATGGAAGGCAACTTTGGTGTCATATATCTCCTGGGGAGTCTGGGGTAGGGATATGTAGTCCCTTGTGTGGTTGAGGAGGGCATCCAGCACTTGGTTGAGTATCCGGGAAAATATGGGCTGTGAAATGCCATGCATGTGCCCCACTGTATGCTGGTAGGTGCCTGTGGCAAGGAAGTGGAGCACAGACACTACCTTCAGTAGAGGGGAGATGGCAGTGCTGATTTCTATGCGGCTCACTATATCGTCATGTATCAGGTCCACTATGGTGGTAATGGTGTCCCGGTCAAGCCGGTACAGGGTGTGGATCTGCTCTGGTGTGTGGTTGAAGGGGGTGGCTCTGATGCAGGGTTTGGGGGCTGCCGGCGTGGTAATGGTGGCTGCACCAGTAGGGCATGCTGGGCCTGTCTCACCCTCCTTCTCCTCCTGTGTATCCTCTGTGGTGGGGGCTGTGGTTGTTGTTGTTGCTGTTGTTGTAGTTGCTGCCTTGCGATCAGGACCTCCAGCTCCAGGAATGCTGCTACAATTGGTATCATCTTGGTGTGGGAGGGGGTGTGGTGTGTGGGTGTGCTCCTTTTGTGCTGTGCCAGACTTCATTGCCTCCATCTGTGCTGATTGAGTGCACCTGTTCCTCTTGGAAACACTGCTCAGGGTTCTTTACACCTTCTCGGCGATGCCGGTATTTACTCCATGGCGGTAGGGTACTTTGCGGTCTTGTGGAGGCCGTTTTTTCCATGTCCGCTTTACTTGCGATCAGCTCCGGTTTACGCCATGCCGCTATTCCGGCATGGCGTGTCGGGTGCGCGCCACAAAACCGCTATTTACGGCTTCGTACTTTACGGCGCCGTAAATAACAGTCTGGTGGGTCAGAATGGGCCATAACGGGAAATGATGCCGGTAGTCCTTTACCGGCATCATTTTTCCCTTACCACCCAACTCGGAATGACCCCCAATGTCTTCTTACCACTGGTACCTGATATGTTAAAAAAGAAAAAAAAAAGATGAAACCCCAACAGAAAAGTGTGTAAATGGGCCCACAAAGGGGGAGAAGAGGAACTATCCATGTTTACCTCTGTACTATTATCCAACAGGAAAATCATATTATACCCTCTTGATCGTATGTATATATATATTTATATTGGCCTACGCCAAGTTGCTCTGCGAGGATATCTGCGTTGCAAGGTCCTGACCTTAGATCTGTGTAAGCCACCATTTTAGGTTCATCCGGCATTTTAGATTCTTATCCTAAAGTCACTCTGTGTTCTAAGATGGTGGACAATATCGTTTTTGAATGTAACATGGCTGTCTTGACCTATGTGTACAAGTTAATGTCTAAACTGCCTGCAGGCCAAATGTTAGGGTCATGTACTGAGACCTTGCCCTCCGTTGACCTGTGTATAGAGGATTACCTGTGCCATCGATACTAATCCATGAACATATATCGTGTACAATACTGTTTGAGCATCTTATGTGAACACTTGTTTAACTATATTGTATGAAGATATGTGCAAAGGCTCAACGTGAAATCCGAAGACACACTGTTGCTATTGTAACTTGTTGGCGAATGTATTAAGGATAACTCCGAAATGTATGGATGCATAAATTAGGAACGAACTCGGCACGAACCCTAGATCCAAGATTCATTAACCTTCAAGTGGGTTGGACATCATGTTTTGGAGTGTATAAAAGGTGAGACTATTCTGATGTACAGTCCCACTCACTGAGCACACCGAACAGGGCTGGTTTTCGCTGTGTTGTACTGAGGGCCTGATAGCTATCTGTTTCTTTGTCCTTTGAAACTGTTCAGTTGTAGAATAAAGATCTGTGTATCTTTTGAACCCGCGTTTGGTACATTTCCTTTTGGGGTACTCAGCCTCAATATCGTTTTTTGCTTTCACCGATGGCGCCCGAATAGGGACCCTCAAGATTGATGCCAGCTCGTTGAAGGTTGACGCAGCTATCGGACCAGGATTGGACAGTGTAAAAGGGGCCCTTTTCCTGAATGAGACGTGACACCTCAGAAGCGCTGCACGGCCCGATCCCTGGACGGTGAGCACGCGGTCCGAGTCGGCATCTTGACGAGGGTCCACTTATTGAGGCGGGCAGATTTGCCGAAATCACCACACACGAGGTAGAATTTGTTAGAAAAACTTTGAAATCCGATCGGACCTCCTTAGGCTTGATCAGGTGAGTCGTGACCCAATTCTTAAGTATCCTGATAATTTGTTTTGGAGCATTACACTTGCAAGTGCAATTACTGACCAGGTAACACCAGTATTCTGATATGCCTGGGAAATTGTCTGCCTGCTTCAGGGCATTATTCCGCAAGGACAGACAATCTTTGGAATTTAGCCATCCGGCGCCACAGGAGCGGTCGCCGGCTTGTACTATGTACTGTAAGCATGGCATTGGTAGTATAGTGTTTAATGATATTTGGCACAGACAAACTAGACATGCTTCCGAACTTCAGTGGCCAATCAATGGTAGTTTTGAAATCCCTCGTATTGAGTATTTAGAATCTATATTATTAAAGAAAAAGGCTAGACCTGCAGCATTTGATGTGTTACAGAATTGGAAGAAAGAAGCTTTACAGCAGCTTAAAAGTAGAGAAAAACATGCGCGCCATCATAAGACGAACGCCGAAAAAGCATTGTTATATGACCAAGATAAACAGTCTGAGTCAGCTAGGAATATGGATTGGGCTTTCTCACTTGGTATCCAGAAAATCTATTCTTCTAAAGACTTTCATGTTTCCGATGAACTTATCGATACATTGTTAAATGAACGAAGGACTGGTGCCACTGCGCCTCCTCCGTACGTTCCTCTTCCTGCCCGTTTGCCTCTTCTTGCTGTTATTCCTCCTCCCGCTCCTCTCACTGCTCCTATCGTTCCTTCTGCTGTTCCTCCTCCTCCAGTTGTTGGTCCTCCTTTCGTCGCGGCTCCTCCACCTGCTCTTCCACCTGTACCTGTTGCACCAGTAACAACAGTTGAATTTGTCTATTCTCCCTCTTCCAAGTGGTTCTATGCCGCTTGCAGTAGATCAGGGAGCGGGATCAAGGGTTGTCACTCGAAATACTGTACCTCCAGAGAAGAAACATGGGTTGATTGCATGGGCTAAGCATTGCATGAAGAGGGATGATCAAGCTAGTGTTTTTGCCACACTTTCTAATATGGACAATTTTCCTGAGAAAAATGTTTTTATTGAGGGATTAGGGATTCATTTGTGTGTAATGTGGGACAGATTAAACGATACAGATCTCCCACAAGGATTGAGGGATCTGAACACCTTAGATTTCTCTAGAGACTCTGTGGAGAGAGTACAAGAGCATGTTGAGAGTGTATTTGAGTATAGAAAGGAGTTTGAAAGGTTATAGAATGAGGATGAAGATGGAGATAGTTTGGACATTATGTATGTGCAGAAACGGTTCCTTCCTTGTTGTAAATCGATATCTGAGGAACTACGAATCTGCACGAAAGACGCGATTAGATGGATCTCAGACACATCGATAACTCCTATCGAAGTATATGACACATATAGTCAGTATACGCCTGAAATGCAGAGGAGAGTGATACAGGTCATGGTAGAATACCTAAAGGGTGAGTGTGTAAAAAGAAAGATTTGTTGTCCCGCAGAGTTATTGAGTATTTACAAGAGAGCTTTTTCATTTGACACTTCTTTGGCTGCTTTAGCTCTCGATTTAGCCCTGTTGCTTAGTAAGCGTTCAGAGTTGCCTACTTCTCAGTTGCCTATGAGAGAGGTTCCTCCGACATTCTTCCCAAAAGTTGAGATCCCCGCTAATGTTGCAGTGGGTATAGTTGCTCAGGAAATCCCTGCACACCATGTGTCACAGTTCGTTTACGTCCCGTTCTCAAGACAGGAAGTGAACACCATTAGGCAATCTATTCCCGACATTAGGAAAAATCTGACAGGGTTCTACAAAGAAATAGAGTCTGTTTTGCAATCCTCAGTATTCACTTTAAGTGATATTGACCTGTTAATTCCCGTACTCCTGCCCATAGATTTGTGGAAACAGGTTAGAACTATAGACGATGTAGCAGGGTTAAGAGATACATGGGCTAACATAATCAGACTCGATGGAGAAAGGCCAGCTGGCGAAAGACCGCCTCAGGTGATACTAACTTTGCCTGACAGAATCGTTGTGAAATTACAAATTATAATTCCCGAAAAGAGAATTATCTGGGACAAGCTTACTGCCTGTGTCCAAGGGAAGGCCGAGGGTGTTACTGAGTTCTTTAATCGGTTCGAACAAGTATTCTCGGATTTCAGTGGACAAGATTTGGGCACAGAGTCTGGGAAAAGATTATTTGTAGACTAATTTGTGCATGGATTGCTGCCTGACATCCAGTTGCAAATCATGTCTTCTGAGAGCGCTTGGCAAGCGAAGTCTCAATCAGAAGTACTGCACATGGCTCAGTATTATGAGAATCGTGTCAGTAACGAAAAGGAAAGAGTCGAAAAGAGGAAAGGAGATTTGAAGACAAAAGTATTGTTACAGCAAATTGTTAGAGGCCCTAGAGGAGGTAATTCACAAATTAGAGGTCAGTATGTTCCACAAGGAAATGTGCCCTTGGGTCCTGTAAACATTAACCACTGTGCCTATTGTAGGCAAGAGGGTCATTGGCGTGCACAATGCCCAATCCTCTGACAGAGGTCAAATAACGCATTTGGGAATATGGGTAGACGATCCAGAGGTCGCCCGGGAGTAGGGGGCCCTGGTAGAGGTCAGTTTGCACAAGATTCACAGCAACCTATTTCACAGGATAATCAGGCACCAAGTGTCGATACTAGAAACATTTTTGGCCATCCTTCTGCCGCTTACCTCTCTCAAGAACTTCCTTTTGATGACATTCTGTTTCACTAGGATTGCCCGAAGAAGGGTTTGGAACTGATGCCTATTCCGGTTAATCAGAAAGGTCCCTACATTGAAATGTTAGTCAGAAATAGGAAACATCTATTTTTGATAGATACAGGAGCACAGAAGTGTTCCATTGATCATTCTCGGGTTCCAAGCCTTCCACTGTCAGGGCAAACCAATGTTTCTGTAGGGTTTTCTGGCACACCAGTTGTCTGTGCAGTTTCTTCGCCGGTACCTATTTCTTTGGGTCCCTTTATGGACCACTGTCCATTCCTTTTGACTTCGAATTGTGGAGAGAATTTGCTGGGGTTAAATATGTTGAAGGAATTAAATGCGGTAATTCATTGTTCTTCTGATGGAGTGTTGCGGAGTGTTTGTGGGCTATTGATGACAATGATGTCGGCGTTTTGCAAATTGAGCCTGTTAAAATTGTCTTGAAACATGGAATGAAGCTGCCACATATTCCACAGTATAAGATTTCGATCGATGGTGAGCAAGCCTTGAAATGCATCGTCTCCGATTTTATTTTGTGCATCGAGGAGTGATTGAGGAAATTGCAGGTAGTTTGTGCAATAGTCCGATTTTGCCCGTGTACAAAAAAGGCGATAATGCGATTCCTTTTCGTTTCATAATTGATTTGCGTGCCATCAATAAGATCGTCACTCCACAATTTCCAATTGTGCCTGATGTGACTACGATTTTGACTATGATTCCGGCTTCAGCTACTTACTTTAGTGTTGTGGATCTAAAGAATGCTTTCTTTAGTATTCCTATACACAAGGAGAGTAGATATTTGTTCGCCTTCACCTTGGGGGATGCTCCTTCACATTTACCCGTGCACCACAAGGTTACACGGAAAGTCCTAGCATCTACAGTAGGGCTTTGAAAGAGCAGCTCGATGCCCTTGAGTTGCCCTCTACTTGTACACTGCTTCAATATGTTGATGACTTGCTTTTAGCTGCCGACTCAGAAAGTGCTTGTAAGGAGTGCACTGTGTTGTTACTTATTCACCAGGCTAAACACGGACATAAAGCTTTGCAAAAAAATATCAATATTGTTGCCAGGAGGTCGCCTATCTAGGCTATCTCCTGTCAAAGGAGGGAAGAAGATGACGCCTGATCGGATAAAACTAATTTCTAGCATGTCTGTCCCAAATACACAGAAAGAAGTCAGAGCCTTGATAGGAATGGCTTCTTACTGTAGGCAGTGGATCCCCAACTTTTCGTTAACGATTAAGCCGATGTTGGCTCTGACGAAAAAGGGCTTTTCTTCGCCATTGCCGTTGAACATGGAGCACCAGTGTGCATTTGATTTGCTCAAGACTTCATTGTGCTCGGCACCGGTTTTGGGCACACCAAATTATGAAAAGGCCTTTGTGTTGTTTGTGCAAGAATGTGATGGATGTGCTTTGGCTGCATTAACACAACAATATGGAGGGATGAATAGGCCATGCGGTTACCTTTCCTCCGCCCTCGATCCTGTAGCATGCACTTTGCCAAGATGTTTGCAAGCTGTCGCTGCTGCTGCTGCATCTGTAAAACAGACTAGGGGATGGTCCTAGGCCATGCTTTAAACCTGATGGTACCTCACTCTGTAGATGTTCTACTGAACAGAACTCAAACGCAATACCTCACTTCCGCACGGTTGACGAGATATGAATTAATCTTGTTTGCACCACACATACAAATTAAGAGGTGTTGTGTTCTTAATCCGGCTGAACTTTTACCTTTCCCGCAAGGTACTGCTTGCAGTGACGAAGAGTCGCATGACTGCCTTTACACTACCGAACACGAGACAAAGGGTAGAATTGATCTAAAAGATACTCCTTTGAGCAGTCCACAAGGGGAGCTGTTTTGCGATGGCTCCTGCTTCAAACTTCCGGATGGTACATCCACAGCTGTTTATGCAATCACTACAATGAGCACGATTGTGGAAACCAAGAGAATCACGCATAACTCCGCGCAGGCCGCAGAGATTATAGCTTTGACCCAAGCTTGCAAACTTTCCAAAGGGCTTACTGTGAATATATACACTGATAGTCAGTATGCCTTTGGGGTGGTTCACAACTTTGGGAGACTTTGGTCAGAAAGAGGGTTCTTAACTTCACATGGTACAAAGATCCAGCATGGCTCCCTGATAGTACGTCTACTCTCAGCGCTTGCACTCCCTACACAGCTGGCTATTGTAAAATGTGCAGTGCATCAAAAGATTGTAGATGATGTAGGAAAAGGGAACGCTTTTGCTGATCAGATAGCTAAACAGACTGCCACTGATCTCTCTTCAGACATGTATACTTCGAGTGAAGCCACAAATGCCTGTACTATGGATGAGGGTATCCAAGCCGATGCCACATTAGAAGAGTCTAAGAAGTGGGCTGAGGGCTTGGGGAAACTTGATGATGATGGGTGTTGGGTGGACAGAGTTGAAGCGAAATGGCTAGTTCCCGACGCGTACATTATGATGATGGTTGTTATGGCTCATGGTCCCACACATATATGTGAATGCAAAATCACAAAAATGTTGGAAAAAGTATGGGTAAACGACAAAATCTCTACGGTAGCTGAACGCTTTGTTCAAGGCTGCATGATCTGTATACAGCATAATGTGGGAAAGGGAACATCAACTCCGAGGGGAAGTTTTGGTCCACCTTCTGTCCCTGTTGAGGTTATACACTTTGATTTTATTGAAATGGAACGATGTAACAACCTGAAGTACGTGCTAGTTGTCATCTGTGCTTTCAGCAAATGGGTTGAGGCTTTCCCTGTTAAAGACGCTACAGCCATGACTACTGCAAAGACTATGTTAAAAGAATACTTCCCAAGGTTCGGGCTACCAAGAGTCATCTGGTTGGACAATGGTCCACATTTTATCCCTTCAGATATGCGCGGGATTACAGATCGATAAACGGTTACATTCAGCCAGACACGCTCAGAGTGCCGGACTAGTAGAAAGACACAACGGCATCATCAAAAACAAGCTTGCTAAAACGTGTGCCGCCACCAAACTAAAATGGCCGGAAGCCTTACCGATTGTGTTGTTATCAATGCGTACAACCCCGCATACTAAGACTGGGCTCTCTCCCTTTGAGGTTATGGGGAGGCCTGCTAATATCTGGAACCTTCCAAAATGTTGTTCCTTGAGAAATGTTGAAAATGTACTTCTTTCAGATTACTGTAGCTAGTTGACTAAAAACTTGTATTTAATTTATCACCAGGTGCGAGAGGCTTTACCTGTACGATACGAGGGCCCCGGTCACAGCATACGACCTGGGGAGTGGGTCCTCACAAAATCCTTCGAGCCATCATCCTGCCTTGCACCTCGTTGGCGGGCCCCCTTCCAGGTCCTACTGGTCACACAGACGACGGTGCGGGTGTCAGGACGGAAAAACTGGATCCAAGCGACACACACCAAGAAAATTCCACACCCAGTGCCATACGATACAGAAGAAGCAGAACCCCCCACCAGTACTGCAATCAACGATCCCGAAGCAGTAACTAGCATCGAAAGTGTGTCAGGGATTCTCCTTGATCCTGTGAGGTCTGGGGAAACAGCCATTCCACCCCCACACTATCCAACCGTTTTGGTTTCCAGAGGCGATCCTCAATTGTGCCTCTCATCTTACTTCCGTTCACTTGCCGTTTCCAGTGGGAAGTGACGACACGTTGTTCACGGATCAATCAGTACCAAGGATCAAAAGGTACGATCTACGTCCAAGGAAATAGACTTACGGCACGGTTCGGCTGTGCACTCGGAGAAGAAGAAAGTCATCAAGGGCTTGCTTTAGGCCCAATCAATGGTTTGAAAAAGGGGATTCTGTTGGCTAGGGTTTGTGGAAGGACTAGGAAGTGCTCGGCCTGGAGGTCGCCAGCTAAAAACATTGGTGTTTTTCGTTTGAAGACTACAATGCCTGCAACCGCTTCCGCTCGTATGGAAAAGAGAAAAGACTGTGTGACCAGTTACGGAAATGAACATTTAGTTATGTGGGCCCCGAAAACGTACTGCTGTTTTGTGATAATGTTAATTGGTTTTATAATCGTCATTGTTTTAGGATTCTGGTATCTAGAAGAAGTATATCCGCTTGAGAATTTGTTGCCGACTGAAAATGTACCTACTGTTTCTACTCCTTTCGTGCATCTGCACACTCTATCCCCTAGGGACTCTCAGCACAGACATAGATATCACAACAACACATTATTACTTATCATGAATGCTACACATGCCATCTTTAATAAGTCCAACTGTTGGGTCTGTTCACATTTACCGCAACATGGAGATAAAGGGCAAGGTTGGTATATTCCTCCTTTACCTTTGACAACTGCATGCTATGCTTCTCTTAGAGCACTATTCTTTGGTCGCTGGAACGATAGCATCTCAGGGAACTTTGATGGGACTAATTTGAATCAGTTTGAGAAACGTGTTCTGACTCCCCTGGGATGCTCGCTCTTTGCAAATAGGAGTAAGCTTAATGTTGCTTCTATTAGGCCTTCTGATAGACTGTCTCATCCTTTTCAATCCTTAATTTCTTTTAAAATGGCTCCTATAGGCAATAAGGATGGCGCGCCTCCTTCCTACACTGTTTACCATAGCCCCTAGTCAGTGTGCCTCATTACGAGGTGGGCGGTAAGGGATTACCGGCACTGGTAAGGGCACCGGTGACGGTAATCCCTTACTGCCCTACTACGAGTTCCCATTGCGGGTCCTCCCTTAACACCTGGTTTTACCAGGCGTTAAGGACGGGAGTGCAAAGGGACTTTGGAGCTAATAACGATACCGCAATTTGCGGTACCGTTATTAGCGGCTTCCCCATTCCCATTGAGCCCTATGGGGGCTCAAATGGGAATGGGGAAGGGCCCTGGTGAATGGGGAATTACCGCCCCCGCCAACCTTGGAAAGGGGCGGTAAGAGCTTCATTCACCAGGGCGGAGTCAGTGAGGTTTTGGAGGCAGCCATGGCGCTAATAGCGCCATGGTACTCCAACCTCGTAATGACCCCCAGTTTCTTTCTGTATACAGAGGAATGGTACTAAGTCAATGGGTGATTTTAAAGGTTGCGCCAATGTTGCGAATTTGACTGGGGAAGACAGATCTTTCTAAGTAGGCGAACCTGTCTACTTTGTTTGTGGTAATGTAGCATTACCATGGTTACCCAGGGATTGGCAGGGAACTTGTTATTTAGGGATCCTGTTAACCAGGGTATTCATAGCCAGTACTGTAGAGGTTTCAAAGTCTCATCCACGGCGGGAGGAGAATGGTGACACGCCAGCACAAGTTCTGGGAGACGTAGCGAAATCCTTTGTGCCATATTGGGGACAAATAATGAACTCTGAGGATATCAGGAGACTAGCGAGAGTACCGGAGAGAACCATCAACTGGACCACTGACATACTCTATAACATGACTTTAGAACAGAAAGCAATAAGGTTAGTAGCACTTCAGAACCAGATGGCATTAGATGTCATCCTGGCTGAACGTGGAGGGGTATGTAAATTAGTGGGGTCCGCTGCTTGCTGTGTTTTCGTGCCAGATTCCTCCCCAACTATCTTCAAGGCAATACAGAATCTGCATGTGTTAAGTTCAGAAGTGCATGTTCCCTGGGGAAACTGGAATCTTAGCGCTTGGTTCTGGGACTTTTTGCTATCTTGGGGTTGGAAGGTACTTTCGGTCTTGCTGATCATTTTGGGAATTCTGTTGTTTGTTTGTTGTTGTATACAATGTCATGCTGGAATATGTTCGATGCTAGGGGGATGTTGCGCACAGGCGATGGGTACATTAGGACCCAAGGTATACACCCCAGACAAGAACTCCAATGAATATGTGTTGAAAGACATTTTAGTAACTGATCTAATGGCAATAGACATCTCCGATGGTGATTCAGGGTGTATGGACGTTGAGACGTGGAGTCATTCGTAAAGTGATTAGAAGTAGTTTAGCGCTTTGGCATAGGCCAAAAGGAGGGTTTGTCGAACGGGAAAATCATATTATACCCTCTTGATCGCATGTATATATATATATTTATATTGGCCTAGGCCAAGTCGCTCTGCGAGGAAATCCGCGTTGCAAGGTCCTGACCTTAGATCTGTGTAAGCCGCCATTTTAGGTTCATCCGCCATTTTAGATTCTTATTCTAAAGTCACCCTGTGTTCTAAGATGGTGGACAATGTCATTTTTGAGTGTAACATGGCCGTCCTGACCTCTGTGTACAAGTTAATGTCTAAACTGCCCGCAGGCCAAATGTTAGGGTATATACTGAGACATTGTCCTTCGTTGACCTGTGTATAGAGGATTACCTGTGCCATCAATACTAATCCATGAACATATATCATGTACAATACTGTTTGAGCATCTTATGTGAACACTTGTTTAACTATATTGTATAAAGATATGTGCAAAGGCTCAACGTGAAATCCGAAGACACACAGGGCCTCATTCCGAGCTTGGAGGTAAGGGAAAAGCGATGCCGGTACAGGATTACCGGCATCGCTTTCCGCTACGGGCTGTTCTGACCTCTCAGACCGCTATTTACGGCACCATAAACTACAATGCCGTAATTATCGGTCTCGGGTCACTCGCGTGCCCCACCATGCCGAAATTAGAGGCATGGCGTAAACCGGAGCTGATCACAAGTAAGGAGCACACGTAAATAACGGCATGGAGTACATACAGGCATCTCAGAGAAGGAGTAAAGAACCCTGAGCAGTGGTACCCAGAGCCACAGGTGCACACAATCAGCACAGGTGGAGGCAATGGAGTCTGCCACAGCAGAAAAGGATCACACCCACACACCACACCCCCTCCCACACCAAGATGAGACCAATAGTGGTAGCAGTACATGAAGCAAGAGTCCCTGCCAGCAAGGGCCCAACCACAAGAACTACACCAACTACACCAGCCCCCCTCCCCACTGAGGAGACACATGGGGAGAAGGAGGGGGAGACAGGCCCAGCATGCAGCACCAGTGCAGCCTCCGTCACCACCCCAGCATCCCCCCATTCCCACGCAGCAGGTCCGGTCCCTCAGGAAACCCCTGAGCAGATACACTCCCCCTACCAGCTTGACTGTGACACCATCACCACCATATTTGGGCCACGAAATAACGAGATAAGCGAGCAGCATACAAATACACACCGCTATCCCGGCACAACTGAAGGTGTTGCCTGTGCCCCACACCCATGCCACAGGCACCTACCAGCACACAGTTGGGCCCATGCATGGCATGTCACAACCGTCTATTACACGGACACAGAAACAAGTGCTGGATCACCTCCCCAAGCACACAAGGGGCTACAAATCCCTAACATGGAGGTATACGACACAAAAGTTGGCCCCCATGCATTGGCAGGCATGCCAAATTACATGGGTGCCCCTGACAGCACCCACGTGGATTAGGTCGACCAGCATGGCATGCAGGTGGCGGATCGCAACTGCAAGCAATAGCACTCCCCCAACGTGCAGACGGAATGCAACGCAAGCAAGAACATCACACATGGGTGGGCCCGACATTAAGGAACAACTCATGACTCAATGGGCCAGCTGAACTCCACGCTACCATGCCGCATTGGGCGACATGCAGGATGACGTGCCTGGCTGCTTGGTGAGTCATCTGACTGTGTCATGCCAGTGCATTGGTGCCATGAGGTGGGTGCCTGCATGAACAAACTGGGTCGAAATGATGAAGCCAGTGCACAATGTTCACCCCACCAAACATCGTGCCACAGAACCAGTGTAAAGGCACATGAGTACAGATTCCCACATCGATGGAGTAAGGCACACACCAAAGACAACATTACCAACATCTGACAAGGCCAAATCCCACAACACATGCACCACTCATTGGCGGCCCCCACAACCGTAAGGGCATATAGGAAGACACACTGCATATGCATCATGTGGCTGCCTCCAGCATGTCACCACACCGGAGAGTCATCCCTGGGTTTTTATTGAACTGAGGGCAGCAGGGATACCACACCACATCACTGGTTCGGCACACCCATAGGAGTGGTGGAATTCACCATAGTATGGATCAGAGCAGTATGATGAATATGAGCCACTGACTACAGCCAACACACACAACTACGGATTCACAGTACACAGCACTTCATGGATATAACATCAATACTGCTGCATGCAGCAACGAAACACGTACCACGAGATGTGTGTGCCATTGTTCATGGACCATCTCGTAGACGCGCCCCCCTACAGCATTCCATTGCACTGGACACATATTGTGGCCATGAATGGGCTGAATGCATCCATGGACATGTGCATATGGGCATCAAAGACCTGCTGCCATGTCAGACAAGTTCAGTTCTCCACCATGACAGACCAAACACTTACCTTAATTGGCTAGACATGCAGGTGTTGGTGGCTGTCCCTTGACACCATGGTACGGGACCCCTGTCAGAAACCCACAGAACAGACCCAGGGAGCCCTAAAATACTGGCCATACCCATACCCAGAAGCAGTCAACTGGCCTTCATAAGGCACATATGAGTTGCCGAAGCTGGACTGGTGGGGGACCCATCCACTGCAATGTGGTGTCCAAGACCCCCATGTCATGTGTAAAGCTGGACAAAATGTTCATCCCTTGGAATGTGACTCTGTCCCCTGACATGGGATTGCTAGCACCAGATGAAGATGGAGTGAAGGAGGAGGAGGAAGGGGCAAGACAGCATCATGGAGGCGGTGCACGGGAGGGACATGTCGTGTGACAAACATTGGTTGGATATAATAACCACAACACAAGTCAGCAGAGTGTGGCATCATATGGGCGGACAGGGAACTGGATGTGTGTCTACTTATAGACCAGGCACTGTCAGACGTCATTATACACATGCTCAATGATGAATGTCCACACAGGTTAAACTTTGCAACTCAAAGGGTGTATTGAAAATATAAATGGATGAGTGTGAACATTCCCTCCACCCCCCCCACCCACCTCCCCCCAACTCCACAACAAACCCTCACCCCCCACCCACCTCCCACCAACTCCACAACAGTAGTCCCGTGTTCTCCATTAAGGGCACATGTGGCAGCAATGCCGATTAATCCATGCTCCCGGGGCCCGGGGGAGGCATGTCCCGGCGCAGCATGGAACGCAGAGTGCGTCGCGGCGGGCTTGCCGGGGTGGATCGGCTGGATGAGGGCGTGTCCTACTGCTGAGGCTGCTGATTGGTATTCGAAGCCTCAAGGGCATCTGTGATGCTTCCTAGGACTGCACATAATCTGTTGCTGCTCTCTGTGACCGCCTGACGCATTTCCCTGAGCTCATCTAGCCACTCCACCCTGGCCTGGTGGTTGTCCTCCATGAACCCAGTGATGAGGGCAGTCAGCTGACTTGTATGTAGTGCATCCATTATTGATGCTTGTTCATCCATGCAGGGTATTGGGCCTACATGCCCTGGCATGTCCTTGACTGGGGAACTAGGGCCAGGATCAGCGTCTCCCTGTGTATCGGCATGTGCACTATGGCCAGGTGTTTCAGGCTCCCCAGAGTCACTGCACGATGCCTGGGGGACATTGCTGGGCTCCGGGGTGTGGACTGTGGGGTAGAACTCCTCCTCGGATGCCCCACAGATGGACAAGGGGCTGTGCACATTCTCCTGGGTTGCCGTAGCTGCCACCTCCCCAGCAATGTTAGACTCCTCCGACCCTCGGGTGGGCATTGTGGCAGGCGCCGATGCAGGGAGGGTTTGGGGTGGTGCATCCTCCACTGACCTTTGGGGAGCCGGGGTGGCTGTTTTTGTCCGATCTGGTATGCGTCAGACCCTGCCTCTGCCCGTGGAGGTGGTTAGATGGCTTGTCTCGGGCTCCCCGCTCTCATGCTCGGTGCCTGTGGGGGTAGAAGAGAGGGACGACATGAGTGATTGTTTGAGACGCTAATTACATTGATGGCTGCATTCACATTTCAGTCATTTGGGGTTTGTAGCCTTTTGGGCGTTGCAACAGCACTAGTACATATGCATGTGTATGACATGGACGCAGGTTGTCGGAGTGACTCATCCTGCCCTGGTAATGTGCAGTCTGGCTCGCACACTGCCGAACCTGCTGCACAGTGTGCATAATAGGATGTGCAAGTTAGTGCACTATGGTTGATGTGCTTATGTACTTGCACTTGTCCCTTGATTGTGTGGCAGTTGGCTCTGCATTATTTGGATGGGGTGGAAGGCAGCATGACAAGGTGCCTTTGACGGCCCTTGGGGGAGTATACATCATGTAAATGCCATTGCCAGTGTTGTCTTTGGACACTCACCTCCATCGGCAGACGACGTTGCCCCGCACTCCATATCGCCGACGCCCTCTATCGATTCAGTCCCGATCAATGAGGCGCATGTCTCCTCCCATGGCTCCAGTCTCATTGGGGAACTTGGGCCCCCTCTGGTCTGCAGTGCCATACTCCAGTTGGTGGAGAGGAGGTTCCGCACCCGCACCCGCAAGTCATCCCACTGCTTGCAGCAGTCCTTGGGGGTGCGGGGGGTGGTGCCTACTGCGCTCACCCTTTCGGCGGTTTGTGCCCAGATTTTTTTCTTCCGGATTATTGCCTCTCGACGCATGTTGGTGCTGGACACGATGTCAGCGTGCTCCGCCAGGTTGTCCACCATTGCCTGAAGCTCTTCAGGGCTGAATCTCTTCTGGTCCTCAGACTTCTTTGGGGCTTTAGGCATTGTTCCTGGGTGTGTGGTCCTTTCCCAGACTTCGGATTGCTCCCAAGGTTGCTGCCTGATGAGGATGGCAATGGATTGTGTTTTTAAAGATGGCCGCCGTGCCCCTTCCCGTTCCTGTGCAATGACGTTATTTCCGCTTCCGTTGTTTTACAGTGACAGTAATTTACGGGATCCATAAATTACGGTCACCGTTATTTACAGACGCTGCTGCTTCTGTGGCGGTGTTGTTAAGTACGTCTCGCAGCATGCCGGTAGTGGGTTTTACGGGTCATTTAGCGGCATGCCGCTAGGTAATTTTTCCGGCATGGCGAAAAGTGCGTGCCCGCGACATCGTAATGCGCCGCAATTAGCGGTCTGTCACCAGGCCGGACTCGTAGTTTCCGCCATGCCGGAAAGTACCTGTACTTACCACAAATCTCGGAATGAGGGCCACTGTTGCTATTGTAACTTTTTGGCAAATGTATTAAGGATAACTCCTAAATGTATGGATGCATTAATTAGGAACGAACTCGGCACGAACCCTAGATCCAAGATTCATTAACCTGCAAGTGGGTTGGACATCATGTTTTGGAGTGTATAAAAGGTGCGACTATTCTGATGTACAGTCCCACTCACTGAGCACACCGAACAGGGCTGGTTTTCGCTGTGTTGTACTGAGGGCCTGATAGCTATCTGTTGCTTTGTCCTTTGAAACTGTTCAGTTGTAGAATAAAGATTTGTGTATCTTTTGAACCCGCCTTTGGTGCATTTCCTTTTGGGGTAATCAGCCTCGATATCGTTTTTTGCTTTCACACTATGCTGACAGCCGCAGCCTCAGAAAATGTATATCTTCTAACGGCGGTGTAGTTTCTGTGCATTATTTGCATTGCTTACAAACTTGAACTTCCATAGGATGAAGGTAGGAATTCATGGGCTCCTAACACAGGTGCACTCAGTATTTCAGCACCAAGAGAAGTCAAAATTAGGATTTTGCAAATGGAATACCAAGAGGATGTAGAACGCATTACCAATGTTTGCTTTTTCAAACATGCAAACTAACTAATAGACCAATAAGTAAAACCTCAACATAATGCCATGTACATCTTCAACACACCACAATCCTTTTTAATTATGACTGTGAATACATGCTTTTTAAATGGCTTGGACCTTTCCCCCTCACATGAAGTTACCTTTATAACCTGTCCTGGACTGAGTTTTTTCTTTAGCCTCAAACATTATTTCACACATCATTTCCGACTATGGTGACAAGGATGATTCAACAGGCCTCCATACACAATTAAAATGTTGTCCACCAAGTAACCATATTGATCCTGAAATCGCCACATTCAAAGATAGAGCTCCGACAGGACTCTTCTGAATGTATATATTTAATCTGTAATTCACATACAATGTTTCCAAAAGAACCAATAGCTGTAAATAGTCTAGTTAATGAATCTTCAATTTCAATAAATGCCAGCAATAAAAGGGGTGGATCTGTTTTCATCAACACCACTTAATATGCCAAGCAGATCACTGGGCAAATCGAAAACCTTTTATATTACAACAAAATCAACTATCACAAAATCATCAAAATTAAAGAAACAACAATGCATGTAGAAATGTTGGATGCTTTAAATGAGGAGTAGATTTGCCAGAAAGCAAGAACATCTTTATCTGCAACTATTATACTACTATCCAGGATATGAATCACACAGTGACTTGCCAAATCGTTTCATGGAAAACATCTCTGCAAGAAGAATCTCCTATCTATATACAAAATCATGATACCTATTTTTGAGACTACCATTTCATTTGTCTTAGGTACCAAATCATGCAGAGAATATTCTGTGATAGAGACTCTCACCTGATTATCGTACATGTAGAATTCCTATATAGAAAAATTCCACATCAAGAATATATTCATGTTCCCACAAACAGCACATCTTAACTCAGCTGCACTATTTCTACAATTCCTATGATGAAATGTGTCCCTATTTACAAACAACCTTAGAATTTTCCAGCAAATGGCGACTGTACAGAAACAATGAAGATTCCAAATGGTTCCAATTAGCTATCTACATTATAGCAAAAAACAAACACAAAATTACTGACCCCTTAATACTTTGCAATTACTGCACTGCAAAACCTGACAACAACCAAACACCTTCACGTGCTATCACAAATAACTTGGAATTATTCCCACTACCAAAATCCCTGCAACAACTAAATTTATATGAGAGCATCATAATTCAAACAGTGCACCCATTTCAATCAATAATACGCCTTCAACCAAAAACAGCAAAATTACCTCCCTCTGAATTAGTGAAAGGCATTCGTGGCAAAGTAGTTTATTTACCATTAGATCTCAAAGAAAATGTACACACTCTGGGAGTGCAACATCCAATAGATCAATCTTTAATTGTCTTAGTAAATGGCATACCTACAAAAGACAAAACAATTTGGCAACAACTTGTGGACTTACATAAAGTTAGACAAGCCCTGCAATATCTAAAAGACAACAATGAATGCTACAAAGACATTAATATTGAAGAAAACCTGAGAGAAACCATTGAAATAATTCAAGAGTCACCAGAAATTGGTAAATTTCAACTTCTAGATCCTGCTACAGAATCCAATATTTTAGACCATTATACAATTCATCCATTACACTCTAAAGACACCATAGATGATGCACTGGAAACGTACCAAATGCGACAAACCAAAGGATCTCCAATCAGCATATGGGAGAAAAGTATAGAAGCACGTGCCTTCCCTCTGCTCTTTCCCACTGGGAAAGGAGGAAGGTATGATGATAGACCCACACAAATAACAGCATCAGAATATCGCTTTTTATGAATGTATACTGACAATCGCAGATTCAGACAAAATGTGGAATACATATTCCACCTTCTCTTTGAAAGTGAACTAGCAACTCTATGCTACGGAGTTGCACACACATTAAAATCAGGTAACCATTTGCAAAATATGTCAGCTACGCAATTACTACAAGAAGTGCAAGAAAAAGATGAGGTTTTACAGTCGAGCATTACAAATCTTTTAGCAAACATGTGTGGTACAAAAGAATACTGGTTCCGATGTCACGGAGATGTACGCTGTATGATAAGAAGCCTTGGCCCACCCTCTTTGTTTGTCACATTAAGTTGTGCAGAATATGCATTGGAAGATTTATATGATTTCCTACGCATAGCAAACAAAAACAAAACGAACATAGATATAAAAACACCAGAACTCTGCTCTCTAGATCCAGTAAATGTATCAAGATATGTACATCATCGCTTCATTGCTATGCTACACTTTATTTGTAATAAAATTGTTCCTCCCCTCGGAGAAGTACAACACTTCTTTTGGAGAAAAGAATACCAAGCCAGAGGAGCCCACACATCCAAATGCTTTTATGGATTAAAGATGCTCCTAAATTTTGTCAGGACAGTGAAGCCACTGTTTTGCAGTTTATCTAAAAATATGTCACTTGTGAAATTCCTTCACAAACAACACATAGTGACCTTCATGCACACATTTTACAATTTCAAAGACACAAATGTGGGAAATATTGTCATCACAAATATAAAAAACAAAGGAAAATACTATACTAAATGCCCCTTTGGTTTCCCTTGAGCAGTTACAACAACAGGTCAAGTAAACAACTTCATGTCTTCAGTTAGACATAGTTTCAAAGGTAAATCACCTAAGAACACATATTACAAAAAATAACAGAAGAATCCAAATATATCATTGATTACAATGCAATCATTGCCCTCCTATGGAATGCAAACATAGATGTGCAGTACATTGCAGACAATTCCACTGCATTTGCACGATATGTCACAGCCTACTTAACAAAAGCAGAAAAAATAGAGCTTCAAGACCTCTGGGATGACATATCATCTGACAAAACACTGACACAGAAATTGTACATCATAGGCATAAAAATGCTCATTCATAGAGAATGTTGCTGTTATGAAGCTGCAGACCGTTTTACCGGTACTGCCTTGTATGGAAAATCTGGAAACATAGTATGGCTAAGTCTTGGACCTGCTAAATGTAGACAAAGAGTTCTCAAATCATATAAGGACATAGAAACAATAGCCAAAAATGATCCCAACAGCCAAGACATTTTGAAAAACAATTTACCAGACACATACTACCCAAACAGGAGTAGCACTTTGGAAACCATGTGTCTCTACCACATAGGCCAAAACTTCACATACGAAAATAATATAAAACCAGATGAAAAGAAAGGTAGATACAGAGTGGCAAATTGTGAAGGCAGCTTAGTGAAAGTTAACAAACAAAGTTTAATAAATCATATCAAATTGTCATTAAAAACTCCTAAACATAAAGAACTGTATTACATGTCTCTGCTACAACTTTTTAAACCATAGAGAAAAGAAGAAGAGTTACTAGATACCTATGACTCCTATGAAGACGCTTTCAAAGAAAATGAAAGTACTATGACAAATGTAAACTTTACACACTACAAAACAATGTTGCACAATGAACAGCAACACGAAGAAGAACTGCAGGCCCAACTAGATGTGGACACTCCCGACAGTAGTCAACCTTCGGTAACAGGAAGCCAAGAACCACTTGGACAGCCACTAATAGCAAATGAGGCAGAACTAGCCATGACAGAAGTAGAAAACACCATGTGTCAGCATGAACAATCTACAGAAGACTTTGCTTTACTAAAATCACAACTCAACAATGAGCAGCGTAGAATTTTCCAAGAAATAACAAAACAAATTGAACATGGTCTGCAACATAAAAATAAAAACTGTACCTGCCAAGACTACAAACCTATACTGCTATACGTCAGTGGTCAAGCTGGTTCAGGCAAAACATTCTTAATCAAAATCATCAGCAAGTTCCTCCAACAACTGATATACAACCAACTGTCAGCTGTTGTAACTGCCCCCACAGGTTTAGCTGCCTATAAAATAGGCGGTATCACTTTTCACCGATTACTACTCCTTCCAGTAGAACACCAAAACAAATTAGACTATTACAAACTTTCTACAGAAGCTGCCATGGAACTACGCAGAGTTTTCAAACAAATGAAAATGCTACTAATAGATGAGGTGAGCATGGTCGCTAACCTAATATTGGCTTTAATTCACCTCAGATTACAAGAGGTCTTCAAAACAGACTACAAAGAGCTCTTTGGAGGAAAACACATTATTGTTTTCGGAGATCTTCTTCAATTAACACCAGTGAAAGCTGAACCTATTTTTAAAACCTTAGGATACAAACTGTGCCGTAAAACTCTTGGCAGCATAGGAATTGTCAACCGTTGTCAACATTTCTAATATAGAGATTTAACTGAAAATATGCACCAGTCTGCAGACCTCACATACGCCAACATTTTAAAAAGTATTAGAGTCGGTGAACTATCGAAAGAAGCACAATCAATATTAAAAACCAGGCAGATCCATGCACTCTATGGCCACAATTTCTATGCAACTGATGTCATGGAACAATTAGCACGCAAAAATTGTCAATTGTATGTCCTTGATGCCAATTCTTGCAAGCTGTTCAAAATTCAATGAAACAATGTTGAAAAAAGAAATGCAACCAATAATTGAAATTTGCTCCACAGACAAACTGGACATACATGGCATGGTACTACCCGTGTGCCAACAAGCCAAATCAAGACTAAACACCTTACAAAACTATATCTCCAACACAGCTGGTTTGGAGAAAATATTAACATTTTCTTTAAACTGTAGAGTAATTCTTAAACGTAACCTAGACATGGAGCAAGGACTCGTTAATGGAGCACTTGGTACAATTGTTGGCTTTCAAACATAACCACGTGACAATAACATTCAGTTTGTCAATATTCTCTTTGACAAACTATTAAAAGTTAAAAAGATAGGACGCTCAACAGCCTGCTTCCTTCTTTTCAAAGACATGTATGTATGTAGAGAACAATATTCACTAACTCTAGCATACGCAGTCACCATTCACAAATCACAAGGTCTTACCCTAGATAAAGCATTGATAGATATTGGTAGCACAGTCTTTGAAGAAGGCATGAGCTATGTAGCACTATCACGCTTACGTACACTTGACTGACTATTTCTAATCAACTTTGATCCAAGTAAAGTAAATGCTGATATTCTTTGCATTCTAGAATAGAATAGACTGCATTCACTCTACACCCCATCTAAAAACCTATCCTGTTCCACAAAAAATAAAATGTTGTAAAAGAAAACTACTTCAGACTGAAACAATACAAGATCTCACTGCAATTCCTCCAAAGAAAGTAAAAGAAACTAATACTTCATCAATTACCACAACCAAAGAAGAATCTACTGCTCAAAGTAACCCAACTACTTCTTCAAAGAAGCAACACACACTCCAAACAAATGACTTGGACACAAAACTGTCAGGTCCATTCAAATTTTCAAATACAAATGTTGTAAATTACTACACAAATGTAGCAATAAATATTATCAATTGTTTTTGCAAATGTTAGTCCTTCATAGAAATGCAACCAACAATCCTTACAACAAGTGTTTCTGGAACAAGGCAGGAATTGGACTACTGTGCTGGAATGGTCAAATTCACTATAAACTCACAAGAAGATCCTCAAGAATTTCGAATGTACTTACTACAACTACAAGTACTGGAAAACAAAACATACCTATAAATGAAATCTTCCATATTTCATACATGTGGAAACATACAAGCACTCTCTGCAGCCATGTGGCACAGGAACAAGTCCCTAATGAATGCTTCATGTATGTATCCATACCTAACTGTGAATCCATTCCATTTCAGCAAACCATGGCAGATTATGTACTACCTGCAATTCAGATAATCGCTTCACCTTACAAATACAGACACATAGTAAATACGTAATAGTAATGCTTTTACGTTACAATGCAGATGGTAGCAAAAACAACTGCAGCTGACTGGATTCACACATGGTCAAGTGTCACTTGGCAAGAAAACCTTCAAAATAATAGGAATAATCTACCATGCAGGAGCCACAACCAATGCAGGTCACTACACTGCATATATAAAAAAAGAAATGTGGATGGTTTGAATGTAATGATACTACCATTACTCTAAAACAAAGATTACCAGCAAATCTTGTTAACGCTTATTTAATATTCTTAAAACCAAACTTTAATAGCTAATCTGTGCATAAACATTAACAAAACTTTAATTTCAAACCTATGAACAGTTAGAATACGCCAACAGGTATCTAACTGCCCCAAAATTCAGCAACAAGCAAACCGATAAATAAATACCACTAAAATCAAACAAGAAATATACAGTTAGAATATGCCAACAGGTATCTAACTGCCCCAAAAATCTACAACAAGCCAACATGAAAGAAAAATATTTTACCGAAACATAGAAAGGTTGTTTTTTTGTATCCAGCATGGTATTGTTTTTCCCACAGACCCAATGATTTAATAGACAAACACAGGAACTGAGCAAATTGCACAGTACACTGGTTTGAACTATAGTACTTCTAAAGTACTAACTATGAGGGTTGAAAAAATACAGAAATGCCTATTATGCAATGCAATAACTCATTATGAACTACCCACACTAACATATGATCTTTTCTTTTATCACATAGATTGAAAAAGAATATCTGCTTCAATTAACCATGTCATGAAAAAACTGCATACAACCACAAAAAGTCAAACAGTAAGTATACAGTAAATGAACTCCCAAACACTGCTGCATCATACACCCATTCAAGCAAACACCTAACCATAGACCACAATCCAAAATGTTTACTTCCATTGATATCTTATGCTGCAGTGCTTGTTACCAACATCTACAATCTTAATTGCATGACCTAGCCAAAATTTTACATACAGACTCTACAAATGAAACAGTACACAAACTTTTGAAAACATGTATCCCCTATAAGCAGCCCACATACCACAGTCAAAATGTTTGATAGCATGGGTGTGTTATGCTGCGGTGGTTGTGGCCAGGGCCTAGAGTCTTGGTATGTGGGCTGCTTATAGGGGATATATGTTCTATTGGACTATACAGTATATTAAGAGATAAGATGCTCTGTCGGCTTCTCTGGGTTCCTGAGGGGGTGCTTAGCCTCACTCCTTCAATCCGGATTAATAAAGTCACTGGAGAAGGATATGTCAGTTTGATTAAGACGGCATTGAAAGAGCTTTCGATGAATTTTGCATGCCTTGTGCTGCTGAGAGCATCTATAAACTGGGCCTCATTCCGAGTAGGGCGGTAAGGGTTAACGGTCACTGGTAACGAGACCGGTGCCGTTAAACCCTTACCGCCCTACTATGAGTTCCCTTTGCGGTTCCTTCCTTAACGCCTGCTTCTAGCAGGGTTTGTGTGGGGTTATAAATAAAGAGAAACAGGGGTTTGAGGGGATCCCCACAAATAAAAAAATAAAAATGTTTTTTGGTAAAATGTTTTTGTCATTTATTAATTCGTTAATATCACATGGAACCCATTTTACAGGGTGTGAGGAGACGATGCAGGTTTCCATTGGCAGGGTAGACGTGCCCTTCAAATTGCTTTTATTTAATTCAACTGCTCTTCAGAGGTGTGACCTTCAACAGGGTGTAGTCAAGTGCACGTGGTTCTACTGTTAATCCCTTTGCATAAATATTAGCGAGTTCTTTTCTATTAAGGGAAGCTCACACCTATTACTAGCTTGACTTCTATCTTATTAAGTATTCACCTGGGAACTAGAAGTCATTGGAGCCTGAGCAGAAATGTGGCACATTTGGGAATGGAATACTACCAAGCTTCACATAGAGAGGATCAAATGCTATGTAGCAAGAAATCCGGCGGCTTCTGGAATTGTCTAACAGGTGGTAGCAGATTCACCCTATTTCCTTTATAGGCAGGGATAAGCTTTTAACATAAGTGCAGTGCCTAAGCTCTCTTTTCCTGCACTCCATTGCTTTAACACGCTAGGAACCAGAACATGTAATTGCCAGAAATACTACAGTGCAGGACAAAATGCAGGATAGCCATGTTTCATGCTGACTAGCAGAGATCTGAGATGGCTGAGTGCTCACAAATGGAGCAGAAAGAATGGAACCTCTCCTATCCAGCCTTCTGGTTCTGTTTTCCGGCTCTCTACCATCAGAAACACAGACATTAGTGTTTCTGACTTATTTGGTTATCCGGCACCATAGGGTCCCGATTGGTGCTGGTTAACAGCGGCTCATAAACAGATTATGGAGATCACCCTGATTCTTGAGATATTTATCTGGAGTTATAAAACTACAAAAGATGGGCCCCAGAAGGTTGTATAAAGGTTCTAGGGAAGGTGGGCTATCTATGAATAACCATACAGTATATAACTGCTTGGCGGGCTTAGGTAAGAGCATAGTATCCAGGGTGATTGGGGAGGAGTGTTGGTGGCCATATATTGCTATGGTGTGATATCTTTGATGGAAGAAATTATGTACTCACTTCTATGAAGGATCATCACTGATTTAGTTTACATTCTTATGTTTTATGAATAAAGAAAACCTGAATCCCTTTCATCCACTCCCATGGATGCCAGGTTACAGCGGCTGGCTGCTAGATGTCAGAAATGGGGCCTAACCACTAGCAACATTTTTGTAGGTACCTCCATAACTACCTTGATAGCCTTTCTGAGATTTAAGACAAATCTGATTGCCTTTTCTGTTTAAGAAGTTAGCGGCAGGAGTTCCATTTTCTAGTAGTACCTTTTTTTCTCACCAGACAAAACAGTCTCAAGAAAGGACTAGCCTGAAGCTCTTCAAGATAATGAGGGCAGTCCTTGAACAAGGTAAGCCCTTGAGGCTTCTGTTTGAATACTTCTATCAAACATGTAGAAGGATCTTCATTTTAAATTAGAACTTAAATTATACTATGCAGTAAATCCCTAAACTGTGGTTTTCCTGCTGGTGCTTCCAGGTGCAATAGATGGTACACAATAGCTTAAGCCTGCAAATGTGTACAGCTTTGCCAAATCATTATTTAATTCAATAGCAAAATATTCAATTTTCTTTTACTTAAGCAAAATCGTGGCATTTTCCAGTGATGCCGATTTGTGTCACACATATCTTACAGAAATGTAAAGGGAAGCATACCAGGGGATCTAAGAAGCTGATGAAAGATAGCCATCTAGGCTGGAGAACTGCAACAGCCTCTTCCTCATTCGGCCTAAATCCTCCCTTTGGCCCAGAATATGACTGCAAGAATGATCCTTGACCTCAGGCCCAGGGTCTATATTTCTACAGCCCTAAAATCTCTCCACTGGCTCCCAGTTGCTGTGAGGCATTCAAGACCCACTGCATAATCCACAAGGCTTTCTGGCACCTGGCACACCAGTACAACCAGCTCTCTATCCCTTAATGCCTCCCTGCTAGAGCCCTTTGGTGTTCTAGCTCCAACTCTCTGAAGATGAGACACTTTCCAAGCAGAGAGTGGGGGTGGATCTACCTCTGGAACTGCCTCCATGACCCTCTCAGACTTGAGCCGGATCTTCTTAAATTCTGGAAGCTTCTCAAGACCCTTCTTTTCTCTTCTTGAGTCCCTCTCCCCATAACTCACTAATGACCCCAACCCTGCCTCATTTAACTGGCCGCCTGGTTCCCTGATTCTTACAGGGTCTAGGCCCCCGTTGCCCAGTCTCTCCCAGGCACTTTGGTTTCAACTGCCCCCCCCCCAACCTGCATTTGCCCTACCAAGCTCACTACTCCTGCACTAGCCTGGCTGGGCCTGCACCCCTTGAGACCATCCAGCCATGTACTCGCACTTAGCATGTGGACCCTGCACTCTTTGCATTTCCCAAGCACTTGTGCACCTAGCCTCCCATTATCACTTGTCTAGCCTAGGGGCCATCCTCGCCCCTTCTTCCTCCACCCCAGCACTTGCTTGCTCTCCACTACGACCTGCACTTCCTTTCCCTAGCTAGCGCCAGTGCATTCCGCTCTGACCAGCACTTCTCCCCTCCTCCCTACTCCCCTGCACCTTTTGTTACTGTACTTGCATGATCCGAATGACACACAACCTAGTAGGACTGTTTTTGTTATTTCATATCTGCGCCCCCCACACCTGTGTCTTGTTGGACATTGTAACACCTTTTGCGGTATAGGCGCATTATAAATACCCAATAAATAAAATAAGCCATGCAAAGCAGAATACCAAGCACTTTGAAGATAATTAAGAACTTTAATATTGTAGGAAGAGACCTTGCAGGAGAGTATACCATGGAATCTGAAGATTATACTAAGGATTCCTGACATGTTATCCCAGTCCATGCTGTCCCAAGGTATATACTGGGGTTCTCCTCAACCGTTCGGAAACAGGGGCAACTGTTCCTGTGGCTGCAACGCCTTTGCACTCTTTGTGGTACTTATGACCACCATCTTCTCGAACCAATTCCGGAGTGTCTGGGACCAATCCCTTCCACAATCTCGTTTCCTCTCCCTCGCTCTTTCCTTTTCTCTCCTTTTTCTTCTTTCCTTTTCTTTCTCCCTCTCTCTATCCTGTTCATTCCCATTCTTCTCATCCCAAAGCCACCAACTCCTCCTGAGTCCCTCCTCATCCTCTTCACTCCTGTTGCCCAACCATCATCTCTGGAATTACTGTCTGCCACCTATCCTCCTGGGAGGTCGGTCTGTGGACATTTTTGACTGTCCAATTTAAAATGTAAACAACATTTTTTCTGACATCCATGTGCCTGGGGTTATCATAGCACATCTCACCCACTACCTTTTTAGCACTGCCTTTTCATCCTCCTTCTATGTTTCTTTTAACACATCATCAGTCTGTCGGCATTTGTGTCTTCTATTTCAATTAATTTTTCCTAAGTCTATCAGACCATGTGTCTTAATATGTTTGCTCCCCATGTTACCACCTCCCCTTCTTTTCCTTATTCCCCCTTTGGTGTCCTCCTCTGGATGTACTCTCTGCGGGTTAGTATATCCAGCTGCTGGTTGAAAAGTGGGATACAGCCCATATGGGGGCAGGCCGATGGGACCACACCTGGGCCTACGTGTCTGCCAGTTTCCATGGGAGGTGGCATAGTCTCATCCTCAAACATGTTCCACTGAGCCAAAATGCTCTATTCTATAATGTCTTCCACTATTATTTGGATAATAAATAGGAATACGCGTGGACAATTATGTGACTTTCAAATGTGCCTTCCCTGGGCTATGCTTTAAAGCATGCCATGTCCTGCACACATAAAAAATGATATTTAACTATTTTATCTTGGTATTGGGCAGTTTAGTACAAAGGGGATCTAAGGGAGTCTTCATTATTCCAATCAGCCCCATTCCCTCCTATTTTGCTTGCCATCCAACGCTGTTCTAACAGTTCTGTACTCCCCGTTGACAATTTATGCCCCACTTTTGGCAAAAATGACAATCATAATTCTTTTCACTTGTGCAAGGCTCAAAAACATTTCTAACATTAATCTACACAGAAAACACATCACCTCAAACAATCACACCCCTCACTTCTGATTCTCACCAGCTCCATACTTCTCACCCAATCCTCATCATATATATAGGTTTTGGCCCACACTCATCGGTCCAACACAATATCTCAAAATCGATGCCATGCTGTCCTTCCTCTACCAAGGAGATCCCCACATTTATCTCTACACAGCCTACAGCCGTTCCTCTCTTGAGAAGTTCCCACAACACTTCAACTACAAATGGCGTCACTTTTCCATGATCCAAAAAAGTGAAAAGGAGGACATCCCTTACACAGTACTATGATGTCCATATCACTAAAAAAAAGCAAATGAAAAATCATAACAGCACCAACTTGCCTGTACCAGGAGATTCCTTACAACATTACTATAGCATTGGATATTCTATTAAATCAAAAATTCCCAAAACTCAACCTCAATACAACAACATATAATTTAAAAAACAAAAAATGAACACGCCGCCAGGCTTTTCATGCAGTGGTACACACATGTCCTCTAGGACATCTGAATACTCTCGGTGGTGAGTCTCTCTACATTGGCCTGCACTTTCCCCAGCAGTGGTCAGCCGCCTAGGATCAGGCAGACAATTCGGCAACTGCCGGAACTCTTTCTGAATGCATTTGATCTGGTCTCGATGGGCCGCACTGCTGCACCACGGAGTGTGGCATAGAGTACTCTTAGGCCTCCGAGAAGACTGTATATCTCACTGGGCCTCCAAAAGGGGTGATCCAAGGACAAATACAAAAGTATTCCGAAAGAAGAGTCCCCTGTGCAAGACAATAAACAAGCTTTATTGAATTGTTGACTGGGAGATCAATATTTATGCATGGAAAATCTCATATTAGCATAATTTGTCATTTGTTACAATTTTGGGGATATGCTAATGCATAATTGGTGGTTTGTCATGGAACCTCTATATGTTCGTAAACATTACATGTCCAGAATGGATAAAAACATTTTTGGAACATCACCCTCAACACCGCTTCATGACATCATGACATTCAAGCGTTCATCCCCTCAATTACATAATTCTCTGCTAACCTACAGAAATGTTGGCCTGTCATTGGTTGGCATCCGCTCATGTACAAGTTGATAAATACATTAATGCGGATTGGACCCTTCTTTGGAGACAGCGCGAGTCACAGCATCCATCCAAATCTATCCAATGGAAGCATGAGTAACAGGAACAAGGTCAGGGACATTGCTACAGCCTCTTAAACACCATATATCAGTCCCTGATTGGTTCTCCGCTTCCCTCACCCCCTGAACCTGTTTGCGCCCCATCTCCTCTCTTGTATCGTGCCAGCTCTAGATAGAAAACACGGTGCAGGACACCACTGGTGAAACATCATTTCTTCTATTTAATTCTCTTTTGCTACTGTATGCACTGCATGGGCCCTTGGTATCAAGCCCGATGTCCTTCAAATGATCATGTGGGACTGCCTGTCATGATGCCTACCTCTAAGGAGCCAGGCCGGGCCCAGCAACCCCAGAGGCAGACATCATTTTCCCCAGGGAAGTCTCAGCGGGCCCAAGTCGGGGCCCTTTGGACTCAGTCCTGGCGCCTTAGGCGCCAGGCTCATAGCGGACCCCAGTCCTGGTGCCTTAGGCGCCAGGCTCATAGAAGAGGATATGTGTTTAAGTGCTTGGGTGCACACTTACCTGATGCAGACCTTGCTGCTTCATCCAGGCCCTCTTGAGGCCTGAATGGGACTACTTAACCTGTAGGACTACTTCACCACCCGGGTGTGGTCGGGGAAGGATACATACCTGATTGGTGGAAGGATACATACCAGGAACTTCTTCCAAGGCTATTTAAACCCCACCCGAACAGCCACACATGCTTCGCGTTGTTCTGCACCTAGCAGCTGGACGCTCACCGTGTCAGCTCCTGCATCCTGACTTCAGCCACGCCTGCCAGCACCCTGGAACACCTGCAAGGGGAGAAAGGAAGAGAATAGGAGAAGAAAAGCCCTTACCTGCTAAATCTGCATCCCGGAGTCATTTCTCCAACGGCCCTGAAAAGGAAGACATCATTTTAAAGGCATTTCGTTTCGATCGCTGCAGCGCTGCATTTTACTCACCTTTGCAAGGCGCTTCCATCTTCAGCAGCGATCTTCCGGATTCAGCTACGCCCCGGCGCCTAGGGGGAAAAAGACAAGAACAAAGGTGAGAGGGAGAAAAGGAATAAGGAAAGCTCAGTTTCCTTTTAAGTCTTACCTGTTGGATTATTCCCACTGCATTTCGGGTCCTGCCGCTTCCTGGCATCTCCGGACCCCGGCCCCTATGGGGAAAAAAGACAAAGACATTGAATAAGCGAATGCAAAGACATTACCTGAGCGCTCATCCAGAACTGTTTCAGTTCGGGTCGGCGCCATATCTCCGGCACTCCGAACCCCGGCCCCTAAGGGGAAAAAGACATAAGCATTAGCGCTTGCTGCAATTAGACAACGAACATTATTATTAAGCTTGAACTTTTGAACAGAACTTTTACAGCGCCTTACCTGAACAGTCAAGCTTACCTGAACTCCCATCAATCCTCAATCCAGTGAAGTAACTGGGTTTCAACGCGCCCCTGCATCAGAAGCAGGATGGAGAGCTCATCCTTCCAAACCCTAAGGCGAGGCTTCACGGGGAATCGTGGAGGAGGTATCGTGGAGGTTTGGAAGGGAGTGGGAGGCTTGAGCATTGTTCCACAGTTGGTAATACTCCCTTTTCACGCACAGGAGGGTATCCAACGAGCCAGGGAAGCCAGAATAGAGGGGCCCTTCCTGTCCATCTTCAGAGTTCTACGCCTTCGACGCCGCGCCTCCGTGGGAACCAGGTGAGCATTACAGAACGCGAAGCCTTACCACAATTTCCCACCTGGGCGCTATGGAGACTTCCGAGACAGATCAGCTGGCCCATCTTTTAGGGGAATTACGGGCAGAAGTGCACTCAGCCCGCCAGGAGACTAATGCTCTCAGAAGGGAACTAATCCCAAGGAAAGAACTGATGATCTGGCCAAAAGGTTATTGCAGGGCCAGGCAGAGCACACTGCTTTACCTGTTTCCGGAGATATTTCTACAACAATGGGTTCGAATAACCCGGTACAAATCAATCTACCTGGACACATGCCTTTGGCCCCGCCGGAACGTTTTGCGGGGGATCCCAAGAAATATGCCGTTTTTATGAACCAATGCCGTTTACACTTTTTATGCAGGCCCGGGGCCTTCCCCAACGACCAGACCAAAGTAGCCTTTGTACTATCTTACCTCAGTGGCTGTGCTGCCGGTTGGTCTATTCCACTGGTAAATCAGGATGATCCCATTCTCCGGGATTTCCAGGCTTCCAGGCCAGCATGGAAAGATTGTTCGCTCGACACTCGCAGGGACAGGCCCTTGACAACGAACTGCTATCCTTACGACAAGGTAATCAGGATCCTTTGTCCTATATCGCCACCTTTAATAGACTAGTTGTGGAAACCGGATGGCCTGAAAATAAAAGGATCACATTGTTTCATCGAGGCCTGCGCGGAGAGCTTAAAGATGTTATAGCTCAGATAGTAGATCCACCCGAGGCCTGCGCAGACTACATAGACTTAGTGGTTCAACTTGATCACAGACTTCAAAATAGAAAAGCAGATCGGCTCAAGTATAAAACCAGAGTACCTATCAAGACCCACGTTAACTCCAAGAGTACTGACGTTTCCGAACCTATGCAAATTGGCAGTGTTAAAGGACCATTAACGCAGAAGGAACGAGAGAGAAGGCGACAAATGCAACTTTGTCTGTATTGCGGAACTTCCGGTCACTTTCTTCAAAGTTGTCCGGTTAAACCACCCAAGAAGGTGGTTGGAGCCACTGATAACAAGTTATTGACACCTGGTTCGGGAAACGACCTAGCCCGACAAGCGTAGGGGTCCGCTTGCCGAGCTTGAAAACAAACTCTTTGACCTCGCATTTTGTCATGCCCATGGTGCTTGTGAACCCAAAACAGCCTCAGCAGTTGCATGCTATAAAAGCATACATAGACAGTGGAGCTATTGGAAATTACATAGACCGTGAATTGGCTTCCAGGATTAAGCTTCCTCTCCGCCCGAAAGTAACCCAAGATGTAATTACTACAGTTGATGGAACCGAAATAGCCTCAGGGCCTGTAACGCATTCCACAGTTGAAATCACTCTGGTGGGTCAGGACGGACATCGGGAAGCAATCGTGTTTGATGTGATCAAGGCCCCACAATTTCAAGTACTTCTTGGAATCCCTTGGTTAGAAACACATAATCCGAGAATAGACTGGCGAGCAAAGAAGATAACTTTTCCGGATTGTGAACCAACCTGTTACCCAAGGAATCCAGCTATGGGTCTAGCCTCTGTAACTTCCACCCCTGTACAGCTACCATCTGAATACCAAGAATTCCAAGACGTTTTTCAGAAAGAGCAGGCTAACACCTTACCTCCACATCGATCTTACGATTGCCAAATCGACTTGGTACCCAATGCGCAACTACCTTGTAGTAGGATTTATGCTCTTACTGAACCTGAGAACCTGCATTTGCGCCAGTATTTGAATCAATACCTGGCCAATGGTTTCATTCGCCCATCAAAGTCACCAGTCTCTTCCGCTTTGTTCTTCGTACCTAAAAAGGAAGGAGACCTTAGGGCCTGTATTGACTACCGCGCCCTAAATCAGATAACGATTAAGAATCGTTACCCTTTGCCCCTGATACCTGAGCTTATCGACCAAGTAAAAGATGCTCGTGTGTACACCAAGCTAGATCTCCGAGGAGCTTACCACCTGGTACGTATAAAAGAGGGCGACGAGTGGAAGACTGCATTCCGCACCAAATTTGGGCTCTTCGAATATCAAGTAATGCCCTTCGGTTTGTGCAACGCACCTGCCGCCTTTCAGTACTTCATGAATGATGTTCTTCGGGAACTTATCGATGTTTGTGTCATCGTTTATATTGACGACATCCTGGTGTATTCCTCCTCAGAATCTGATCACAGAAACCATGTTAGGGCAGTTCTTGAGAAATTGCGCCAGCACAAATTATTTGCCAAGCTCGAAAAATGCGTTTTTAATACCACAGAAGTGGAGTTTCTCGGATTCATCCTGACACCTCAAGGAATCCGAATGGACTCGCGGAAAGTGGACGCCATTCTCAAATGGCCATCTCCTAGCTCTGTGACGGGAGTGCAAAGCATGCTTGGCTTTGCCAATTTCTATCGAAGGTTCATCCCGGAATTTTCTCGAACTGTTCAACCCATCACAGCTCTCCTAAAGAAAAACAAAATGCTTTGAATGGACTCTTGAGGCTGAACAAGCCTTTCAGGACCTGAAAACCAAATTCACCTCTGCACCTGTATTGAAGCACCCGCGCCCAGATCTCCCTTACATCGTGGAAACCGATGCATCCAGTTCGGCCATGGGAGCTGTCCTGTCGCAAAGAGACCCAGAAACTAACCAACTACACCCTGTAGCCTTTTGGTCCAGAAAATTCTCTCCACCTGAACTCAATTACGCAATTACCGACAAAGAACTACTGGCTATTAAATCAGCTTTCAAGGCTTGGCGTCACTATCTTCTCGGTGCAAGACACACCATCACCGTAATTACGGACCACAGAAATTTGCAGTATTTAAAGTCGACCAAAGCTCAATCTTCGCGACAACTCCGATGGGCTTTATTCTTTGCGGAATTTGATTTTGTAATTACCTATCGCCCTGGCTGCAAGAATGGTAAGGCAGATGCCTTATCCCGGATAGGCATGGAAGAACCCAATTTGAGTTTAGAACCTGTGCCAATCGTACCGGAACAAAGAATTCTGGGCTTGACTTCATTGCAAACCATTGAGGACATCCAAGCTCAAGTAAAACAGCTTTTTCACTCTTCTGCCTTACTGGAATGGAGTCAAAAGGGTCCTCACTACACTGTTAAGGATGATTTACCCTACTTCCAAGAGCGGTTATTTCTGCCAAGTAAAGAATTGCAGGAACTTGTCATTACCCGTCATCATGAATCATTAATGGAAGGACACCCCGGTATCGCGAAAACAGAAGAAAAGATCAAACGCCACTTCTGGTGGCCTTCTTGGAGAAAAGACATAAAGTCATTTGTGTTGTCTTGCGGAATCTGTGCCCAAAATAAGAGTCAAAAGAAAAGGCCAGCCGGCCTACTTCAACCTTTGGACATTCCACCAGCACCTTGGCACACCTTGTCAATGGACTTTATAACTGACCTGCCTCCTTGTGGTGGTTACACCACGATTCTCGTAATAGTGGATCTATTCTCCAAAATGGCCCATTTTATCCCTTTAAAAGGATTGCCGTCAGCTTCCACCTTGGCCAAGGAATTTATGGAAAATATAGTGCGGTTACATGGTTTCCCTTCCATATTAGTCTCAGACCGTGGAAGTCAATTTATCTCCCACTTTTGGAAGAAATGTTGCCAACTAGCACAAATAGACGTGCGGTTATCCACCAGCCACCACCCCCAGACCGACGGACAAACCGAGAGAACCAATCAGACTCTCGAGCAATATCTGCGGTGCATGTTACACCAATCCGAGTTGAATTGGAAGGACATCCTTTGGATTGCAGAATATGCATACAACAATTCAGTGCATTCTGGAACCGGACAGACTCCTTTTTATACCCTGTATGGTCACCATCCTCAGACCTCTGACCTAGATCCACCTCTGACCCTGGAGATGCCTGCAGTAAATCACCTACATTCCACAATAACCCAAGCCTTCAAAGAAGCTATAACCCACTTACAGCAAGCCAAGAAAAAGTATAAAGAAAACGCTGATTTGCACCGAAGTAAAACTCCTCCTTACCAAGTAGGAGATCAGGTATGGCTAGCAACTAAACATCTACCCCTCAAGGGTCAGCGAACTTTTAATCCCAGATTCATTGGGCCTTACCCCATCAAAGCTATAATCAACCCAGTGGCCTTTAAACTTGATTTACCATCCAACATGCGGATTCATCCCGTTTTTCACGCATCTCTTCTAAAACCAGTACAACCTGGAACCAGACTGTCTGAGCCCCCAGGCCCTGTCCAAATTGATGGAGAATTAGAATTCGAAGTGAAAGACATTTTAGATTCCAAGATAGTTAAGTCGAAACTCTTCTATCTTGTTGATTGGAAAGGATATGGACCTCAGGAAAGATCTTGGGAACCCAGTAACTATGTTCACGCACCACGATTAATTCAAAGATTCCATCGAAGATTCCCGCACAAACCAAAACCCCCGAGGAAAAGACCTTGGGAGGGGCCTTGAGGGGGGGTACTGTCATGATGCCTACCTCTAAGGAGCCAGGCCGGGCCCAGCAACCCCAGAGGCAGACATCATTTTCCCCAGGGAAGTCTCAGCGGGCCCAAGTCGGGGCCCTTTGGACTCAGTCCTGGCGCCTTAGGCGCCAGGCTCATAGCGGACCCCAGTCCTGGCGCCTTAGGCGCCAGGCTCATAGAAGAGGATATGTGTTTAAGTGCTTGGGTGCACACTTACCTGATGCAGACCTTGCTGCTTTATCCAGGCCCTCTTGAGGCCTGAATGGGACTACTTAACCTGTAGGACTACTTCACCACCCGGGTGTGGTCGGGGAAGGATACATACCTGATTGGTGGAAGGATACATACCAGGAACTTCTTCCAAGGCTATTTAAACCCCACCCGAACAGCCACACATGCTTCGCGTTGTTCTGCACCTAGAAGCTGGACGCTCACCGTGTCAGCTCCTGCATCCTGACTTCAGCCACGCCTGCCAGCACCCTGGAACACCTGCAAGGGGAGAAAGGAAGAGAATAGGAGAAGAAAAGCCCTTACCTGCTAAATCTGCATCCCGGAGTCATTTCTCCAACGGCCCTGAAAAGGAAGACATCATTTTAAAGGCATTTCGTTTCGATCGCTGCAGCGCTGCATTTTACTCACCTTTGCAAGGCGCTTCCATCTTCAGCAGCGATCTTCCGGATTCAGCTACGCCCCGGCGCCTAGGGGGAAAAAGACAAGAACAAAGGTGAGAGGGAGAAAAGGAATAAGGAAAGCTCAGTTTCCTTTTAAGTCTTACCTGTTGGATTATTCCCACTGCATTTCGGGTCCTGCCGCTTCCTGGCATCTCCGGACCCCGGCCCCTATGGGGAAAAAAGACAAAGACATTGAATAAGCGAATGCAAAGACATTACCTGAGCGCTCATCCAGAACTGTTTCACTTCGGGTCGGCGCCATATCTCCGGCACTCCGAACCCCGGCCCCTAAGGGGAAAAAGACATAAGCATTAGCGCTTGCTGCAATTAGACAACGAACATTATTATTAAGCTTGAACTTTTGAACAGAACTTTTACAGCGCCTTACCTGAACAGTCAAGCTTACCTGAACTCCCATCAATCCTCAATCCAGTGAAGTAACTGGGTTTCAACGCGCCCCTGCATCAGAAGCAGGATGGAGAGCTCATCCTTCCAAACCCTAAGGTGAGGCTTCACGGGGAATCGTGGAGGAGGTATCGTGGAGGGTTGGAAGGGAGTGGGAGGCTTGAGCATTGTTCCACAGTTGGTAATACTCCCTTTTCACGCACAGGAGGGTATCCAACGAGCCAGGGAAGCCAGAATAGAGGGGCCCTTCCTGTCCATCTTCAGAGATCTGCGCCTTCGACGCCGCGCCTCCGTGGGAACCAGGTGAGCGTTACACTGCCCCTGGTATTCGCCTGCAGTTCTCCTTTGTGAAGGTCAGCAAAACCTCAATTCTACAGTGGGCTGGGGTCTTTCCAAACATAACATGGCTTCTGTCTAGTTTGCCCTGGGCTGACTAAATTATGGCCAAACTGTTATCCATTAATATACCTATCCCTTAAACTCATTGGGCCTCATTATGAGTTTGGAGTGAGCCATGGTGCTATTAGCACCATGGCTGGCTCCATTACCGGGTTTCTTCAATGAGGAATAACCGGGTCATTCCAGCATTGGAGGACCCGGTAATTACTCCTTGAAGGAACCATTCCCCATTCCCATTTGAGCCAGCATAGGGCTTAATGGGAATGGGGAGGGAGGTAATAACGGGCACATTACAAATGGCCCGTTATTACCTCCCTCTTCCCCTCGCGGGACCCGGAAAGGACATCTGGTTTTACCAGACATCTGTTCAGGGTCCCGCAAAGGGAACCTCGTAATCAGCGCTCCCGTAATGAAGGGTGCCGGTCCCGTACCGGCACCCTAAATTACGGGACCGCAAGGGTCGTAATGAGGCCCATTGTACTTCTAAGTAATCTTTTAAAAAGATGTAAATATGTTAATATTGCTGCATGTGTACTTTTCACTGCGTCAGCCGTGCTTACCTAGCCTTAGTTACCTGCTAGTTAAAATACATATAGTTCTGTGTTGTCGCAGGTGTACTTCCCTGTGCAGCACATTACTGCCTGATGTGTGGTGCACTAGGTGTAATGTAGGTGTGATATACATGCATCATGACATTACCCTTCACATTAAATTTGATGTTACTGTGTTACTTGTTTAGCTTGTATGTGCGCCCCCCCCCCTTGTGAACATTGGATTTGTATACTCACGGCTTGGCATCTTTATCAAACAACGCCAGAGGGTGACAATGCCAGCAATTCCTAAATAACATAGTAGAAATCTTTGATAGTTTAGCTTTCAAAAGTCCATTTAATTTTTCTATAAATCTGTTGGCTTGGGGATAATAGATCGAGCACTGTTTGTGCCGTATCCCTAATAGGGATGCAATCTCTTTAAACAATTCAATAAAAAAGTGAGTTCCATTAACAGATATTAGGACCTCAGATTCCCTCCAGTGAGGAAAGACCTGGCGTACCAGGAACTTTGCTGCTGATTTTGCATCTGGTTGTGCACAAGCACCAGCTTCAACCCAACAGTAAATACACCTGTTAAGCATGTCCACATTTTCAATGTGGATCTCCTGGAAGAGGACACCTATTGCAATTTGCCACAAATTCATTGACATATTCCTGCAGATTACGGACAAACCTGTCCTCCTGAACATCTAAAGCAATGTGCTGTTTCAAAACATGTGCTGAGTAATGCGGTTTCTCAAGAGCAACCATAAGCAATTCCTGTAGCATTACTACTTGTAATGTTTTGTCTCCATATAAAATCAGTTGGTGACTATGAGTACCTCATTTTAACCCACATCTCTTTCTCTTCCTGTGGTGCCTGACTTTGTAACTCGTAAGCGTTACTGCAGTGTATGTGATTGCTACCTGCAACTATTGAGTTGCCACTTCAGGATATGCAGTGTCATGTGGTTACCACAAATACGCTGCTTCTTTGGCAACCTTATCTGTTGCATCATTAGCAGTCTGTATCTTGGGTGTGGGCAGCGCATTTCAGCACTGCCACTAGTGTTGAGAGGGACATAGCATAAATCAATCTTTCCAACAAAGCTTCATGCTGCACAGGCGTGTCATGTGACCTCCTAAATCCCCTCCTGTACGTAGACTAGGAATATATGGTCAATAAGCATCCTTGGGATGCTTGTAATGCTTCAAATAATGCAATCAGTTATTTTGCCTAGGCTGAATAGTGTGTTGGAAAATTCTTTTGCACTACAACCTCATATTCCACATCTACGAGGCGCACCATTGTGGCACCTGTGTGCCCCTGGCCAGTCTCCTGATCAATCATCGATGATCCATCAAAGAAGAGGTCCTCCCCTTCTTTAAGAGCACCCTTCCTTGATCATATTAAATCATCTTCAGGACCTTCATATGTAACACAATCGTGCACTTCCTCATCTTGCTGGACAGGTATTGCAGTAGATGTGGCAGGATTCACAGTGTGACACTGCACAATGTGAAGGGACGGGATTGACAGAAGAATTTCAGAAGAGTGGATTTTGATTGCTCAACAATTGAAAACAGTGCATGCTGTACATATAATGTTACTGAGCAACCCGTAGCGATTGCTCAGGATTTTCTATGGCAAAGGCCACAGCAACGTGTGCCTGTTCACAAGAGAATTGTCCCTGCATCACTGAATCTAATATACTGCTGTAATATGCTAAGGGTTTGTGTCCCATGGATGTTTGCTGAGCTAAGACTGCAGTCATGACTGCAGAATGTTAAAACAAATACATTTATTTTGTGTAATCAGGGTGTTGCTAGTACTGGTGCATCATGGCATTTTTGAGTTCATGGAAACATGCAATCAATTCTGTAAAAACTCCATGACCTACAACAGTTACACAAACCCAAACATTGTTGCCTCTCCTTTACTGTAGTTGGCTGTGATGTGTTCTGTACTGTAGCTGCTCTTTCTGGTGTTACTATTTTCCCTGCACATTATATACTATGTCCCAGAAACACCACCTTCTTTTGACAATAATGCATGTTTTCCTTATCCAATTTGATATGATATGATATTGTATTTGTATTGCGCTCATACATAAGTGTTTCATAGCGTGACGAGGCAAGGAAGGGGAACAATGGAGGACAAAACAGCGATCTTACTAGGCCCAGAGACATTGAGAACGCGCAAGTGCACGAGAGAGGGAATGGGGAAATGTGAAAGGGATTAGGGGAGAAGTGGAAAGTGCTGAGCAAGCGATAAAAACAACAACTGGTAATGAAGCCAGCAAGGTGGCAAGTGCAAGGTTTAAAGCACAGACAGGGGGTGTCTGATAAGTCAAGGTGGGGACTGTAGTGTTACAGATACAGACCCAAGTGAAAGTGTTGAACTGTAATGTAATTGCACAGCCCGAATGTCACCTAATGTATGCTGGCTGTAAGCAAGTTGCATCATGCAACTAACACCGCAAACCCCAAAGCCTAAATGTGGCCAGTGGGAATCCATTTTGAAATTGTCCGGCATTTTCTTTTTCATGTAACGCTTTGAAAATTATATTCTGCGCTTTAGACTCACCCATGGGGCGAGGCCAGAGCTTGAACTCTGAATCCCGTTTAGACTGGAATGTGAAACCCTGCAGAAATACATTGTTTTATTGTTCAGTAAAGCCTTGAAGCTGTACAGGAGCCAGGGCTAATCAGAGGCCCAGGTGCCAGCTTGTCTTGCAAACGCTGTCGTAGAAGGCAGTTAACTGAGAATGATATGCAACTGACGGTGCTCTTTCATGAAGGATGGTATTTCTTTGCTTTAGAACTGTCTGACCCTTAGCCCATGAGTGCAGCGGCCAGATAACATTGTTGGAATGCCTCCCTGCTAGAACATGATATCATTCCTTGTGCCAATGCCCCTTGCTCCCCAAAACAATAAACTGTCTCTGCAAACCTCAGCTAGAAATACCGAATGTTTAGACTGAATGAAGTTTCATGCCTAACTGTCAATTACTGAACCCTACCTTGCATGTCATGTATGTGGGTGGTCAGAATAACGCTGTACAATGATGATGTTTTATGTATATATATATTACTGCTTCATCAACGGCTCTCTCTCTCTCTCTCTCCTCTCACAGTGTTTGTGAGCACACATCGTGAGGTGTTGAGACCCGATCGGCCAATCTAGATACTCTGAATAAACCAGACTTGTTTGGAAAACGAACTTCACGACTGGCGTGTCATTTAGTATATGGCTATGGTGCCTTTATTCCATATATGGACTAACAAATATGGCACCCGAATAGGGACCCTCCAGTGATACTCCATCGCATACATTGAAGGCAAAGACGAGTCGAGGACGAAGCTGTCGGACCGGGATCGGAAGGTGTTGGGGGCACCCCTGCAGAAGTGATTAGAGACTCCTCTGCAGATCTGTACACAGCTGATCCCTGATCGACGAGCAGTGGCCAGAGAGCATCAAGGCGAGGGTCCTGGAAACGAGACAGATTGAGCCAGACACGCTGGTCGAGATGATTCTTGGTTGCGCCTGTATACGGCAGAATTGCATCCTGAGAGACGAATTGATTGATCAGGTGAGCCGTACCCCGATCCGGTTCTTAAACGTCTTGATGTTGGTTGAGAGTTGCACTTGCAAGTACAAACACCCAGGTAAGAGAGGTAAGAGTTAATCATGCCTGGGACATTGTCTTCCTGTCTAGTGAGATTTTTCCACTGCGGTAGACAATCTTTGGAAACTGGCCTGGTCGCACCACCCATAGGGGTGCCGGCATATGAGATGTATATTAAGTATGGTATTGGGGCCAGTGTATTTAATGCGGTTTGGCATAGGCAGATCAGACGTGTATTAGACCTTCAGTGGCCGAATAATGGGAGCTTTGAGCTAGCGTGAATAGAGCATTTAGAATCAGTACTGCTGCGAAAGAAGGCCAGACACGCAGCATTTGAAGCTGTTAGGGACTGGAGGAAGGAAGCGAATCAACGCTTGAAAAGTAGAGAGAAACACGCACGTAGGCACATGTCAAATGTAGAGAAAGCTCTAGTGCATGATCAACAGAAGCAGACAGAGCCATTCGAAACATGGATAGGGTCTTCCAATTAGATATACAGAAAATATACCCTTCACAGGATTTGCATACATCAGACGAACTGATAAATAAGATATTGAATGAGAGAAGAAATGAACATCCGAGTACTGACCCAGTTGCACCGCCTCCCTATCTATCCCCTCCTGTCGCCATTCCCATGCTTGCAATAACCGTCCCATCTGCACCAATTACATAATTTCCACCGCCTCCCTCAGAGCATGAGTTATATGCTTTAGCTAGCAGTTCTGCATCAGTAGGGCCTGAGAAAGGGAGTATTAGATAGACTCGTAGAATGATTAGTAAAGAGTGAAAAGAAGAGCTGAAACAGTGGGCTGAGACATATATTGATGATGGCAATGAAGTGGCAGTACAAAGCTCCATTTCTGATCATAGAGGTAATGGTGAACAGGAGGTATTGTTAGAATATATGGATGAATATCTTGTTAAAGTATGGAGTGATTTAACTGATCGAGTTGTACCGCAAGAGCTGCATGACTTGATTGTTCTTTCCTATTGATGAGATAGTGTGGCAAAAATACATGAGCATGTGGAACGTATATTTGTGTTTAAATGAGAACTTGATCGATTGCATAAAGATAAAATGAATAGGCGTGAACCGCATATGTCATGTGTTCAGAAACAATTTCTTCTGCCAATGAAACCTGTTAGTGAGGAGATGCGTATTTGCACACGAGATGCGCTTAGATGGATTACAGATGTTACCATTTGTCTGATTGAAGTGCATGATACGTTTAGTCAATATTCACCGGAAATGCAGTGAAAAGTATAACAGGTTATGCTGGAATATTTACAGGATGAGTGCATGAAAAAGAAAGTTTGTTGTCATGCTGATTTGATGAAGATTTATAAGAGAGCATTTTTGCCTGAGACAGGAAGTGTTGCTTTGTCCCTTGACTTAGCTTTGTTGCTCAATAGACACACAGATTCAGAGCCCCATACTTTGCAGTTACCTATGAGAGAGGTTCCTCCCACATTTGTTCCGAAGGTTGAGATTCCTGCCGCAGGACAGGTTCCAGCAAGTACGATAGAAGCCCATTATATTGCACAGTTTGTACATGTCCCCTTTTCTAGACAAGAAGTGAACACAATAAAACAGACAGTCCCTGATGTGAGGAAAAATCCTGCTGGTTTCTATAAGGAAATTGAAGCTGTTTTGAATTCATCTGTTTTTACATTGAGTGATATTGATTTATTGTTCCCTGTAATTTTTCTTGCTGATATATGGAAACAAATAAGAAGTATAAATGAGGTGCCGATGTTAGGCGATGCATGGGAGAACTTGATTAGAATTGATAGTGAAAGATAGGCTGGAGAGAAGCCTCCACAAGTCATTCTAACTCTGCCTTTGCGGATAATGTCAGAATTGAAAACTGTAGTGCCTGAAAAAAGAATTGTTTGGGATAAATTAACTGCTTGCTTACAAGGTAAATCGGAAGGTGCAACAGAATTTTTTAACCGATTTGAGGAAGTATTTGCAGATTTTAGTGGTCAGGATTTAAGTACTGAACCCGGAAAGAGATTGTTTGTTGATAAATTTGTGCGAGGATTGCTACCGGAGATCCAGACATTAATAATGATACCTGAAAGTGCATGGCAAGCTAAGTCACAATCTGAAGTATTGCACTTTGGCCAATATTATGAGAACCAAGTGAACTCAGAAAAGGATAAGGAAGTAAGAAAGAAGGGAGACTAAAAAACTAGAGTGTTGCTCCAACAGGTAGCCAGAGGAAATAGTGGGGGGGTTATGCTCCTCCAAGAGTCCAATTTGCATTAGTATCCAATTTACATGGGGGTCCGAAAGGTATACATCAATGTGCCTATTGCAGACATGGCGAGCACAATGCCCACATTTACGACAATCAAATGGAACCATTTCAAGAAGTCAATTCAATGTACAATTTCAAGATAATCAGGTTAATCAGAACCAGCAACAGAATTCAGTAAATGGTGCGAATGTTTTTGATAATCCCTCCAATGCATACTATTCTGGGGACTATCTGACAATGTACTGTTCCCCTAGGACAGCCGAAGCCGGGTTTGGAACCAATGCCTATTCCCGTTAATCAGAAAGGACCCTACGTAGAAATGAAAGTTGGGAATAGGGAGCATACTTTTCTAGTGGACACAGGTGGACAGAAATGTTCAATTGATCACCAGCGGGTTCCAGATATACCACTGTCAGGGCATAGCAATGTTTCAGTAGGGTTCTCAGGTACACCAGTAATTGATCCTGTTTCACAGCCAGTGCCCATCACACTAGGTCCATTCACTGAATCGTGCCCATTACATTTGATGACAAATTGCGGCAAAAATTTGTTGGGATTGAATCTGTTGAAGAAACTGAATGCAGTAATTTATTGTTCCCCTGATGGAGTGTACTTTATGATTTCACCACAACAAACTTCTGTATCGCAATTCATGTCTTTACCTTTGCCAACTGAATTTAGTAAAGTACCAACTAGCATATGGCCAATAAATGATAACGATGTAGGCATTCTGAAAATTGAGCCAGTAAAAGTTGTTTTAAAAGAAGGAATTACATTACCATGTATTCCGCAATATAAAATTTCGACCGACGGTGAGCAAGCCCTGAAGAGAATTGTATCTGATTTGATTAATAGAAATGTGATTGAAGAAATCTCGGGAAGTGTTTGCAATAGCCCGATTCTTCCGGTTTATAAGAAAGGAGGTAATGAAATCCCATGCCATTTTATAATTGATTTATGTGCAATAAATAAAATAGTTGCTCCACAATTCGCATTAGTTCCCGATGTCACAACAATTTTGATTATGATTCCAGCCTCTGCATCACATTTTAGTGTGATTGATTTGAAGAATGCGTTTTTTAGCATTACCGTACATGTAGACAGTAAATACTTGTTTGCGTTCACGTTAGGAGGACGCTCATTCACGTTCACATGGATTCCACAGGGTTACACTGCAAGCTCAAGCATTTAGGGTAGAGCATTAAAAGAACAGTAGACACGCTTGCGTTACCCTCGGGTTGCATTTTATTGCAATAGATTGATGATCTGCTCATAGCAGAAGACTTTGAGGAGATTTGCAAGGAGGGATCGGTCTTGTTATTGACACAAACAGCTAGACATGGACATAAAGCTTCATTGAAGAAATTCCAGTATTGTCGATAGGAGGTGGTCTATTTGGGCTACCTCCTATCGAAGGAGGGAAGGAGAGTGACACCAGAACGAATAGAAAGCATCTCTGGTATGCCTAGTCCAAATACGCAAAAGGAAGTCTGAGCTTTAATCGGCATACCTTCATATTGTAGACAGTGTATTCCGAATTTTGCAATGATCGTAATGCCCATGGTGGTATTGACAAAGAAGGATGTTGCCTTGCCTTTGCATTGGAACATGAAATGTCAAGAAGATTTTGACCTGCTCAGAGCTGCACTATGCTCAGCTACAGTGTTTGGCACACCAAATTATGAGAAGTGTTTTATATTCTTCGTACACGAAAGGAATGGATGTGCTTTGGCTGTTTTGACTCAGGAACACGGGGGGAAGAATCGACCGTGCGGTTATTTTTCTTCCATGTTGGATCCTGTTGCATGTGTTTTGCCATGCTATTTAACTGAGGGGATGGTTTGGGATCACTCTTTAACCGTGATGGTACCCCATTCAGTAGACGTTTTAATAAAGAGAACACAGACGCAACATCTTACTTCTGCCCGATTAACAAGATATGAACTGATTCTATTTGCACCGCATATCCAAATTAAGAGATGTTGCTCTTTGAATCCTGCTGAATTATTGCTTCTCCCAAGTGAAGAGAAAAATGAGGAGAGATTGCTACATGATTGCTTAATTGTAACTGATCAAGAAACAAAAGGAAGGATTGATTTAACAGATACACCCCTGAAAGAGCCAAATGGAGAATTGTTCTGTGATGGGACCTGCTTTAAATAAAAAAATGGCACATCGACTGCTGCCTATGCCATTACCACCTTGAGAACCATTGTAGAAAGTAAACAAATCCCACATAACTCAGCACAAGCTGCAGAAATAATAGCCTTAACCAGAACATGCAACATTTCTGAAAACCTTAGTGTAAACATATATACTGACAGTCAGTACGCTTTTGGGGTGGTCCACAACTTTGGCCGATTATGGGCTGAAAGAGGGTTTCTAACATCTCATGGAACCAAAATTCAACATGGCATTTTAATAGTAAGACTGTTGTCAGCACTTGCGCTTCCTAAGCAGTTAGCAATAATAAAATGTAACGCACATAAGAAAATAATATGTGACGTAGGAAAAGTAAACGCATTTGCGGACAGAATTGCGAAACAAACTGCCACTAATTTACACACAAAAATGTATGTCCAGACAACAAAAAGAGTGTCCTGCATGATAGATGTTATGAAGTTACGTGCCTAACTGTCAATTACTGAACCCTACCTTGCACGTCATGTATATGGGTGGTCTGAATAATGATGTACAATGATGATGTATTATGTATATATTAATCCTTCATCGACGGCTCTCTCTCTCTCTCCTCTCACAGTGTTTGTGAGTACACATTGTGAGGTGTTGAGACCCGATCGGCCGATCGAGATACTCTGAATGAACCAGACTTGTTTGGAAAACGAACTTTACGACTGCCGTGTCATTTAGTATATGTTTATGGTGCCTTTATTCCATATATGGTCCAACAAGGAGGCAGTGCGGGTGTGTGGCTGGGTGGCCAGGAACCTGACCCGAAATCAGAGGGTAACCAGGTCCACGGTGCTGAAGTAGACAGATCAGCAGGGGAGAGGAAGAGCAAAAGCAGAAGCAAAGAGGAAGGTCTTCAGGTGCTTCCGGAACAGGAGATGGTTCTCTTCAAGTTTCAGAGTGGCAGGGAGGCTGTTCCAGAGGGAAGCCCCAGCTGAGGTAAGAGATCTACCCCCAACTCGTTGCTTGGAGAAGAGAATGGCCCTGAGGGAGTTGGAGGTGGAGGAGTGAAGTGAGAAGTTATTTACACAGAGATGTTTTTATGGGAGGGCAAAAGGGGCACTTGCCCAGGGCCCCCACCTTGAAGGAGGATAGTCTCAGGAGGATAGCTCAGCGGCAAAAGTGCTCGCCTTGGAAGCAAGACGATACAGAGCAACATAGGTTTGTTCCCCGGGTCCGCACTTAGAAACCTCTGGGTATTAAGCGCATTATAAATAACCTATCATATCATATCCTAACTGATCTGAAGAAGTAAGATTCCATTGTTCACCAGTCTTAAATAGCACACGTCGGGATATTGTATGGGGTGCTGCTGAGGCTCTAAACACATGCCTTTCTGTTTTGCCAAGTGCATTCTGCCTCGATCAATTCATCATGTATTGCTTTCTGTGTTCACTGTGGTATTCCTAGTTTGTGTGTTCCTTATGGCACAACTCTGTAGCATTATTTCCTTCCTGTGGGAATTATGTTGATCATGTGCAATAGGCAATGGTGAAATGAATATTGATAAATTGAGTGCCACAATGGTTCAGAAATTAAGTCAGTGGGCCTCATTACGACCCTGGCGGAGATCGTGGTGCAATATGCACCATGGAGCACGGCGGAAAGCTGCCAATACCGCCATGGGGGTTGGCGGATTTACCGCCCCATTCCGACCTTGGCGGGGCGGTAAATCCCCAATCGCCATTTTACCCTTCCCCATTCCCATTTTTGCCCCATAGGGTATAATGGGAGTGGGGAAGGCGTTAATTACGCCACCGTAAAATACGGTGGCGTAATTAACAACAAGGTCCCGTAGCGCCATGGATTTCTCCGCCCGGAAAAACCAGGCGAAAACGGCTCCATGGCGCTACGGGAACTCGTAGTAGGGCGGAAGGGTCCGCCGCGAATACCGCTGGCGTAAACCCACTCCGCCAGGGTCGTAATGAGGCCCAGTGTGTGAAGCAGCCATTGCAGAGTTACGCGGTCATATGCAAAATTAGAATATCACATTACAGCAAGGCTGGCTGAGCCTTTCCTATGTCTGATGTTTATTAACGTGCCTGCATATGTACTTGAATTTTCATAACAACATCTGCTATTATCAGCAATGTACCTGTACCAGATAGGGGTTGCTATAAAAACTAACATATCATCCGTATGGTGAAGGTCTAGAAATTGGTTTGTTCAGATGGGTTGTTGTAAAACTTAGGCAATCGCCTCCAACGATGGCATAAACTGTTAGTCCAAGAGGTGAATAAGTATCCGAATTCAAGACTATGGAACAACAGTATTCATGTTTGTATCCTGGATTAGCCAGCAGACGATACAGTGATCCTGGTCAAATCATCTAATATATCTTACATTACTGTGCTATCTTCTGTGAGGTTTGCCTTCTTGCATGCTGCTGGTATCGTTGCGCCCATTACTTGATCTTACTTCTTATGTAGGCCATTTGGGTGGAAGGGTTGGTAGACAGAAGAGAGCGGACCATATGTTGCAGGCCTCAGGCAAGCATATTTTAAGGTCTGCTTGTTTGACACAAAAAACGGTTTGCTTTTTGGTAAATGTCAAAGGTTTGTATGCACGTTTATAAATGAAAATGTCAGAAGCCATTGTTTTGGAAGTATTTAAAGCTTTAAAACACAAAAGACAAACCCAGATTAAATTTGTTAAATCACATCAATTGGTATGCTGGTTCTTATATAGTTCCCTTGATGATAGAGAGAATGAGGCTAGAATCATTCCCATTTTGCATAACACCCTTTCATAATATTTTGTTTAAAAATGTTCATGCTTGGTAAATTTGATTTGTGTACTTTCCAAGTCCGTTTTTTAATAAAATTAGATTGTTTTAGTACATGGTAAGAACTGGAAAATAAAGTTTCAAATGCAGAAATTGCAGAGTTGGCACAAATCCCAGCTCCACCACTTCAACTCTTAACCAATGTGTGATTCTGGGCATCTTATTTAATCTTGTACTGCTGAACCTCTCAATATTGCCAATCCCTAAACCTTGCAAAATTGTCAGTCCTTCAGAGTGATTTCCTTCTCATGGTATGATCTTCATAAAAACCTTATTCATGATTTCACTGTTGTAATAGTGAGCATATTCATATAGCACACCACAGGCATTTGTTCCTTTGATATCTAATGGGAACACTATTTGAAAACCATATCCCACTTCTAATCTCAGTCTGTCTGGATAAAGACACCTTCGTGGTAGCTTTTAATCTACCTCCACTATCCATGCAACGGTACGTGTAGCGTTCACCTTCCTTCCAATTTGTGGTCTCTAGCCATGCATGAGCACTTATGCATTCTGTGAGGCAGCTAATGTTAGTTCTCTGTCTATTATGGGTTTCATTTACCTTTTACATACCTTCCTGCATTAATACTACATCTACCTTCCTGGATGTTTTTGATAAAAAAAAATATACTGTATGTACTAAAACAGTAACCCCTTTGTAGACTGCTAATGTTGTTCTTCAAATGCTACTTGTTTATCATTCTGATTAGTGTGGAGTGGGGGCGCAACCAGTATTCTTGATCTTTTCATTCCTTTGGTTTGGTGGAGGTGTGCTCCAAAGATGTCCGCGCTCAGGGCCCCATAATTGCTTAAGATGGCCCTGTATTTACAGAGGGAGAGTTGAAGGTACTTGGGACCCAGGCCCCAGAACTCCTTGTGGACAATGTAAAGGGTCTTGAATGTAATCCTTGCAGCCACTGGGAGCCACTGTGAGCCAATGAAGAGATTTCAGGGCTGGAGAGATATGATCCTAGGGCATGAGGCGGAGGACAAGTCTTGCGGTCCTGTTCTGGATGAGTTGCCGGGGGTGGAGAGTAGAAGCAGGCAGCTTTAGAAAGAGGGTGTTGTAGTAGTCCAGCCTAGAGAGAACCAGAGCTCTAGAGACAGGAGAGGAAAGGAAGAATACCTCTGAGGAGGTGAGGTTGGTAGTTTGACTTCTTAGAATCATCAGCGATGTGAGGAGAAAAGGAGATTGCGGAGTCGAAGATGACCCCGAGGTTCAAAAAGCCTCACAGGTGGGTGCAGGAAGAGGGCCAAGATATGCTGGCCATAGAGTGACAGGAAAGGAGGGTGCAGGTGTGCCGATGAGGAGAATCTCAGTCTTACTGGCATTAAGGCAGAGATCATTGGCGGCACACCACTCCTGGATAGCGGACAGACGGTCAGAGATGAGAGGAGAAGAGGTGGCAGAGAGAAGCCTGAAAACGAGCTGAGAGTCACCCGCAAAGCACTGAAAGTTGGAGCAGAGAGCGACAATAAGGTGGGCAAGGGGTGCCAGATATTGGTTGAAAAGCCAGAGAGAGAGGCTAGACCCCTGGAAAACATCACACGTAGAGAGTGAGACAGAAGAAAGGAAGGACTCCAGTTGGACCTGGGAGGGTCAATCATAGAGGAAAGAGGTCAGCCAGGCCAGAGCCTGATCAGTGATACCCAGGTTATCACAGAGACAGTTGAGCAGGATGGCATGGTTGACCATGTCAAAGGCAGTTTGACACTTTGTATCCTTTGTCTTTGAGGAGTGTTAGTAGTGTTATTGAATCTGCTCTACATTGCTTTTCTGTTGTGCTGCACACTTGGACGTCATCCACATACTGGATGACAGTGTTCTGTACATTTATGCTACCCAGATCCATGAGGTTTACTCAGTTAAAAATGCTCTGGGACTCACAGTACCTCTGAGGAGGTCTGGTGGTTTTGCTATGTTTGCCTACGATAGGTAAAAGCAGCGAGATATTGAGAATTAGGATTTAACAGGGTGGAAAAGAACAGATTTTTCAAATCAAGAACAGTGAAATGTTTGGCCTCAGTAAGTACATTACAAGGGATTGTGGTGGGATTCATTATTACTGGGTACTCAGCTTCTAGATTATTATTCAATGGGCATAAGTGCTGTAACCTCCTCCAACTTGACCCCTTTGCTTTTCTGACCATATATGTTGCTGTGTTACACAGAGTTTCAGAGGGCACTATGATGACCTGCTGCCATATCACCTCAATTCTCTAACATATTTCTTCATCTGCTACCCTTGACAATGGATACTATTGCACTCTGGGTAACACTGTGCTCTTCTTCATCTTAATTCACACTGCTCCTATGCTCTTCAAGAGCCCTACATCAGGGAGATTGTCAGTTCATAAGGCGATAAGGAGCCTTATGAAGTCCTCCTGTAGATATGCGGACATCAGTTTGGCAATAAGTATAGGACGAGGTACATTCCGACGCTGGATCATTATCTGACATGGCATACAAATGTCCAGTATCATCTCACCATCATTATCAGCATCCACAAACAGCTGTCCATCCAACACCCCACTCAGTGATTGTGCTGGGTCGATACACAAAATTGTACGCCACTCACGTTCCTCTTTGTCAGTCCCTATTAGCACTATCTTGTAGTGAGCAATCACCACCCCCTCCAAATCTCACATGATAATGATTCCCAGAGCGTGGTTTAGGGGCACTGCTGGCCGAAACAAAATTCAGACGGCGCTCTCCATGGTTTATTTCTGATGCCCGGTATTCAAATGAACAACATGGTTGCTCCATGCATAAGCAAATCAGGGTGCAAATGTATTCCCCTAGTAGCGGTGTCACTGTACAATACTCCTGTTACTGACAGGAACCTAGCCTAAGAACTTCCTGGCGTGGAACACACTACCCCTTCTTCTGTGAATGGGATCATCATATTTAGCTTGCATATTTAGGTCCCTTTCTAACAAGTTCACTGGTGTTTCAGATGAAAACAGTATCAGAGCAAACACATCTTGAGTGCCGACTTTGATCGGTGAGTCTTCTGTACATGCAACTGATCATATTGTCCCAGAAAACCCCTGCATATCCACTGGGAAGTGCCCTTTCTTCATACATGATTTTGTTGCACCTGTGTCAACCAAACCCAACCAAAAAAACAAACGATGTGTTGCCTATCTTCACACCTACCAGGGATTCCTCCTCTGGGTCAGCAGTGATTGTCAGGTCTAGTAATGTTAGGGCTCTCTGTGAGCTGTCTTAGTCTGGGTATTTTTTGACCCTGGGAATATGAAGGGGTTACCACCCACCACAATTGCCTCTGTATACTGCATCACTGTGTTATGCGGCAAAGCATTTTTGTCACATACCTGTGGTGCTGGCTGCTGTGCTTGTTGCTGCACATACACTGGTATGCTTTTGGGAGTTGGGGGCTGCATCTGTCACGGTGCTGGTGCCTGGTATTGATACTGGAGCTGTTGCCCCTGCTGGGTGCTTGTGCAGGGACTGTACCGTACAGGATGCTTGGAGACATAGTTTTGTACTGCTGTTGATATGTATTCTGGACTGCCGGTCTCCTGGGATACATGTGGGGATCATACGATTATGCCTGACTGCTCCTACACTCACATGCAAAATGGCCCATTCTCCCACATGACCAACATGGTCCTGGTACACAAAATATTGGCCCCATCCCTGTAAATCCTCGTCCTTGACCTACTTGCCACACTTGAAATTTCCCTCTTCCTTGTCGGTAACCTCCCTGACAACCTCTGATATCTGTATAGCCTTGATACCCTTCTGTCCACTTCAGTGCCACTCTCATCTCTACATGGGAAATTCTCAGTTATACCTGTTCTACAGGTTTGGCCGAGTGGAGGGATTCCAGGTCTTTCATAATCTGGACCTCTACTTTTACTTGCAGAGCTGCCTTTCCTCTGCAATGGAGGATATCCCATTTCCTCTCTCTTTCTTTTGCTCACACTATATTATTGTGATGTCACCTTTCCTTTCAACGGTGGAGATTCCTTAGACCATATATATATATATGCACACAGGAAAAGAGGAGGAAAAGCGCACTCAGAGCGAGAAAAAATGCCCCAAAGTTCCAAACCAACAAAAATAGAAACTCGAAAACCAGATGATTACAAGTTTATTCAATGATTTAAAAATAACAAAAGACAACAGAGGCGGGACACTATGGGGCAAGTCCTGTCACAACGTTTTTTGCGCTCTACATAGCCCTTGTTCATGAACGGGGGAAGGACTTTCAAAGGGCTTAAATCAACAAAGGTAGTCCTTTCATTGTGGCCACAAGTTGCAGAGCTGAGCATAGGAATATGTAGCAACCACAGCAGACATCTTGGAGTGTATCGACATACAATATAGTAAATAGAGAATATACAACCAGTTACAATGCAATGCAAAATACATTACAGCATAAACCAACATATGAAAATAAAAGCACAAAATAGAACCCAAAGTGGGTTACACAAGGCACATTTTCTTTTCATATATGTTGGTTAGCTGATATGAAGGACCTATCACAGGGGGTCTGAATGCTGTAAGCAAAAAAGGCAGAATACCAAGTAGTCAACATGACAATCATAAAAGAGTAACAGGGCCAACATAAATGGATATACATGTATGTCTTGCATGATGGAGTATAAAAGTCTACATAATAAAATGCTAATATACATGAGCAGTATTTAAGATAAAATATAAAATCACAAAGCAATACACAGCGAATGCAGAGAGCAAATGAGAGCTCTTAAAGTGTAGCCAGCTATATGGTGAGGTATAATAGCAATAAAGTACTATTAGCAGAGAACTGCCATATGTAGACGGACCTCAATGCAACACTAGTATACTAAGGTGCATGCATCAAGCAGCATATAATGATCAACTCTTGCAGTGTAGGCAGCTTCATGATAAGGTGCAGATACATTACAATGCTTTTACCATGTCATATATAGCCAAACATTTGTGCAAAGCTAGCATACTAAAGTGCAAATGCGTAAAGCAACATGGAGCCATCAAATATAGATGGACAACATGCTGTTGCTATAGAGCTGTCCAATATAGGTAAAGCTCAATGCAAAGCTAGCATACTAAAGTGCAAATGCATGAGGCAGCATACCAATAAAGTGCAAAAAGGATGCAACATGTTAATAAAGTGTGAATGCAAGAAGCAGCTATACACTCCTCTCAGTTATAAAAAACTAACGACAAAGCACAGACAGATATGAATGCAAACATGACAGAAGATCTAATGAATATGGGCCCAGACTGACAACCCCTAATTGTCATCAAATTTAAAGTGCACGTATCAGTTCAGCTCAAAACAGTGGACATAAGCACCAACGTCCCCTGTTAACATGGACAATAATACAATAGAAAAGAAAACATTAAAAAGAAAGTTGTCTGACCAAAAACCAGAAATTAACCTAGCGAAGAGCAACAAGAGAAGCATATAAATATAGATAAAGTACAGTTTGACCTAGAGACACCAAATAACAATAAAACAGATGTAAACATATATACATTTACATTCCCACGGAAATATAGAGTTCCTCGTCCACATTATGTCCATTAGGGATTTTAGTGTCACAGTCAAGGATGAATTTTGTTTCCAATTGTCATAATTTCAAGATCCGATCACCCCCTCTTGGATGTTGTGAGACATGAGCCACTGCAAAGAAGGTGAGTAAGCGGAAATCATTCCCGTGCTGTTCCTTGAAATGTATGGCCATAGGATACACAGGATCTGAATTTGTATGGCTCTTAAATGCTGAAGAATTCTTAGCTTCAATTTGCAATTCCCAACGTACCACCTCTGCCAAAGGCAAGAGAGGACATATACTACAAAAGCAGTATCACAAGTAATCGATTGTTTGATCTCATATTTCAAGGCAGTGATAGGATGGATGAAGGAATTTTGGACAGTAGCATGGACACAGACCTTACATTTGGAACATTTGTTAAAGCCTAAAGAAGGACCAGATAGCCAATTATTTATCATGGTGTTCTTATAAAGTGTGGGTAGGAAGCTGGATACCAATCTGTCTTTTAGAGACAGTGCTCTTTTGTACATCAGCACTGGACAGGTAGACAATAAAGGAGATACGACTTTATCTAGAGTGAGGACACGCCAGTGTTTTTGAATAATGTTGCGAACTCTAGAGGAGGCACTATCGAATGTGACGATTAGACGTGAATCCTCATTAGAAGTGTATATGTCCAGTCCACTTCCATGTAGGAGCCTATCCCTAGGAAGAGCTTATGCCATCATATAGGTTGTTTCAATAACGTTTTTATCATAGCCTTGTGTTAGGAAATCTGCAGCGGCCAGAGCACAACACTGATCATATTGCATGATGTTGGTGCAGTTACGGTGAAAACAAATGAATTTGCCATATGGGATGCTCTTCTTACAGCTCGGCAGATGGCAACTACTGGCATGTAAGAGAAGCCCAGTATTATTAGATTTTTTATACAGAGAGGTATGAATACCTGAAGTATCAAGTGTGACAGTAACATCAAGATATACAATTTCTGTATAGCTATGTCTTTCAGTAAACCTTAAATTAGCCAGATTGTCATTAATGCTCCTCACAAATGATAGCCAGTCATTCTCAGTGTCCTTCCAAATTATAAAAACATCATTGATGTACCGCCACCGAGAAACAATTTGTGTGGAAAACTCATAAGAAGTAAATCAGACAAAAAGGTTGCTTCACACCAATCCATAGTGAGATTGGCGTAGGGTGGAGTGAAGGTACTGCCCATAGCAGTTCCTCTCACCTGACGGAAAAAAAACCTTCAAATAAAAATACATTGTTGGTTAGGCAAAACAATAACATTTCCAAAATCATACTACTGTGCCCCAATAAGTTCAATGATCAAGGGTCCAAAAAATACTTACAGGCTTTCATTGCAACATTGTGATCAATGGAAGTATATAATGAAACCACATCAAGTGTGGCCAAAATAAGTCCTCTTTCCATGGTGTGTCATTAATATGTTGTAAAAAGTCCTTGGTGTCCCGCAGATAAGATGGCAAAACTGAAACAAACAAAATCAAAGTTTCATCTATGAATTGTGCCAAGTGTTCTAACAAAGAACCACATGAAGTGACAACATGCCTGCCAGGTGTATGTGTGAGGGATTTATCTGTTTAGGCAAAAAGTAAATCGTGGGTTTAATGTAACAAGGGGGAGCAAGAAATGTAACAAGGTCATCCTCAAGCAAACCAATCTCCGGCCACTTAGTGCACATAAATGTAAGATCTGATTGGATTGCAGGGAAAGGATTGGTCAAAAATGTAAGATAACAGAGGCGGTCTCTGAGTTTTCGGTTGGCTTCAGCAACATAGTTAACCTGATCTGGAATGACAATGTTGGAGCCCTTATCAGCTGGCTTAATAACAATACTGGATGGGTTTTGCAATTCTGAGATCGCTTGATGTTGTGAGATAGTCAGATTCTGTTTGCAATTGGTATTGGAGATTTTGCACAATTTTCTTTTTTTTCACCCCACTCACACTTTCCTTGTGTTGTCTTCTCCCACAAAGATGCACTTACATCTGTGCATTCTCCCGAGGTCCACCTATATGTGGTCTGTCAGTGGTCTGTACAACAGGGAGCAGTGCCCCACTTCAAGGAGCAGGCAGGCCTTCTGGCAACACAGCTTCTCCAAACCTCTTTGAGTCATGCATGGGGGACTGGTCACTACAGATGGGGGTAGCACCCCAGGATTCATGGCTGGGACACCCCCAACCTCACAGAGAGTCTGGGATCACTTCATGGTCACCAATTTGTAAGGAAGATAGTCACCCGAAACCCGATTGATAAAAATAATGCAAAAGTTCAAATAATCACTGCACTGTTTTGCAACCGAAACCAAGGTTCATTATAGGCAAAAAGGTCTCTGACAGTGCTGTAGAACCGAATTGACACGGAGCTTGTTACACCCCAAGTAGTTACTGGTTATATGGCGAAAAACTGCATTCTCTGCATACAATGTTATTTGGCTACCCCCTATAGAACATGCTAATAACCCCATATAGTACCTGGACCTATTGGACATTCATTATCTAAAACCATTCCCCTAAATACGTGGCCCTCTGTATCGTTACTATTAAATCTAGGTGCTGGTTTGGCCATTGAGTATATTGACACACTAATAAATTGTGACCGTCACGTGATGTGCACCTCTCTGATCCAGACACGTTCAAAGTAAACTGGCAAGGCCATCTCTGTTTTGATAATACAATAGGCCTTCTCATTACACTAGACACCACGATGCACAGAAGTTACAACCCTGACTTTGTACTAAATTTATTGGCATCACACCTGCTCATCCTGTCCTAAATCACGGTACGTTCCAGACGTGGCTCCCCCTTATCTCCTTCAGCCCCAGGTGCCGAGTAATGAGGTGACCGGGACACCACATTTGAGTCTGAATTTCAGGGATTTATTTGTTTTGGTTATGCGTCTACTTGCAATTCAAATGGGATGACCGCTGCTTGGGGCAGGGCAGTAGTCCTCTAAATCTTCGCCTGGCCTGTTGAAATCACGAAACCTTACGCCATATTCTCATGAATTTTATCCTTCAAAGGGCACATCCCTTCTGGTCTCCCCACACATAACATTCTGTTCCCACCTCGTTTCAGCCCAGCAACTGGATACAATTTATTTGTCCAGCACAGGTGTTTTTTTTTTCGGCTTCTTCTGGGGGACGGGAAAAGCATTTGTCTTGGGACTAAGCTGAATGGAGCCACAGCTCCACATCAAGCCTTGCGTTCTATTCTGTTCATTGTGCACTAGGCCTTAAAATCCAACGTGGTGTCACTCCTGCCATGTTAATACGCTGACCTTGCTTCTACCACAGTACCTTTCTTACTCCATCTTTCACCTGTTTCAGCTCTTTCTGCACACCTCACCGAAAAACATAATTTAGGGTACAACAACTAAGCACAGGGTTTATAACACTGCCCTTTCTATAACCTCTGAAACCGCAAAATGTATGTTTGTTGTTCCTGTCTATGTTGCTATATGTGGGTAACTAATATGTGTCAAAACTAACTACAAGTGATATGTGTGCCTTCTGCCGTGCAGAACTTATCCTGCTCACACCGTGGTTCATTCCAATAGGGTTTTCTCAACCTGAAATGTTTATCCTGGCTGGGATGCTGCACGAGCATCCCAACCTGTGTGAGGTCCAGAGTGTTGAGAAGGCAGAAGAGATCTTTATTCATGGATTTGGTTGCTGGGTTGCCAGGGATGTTGAAGCCTCCAAGGAAGATGTTGCTAGTATGCACGAGAGTGGTGACTAAAACAGTGAATCCCTGATGAAGGAGATTACAGCTTCAGTCATATGTAGAGGAGGTGGAAGGTGACTGTGTTCATTGGGGAGAGCAGAAAGTGCCAGAGGTTTTCAAAATAAATAAGCTAATGGTGACACTGTCCAGTTGGATGCATGGCAATGATGCCTTGGGAATCATGGCTGAGGCCTCTGTCCATTCTATTAGCAAGTTCGCTTGTTGAATGCTGTAGCCATTGAGAAAGAGTGTGTCTAGTATTTGGGTGAAGTGAATGTCATCTAGGTCTGAGTAAGGAATCCATGTTGTGTGCAGTGATGAGGTTGGCAATGTCTGGGTTGTAGGTTGATTGCTGAGTGCATCGCTTTTCATGTAGAGGTGGGTAAATGCGTGATAATGCAATCTATGGTCACACAGGTAAAGTTTCTGTAATGTGGTCTCCATAATGGTGCTGGTGTGTAGTGTGTTTGGCAATGAGTGGTGATGGTGGGCATGGGCTGTTGAGAGAGAGGAGTAAAACACATATTTGGGGGAACTAACATGATGTTCGCGCAGCAGGGGTTCTGGCCCTGGCTCCTTCCAGGCGGCACAGGTACAAAGAGGAATTGCCCATTTCTTTGTACGCCCTTCACTTCGGATGCCTGTGCAAGATATGCCCTTTGACCTAAATGTTATGGAAAGGAAGGCTGGGCATAACAGGCGAGTTGGGCTCAGGTCATGTGTCCACCACCATATGACAAAACAAAAATGATTCAAAATTTGGAGATACTCTAGACATCGGTATCATTTTATTCTCCTGCATATGACCGTCCTCGCTGTACGCGAGATTCGCACTCGGATCATCTGTGATTTCTGCCAAACCCAGAGGGTGCGAGCCATACGGCTAGTTTCAAATATTGGCATATTCCTAATACTATTATCCACACTTTCGGAGTAATACTCGACAGTAGAAAACGAGAAGCACGGACTCAGTCATTCCACACTAGGATGATTGAGATCAGACAAAGAATCCCATGTTGGGACCCAAGAAATATATTTTGAACACCATCATACCTTGATCTTCTCTACAATTAAGGTATTTGCACTTCATTATACGAACTTTGTGAATCAACCTGGATTGTCCCAGCATGAAACATGACTGCAGGAGAGAAATGCTTCCTACATAATATGATTTTGAAGTACCATAACAGATTGGATTGAATTGAATGCAATTAGAATACGAGGGGATTGAACATTAGAATGTCTGAATAAATCTACACAAATTGATCGCCCCTTGCGAGTGTTATAGAGCCCTACAGTGATGGAATGATAATATGAACATTTGAAAACACTGCAAAGTGGTACAATGTGACAGTAGGATTGGGGCAAATGACTAGTAACTTGAACACTCATGATCCTCAATGGGGATATCTCAGGAGTCTTTTTACTAGTGATCCTGGATGAGTAGTCCAGTTTGTAAACATTTAGATGTACACCACAGGTTTCTCGATCAATATGGATATCTTTTTCTTTGAATACCATTTCCTTGCAGTCCATCGAGGCTCTTGAAGAAGAGGAAAGAAGTCCTTGAAATGCGTCGGCCGAAAGATTGGACTTGTGTAATCACATTTATTTGTATATTCTGTTTGCTTTGCTTCATACAACAAACTATGTGTTTGTATCAGCTAAAAAATACACATATATATTTTTTATACAAAAATCTACTTGATTAGTGTTGTTCTTTTCATGAAAGCATTTCTTTATCAATGGAGCATAACATGTTGTGAACTAATGATTGTTTAAGCTGTTCTATCAGTTTATATCAGTGGGCAGGGGACGGGAAGATTCGAATTTTGAATCATCTTTGTTTTGTTATTGTTTTTTGGTGGTTATGTGCCAAAACCATAGTTCTTCCCCTGCACCTTAAAACCCTTGGTGGGTCAAATAACCTGTATGAATTAGAAAGATTCAAGTGTAAATTTAGGAGTGCACCAATATTCCCCCTTCCTTCACCATATGGCCACACACTGTATCCATAATTGTGGCTCAATAAGACAATGGGCGACATTACAAATTTGCTGGTCTGGAAACAATGGTACTGGTAAACTTGCTGGTACCGTTGCTCTGGACGGGCAAACTACGAGTTCTGCGAGTGGGTGCCTTTTCCCCCGCCAGGTCCCACCTGGCGGCGGGGGGAAAGACACCCGCTCGCAGACCTTGACGGATGCACTGGCACTGTTGCACAGAGTGCCAGTGCATCCGTCCACCCCATTCCCATTGAGTCCAATGGAACTCAAATAGGAACGGGGATTTTCTTTTTCCGGCGGCCTGCGTAGGGACCACCGGGACCGTAATGCCCCGGTAAGTCCCCATTGCCGAGTGCCGGAAACAAAATGATTCCGGCAGCAGTCGTGCCGTTTTTACAGGCACGGCTACCGCCGGAGTCATAATGAGGCTCAATCTCTTCTACTAGCCAAGCTTACCCTAATGCCAACTGCAGGTGCAAGATAAGTTGCCCTGAACAACCTGAAGACTTGAGTGGCCATCCATTGGAACTCTATTTTACACCTGTTGGACAGGCTACTTGAGCAGTGCAATACCAACAAAGATGACTGCAACATTCACAGCTTTAGATGGGCTATGTTTAACACAGTTTCATTGGCAGCTACAGTCTAATGTCTGCTTGGTGTTAACCTTTCAGTGAAGGCAACCAAGTAGGTTAGTCATCAAAATACATCACTCTCGTGCCTGAATAAGCTCAACCTAACCAACATGGAGATAGCCCATGTCAAACCTAGCAGGTTATTGTGATGCAGCATAGCTGGTGAGGGACCTGCTTTGGACCTTGTATTGCAATCTTCACACTATAAGGTAGTTTTCAGTACCTGCAAACTTCCTTTTATGTACCAATGTTTCAAAATAAAATTGTCTGTTTTTCATCTGCATAACATTTCATGGTATGCAGACTCGCAGCATGTAACACAAGGAGGAGAATCTGTGCAAATGTGCAAGGATACTTTTCTGCAGCACTTGCAACATCAGTTGGAGAAAGAACATTGCCATCAGGAAGAACACCAAACAGCACACATTGTGCCTGGTACACTGGGAATGTCAAGCTTGAGATTGACCAAAACAACAGGCGGTAAATCACCCTGCGCATCCTCTTGATAGATGTCCTCCTTATCCTCGGCAGCTGCCTTGCCTGCTTTTTGTGGGTCACTTCCTCCCCAATGCCTACCAGCCAGACAGGATTGTTTCACTCCACAGACAGGATTCTTTCTACAGCTGCATTTTCCCTCATGTGGAACATATACTCCTTCTTCTCCAATTGCTATGCCTACTCTCCCACGCTTCTCCAAAGTGCACATGATTAAAATGAATATACACAAAAATAACATTATTATGGGTAATATGGGTCTGACAGAGTAGATGCTTACACATGGGGAACTTGGACATAATTGTGTTTGGCGATCATAGCTGGATCCATAGTATCCATCTTGGACTGGCTAATACAGCTAACAGTCAGATTACACATGATGAGGTTTACATTGTTGGCTGTCGAAAGAGGGAACATTCAGTTAAGTCGGGCACTTGTATTTTAAGGCCTGTGTTGGTTTAGATCTGCAGAAAAAGTCAAATCCATTGGGAAGGATTATTTGTTTTATGCTCATGTTTCTGTAGAGGCCCTGGTTTAGTCAGGTCCCTACAGAAACAAGTGGGGATGATGTAGCGATAATTAGTACCCACATCTCAACCATAAACTTATTTCAGCCACACCACAAACTCCTATAGGAGGTTGTGTGTGCCACTGTAGAAATGGTGGTAATGTTGCAGCTCGTGTTAGCTGTGTGGCTTAGTGCTGATGTGCAGCACTAAGGGTGAACTAAAGAAGGGATGATTTGGGACTTAGCTTAGTACAGTGTAGTGTAGGATGCTAACAATTAACACAACTAATTACTAATCTTACTAATGGCTAATCCTAACAAGACTAATACTAGTAATTGTTAGCAATTAGAGAGGGGTTGCTTAAGCCCAAACCCACACTACAGACGGCGGGTGTAGGAGCATTCACACTGCAATGTTGGCTTCGAAAATACATTAAAAAAGTGAAAGCTGAACTGTGGTGTGCTTCATGAACATGAGGCTCAGAGCGCAATGTGAGACAGCAGAATGTGTTTCATAAAAACAACTCCTTTGTGTAAACAGGAATGCAGAGAGGATATTAGGATGCTGTGTAGCATATTTCATCTGGGCTGGAGAAGACTGCTGTATAAAGTTAATTGTGGAAAAACAGAAAGGGTTAGGGGAAATTACTAAGGTGTTGGCTAAAAGGGGAGGTGTTTGATTGATTCATGACCTCAGGGCAGAATGCATGAAAATGGGTGGTGAAACAATATGGATCTTTATGAAGATATAAGCAAAGGGCGAGGTGAAGAAAAGGGAACTTATAAGAAAGAGAAGGTGAAGTGTTGGGGGTTGGCCACAAAAAGAGCAAGAGTGAGCAGAAGGGGAGAGGGAGAAAAAGGAAAAGGGAAGAGATCCAATTGAGTTCTGCCAGGAGCTGAACTGAACTTGGCAGAGCAGAAATTAGGGAGATTGGCGATATCCTTGCTGGGCTCTGACAGGCAGCTGACAGTGGGAGAGAGACAGCCTGCTTCGTGGAAGACATCTCTCATGCAGGCTGAACCCCATTTCATACACTTGATGAGTATGGGTCACGATCACATTTGTTCTTAATTACCGAAGAGCAACTGTGTTCTTCCATGTGAAAAGATAGATTCTGCAAAAGTGCTAAGGGCTGTCAACTTACTTTCAAGGTGACAGATCAAACAAAGTCATGTCTTCAGCCAAGTGCTGATGTAAATAGTCTTGCTAGGAGAAAAGAGAAATCTCTGCTGTGGGTGGGGGCGTATAAAGGGAATTAAAGGGTTTTTGCATCACTGCACTGTATGTGAAGGTATTTTCCAAATTTATCATCAGTCCACTAAAAGTTTACAGGGGAGGAATAGTAAATGGTAAATGAGGCTGCACTTGCCTGTAAATTATAGAGTGTTTATTTTTTCTCCTATGCAAAATGTGACATTACATATCATGTTTTCCTTTCTCTAAGAATAAGATAATAGAGGGGCGTCTGAGATTGTGTTGTCGTACAAACAATATTATTCTATCTGTTGGGGAGCAGGGGTGGAATACCCAGGCCCCTTGATGATTTAGAACAAGATGATTGTAGAAGGAGATGTTGTGGGGAGGGCAATAGAATGGAAGGGGAGGGTGGCCCGTGTAGAAAGGAGAGTGTAGTGGAAATATAGTGAACTTTGGTACTAAGATCCTGTGGGGAATGAAACTCTATTTAGATGTTAAACACCATCTTGAAACCGAGGCCTAGTGTTAGAGTTATGCCAGTATGCTTTCATTACGACCCGGGGGTTAGAAGGGTGCTTGTGCATGTTCTGCTTACAGCCATGACAGCCCTGAAGAAGTATAATTTCTTAAACACACAGTTCTTTATTGTGTCTTATCATTACTGCATGTAACCCAGAAGGAACAAGCCCTGCAAGTCCAAGAGAGGCCGGAATGGGTCTTTTGAAGAACTATCTCATGAGCCAGGGATTAGCGCTCTAGGCTTTCACCAAGCCCAGATCTCTATGTCATAGCGGCCCAAGATCCCCAAGCCCCAGAAACCCACATGTGAGTGCACTGACTTGCCCAAGACTCCTGGCCATAAACCTGTATAGTGGCTGATGGATCCGGAATATCAGAGGGCGGCTGTGGGCTGCCCCCACCATCAGTTTATGTGATTTGTGCTGTGAGGTGCCAGGGGCGAGGGTTACAAATTTAAGCTGTGCGTGGGAAAGTTGTGGAGGCACCAACATGTCTGGGTTTGGTGCGGGGGTTCACATAGTTTTGAGACGTTATCGCAACCTCTAAAGTATCCGCCTTGCTCATGACCTTGGTACCAGATGCACTGTAGTAGCTATATAATAATTAATTGTGCAACTAAATTGCCAATTGGAGCCTCTGTACCCGATGACGGAAGAAGAAGTCTCCCACGTGGAAGAGGATGGACAGAAGGTGCTGGGACCAATCACCTGGCATCCCATATGGAGAAGGCTATAAGTATATAGGGTCGCACCAACCAGCTATCTTGATTTGTAACCTATGTGATATACGTCACTTGTGACGCTATGCTCTTTTATAATCCATTGTTTATGCTGTTTGAACAAGAGTGCTCATGGTAGCAGAGTTCTTTGCTTGCACGTATTTATATTTTTGTGAGATTAAACTTGTTCTCATTTCAAGAGATGTGCTGGGCATTTTTTCCTAGTGGATTGTATTTTGTCTGGTGTGCTCGTTGAGGGGATACTCTACAGATAAACAAGCAAAGTGTTCTTTCTGTTTCTTTTGCACACATTTTCATGCTTTGCTGAAGTTTAGAAAATGCTTCAGGGCATAGCTGTAGAAACTGTTTGTTTTTAGGATTCATGTACATGTCTCATTGTGTGCTGGAGTTTCGAAGTGAGCACATAAAGGCACATGTTTATGAAAGCCTGATTCCTGGTCTATCTTTAGTGTGAGTTGTTTATTTCGTGATAAGAATTACCAATGTAAAAATGAGTGTGCCTGGCACTATACCAAGTCTGGTATCAAATCTCCCTAGCCAAGCGTCCCATGAAAAGGGTAAAACAGAGATCGTATTTCCCATGGTTTAGCAAAAGAAAATAAAGAGGCCTATTTATATTACCCTACACTTCCCTAGGGGATTCATCCTCTTCCTGTGAAGAGAAACACAGTTCCTTCCTCCTCACCTTTCCTACAATCGTCTTTCCCTTCCACTCAGAGGGTTGCCAGTGTGTCACCCTCAGAATCAAAAAGTGTGAAACTAAACCAAATCCCAAGAACCAAGAACCACAACCCAGGTTGAAAGGAATTAATAAACCCTACTTCAGAAATAACTCCTTTACTAAAAAAAGAAGGTGAAAACTAGGACAAAATAAAAACATATATTCTATAGGATTAAGGACGACAAACATTATTTTGGCTTTTTAAAATTTTAAACGGGGACACAAAAGGGAAAATGCAAAAGAGGATAGGGGAAAGATGTTTTATTTTATTGTTTGATGGAAATTAGCAATACACCAACACAACACTATACAAACAATAAAACAAATCTGCCACAAAAACACACTAAAGACCAAGAAGCTGGACAAAACCCAAGACCGAACAGCTAGAACTTTAGAAAACTCCTCAAACCCCTTCCTGAAAGCTACGAAATCCCTCCAAACACCCTCCAACTGTGAGCCTGCCCAGTGTACCCCATTCCTCACAGCCTAGCAAAACCCACAAAGTAACAGGAAGTGAGCTGGGGTTTATATGGGAGGTCAAAGCTTCCTTTAGGATATTATATGGCTTTCATTGGATAAACATACTTGAAAAACCTACCCGAAAGTTTGGACTTGAGAATCAAGCTTCCTGAATTGATGACGAATTATCACGCACGTGTGTTGCAAGTTCAACCTGGCATTCATTAGTGCAAAATTCTGTGATAGGTATGTATATTTCATAAAAGATTTAAGAGTCCCTCTCGGTCACGTTTTACCAAGTTCATCCAGGATTAGCATCCATGTGTGTCAATCTCCCACATTTGTTACATTGCGAAAATCATGCCTACACCCGAACACAAACATCTGCTATTCATTAGACCTAGGAATTACACAGTGGGCATCATTACGACTATGGAGGTAGCCATGCCGCTATTTGCGGCATGGCTACCCCCATAACGGGTACTGGGTCCGGGTTCCCTGAATGGGGAAATACTGGGCCATTCCGACCTTGGAGGGCCCGGTATTTCCCCATTCAGGAAACCCAGACCCGGTACTTCCCCATTCCCATTTAAGCCCCATAGGGCTCAATGAGAATTGGGAGGATGCAAACAACGGGGCCGTTAATGACGGGCCCGTTGTTTGCATCCTGGTCTGCTCGCGGGACCCGTTAAGGATGCTTTGTTTTACCAGACATCCTTAGCGGGTCCCGCAAGGAGACCTCCTAATGAGGCAGTAGGGGTTTAACTGGTCTGCTCGCGGGACCCGTTAAGGATGCTTTGTTTTACCAGACATCCTTAGCGGGTCCCGCAAGGAGACCTCCTAATGAGGCAGTAGGGGTTTAACTGGGCCGGAAGCTCTACCGGCCCTGTTAACCCCCTACCGCCTTCCTGGTAATGAGGCCCAGTGTCTATTAACTACCTTTGTTATTGCATACTATTCAGCATTTATTTTTAAATCCGTGAAATAAGGCTATTGTCCCTCTTCGACCTAACGCACTCCCCTCTTTCTCTGCATGCCCTGTCGTCCAGTTGCCCTTCGTCTCTGTGTGTTTATGAACAAATATATTCTCAACACACAAATGCGAAAACTATTGGCTTTCCAATGCTTGTTTATTTATTTGTTTGAATTTTGCATTTGATATAAATAAGGTGCCGTGTGGGTGCTGTTTGCTGACTATGAAAACAGACCTGGGGGAGCTCATTGGCTTGAATGTGCCCTTTAATGTGACAGATTCCCCGTTGCATCATTTGACCCAGGACAAAATGCTCGCTGACAGGGAAGGGGTTCCCGTCGGCATAACGAGCAGAAGCAACGCATAAATGCAGATAAGTCCTGTTTGCATTTCGCCTCAGGAATTCCATGAATATCATTTTTTGCTCAGAGAAGATTTTGCAAATGCTGCTGGCTGATAAATCACAATCGCTGTGGTGCTGGCTGGCAAACATCTCCTAATATTATTCAGGACTAGAACATGTACACTCGTTTTGAGCACACATCCCTGGTAAAGAACTAACTTCATTTTCATGATTTGTTTTTAGAGCTCAATGTTACCGAGGATAGTGCATAATAGGATACAAGACGCATTACAATGCAATTGTCTTGCTCCTCCTTAAATGTGAGCACAATCTGATGGTTGTGGTGAAAACACTGAGGAGCTCAGTCTGCTCCATCCATAATTTGGCGTTGGGGAGCCGTTATGGGTAGACACACCCTTAGGCTGCTACCCACCGCCAAATTTTGGTCATTTGCACCGAGGAGTGCAAATATGCAGGTCAAAAGGTGACGTACGCACATGTATGCCACCAAAAGGAACGCAAGTTGCATTCCGCCCTTCTCCCTGCAAAACAAATGAACAGAAATTGGGCATGACATTAATGGATTAATGGGAGGCGTAAAAACCTTAAGCAAAACCTTTATGCCTTCCAATAAATCTTACACCCCAATGAAAATGAGCTCCAGAGACATACACTGGGGCTCATGTTGGTGATGGTGTGGAGTAAAATGCATGCCTAAAATGCATGTGTATTCTATCCAAGAATGTTACTCCACGCCATCATTGTATTTATTGGATGACAGAGAGATCCCAAGGATCATGATTTGCAATTCCAGCTCCCCCTCCTCTGAAAATACTCCACCATTTATGGACACCAGAAACAAGTAGGCAGAATCCATTGTAAATGCTGCCTACCATGCACAAATGTCAGTTGGCGTGTTCTCAATTTGCAAAAGGGCGACGTTAAGGTGATTTTTCCTCCACTTTAATCCTCCCTTTTGCATTCCGACATTCAAATAATGAAAAAGGTGTGGACGGATCTGTTTTACACCGAAGTGCAAACGTAACATGTCCCCTCAGCGTGATTCACAGGGGTTTAGCCCATCCATTTTACCTCCACAGAACACACTCCTAAAAAAGTAAGTAGGTGAATTCATCTGAATATTAAGGGCCTGATTCACAGAAGCCTTTTATAATGGTGCAATCCCATTGGAAAATGCTCTGTGAATCAGGCCCGAAATATGCAACCCCACCAAATGTGATTGCTTGGCAGACAGACCATAGCTGCCAATTTGCCCCATGACATGCCTTCTTATATGGCAAGTGCCATATTTGTGTAAGTTCACTAATAAAACATGAGCCAAGAAAGCATAGCATGCAATGCTGAAAACTGAGACTGCTTGAAGGCATCACGCATAACAAAGGGCCACCTTACAGTTGTATAGTAAACTGCATGGAAATACATGGCTGAGGAGGGAATGCTACATTTCAACAAAGCTCTTAAAATTGACAAATTACTGTCCAATTCTCTCACATAAATTCACACTTATTTGTTTCATAAAAGATTCAGTGCCCACAGGTGATGGCCTGCATGTCCTGACTTTGTGTTATTTTCCATTAATAAATGAAGGACTCCTAGCTAAGAAAGCAAAGTGGTATAAAATCAGTATCTAAGAGGTGGAAAGTTAAGATGTCTGTAAACTCTCCTACTTCAAAGACCTGAAGATATATTTCAAAAGAGACAAAGGTGGTCACGTAGAGATTGAGTCATCAATGTATGACAGAATGATAAATTATGTTTTTAAGGATTAGATCCAGTCCAAAAGAATTAATCATAGGGGTTATTTTAATTAGAATTTCAGCCAAAACGTGTTTCGACCATCCTGGGTCTTTATCAAGGATGTAAACAATATTGTATGATAGCACCACATTCATTGACATTGATATTCCACCCAAATAGTGAGTCCCAGAAAAAGTGGTATAGGTATCCAATGTGAGGAGCCCCATACTGTTATGTTCTTGTAATTGGGCATATGTCCCAACATTGACATTACAGACAGTGGTCAAGATCACACACAGGGAGAGAAAAGGAAGAACCACACGAGAAAACAAAATGTAGTATCTTTTAGTACACGAATTTGAGGCCTGTGGGCCAGGTGTCAAATATGTTCTAAAAGCCACATGGTGTGATGGTTAGGTCTTGCTTTGTGGCCTCAAGTAGAATGTAATTGGTGACAGTGATGCAAGCAAGATTCTGATGAATCCCCGGTAATGTGCAGCCCTGTGAAGAGAATGGAGGCGATGTACGGTGAGATGGCTGTAGGCTGGACCCAATGTTATTATTGCCTGCTTGTGCTGAGTCGCAGCTGATGTGGCCATGTAGGTGCTTGAGACGATGGTATCCGGCGAAATGTTTGTGTGGTTGGTGGGTCCTTCAATAGGACCTTAGGAATATATTCCGTTGAAAAATTACGGAGTAATGAGGTATTGGCGGATGGTAAAGTTGTGCATGCGCTAGTTGGTGAAGTACCCGGTGGGGCATGCAGCTATGGCTAGCCTTTTATACAGTTAGTCGATAGTACTTGTACTAGTCCAATAACATTTGTGGGTGACTGATAGCATGTCTTGCAAATACGCGAGAAGATTGTTTAGTGCAACAGATATAGAATAATAAAGGTTACCAGGTCTAGTTCTACTGATCAGTGATCTACATATTCTAGTGCCCTACCCTCACGCTAAATTCCAAAAGATGTGAAAAAGTGTCTGTTTTTACCCAATCTTTGACACAGGCATGCAGGCTGTTGTTATGTATGTATGATACAATTAATGATACAATTAAATCTGAAATTCAACATAACATAACCCACACGTTTTAGTGCCAAGCGAGCAGGTTTTATGGAAATAGAATTCTTATATGTAGGTAAATATTCAGACTTCAATTTCTGGGCAGTATGGGGTTTGGCTTTGAGATCCTTATGTACAGCTAATAACCGTGGCTCAAATGAAACATGACATGATGCCAAGTAACTGCATCCCAGCATGAAACCCTGCTGATGTGGCCTGCTCCACAGGCTTATAGTTAAATTGAATAGTCGGTCCATTCGTGTGCATACTCAACATGTGCCCTGGCTAGCCTATGTTACACTTGTTTGTCTGATGTTATTAATTATTTAAAGAGCAGAACTACCACAAGTAACTTCCGCTGCTAACAAATGAACTATTAAAATAAATCTGTGAACGTAAGGGAGACGAATAGAGATGGAAAGGGAAAGATATAAACAAAGTGTTAAAAATGTGTCCTTCATGACACAACTCCTGAATTATATGTTGGTCCATTAGGCATTTCACTGGACTGAGAACACTGTTCCTCCAGCTCTTTGCTTTGGTTTGGGTGCAGCAGAAGAGCCAATAAAGGACAAAAGTCGGACTTGTGATGTGACTCCTACTTCAAACAGAACTATGCCCACAAAATGGCATTGAGACTCCATCATGTGCAGCGTAATTGACGTAATCCATATCATGGATTGAGGTGGTTGTTCCCTATTGGGTGATGCAGGATGGGAATCCCTGATGTTCTCGCTGGGTAATTGAATGTTCCCTGAAAGGCTGAGGGGTGGTCTCTAGATACGCTTTAATCGTTGGAGATGCAAGAAATCTTATAAAATAGTATCTGATAATAGTTCATATAACAACTAACAATCTCCTGTTGCAAAGTAAAAATGTAACCAAAAAACCAGTATGGCAGCGAGGGGAGCCTAAAACGTTTGTACGAAAAATATCCAACACACAAAAAAACAACTTACAAATGGGATTCTTCATTTTTTTGTCATCATTGTGAATCATCAGTGAGGTGTAGCTTGGGTCTCTAGGCATAGCAGACTTGGGACCCACGTTTAGCCATATCTGTCTCACTTAGGTGATTAAACCTGAGCGGTTATGTTGCTGAGAATTGTGCAGCCACAATGATCTGTAGTGAAAAATATGGAGACATATGGTAACAAAGCCATAGAATGTGCCTTGTCTGCGGTTGCCTTGACTTCACCACAAGGAGACTTTTGAACTAAGAAAGTGGCAATATGAGTCAATTATTCAGCTTTTTCAGGTGAGAAAACATAGACATATCTTCAAATGTTACTCCCAAGCTCTGCTGCAATTGCTACTTTGTCCCATAACCTTTTTCAGGGTCGATGGATGCATTTTCTCCACTTTCTTTCACTGCATTTCAAAGTACTGCTCACTATGTCCGGCCTTGAATCCCCAACTAAACAACTTGTGAAAGTAGCAGTGACCATATTACACAATGCATGCTACCTACACATCACCCAAAATAAATAGGCTGTTTCTGGTGATATCTTTCTAGAAATGAATAGATTTGGAGTGGTAGGTGACAAAACTATACATTCAATAAAAGCTTGTGATGCTGGAAATGGTTTGGAGGGACAGGGATTCCTTGTCTCCCTGCTTCCCTAGTTTGTGTTTTATGTTGTTTTCTGCTCAGGAGTTTAGTTTGGACCCCTGGTAGTGCAGCTCTTCATCTTTATTTTTCTTGGTGAACAGTACCCCCTGGCACCACTACTGTGTGTTTTGGTTAACTGCATGCTAACCCGGAGAGCAGGGTATGGGCTGGCAGCAGCTACATGCTGATTTTGCAGTGGCTATTGGTCTCCTCTATTTTGGGATAGCCAGGCCCTGCCATAGGAATCAATGGATTCCCGACCAAAGGTACAATGGCTACTGTCACTACTTTCCCATCCTGTTTCTCAAAGTCCCGAGAAGCCCAGGCTCTGTACCCTTCCCCTGATTGGATGTTGGATGGAATGAACATATATGGCTCTAAGGCTGCCTTTCCCAGAGACTGCTTGTTTTGGGTACACCCTAGGGGTCGGACGTGACTGAATGGAAAGAGGAGTCAACTCACATTCTGTCTTGTCAGTATCTTGGTTTGGTTGTGTGCCACAATGCCTGTGGTCTGCCTGAGGCAGCTCTGTTTGAAACTGATTTAATGCAGTGTGTGCTCTGAAGGGTTGGGAGTTGCTCTCAATACACACCCACTCTTAAGTTTCTGGTTTTGGGTGAATGGCCTGAATGCCTGTGAGCCTGATCGGGTGCTGCATGATCAATGCACTACTGTCTAATTGTCTGACTGAGCCTAGTCTGAGTGAATGAGGGAATGTGTGTATATCAGAGGCCCCCTCACTTACCTCTGTGTCAGAAGCTCAGAGTTTTCCTGGAGGCGTACCCTGAATCCAGTTGGAGGAAGAGGTTCAGCTGCTGCAACTCTTCACAAAATCGAAAGGCTGCTGTGCTGATTCAAGGACTGATCAGGAGAGGACCTGGACAGCCAACCTCTACCCGTAGCTACGAGTGGACATTGTGCAACTGCTGTTTTTCTCCCAAAGTGTCCTGGAAGCCAGGCCTATGTACCTGCGGTCCTGCACAGGTTTCTTCGTGGGTCCTATAGAAGAGTTACTGGATGTCTTGAGCCCAAGAAGTCCATCAGCGTCATTCAGCCTCTGGAGGCTGTCTGTGACCATTGCAAAGCCAGATTTCAGTGTATCACCCAGAAGAGGGGGCACCCTGGCATAGTGCTGCATGAAGCCTGGAGTTTGCAAAACCCCAACCAAATGAAGAAATCTTCAAAGGGCACTGCAGAACCGACATCTGTTGAATTTTCCATGGCTGAGGAAGTCCAGTGTCACTGCCTGCAGAGAAGTGCCCACCGGTGGGTTTCCCGCCATCCTGCATCGAAGAATGAGTCTTGATGGTCAAGACTTGGTGTGTGTCTGCAGGGCAGTGCACTGTTCGGATCCAACTTGCTGGAAGTCATCCTGTCATCCATACTGTGGCTGCAGCACCGAAGAATCAAACGCTAGCAAACCGCTAACTGACAAAACTTGACACTTATTTCTGTGAAAGCACCCGTCGCCACCGAAGGTCATCGATAGAAACCAAAGCACTCATAATCATCTCCCAGGTTTTGTCTAGATCCACAGTGAGTTTCATCTTTGTGGGACATCCACAGCCGATGTAGCATTCCGACCAATGAGACTACTGTGGCAGACCTTCACTACTGCCTTTCGGCACTGCTTGGTTCCCTTCTCCTGCTTGACAGCAATGCCACAGTGACTTCTTCTTCCAGAGGGGGTCCATCCTCGTGGGGCATCATTGAGTACATCTGAGAGACTCCACCACTTGGCCTTCTAAGGCACCCAAGATACTGTAACGAGGAAGAGGGGCTTCCTTACCTCAAGGTCCACCCAGGGGTCTCAGATTCATCTTACTTTCGGGTGGTGAGACCCGTAAAGAGAAAATCAGACAATTACTGAACATTTAAGGACTGGGCTTTGATCTAAAAACAAAGTAGTATTTACCTTTTCTTACAGGTTGCCCAGGTTGGGGGGATCTCCACACAGAATTGAATTTTATTTACTCTGAAAAGTATTCTGCCAGTGTTATAAAGTAATTGCCTACATGTCTTCAACTGTGATGAAGTTAAACAGTGCTTAGTAATTTTGGTGCATTATATGACATATATATGATGATGCATTATTACTGAAGCTAAGAATAACATTGGTACGACACAGTACTGTACATAGTGTGTTAACTGTTGAAGTAGAAAATCAAAGTGAGTCTTACTTATTTGTATATTTTCACCTAAACCTAATTATATCTGATAAAATAAATCTGTTAGCACATAAAACAGTGTGTGGACATTCCATTGTGGGAGGCTTGGGGATTCACTGTACCTAAGGTCCAGTCTGCATCACATTCCTTGAGTCTCAGCCTTGGTTGTTCATCCATTGCTATCCTTTGAGAACCTTGGCTGGGATGCCTCAATGCATCTACCCCAACGATATAGTGGGTGGAAGCACAGACAGCCCCCTCCACTCTTTACGAAATCCAAATATAAAACAAAATAAAATGAAGATTGGAAAAAAAAGCACAATGCAAAAGAGAATTGTGGAACACAATTAACTAGACAAAGTGGAGTGCATACATAGAATGGAAGGTGTTCATATGATCTACCACTTACTGGACATATCAAAGCTGCTGAAAAATAAACACTGATCCCTGGCAGCAATCTTCCTAGACTCTGGGAAAGCATTGGACCAAGTGAGCTTCATGTTTAAAGCCTGACAAAATGATGCCTGCTCTGAAGGAGTACAAGAATAAGTAGTGGCTAGACCGCCTACTCAGCCTCCACACTTCTTCAAACAGTGACCCAATCGTAAAGGTGGAACAAGAATAGCCAGTGGCCTTTTGTGGTCACATGAGCTGAGGAAGGGCTATACTCTGAGAAGCTGTGTTAATATGAGACAGTAGCAAGCAAAACATCAATAGTACAAATGTTGCAAAATAAAGGCAGTATTCTTTTGTAGAAATGCCCAGTGTTGGAAGTGGCCTCTGTTTTGTTTCTGTCTCCTGTTCTGCGATTGGCGGCTTTACACAGCGTTTTCTGAGGTCCTTTCCTCTGATTGTTTGGTTGAAGAGCCGAAGAGTTGCATCATAGTGCCTTTGGAATTAAGCTCTAGAGCCCGGGAGCAAGAGTCAAAAACAGAGTCGCAGCTGGAAGGCTAAGAGCAGCTTCATCAATCTTCACCAACTCACCTGTAATGAGCAGCCTACACCCTCACCCTTTAAAGCATGCCACCCAGCACGCCACCCTGAGGCTGAGAGGAAAGGTTAGAAGCCTAATTTCGTGGCAGCCTGTGGTAAGTGGTATTTCTTTAAGCTGGCCGTGCAGCACCAGTTTATTGGTGCTTTATATTTAAATCGTACTATTTAATGGTGTACTAGTACAGTGGGTAAGCAGCTCTTTTTCTAACCGTGTGAGAATTCAGGGCGCTTTGTATTGGCAATTACATTTCACTTCTCCTGTGGGAGTCTGGTGGTGACTTTGCTGCTTTCCGATTTCTTTGCGTGCCTGCAACAGCTACTTTACTTGGAAGCCTCGCAGACCTACGATTGGTTAGTTTTGTTTTATCGCTAGGCCCCGCTGTGTGTTTGTTGCAGGCTGTCCCCATCGTGTCTCTTACTTTCTGGCTGTAAAACATGAAAGGCAGGGCCAAGCGTTACAATTTGCGAAGCGAGGTCACAACTCCCCCTGATGAGGAGATGGAAAAAAAATCAGGGGGAGAACACAAAGAGCCTACAGTCTCAGGATTGAGGGAAAATCAAGTTTCTTCCTGCAAAAAGACAATAAATTGTATAGCCAAGCGGTTCAATTGGCTTGCCCACTTCTGGTATGTTCTACTGCAGGGGCCGGGGCTGATTGTGAGATGTTGTTTGAAATTATGGGTCCAGGTCTCACCGAAGTAGAATAAGGAATCAGCACGACCCTTTTTGTAGACTGTATCAGCCTGGAAACTTAAATTGAAGCGTTTGAAAGAACTCATTTGAGATTGAGCATGTCACCTGGTATATTCAACACTCAAGACGTGGATACCGGCCCAGACGATACAAATCTACGTACCGACCCGGACCCGGACACATCAAGTAGGGGAGATAGATCTTCCGTACTCTTTCAAGGGGATGACTCGTCCTGTAATGACATCTCTGACTCGGGAATGAGCACGTTAGCAGCTCTGAATATTGTGCTGCAATCTTTCAATCGCTTGTAAGATACCGTATTGCTCAATTTTAGGGCGAACTCTAACTTACTCAATGAAATACGATCATTATTGGTGACGGGCCGGTAAGACATATGTAACAATTGCTAAAGTGATCAACAATGGGATGGAGGTACGGGGAGGTATGCAAAGCAAGGTGAAGGGCAGATCTCAGCAAATACGGACTATAGATTGATTGGGTATCAATAGGAAGAAATCGAAAAACATTAAAGGTATCTCTAGGTTGAATACTCAAGGCTCCCGAAAGTTCTTAAGAACTATTTTACAATCTGCTAACCACAGAGTATCGAAAGAAAGTGAAATTGAGGCTTTGGCACCAAATACCATTACTATTAGTGACGGTCCAATCAGAGTGGTGTCTGCTGGAGTAATCGTGGATATTGAGCCTTCCTTCCTAAAATACTTGCAGCAGCTCCCTAAGAATGCTGCCAATGGTATATGCAATGCCAGGTTAGGTAAGAAAAAGAAAAGGAGGAAAGCTAAGAAAGCCAATGTAACAGCAGTAACCTTCCCGAAACAATCTTGCCTTTCTGACTCATTGTCTCTCACTTGGGGCAACAGGATTTATGACAGAGATATGAGTCAGCAGGGGCTAAGAGATGGCCATACTCAAGCTAATGTCTCATTTGAAAGTGATGCTGATTTGATTAACAAGCATAAGTCTCCCTGTGTGATGGATTTACCTAAAAACACATATAATGGTACTTTTTTGTTGGTTCTGATATAGCAAACAGGATTGGTGATCTTCCTGTGGGAAACAACTCTGAGCTTTCACAACCAATCCTTTTTGAGTCAGTTCTTGGGGGAGGATCATCATGTTCCTTTAAATCAATCAGGAATTCTGTCAATGTTGTCTTCAGTTGCAGAATTAAGCTCGATTGCTTCCTCTGGCCTAAAATGTTTTCTTCTATTTGACAAATCTCAGAAAGGGAGATGTGCTGTATATTTTTATCAGAAACGAATACAGAAGTTTGAAAATGCTCACCAAGAAGACATTCTGCTAAAAGGTTTTGAAAGCTACTACAGAAAATACACTGAAGTAGTGGCAGAGTTTCCCCAAATTAATTTGACCATGACGTGCCATTTTTCCAATGATCAAACCATGTATGTCAAGCAAGACCCCTATTCCTCAAGTTGGGGGTGGCTTACACCCACCCTTCCATCAACCAAAGTTACTAGACCAGGAGTTAAGCAACATTAGAATGACTATCCTGAGTTGGAACTCGAGAGGATAAAACTCGTTTTTACGCAATAACTTGTTTAAGTCTTTGGTCTGCTATGGCTATATTTTGCTTAAAGAGACTTGGTTGAATGACCTTCCAGTGATTGACGGTTTTATATTAAATCAAAAGCTAGCATAAAAGCTCACTACTAAATTGGAAATATTCTTCGGATGCTCTATTGCTCAGTGAGATCATTGACTCTCATGATATTAACTTTGTCAATATCTTATTGTTAAACATTTTTTTAACTCAATTTGTTGAGACACAGATGTGTTATTAGATGAAATTGAAAACACATTGATGACTTGGGAGACACGTCACCCAGGTAGTCCTATTATTTTTGGGGGGGATTTTAACCGCGACTGTGATCGTGTGGATGTTCAATTTGATTTATGTGAAGAGGGTAGAGTCATGGCTGTAAACGGGACCCATGCTGGAGGGAAGAGGACTACCTATGGTAGACTATGGTAATATTTTCTCTCCAGATGGGGCTTTCTACAAATGAATTTGCTGTTTAATTGATTGATTGATTGATATTGTATTTATATCACGCTCATATACAAGTGTTTTAGAGCGCAACAAGGCAAGGGAGGGGAATAGGGGAGAACAAAACAACGATCTTACTAGACCCAGTGACATTGAGAACACGCAAGTGCATGGGAGAGGGAGAGAGGAAAAGTGCATGGGAGGGGGAAGCAGTGGAAAGTGCGGATCAAAGGAGCAAACAGATAAAGGCAACAAACAGTGGTAGTGCAGCTAGCAAGTGGCAAGTGCTGGGTTTAAGGCAGCAGACAGGGTATGTCTAATAAGTGCAGGAAGAAAAAGGGGCGGGCGTGTATGGGTACAGATGCAGACCCCAGTGCAAGCAGTGGCCTGGAGGCAGTGCAGGAAGGTGGCAGGGTGAGCAGGTACCTGGGCCCGGAAGACATAGGGTAGGCCAGATGTACGGTGCCGAGAGAGAACAGGCTAGCTGGGGTGAGAGGGGGCAAAGGCTGCAGCAAAGAGGAAGGTTTTGAGGTGCTTCCGGTAGCAGAGATGGTTCTCCTCAGGTTTTAAAGTGTCAAGGAGGCTGTTCCAAAGGGAGGCCTCTGCCGAAGACAGTGATCTACCCCCAGCTCGTTTTATTGAGAAACAACTGACCCTGAGAGAGTTTGCGGTAGAGGAGCGAAGAGCTCAAGAGGGGAGGTATTTGCAGAGGGATAGCTGAAGGTATTTTGGAGCCAGGCCCCAGAAAGCCCTGTGGACAATGCAGAGGGTTTTGAATTTAATCCTTGCCTCCACTGGGAGCCAATGGAGAGGTTTCAGAGCTGGAGAGATACGATTCCAGGGCTTGAGGCCAAGGACAAGTCTTGCAGTCCTGTTCTGGATTAGTTGCAGAGGGCAGAGTGTAGAGGCAGGTAGATTTAGAAAGATGCTGTTACAATAGTACAACCTAGAGAAAACCAGAGCTTGGGAGACAGTGAGCTTCTGGGGAAGGAGAGGAAAGACAGAGTTCCTCTGAGGAGGTGCAGTAGGAAGTTTGACTTTTTAGAGACATCAGAGATGTGGGCGGAAAAAAGGAAAGTGTGGAGTCAAGGATGACCCCTCGCAGGTGGGGGTAGGAGGAGGGCCAAGGGAGGCCGGCCAGAGAGTGAGGGGAAAGGAGGGTGAAGGTGTGCCGATGAGGAGGATCTCTGTCTTGCTTGAATTCAGAAAAAGAGCGTTGGCAGCACATAAATATTGAATGGCAGTTAGGCAATCAGAGATGAGAGAAGGAGAGGAGGTAGACAAGGGCAGCCTGAAAATTAGTTGAGGGTCGTCAGCATAGCACTGGAAATTGGAGCTGAAAATGGCAATGAAGTGGGTGATAGTTCCCAGGTATTGGTTGAAAAGTCAGGGGGAGATGTTAGACCTCTGGGGAACACCACAGGTAGAGAGGGAGATAGATGATATGAAGGGCCCAAGTTGGACCTGGGAGGGTCGATCAGAGGGGAAAGAGGTCAGCCAGGCAAGAGCCTGTTCAGTGATACCCAGATTATCACGGAGACGGTTGAGCAGGATGGTATGGCTGACCGTGTTGAAGGCAGAAGAGAGATTGAGTAGGATGAGAACATAGGGAATGTTAGAGTCAAGGTTGGAGAGCAGATCTTCATGGATGTTCAGGAGAGCAGTTTCCATGCTTCTGGCAGCTCTCAAGCCAAACTAGTGGTCGTGGAGACAGCCAACAGAATCAGAATGAAGGTTAAGCTGAGAGATGGCCAGCTTTTCCAGTAGTTTGCCCAGAAAAGGAGTAATGGAAATTTGGCGATAGTTAGCCAGATAGGAGGGATCAGCTGTGGGCTTCTTGAGAAGAGGATGCACAAGGGAGTGCTTCAGAGGGCAGGGGAAGGATCCTGAGTTAAAGGAGTGGTTGCAGAAATCGGCAAGGGCCAGAGCACGGCTATCGATGTGATGATAGATGGAAGCATGTACCGACTTGGTCTAACTCTGTAGCATCATAGACCATTGAATTTCTGTTCATGAAAAACATAGATGTTGCAGAACTGGTGTCTCTTGATATAGTAAAAACTTTGGTGAGTGACCATGCAATTTTTCATTTAACTGTAATGGTGAAAGGCTCAGATTCCCTTGGGCCCCAGCATCTAGTTGTTAATGGACAGCAGAAAAGATTCATCCAGTTTGCGAACTGTAAGAATGTGAATGGTAGTATACGGATATTGTGGGATAAACTTTCAGTTGAGGAAAAAATCACTTATTCTCTCCCCTCAGAATGTCCATCTTTATTATCTAGATTGGGGAAGGTGGTTATGGAACAACCGTACTCTGCTATTGGTCCGTGTGTATTGAAGCCTAGAAATCATTTTAATAATGAAATAAAAAACAAGAAAATGAACTACGAAGATCTAGAAAACCACTAAATAAAGGTTCTGAGACTGTTACGGATGGAATTGAACATGCAATTAAAAAACCTGAGACAAGCGTATCGTAAGTGGCTCAAATCCCACATAATTGCCATGTCAACAATATATCTGTAAAAACAATGTTTTGTTTTAAAAGTTGGTAAGGAAAGATACTTGAAACAGTGATTGCGAGGTTAACACATCCTAGGGCCAGTGGTCTGGATGGGGGTGCAAATCGAATTCATGAGTACAATCCTCCTCTTTGGGCGGACATTTTATTTAATATTTTTTCACATTTTGCAGAGGGCAGGCAATGCCCCAGCTCTTGGCAACAGGCACTGTAGGTGCCAATTTAAAAAAAGTATTGAGAGAGAACCCATCGAGCTATCGTCCAATTCTCTTATTGTTTCATCAACAAAAAATGTTGCCATGTTAATTTTGAGGGATCTAACCTCCTGGGATGAGATTTATTTAGAAATAGGAAAGGTGTGGGTACTATAATGAGTCTGTTAGCACTTTGTGCAAGTATCTCTGACATTGGTGGAACATTTGGGAAATCTCTATATGTGGCTGCAATTGACTTGTTAGCAGCATTTGACAATGTCAATATTACAAGGTTATGGGATAAACTGACAAGACTGGGGCATTGAGCCAGGTTTACTAGTATGATTCAGTTGCTTTACACAGACAACACTACGAAGGTCAGATTGAACACTCTAGCAGACCTGCCTCAAAGTATTCTCTTATTTAAGGGATTTTGTCAGGGTTGGGTCTTAGCGCCCACTCTTTTTCATTTCTATCTAGCCAATTAGTGGGAGGTGAGTAAGATGGGGGAGTTTTACCAACTGAAAGTTATTGCAATCATTATGTATGGCTGTGAACTGGTTACAATAAAAATCAGGACATTTCTGGATCGCCTGAAAGGCAAAATCTGGAGATCCACCATGGCTCTTACAAACTCAGTCCCAATCAGTGTAATTAGATCAGAATATGGACTAACTTCATGATGGACACAGTATGCCAAGCAAAGTGTCTCTCATCTAAACAAACCTATGCACTCTGGATTTTTACCTTTATGAGTTATTGTTAACAAAGTCGTGCCCTAGTCTTTTATAACTCACTTTCATAGGAGATGCTTGACCTTTTATAAAATTATCGATCTTGATCTTTTAGATTCAGATTATGTACTGAAAAAGAAAATGAAATGCTAGGATATAGATTTTTGAGGATCTGGGGAGACTGGTTTTGTTTAAAGAAAAAATGAATTTCTACCAGACTATTGGTAAACCAAGATTGTATTTAGGCAAATTTCCTTCTCAGAAATGTAGGGCATGCCATCTTAGATTTTGTTTTAATTGTTTACCAACCCTAGAGGTGATTGGTCCTTAAGTAGGCTTACCGAAGGAACTCCGCGGATGTCGCTCGTGTGGGCAGGCACTGTTGGAATACCTTTTTCATCTAGTACTGGAATGTCCTGCTTTTTTTAATTAGAGGATCTTACATCAGGGTCCTTTTATTCATTCAACCACTCATGTCTTCACTAACTGTTTATGAGGTAGATTAATGCTAACTTCTACTAAATCTCTCATATTAGCTTTGGGCAAATTATTGGAAAACATCTTTTCTGCACTTAATAAGCAGGAAGAATATGATCTGAGCATGATTTGGGAGGGCCAAATGTGCTGTAGTGACTGGCAGTTTATTGAGGGACACTTTTGAAGAATGCCCTGTTTGCTTGGGGATGCATTTTCTGTCAATTTGGAACTTAAATGCTTTTACTGGATGCTTGAGATTGAATTTTGTGTCAATTTGGAACTGAAATGGTTTTATTGTGATCCTAACTATGTCTGTGTTTGAACCTCTTTTATATTTCTAAATTTCTTATACTGAAACTGATTTCTACACATTATTTGTTTGTTAATATACAATTTATATTGACAATAGTGTGAATAGTTTCTTGTAAACTGAAATATGCTCACTAAATAATATATATTTTTTAAAACATGTCTTATTATCGTTTGTGAGACAGGCATGGTATCAAGAGAGATGCAGACTCAAAAGGGTTTAGTTCAAAAACCTTCATTCACTGAAGCTGTTGGGTTGGTGTAATCCCTAAATGGTCCTAACACTAAAGGGCAGTTCTCTTAACTCATGTTTTTAATGGCTGTTGTTGTCTAGTAGTCCAAATAAAAAGTCTGTGGGCCTCATTACGACCCTGGCGGAACGGATTAAACGGCGCCGTAAAAGGCTGCAGCACCGTTCAACCCGTTCCGCCACATTACAAGTTCCCCTCGCGGGACACGTTAAGCACGCCTGGGAAAACCAGACGTGCATACCGTGTCCCGCGAGGGGAAGAGGGAGCAAACAACGGGCCATCTCGTAATGGCCTGTTGTTTACTCCCTCTCCCATTCCCATTCAGCCCTATGGGGGCTGAAATGGGAATGGGGATGAACCGTGTCCGTGTCCTCGAGTGAGGAATTACCGGGCCATCCGGACTCGGAATGGTCCGGTAAGTCCTCATTCCGAGGACACGGACACGGATGCGGTTTTGCCGGCAGCCATGTCACAAATTGCGGCATGGCTACCGGCATAACTTGTAATGAGGGCCTGTATGTGTCTGAACCTATGCTTGCCCTCACTCTATGCAAAAATGTGAAAGGGAGTCTTTCAGAAATAAGGAAATTGTGGTTCAACAAAAATAAAAACCAAGGTTGATTCCAGGTCTTCTTAGCATGTGCTGCCTAGTAAATGTCAAACAATAGATCTAATCGTATGACCTTCTTCTTAGGCCTCTTGTAGTTTACAAAGTTCTTAAGTTCTCTTGGATTCCTTTTCCCACATTTCAGTTTGGTCAAACTCCAAAATACCATAAAAGAAAAATGTATCACTGTCCCTTCTGTAAGCTTCTTGGGGTTCTGTTCGCCCAGCTTCAAGTATCTTAATAACACAACAAAAATATCATCTTCAGGCCACTTGAGGTTCCCTTTCCAAAGCTCAGGCCCCTTTCAACTATTGAACACAAAGTCTCTCTTTATTGGGTTGCACTCTGATTTCTTAAAATTCCAATTGTAAGACAAAAATCACTCTTGGAGTATCTTTTACTCAACAGTTCTTTCGTACACTATTTCTTTGGGGTAGTGCCAGAGGTTTTCAAGAAGGCCAGGCTTTTGACTTTTCCTAGGTGCGACCACTCTGACCCTGTTGCTCCTCTCTTGGCTTTTGTTTCTCTCGCTCTTTATCTTTGTGCCTCTTGCACCTTCTGGCTTTGCTCTTTGCTTGTACACCTGCACCTTTTGTTTCATTCACTCCTCTCTTCTTCCTTAGTGACTCATCCTCTCGTGACACTCTAGTGCACTCTCGCACTTTCCTTTCTTTCACTTTGCGTCATTCTATCTGCTTTTGTTTCTGACCGCTTGCCCGCTTTTAGTCTGCTTGCTTTCTGTCTTCTTTGTTTCCACGCCGCTTTTGTGCATCTTCCTTTTACTTTCTTATCTATTATTTTTGCTTTCCGTTTTTTGCTACATCTTTCCTTTTGTTCTTTACTTGTCTTTCTCTCCGTGCCCCCTGGCACTTTAACAATACTGTTATCCCGCTTCAGCCTGACATACTCCACTGGGTCTCTGTTTCTTATGCCATGCAGTGCAGTGCTTGCAGGTTTCCACCTCAGGGATTCAGCTGAGGTCAGGGTCTCACTACCTGCCCCTCCGACGCCTCTGGGACCGGCCAGCATCCAAGGGTCATGATCACTTCCACAGACTCTGCCAGCAGGGTCTCACCTGACTTCCTCTGGCTTGCAGGAGGCACAGCTCCTTCCACACGCTACAGAAAGCTCTGCACACCAGGTCAGCATTCCAGCACGTCACACTCCTCCAGATCCTTCTTCCTGAAGCTCCCAGATTTTCTGCTTCTAAGGTCCTCTGTGCTTCCCCAGCTCGCTCATTCACCTGATCATGACCGCACATATATTGCGAACCAGCTTGGTAAGTGGAGGCAGGTGGAAATAGTCAGTATTGGGTGCCTGACTCTGCCTGACTCTATCAACGGGACAATATAAGTATTTTCTACAGTCGGTTGCCCTTGCTTTCCCAATGTTATTCCTATGGGTAATCTTTATGCATCTCATTGGCTTCCTCCTCATCTCAGTATTTCTCGAGATTGGGGAGGTGGAGATGAGGTCTGACTGCAAACACCCCACAAAGGCTGAGAGAGAGTAGGTTATGGTGTCCTTTGTACTGGGAAAATACCATGTCTTTTCTGAGGGCATTCTCCCAATTCCCATGACCTTTCACCCAGGTGATCCTCCCACAGTTGTCCGCCCCCAGGGTCGAGATCCAAAAGCGATGGCCCTTCCCTGGCCACTTGAATGGAAGTGTCATGCTCACCTGAGTCTCTGCAGGAACTATGAGGCCCTCTGGTCCCAGTTCAGATTTCTACTCCACCCGTGGTAATGGGGAGGCTACCTATAAAGAGAGTGATAGGTTTGAAGGTAATGCCAGAAGAAAGCCCTGGAAACCCTCCTTCCCCTTTGCTCTCCCCCCTTGAATACTGAAATGCTGTGGTGGTGTTAGGAAAGAGTGGCTCACGTTTTAGTTTAGTAGGGTGGGCTCTCCATCCTGCATCTGCAGGGATGCTATATGGTCCCAAGCCTCACTCTTCGCAGGGTTAACTTGCTATCGCTGCTACACTGCCGTGAATGAGTGGTTGTCGGGTTACAGCGAATTGGCCGCTGTATTGTCACTCTCCAGTTAAGTGTCCCAGAGCCAGTTCCTGCACTGGTTCCTCTGAGCCCTGGGAGAGGTGATAAACACATTTGAATCACTGAATTCAAATACAGGTAAGTACGGATTTGCTGAGACCTTGAATTTTCCTCACTGGGTTTGGGTGTGCGGATAGCTCAGGTAAGTTTGTAAAATATGATGGGGTCAGAGCAAGAGATATGAGTCAAAGTTCTAAATTGTTTTCTCTGTTTTTTCCCCTTTTTTGCAGATCTTCAGGATTTGCAGTGGAGCCGGATGGCGATCGATGTCTGAAGAAAGGCAGAGAAGGAGCGACCCGAAAGGTGCACGCATCAGGTGGAATCAGTTGGAGCCCTGCGGAGTAGCTTTACAGCATGCAGTTGCTGGAGATGTAAGTAGAGATGTAAATATGAAAGCGCAGAGCTTCAGCAGCGATCTAACTTCTCCTTTCCTTCTTCTTTCAAGTGCTTGGAGTCCGCAAACAGAAGAGCGCCCGATGGGGCGTGGAGCCACGAAAACGCTGGTGAATCAGGAGTCCAGAACAGGCAAGTGTGTGCCATAGGCTACAGAATGCACATGAAGCATGGTTCGTTCTCCCGGCGTGGCTTATATAGGCAGCCAGAGTGGGCAGCACAGATCTGAACTGGCACTAAAGAACCCATGTTGGTGGAAACAGGAAGTGTCATTCTACCTTATGGGTGCTGAGATTCCTATGGGGTGAAATGGATGATAAGTTGTTCCTGGCTTGCCAGGCTCTCACCCACAATGCTCCTGCCTGCCCTTCTCCTCTAGCACCATGAATTAAGAATGGAAGTAACTTGGATGTGCGATTCAGGCCTGTACCCATGGCAGTCCTCCCCCTCAAGGCCCCACCCAAAGGTGTGTTCCCTGGACCTTGTTTATTGGGATTGTGTCAATGGAATTTGCGTAACAATCGAGGGGCATGGATGTTTTCACTTGGTTCCCATGACCTATCCTGGGGCCCATATCCCTTCCAATCCACTAGGAAGTATAGAATGTTTCTTACCATTTTAGAATCTAGGATTTGCTTAACCTCGTACTCTGGTTCGTCACCCTCTACTACTGTAAGGGCCGGAGGTGTTAGTATCCTAGTTCCTGGTTGCACAGATTTCAATAGAGAAACATTGAATACTGGATGTATGCGTATCTGTGGAGGCAAGGTCAAACTCATGGCCACAGGGGTGATCACAGCTTCGATTGTGAAAAGACCTAGGAATCTGGGTTGGAAGTTTTTGGTTCCCTTTAATGTGATGTACTTAGATGCTAACCACACCGAGTCTCCTACCTGGTAGTTTGGGGCCTTTTTCCGGTGACCATCGGCATATCTTTTCTGTGTTGCCTTAGCCGTCTCTAGATGTGCCACTGCATCTTTGGTTGCCTGAGTAATTCGTTCATGTAGGGTCTTGATGGCTGGCATTTCGATGGTCTCTGGTGGGTCATACGCAGATGTCCCTGGGTTGCGCCCATGCAGACTGCAGAAAAGAGACATATGTGTGGAGGCGTGTGTTGAGTTGTTACACACATATTCGGCCATCCACAAGATCTCCACCCAAGAGTGTTCTGTTTGGTGCAGAAGGCAATGGAAGTTTGATTTGTACGCTCTGTCTGTCCATCAGTTTGTGGATGGTGACTTGTGGACAATCGAATTTCTACTCCAGCCAAGGCTCAGCATTTTCTCCAGAACCGTGACGAACTGACTGCCCCCGTCAGAAATTATCACAGATGGGAACCCATGCAATTTCACAAAATTGTCGAGGAAGATTTGGGCTAAGGCCTGGGCGGACGGAATAGCTTTTAATACTATGAAATGGGCCATTTTGGTGACTGGATTGACTACTACTAGGATGGTGTTAAACCCGGAGTTGGGAGGCAGGTCTGTGACCAAATCCATCAAATGTTATGCCAGGGAGTAGGCGGTACGACCAGTGGGTGTAACCGGCCGGCTGGTCTTTGTCTTGAGGCCTTGTCAGGTTCCACATGAGTTGACGAATTCAGTGGTGTCTTGTCACCAAGTGGGCCACCAGTAGGATATTTCAATACTTTTCTGCAGTCTTTGCAACTCCAGGGTGCCCTTCAATAGGTGAGTCGTGATAGTTGGTGAGTATTTCTTCCTGCAGAGCACATGTGGGGAGGTAAAGGTGATTTTGATAATATGGTAAACCGTCTTTAATGGAAAAATGGGTTCCTCTTTTGTTCCATGTCTGTAGTTCTTTTGAGGGCAGGATGTCTTTAATCTTTTGCTTGAACGTCTCCCACAAAGGAAAATCCTCCCTGCAGAGATCTAGGATTTTATCGCCTGAAATGATGTCTACCGGGTCATAGGTGTTGTAGGCTTGTTCCCCTTTACCAACACGTCATAATGCGTCCGCTTTGCCATTTTTGACTCTGGGTCGGTAAGTGATCAGAAAATCGTACTCTGACAGGAATAGAGCCCAACAGAGCTGTTGAGACGACTGCGCTTTTGCCGAGCGTAAATACTGGAGATTCCGATGATCAGTTATGATCATGATTGTATGTTTGGCTCCGAGCAAATAGTGCCTCCACTCCTTGAGGGCTTCTTTGATCGCTAGTAGTTCCTTATCTGTGACGGCATAATTCAGCTCAGCAGGGGAAAACTTCTTCGACCAGAACACCACCGGGTGTAGGTGACCAGTATCAGGATTCCATTGAGACAGGACTGCCCCCATGGCAACACTTGAAGCATCAGTCTCAACGATGTATGGGAGATCTGGTTGTGGATGTTGTAATACAGGGGTGGAAGTGAATTTGTTCTTAAGAGCGTGAAAAATCTCTTTTGCTGTGGGGGTCCATTCAAATTTTCGGTGTTTGCGTAGGAGGGAAGTAATGGGGTGTACCAAATGTGAAAAACCAGGTATGAAGCGTTGATAAAAGTTAACAAAGCCGAGAAAACTCTGCAATCCCTTTAGGGACGTGGGTGGCAGCCAGGTGAGAATAGCCTCTACATTCCTGTTGTTCATCCTGATGCCTTGTGGTGACAATACAAATCCTAAAAATTCCACTTCGGTAACATGGAAGGAGCATCTTTCAAGCCTAGCATATAAGTGATTTTCACACAATTTGCAGAGAACTGCCCATACATGCGACACATGGGGCCTCATTACGAGTCAGGCGTTAAGGGGTTAACTGCGCCGTACACGGCGCCGACCCTTAACGCCTGATTACAAGGTCCCTTAGCGCCATGGTGATTTTAACGCCTGCTTTTTGCAGGCGTTAAAATCCATGGCACTAAGGGACCATGGTGCTAATTACGCCACCGTAATTTACGGTGGCGTAATTAGCGCCTTCCCCACTCCCATTATGCCCAATGGGGCAAAAATGGGAATGGGGAAGGGTACAATGGGAAATGGGGATTTACCGCCCCACTCACCTTGGAATGGGGCGGTAAATCCGCCATCCACCATGGTGTAAACATAGTTTACACCATGCTGGTAAGGGTACGACCCAGGCGGTAACTTACCGCCTGGGCCGTAATGAGGCCCATGTACTTGTAAGGTGGTCGAGTAAATGAGGATGTTGTCAATTTATACGATGGTGCACACATCTAGTAGTTCTCGGAGGACAATGTTCATGAAATGTTGGAATTCTGCTGAGCATTACATAGCCTGAACAGCATTACCTGGTATTCTTAGAGACCATACCTGGTGCGGAACCCAGTCTTCCATTCGCCACCCTCTTTTACGCACACTAGGTGGTAGGCTCCTCGGAGGTCCCATTTTCTGAAAACTTGTGATTGTCTCACTTGATCGAGCAATACGGGGATTAGAGGTAACGGGTACCTATTCTTTACTGTTACCTGGTTTAACGCCCGGTAGTCGATGCATGTTCTAAGGTCCCCCTCCTTCTTGGGGACAAAAAAAGGGGAGAGGCCGCCGGAGACTTGGATGGATGGATGAAGCCATTTGTTAGGTATTGGTCTAGGTAATTCTTCAGATGAGTGTTCTCCCCCTCCGTCAGGGCGTAGATTTGACTGCAAGGAACTTTTGCCCCTAGTACCAGGTGAATTTGGCAGTGGTAAGAATGATGAAGAGGCATTGTGTTAGCTTGTTCTTTAGCAAATACATCTTGGAACTCCTGGTATTCAGTAGGCAGGCCTCCTAGTAACCCCAATACTGGTGTTGTCTTAGTGGATGCAAATAGTGGGTCTTGTGATGTCTGCCCTGTCCAATAACAGTGACTGCACTCCCTGGGGAAAGTTAGGGTTCTGTTACGCAATTTATTAGTCGGTTATGCTTTTCAAGCCAAGGTAGTTCCAGGATCATCTGGAACTACGGGGCTGGGATAAGGTCAAATGAGACGTCTTCCTTATGTCCATCTTGGCAGAGTAGGGTAACCTTTGATGTTCGATGGGTTACAGGGCCAGAACGTAGCTGAGTTTCATCTACTGTGGTCACATTATCTGCGGTGTCCTTGGAGCAAACTGGTAGTCCAATTCTGTCAGCCGTTTCTAAGTCCATGTAATTTCTGATGGCTCCACTAGCCACAAAAGCTGCCAGCGCGTGTAACTTGAAAGGATATCGTTGGTCTATGATGATTACTGGTATGGTGAAATGTGAGATTAGGTGGTCCCTTGCTGCGCTCGAAATACCGACCCCTATGTCCGTCGGGCGTTGCAGTTTTCCGCTTCGGTAACTCCTTTGCCCGATCCATAGCCCCAACTTTTTTTCATGGAGGCTTAGCCAGCCAGTTATGAAGGAAATGACCAGACAGGCCACAGTACAAGCATAACTGCCCTTGTTGTCTTCTGTTTCGCTCTGCCTTGGTGAGTGGACCTTGGACTCCGCCCAGTTGCATAGGTTCAGGATGCGTTTCTACGGACTGATGAACAGGCGCCTCCTTGGGTCGCACGTACAACGTTCTGGCCTCTGAATGTGCGTGGTCGGCTCTCCGGTTTTGTAGTCGATGATCGAGTTGGATGGCTAAGTCGATGTATTCTGTGCAACTGTCCAGGGGATTGACGACTTGTGCCAGAACGTCCTTGAGCTCTTCTCGCAGGACCCTGTAGACAAAGTGGTTTGTTTCTCCTCTGGCCAGTTTGCTTCCGCTACCAGGTGGTTAAATGTTGCCACATAAACCAGGAGGTCCTGGCTAGCCTGCCGGAGGAACAACAACTCGTTATCCAAAGCTTGTCCTTGTGTATGACGGGCAAAGAGTTTCTCTAGCTCATGTTGAAACCCAGCATAATTTGGGAGTAAGGTATCATTCCTATTTACTAACGGAAACGACCAATCCACGGCATGGCGCCCCAAGGACGACAACGCAAAGGCCACTTTGGATTGATCTGATGGGAGCAATCCTGGTTTGCATAGAAAATGTAAGCGATACTGGTTTATGAACGTGCCAAATTTCTTCAGGTCTCCTAAGAACCTTTCCGGTGGTGCCAATGGTACATTACCTGGAATTACCTCTTGTACTGGTGCAATGGATTGGGGCGGTACTGTTGGTGCGGCTGTAGGCCCACCTGGCAATGGAGCCAGACCTGCCTGGGTCTGTAGTAATTCATGAGCAATCTCGTCAGTCTTGTCCCTATTCACTACCAATTCACGCCTCAATGTGTTTGTCTCTGCACGGGCTGCGTGTACCTCTGCCAGCAATTCCCCCAATAATAATGATAACTGATCTTCCGTGGTCTCCATCGCTTAGGCGGAGGAGTTTAAGGGGCTTTGTGTTCTGTCATGATCACCTGAGTCTCTGCAGGAGCGATGAGGCCCTCTGGTCCCAGTTCAGATTTCTACTCAACCCAGGGTCATGGGGAGGCTACCTGTAAAGAGAGTGATAGGTTTGAAGGCAATTCCAGAATTAAGCCCTGGAAACCCTTCTCCCCCTTTGCCCACCCCCCCCCTGAATGCTGGAATGATGTGGTGGTGTTAGGAAAGAGTGGCTCACCTTTTAGTTTAGTATGGTGGGCTCTCCATCCTGCATCTGCAGGGGCGCTATGGTCCCAAGTCTCTCTCTGTGTGGCGTTAGCTTGCTGTCGCTGCTGCACTGTCATGAATGAGCTGTTGTCGGGTCACAGCGAATTGGCCACTGTACTGTCACTCTCCAGCTAAGTGTCCGCGAGCCAGTTCCTGCACTGGTTCCTCTGAGCTGCGGGAGAGGCAGTGAACACAGTTGAATCACTGAATTCAAATACAGTTAAGTACGGATTTGCTGAGACCTCCCAGTTTCCTCACTGGGTTTGGGTGTGCAGATTGCTCAGGTAAGTTTGTAAAGTACGATGGGGTTGGAGAAAGAGATACGAGTCCAAGTTCTAACCTGTTGGCTCTGTTTTTTCCCCTTTTTTGCAGATCTCCAGGAGTTGCAGTGGAGCCAGATTGCGATCAGCGTCTGAAGAAAGGTGGAGCGGGAGTGACCCGAAAGGTCCACGCATCGGGAGGAATCAGCTGGAGCCTTGCGGAGTGGCTTTACCGCACGCGGTTGCTGGAGATGTAAGTAGAGATGCAAATATGAAAGCGCAGAGCTTCAGCAGCAATCTAAGCATGTGTCTTAGGCTACAGAATGCACATAAAGCATGGTTCATTCTCTGAGCGTGGCTTATATAGGCAGCCATGCCCATAGACCAGAGTGTGCAGCACAGATCTGAACTTGCACTAAAGAACCCATGTTGGTGGAAAGAGGAAGTGTCATTCGTCATTCTACCTTATGGGCACGAGGATTCCTATGGGGTGAAATGGATGATAATTTGTTCCTGGCTTTCCAGGCCATCACCCGCAATGCTCCTGCCTCTGTTTCCCCTCTAGCACCATGAATTAAGAATGGAAGTAACTTGGATGTGCGATTCAGGCCTGTACCCATGACAGGAAGATCCTGAGGGAGTGGTGGGGAGAACACTGTCAGGTTTCTCACAGGTAATATACAAAATATTACTTCAATTACAAAAATCAATGATACAAGTGTTTACGAATTGAAGCAGGTTCAAAGGTGTTGAGTCGCTTTTATCCCAGGTGGTGAGTAGGATTCTAGTGGGTGCTCTCTGTGATTTGAAGGTAGTATTGAGTGATGAGGGTTGAAGGATCACCAGGAGCAGTTAGATGATCAAGCATGGTATGAAACGATGAGTATGACGGTTGAGACGAAGAGTGATGTGATGATCCAGTAGTCCGAATTGAGCTGCAATGCAAAGTTGTGCTGGTTTCAATGCAGCAGCTCAAAGTCGTCTACATATTGCACTAGTGTTTGAGCTGAACGAGTGGAAAAGCTCTGCTATGGTGATGCAGCATCAAGGTGATTGACTCCATGACAAGCTGAATCGTTTTCAGTCCCTGCTCCCTTACCCTGGAGAGGTTTGCTAGCGGTGAGGTAGGGTTTGGCTCTCTGCAAGAGACAACATCAATGTGCCATGAGAGTGGGTAAGGAGCAGAGATTTCCTGTGTCTTGGAGCACTCCTTCTTCACCTCAAAACATAAGGGCTTTAGAAAGATCAACTCTCCTTAAGAAAGTCCAAATTCATTCTTTCTGATGACCTTGAAGGTCCAAAAGTGAATCAAAGTAGGAGTGGGGAACCCCTTGCTTTTATAGATGAACAGTCACAGGGGATTGGAGGAAAGCAAACCTGCTTTAAGGGGTCCAATCACCATACTTGGGACAAGTGACCCTTCCCTTATGATTTCCTATGCAGAGTGCAATACTTTGCTTCACGGAAAGTAGAGGAGACAGGAATGAGAGAAAAGCACACAGAAAAAGAAGATGGAGTAATCCTTCTACCCACTTGTGCCCACTGACTGTCCTTACTCCACCCATTTCTCATCCTGCAGCTGTAAAGTCTCTCTGGTGTGTAGACCCTAGCATGTGGCAAGCCTTTGCTATGGAATTGGGCTTCTTCCACTGGGGGATCCAACGCATGGCATTGGAGGACACACTTTTCTTCCCAGAGAGTCAGCAGAGACAAACAGTCAACATGTTGTCCCATTCACTGGGATTCAGACATTAAGGTGCTAGAAATCCACATTGCCTCCAATAGTTGTCTAGGCTCACAGGGATGAAACTGGTATGCTACAAATCAGATGTGGCCTTAATAATTATATGGACTACCAAACAACATGCAACGAAAGGTATGGTTTATATTTCCAGATTATCCTGTCACCAGATGAGTAGTTTATCATGCTGCTTCTGATCAGGATACAGATGCAGCAGTACACAGTTTTCCACTATGCTTTTATCACAGACTTTAATGAAAGGAGGTCCGGTTAGCAGACCTCACTTCTTTAGAGGGATTACCTACATCATTATATTATTATTTAAACTCAATAAAGCTAGCACTTTTACACCATCACCAGATGGAAATCCTTAACATGCTGCCTAGCCACCAAATAAGTTGAGAACCACCCTTCAAAGGGTCTGGCTCATCCTCCAGGCAAAAATACTTACTGAGACCATCTGCAATGGAGTGCTGTAACTCAGGCTTCTGTTAGATTTCATGTCCACTACCTGTACGGAGGTGGCACAATGCAATTACTTGAGATTATCTTCCTGCATGGCCTTAAACCACCTAAAACGCTGGTGGTGCCTTTGGACCCTATAGCGAGACACAAAAATGTAGGGTTTCAGATTGCGCATGGCCTGAACTACCACAAATATCTCCTTTGCAAGTGTGCTCTCACTAAAGTATGCACAAGGTTCATCTAGCCCCTTGGGGTATGGCTGTACTAACACTTCACCAATTCTGAATTCACATGAATCTGTCTGAATTAGGTATTTCTGCCAATATTGAAGGATGTTTAGCACTGGTAACTTGCACAGGCAATAGCCTAAGCTCTAGAAATATATCTGACAGGCAGTGGTCCAGGTTACCTTCTTTGGCAATTTCTTAGAGGTAACAATATTAGGGCAAGTAAAAGTGGCCCAAACCACTTGATAAACGGCTGATAGTACTGGTGAAGCCCAGGAAGTCTCTCACCTTTGTGTAGGTTGTCAATATACCTTAATACTTCATTGACTGAACTTTGGCCTGGAGAGGCTGTTTCTTACTGCCACCCGCTTGGTGTCCTAGGTTAGTAACATCATACTGTGCTAGCTGGCATTTGGAGTCCTTGATAGTCAGGCCTGCATTATTCATTGGATGAAAAACCTGTTTCAGGTGGGACAGATAATCTTTTCAGCTTTGACTGAAAACAGCAATGGTGGCAATGCTGAAATCCTCTGATACTGGCATGATCTGGTTGACTATCATTTGAAATGTGGCAAGGACATTTTGTAACCCAAATGGCATAACAATGAACTCCTTTGCTTTGTCATTTGGGTTGACATACCAGTATCCTGCCATGAGGTAAGAGGGATGCATGGACTTGACAGATCCTAATCTGTCAATGAGCCTGTCTGTCCTAGTTAATGGGTGCGCATCTGCCTTGGTGACAGAACTGAGCCCAATGTAATCCACACTAAAGCAGACTTCATAGATTCCACTACTGGACTTGATAGGTACCATTACCACAGGTCTGGCCCATAGGCTGTGGGAAGTCTTAATAACCCCCAAGTACAACACCTTGGAGACTTCATCCTTAATGGTGTCCATGACCTTGTCAGCAATCGAGTGAGTTTGTCTCCTCACCGGTTTACTGTCTCCAGTGCCGGTATCATTTATGCAATAATGAATCTTCCTTGAAGTCAGAGAAAACAGACCTGTGAACTTGCCCAGAAACTGCCAGCAGTTTTGCAAATTCTGCACAATAAGGTCTGGAGAGATCTAATCTCCCTCTAGATGCCCAACACTGGACTCTGTATGAAACAAGTTTGGGAGGGGATATGCCTAATCCTAAATCAACAGAGCCATCAATAACCATTCCCATTTGTAATGAGGTTTAAACAGCTGACATGAAAGACCTGATGTATCTGCCTCGAGGCATAGCTATCAATAAGGTATCTACAACCTCCCAATACACATAAACAATGAGGAATCCTTTCATTGCTTCAAAAAGCTACTAAAGACTTGGTTATTTAACCAATTTTTGCAAGCTGACACAATGAACAACATCGGTCTGCCTCCTTAGGTCAAGTAAGATGCCTACCTAACGGAGGCTCGCTCCAGAACATGTAAATAATTATGACTCCTGTATTGTCTCATCCTATGTATGCTAAAAGTCTATGCAACAATGTCTTTTTGTACCACTGTCCATCCACATGTATGTACTTGAATATTCCAAATCAATGCCAAGATGTCTGTAAGCACGCCGTGATACCCCAGGATTTGGCTGTGTAACAAATGTAATAAATAAATAAATACCCTCACTAGTCGTCTCCAGCACCACATAAGGCCCAGTCTACTTGTCATGAAGGGAACTGGGCATCACTGTATCCATGCTCAAGACTAACTGTTCTGTAGTCTACTCAGTCATTGTGGCTTTCTCTTCATGCATGTGCTTCATGAACTGATGATTGACCGTCAGATTTTGGGTACTGTGTTCTCTGTACTTAGCAACGTTGGATCTGATGTCAAGCATATAATCAATTATGTCATGGGAAGTAGTTTAGATATTGCCCTCCAATCCTTCTCACACTAGACTTCAGAGACCAAACAGGAGCTGAAAGGGACTGAACCCTACACAGCTCTGTGGCACCTCCCGGTAGGAAAACTGAAGTCATGGCAGAAGAATATCTCACTTTCCGCTCAGGGGCTCTTCCTCCTATAATAACTTTTTGTATCTTCCTAAACTGCTCAACAAGCCCATTGCTTTGGAGGTAAAAGGCTGTGGAGAACTTTTAAGTTTCTCAAAATCCATTCCACATGGACTTCATATATTGAGATATGAAGTTGAGCTAGTGTCAGAAATAACTTCTTTATGGAAGCCCACATGAGGGAATATGCCTATGAAAGCCTCCACCACCACATGTGGTTTGATGCTTCTTAAGGGTATGGTGACATAGTGTACCACAACCAAAATCTTGCGTTTCTGTGAGGTGGTCTGAGACTCCAAAGGACCCCCAATGTCCATCCCTATTTTTTCGAAAAGGCTTCCCAGCCATAGGTTGTAAAATTATCGGATTCTTGGCAAGTATGGCAGGATCTGAAAGACTATTTATTTTGACTCCTGTCTGGGGCCAGTATGAATGTGCAGAGAGCCTGTCCACTGGCTTGGTCACTCCTAAGTGATCCACCAAAGAAATATCATTAGCCAAGTCCAGAAGGAGCCACCTGTGGTATTGGGGTACAACAAATCTCTGGTTGGGCCCTGACTCAGAAATGTCTGTCTTGGGGAGCGCGGGGGGGCGCTGTTGCGCTCACACGAAATAGTCGCCTGAGTGTGTAGCTCCGTCCAGGGCGAGATCCTTATTCCTGATCCTTCTGTTTTAGTGTCACATCCACTCCTAACATTCACGGATCGATTCTTGTCGACATACTGGGGGTGCTGCTCGACTGGTGTGCCCCGGGAGGAGACCGTTGGAGAGAAAATCCTGTCTTGCTTTTCGCCACCTTGCCTCAATGCGGTACTCCATGCTAAATCTCCACGGCAAGCTGATTCCGGATCATGCGAGTGCAAAGGATTCCAGGCCCAGGTGGGGCAGGGGCAGCCACCTCACGTTGCTGGGTGACCTTGCCTAGAGCCAGCCTGCACTGGGAAGGCTCGACTGGGGGTCCACCCCACATCTCCTCCAACATAAACTGGTGCACTGAAGTGGTGAGAAACTCTGCCTGCCCAGCTTCACCATCTGTAGGATCTCAGGTGGCAGCCCCAACTTTTTGATCGAATCCCTGTCGCCCACTCGAGACGCGCCTCACGCCTCCTGACCGCTGCAGGCTCTCCACCTGTGTCTTCAGGAGGCCCCGCAGCCTGAGGGGAGCCCCCCTTGGGGGACCCAGAAGTCATTCTGCGAAGCATCCAGCTGCGGCGCAATGGGTCAATGCTGCACAGCGCTGAACCATCCCGGTACGGGACATATGGTGCAGAGGCTTCATTACGTACGACATCACGGGCTTGCCGCACATCAGACACCCTACCCCTGCTGCTGCAAAATAATTTTTGCTGGGGAGGCATTGAGGCTGCAGCCTGTCTCTTGGTCTACATCGTGGGATGGCCCCCACTGCACCGCACCTCATTTGCTTGGCCTGGACATTGCTGCAAGTGACAGACGAATACTATGGCAGCAGCCAACTCTGCGGCTCCTCTAACGAGCCGGGAATTTCAGCTAACCCCTTGGACACCTCTGCTCTGTCACCAACAGTGAGGGCTACTACATTGTTTGTCCTACTGCTGCGACTGGAACCTTTGGTGCCACTATTGTCCGGGAGAAACGTGTCATACGAACTCCTTCAATCACACACAGCCCTTACGGTGTCCTAGATACAGGTGCATACCAGGGGTGGAATTGGGACGGTAGAGGCTAGGTGTGTTTAACCTGCATACAACCACTTAGATTCACAGACCTATTATCCTTATTATCAATTACCCCACAATACATGGGAGGTCACTGCCCAATCGGCTGCAGTCATGGTGGACCCTACTGGCCATAATTACTCATGCTGTTATCCTGGTGTCCCTGCCATTCCCGGGTGCCTAAATCCTGCTCCTACTGAGACTTCCTTCTGGAGCCTGGCAGAGGGGACCGTGCCCCCTCATCCTGGGTCATTGCGTTCCATTTACACCATCGGATTGCAGCGGACTGCCATTGCCAGACCCTGGCAGCACACATGCCTTGCCTTACAGAATTCTGGGTCACCGGAACCGGTGCCCTGCTGCTTGGCTGAGAAGTAAGGCAGCAGACCTGCCTCGCCTTACAGAATTCTGGGTCACCGGAACCGGTGCCCTGCTGCTTGGCTGAGAAGTTGGGCCCTTTTACTGTTTATCTCTACGTCTGAGCTGTTCCCATTGATTTGAACTTGTGCCTATAGATCCCCCGGGTGCTCCATAACTCACGGGGGCCCCCACATCGGGCTCAACAGCTACCACCCAGGCCCTGCCTGGAATTGCACTCTGCAATAGGAAACTTGAGCCAAGGAACCCACTGATATTGGGAGTCCCTGACTACCGTAATTAAAGTGGGAGTGCACATAACGCAACCTCCCCCTTCCTGGGCCCGGCGATTTAACATCAGTGAGCACAGTTTTCACTAGCGGCGGGAACACTGATTGCCATTCATCTGGGGGCTGCCACCCACTCCAACTGCTGGTGGCTTACCCAGCTGTCCTCCACCATTACATATCGCTGCATCATGCAAGGGAGGCCACAATCCACATGTCTGTAAACTGGGTGAACCCATTAGTGGCAACCAACATTACTAGGTGATCCAATCCATCCACCTCTGCTCCCCGGGAGAGGGGGAAAAAACAGCCCACACCCTCAGTGAGACCGTCTCCTGGGTACTATATAGGAAACTGTCACATCTTTACCCGGAGCTACTGGACACCTGCCTGCTTAATCCCTAGACAGCACTGACCTACCACCGGCGTGCCTTCATGTCAGAATTGTCTAACCCAGCTACACTCTGGGACAAGTAACCTTGCACCCCAATACCCCCAATACTCTGGTAAGGAACACTTTGGATATTCTTATATTTCGCTACTGTGTACTGGATTGTTCCTCCTGGTCTGGTGCCCCTCTTCCTGACCCTGAAAGTACACATTTCTGTTTCCACGTGACCAACGTGATAATGACCAAGGGTGCCACCAAAAAGCAAAGCTTCATCAATATGTATGCGTAAACTGTGCCAAAACCGAACAAACCCCTACCGGATGCCCGAAGCACACATGTCAGGGTCCCCTGAAGCTACTGAGGTGCAGACCATGATGGAATACATGCGGGAGAGGTTCACTGCCCTCCACCCCAAACTGGATGACATGAGCGGAACTATCTGCTCGATCAAAGCTCACATGGAAAAAAATGACACCTGAGTGACAGAGGTGGAGACTACGGGCTGAAGTGACCGTTCTGTCCAGACAGGTGCAGGGCGCCAGCACGAAAAATTAGGACCTGGAATTGCGTTCCAGGTGCAAAAACCACCTGTGCATCATTGGTGTTCCGGAGGACAACATCGAAGGCCCCATGGAAGATTAGGTCAAGTGCATCCTGCTGTCCCTACTGGATTCCCGAAAGTTTCCCCACAGTTCGCGATTGAGCGAGCCCAACGCTCCTTAACAGCGACACCCAGACCTTGTGCTCCTCCCTGCCGTATCATCTCTAGAGTACTTAACTATATGTGACAGGGACGCTCTTCTCTGCGTGGCAAGGGCCAAAGGCGATCTTTTCCTGGGCTCCTCCAGAATCTTTTACCCGACTTCTCTGTAGCCATACAGCAAGAACGGAAAACCTTCCTGGCCTCCAAGAAAAGGCTGCGATATCTGGGGTTAAATCCTCTGTTATGCCCGGCTAAATTTAGGATTGAACACTCTCTTCTTCTTTACCATTCCCGAAGAGGCCTCTAAATTCATTGATGAACACTTCCCTGGTTAATTGTAACTGAACACTGTCCCTGCAGACACCTTGGATCTGTCCCTTGAAAGGTGTTGAATGCACCTATTACTGATTGAGACCTAGATGGCTGATTTAGTTACAACCTTCACTTTATGAAGAGCAGCTGATGCCCAGTTTTGATACCCAAAGTTTGCCCTTTTTTGCTACTCTGTATTGATTTTACACTGTGTACCACAGAATACCTAGTCACCACCCCAAGTCGGATGTTCTACCGCTCATGGCCAGCGCATGACCACTCAGGCGATGACGCTGATGTTTGTGGCTCGATTCATGGTTTTGCAGGTTATCACCTCTCTGGTTGATGAGGGGTTGGGTGGGGTCGGAATGGTTTAAAGTTGTTAAAATGCTTGACATACAGCAGGGAATCCAAGCCCTTAAATCCTTCTGCACTGGCCATATCAGATCGAAGCCTTGGGGCCCCAGGCCTGGTCCCAGCAGATCGTAACCCTGGCCAGGGCACTGGTTCATGGATCCTGAGTTGCTGTCTTTATGGCTGATGACAGTATAACTTGAATGAGCTGGAATGTCAGGGGGCTGGGTAGCAACGGCAAAATGCGCAAAATGCAGTTATATGTTGAACGACACAAGGTCAAATTGCTTTTCTTGCAAGAAACACACACTATTACTGGTGGATGTGAGGGGCTTGCAAGGACATGGGCTCTCAACGCTATTACACTGTCTACTCTACCCAGAACTGTGGAGTCATGATCCTGATCCTTAAAAGTCTCAAATTTCAGCATAAAGTAACTCATGCAGACCTGCTGTGACGTTATGTACTGCTATTTGGGGCTCTGTTGGGTAGAGAGGTCATGTTACTGAATATATACGGTCCCAACGTTGATGACCGTGACTTCTATATACACCTCTCATCCCTGCTATCTGGTTTCCCTCTTGTCCCTATCCTATGGGGCAGAGATTTCAATACTATTTTAGACATTAACTCGAGCATTAACTCGAGCTCCAGACCTCGCCAACTTTCCAGGGCAGCCAAAACTATCACAGAAATACAGGCCCAGCTACAAATATCTGACGCATGACGGTTGATTCACCCTAACTCCCGAACGTTCTCCTTTTATTTCTCGGTACACAACTCTCATTAACGGATCGACAGATGGCTTATCTTGGATACACTTGTCAGTAACAACACGCAAATGACTATCCTTCCCAGAAAGTTTTCTGATCACTACCCGGTGATGGTCTCCCTGAGATAGACTTCTGATGATCTGGGTGTCCGCTTGTGGAGACGGAAGCCACATTCCCTGTTAGACATTGCCTTTTAAACCGAAATGGGAACCAGCATTGATGATTTTTTTTACAGTAAACACTGGCTCCGTCAAATCACAATCCACCCTTTGGGAGGCTTTTAAGGTCTATATTAGAGGCATTGCAATCTCCAAGGAAGCGGGGATACTCAGAGCGAGCCGGAAAGACATCGCCGAGAGTGAATCTCATCTCGCTTTCCTGGAAACCCAGTACGCTTTCTCTCAGTCACTCGTCACTCTTACCGATATAGCCACAGCACTAGATGTGATCCGCGCCCAGCAGAGCGAGAACGCGGGTTCCTTGAAGACCCCCCGTCAGCTTGCAGGTATGGAGAGGGTGAGTGCCCAAGCCACGTTCTCAGCAGATTGATACGCCATGAGAACAGAACGACACACATCCCGGCTATCAAGAGGGCAGACGGCACTCTGGCCCTGTCATTGCATGATATCAATTTCGAATTCCACTCCTTCTACGAAACCCTGTACTCCAATGTTGATACTACTGCTACTCCCGATATAGAATCATTCTTAGATAGTATCACACTCTCTATCCTCTCATCAGAGACTAGAGATGCCTTAGATACCCCTATCACACCCGAAGAAATGTCCAAGTCTATAGACTCGCTGGCCTCCGGGAAAGCCCCTGTAGCTGACAGCCTTCCCGTCGAGTTCTATAAACGATATAAGGCTTGACTGGTCCCCCAATTATCAATCCTCTGGAAGGAGGCCTGCGGAATCGGCATCTTTCCCCCCCTCTCTTCGAGAGGCAATAATCTCACTGCTACTTAAACCAGGCAAACCCCCCACACAATGTGGTTCATACCGTCCCCTCTCTCTAATCAACTGTGATGTCAAAATGCATGCAAAGGTTTTGGCCCTGAGACTGGATCCCTACATGGTATACATTATTCACCCTGACCAGTCTGTTTTTATTCCGAATCGACCCAGGTATACAAGCAGTTGAGGCTGCCCTTGACATGCAGAAAGCCTCTGACTTTGTCTCCTGAAGATTACTATGGTGGATTCTTGAGAAATGCAACTTTGGTCCTCACTTCATTTACTGGGTTAAACTCTTGTATTCCTCTCCCATCGCAAGGGTCCGCATCGAAGACCGATGCTCACCTCAATTTCCGATAGCCACAGGTACAAGACAAGGATGCCCCTTCTAGCCACTAATCTTTGCTCTAGTAATTGACCCCTTGGCCAATAGGATACGCCAACAACATGCACACAGAAGCATAAGATTGTCAGGTCCCCCAGAGATCATCTTTCTCTATGCAGACAATGCTATCCTCTTCATCCGCTCACCGAACACAATCTGGCCAATATTAGAGGACGATTTGGTGAGCTCTCGGGGCTCCAATAAATTGCTCAAAATCAATACTGTTCCCACTGACCAAGGCCACCACCCCTCCCTTGAACCCTCTGGGATTCGAGTGGGTGCAGTCCGAGATTACCTATCTTGGAGTGGTGGTTACACGTCAGCAGAAGTCCCTATATAAAGCGAACTTCTGGAAATACCTCACCACCCTCAGCTGGAAATGCACAGGCTTGGCCAGGTTGCCAATAGGCGGAATCACTATCCTCAAGATGGTGGTGCTCCCCCAGCTCTTAGACACATTTCTAAATGTCCCTCTGTGGCCAGGTCCTGAATTTTATACAATATTGACTTGAACCATTAATACTTTCTTATGGCACTCAGGCGCGGTCTGCCTGAAACTAGAAACAGCCATTCCAATGTTGAGAGGAGGGTTCAGCACCCCTAACTTCAAACGGTACTGGATGGCAGCTCAAGGTCACTTTGCATCACACTGGTTCACACCTACTGATCTCCCTCTCCACGTCAAACTCGAAAGTCTTGCAACGGATGGAAGAGATATCTGCTCTGTTGCTCTCCCCGTCCAGTCCACCAGATTTGAATTCATTGATCCTGTGGGGTCCACGGTACTGGCCCTGAATAAGATGTGGAAGCATTTCAGCACCCCGCGCCCATTTCAAGGTGATCTCCCCCTTTGGAACTTTTTTCCAGAATCTCGTAGACACCACTACTACATGTCTTTGGTCAGATACAGGCCTTGACTCTATCCGAGATGTCTTCAACAGGAAATCTTCAGCTAATAGCCGGATTTACCTGAATCCCTGCGGGGTAGACCCTCTTGCTGGCTACAATATGCAGGCCTATGCCACTCTTTCAAGAAGAGGCTATCTGACTTCCCCTCAATCCCGTCAGATGCACCGATATTATCAGAAGTTTTAAATACCACAACTTTTATAGGAAAAGTCTCTAGATTGTACACCATCCTCCAGGGTAAAATAGCTACCCCATTTGCTAAGTGCAGGAAATCTAGGGTTCTGGGCATTGAAATCACTGACCAACGCTGGGACCGCATGTGTGCCTGCACTCATGAGGACCCACTTAATTTGCAATTTGAACTAATTCACTTTAAGGTATTCCATAAATTCCACTACACCCCGATCAGTCTACACCGCATGTCGAAAGACCACCCACCCACCTGCCCTAGATGCAGAGCAGATGACGCAAACTACATGCACATTATATGGTCCTGACCGCGTCTCTCTCTATTTTGGGAGGAAGTATGCACTACGATATCTGAAATGTTGGACTGTGCTATTAACCCTTCCCCATTGGCATGTCTTTTTCATGAGCTTCCCCAACTCGGGCGAGATTCCAGGAAACTGGCTGGCTTATGGCTGCTACTGGCCACCCGCTGTATCCTGCTGCTCTGGTTCTGCCCTGGGGCCCCCACATACAACCAGTGGCTCCGGGCTGTTACCTGGGCCTCCGATACCGAAGAGCGCTGGTCATTACTGTAGCCAAAGGTAGCCAGACCAGGAATATCTGGACTCCATTCCGCTCTCAAAAATCTTCCTTGTCCACTGATACCGAAGAAGATGCGGACGACCAGATCTCTCCAGCTCCTGGCCCCTCACAATCCATTTGCTTTGAATGTCAATATGATGCAGCTCTGTCGGTCTATTGTACCCCGTATTATTGCTTTACTGTTATATGTAACCTCCATCTGGCATGTGCACATGAAATGTATACTTTACCCAACATGTATTCTGCTGTTAAGTCAAGCTCAATAAATAAAGTTTTTTTTTTTAAACGTCTGGCTCACTGTACTGGAGACAATCTTCCTAGTACAACCTGAACATCCCGCTGTCTGCCCCTGAGCCTCTCTCTCTCCCTGCTCACACTGATCAGCCTGAGTGGAATAGTTTAGCAGTACCTTCCAAAAGTCAGCCATACTTAAACCTCTGGCCGAGGACAACTCACTATGTTCTGACAGGCCTTTGTGTCCTATATCTCAGATTATGGTCCTATGCCTGAGGGGAACACTAAGCTCACTGCATATGTTACAAATGCTGTAGGGACCTCAGTGGACATGAGGCCCCCTCCGGAAGGAGCAGGCACTTCTGTTGACTCAGACTCTGGGTGGTACCTACAGTGCCGGCATCTCACCATATCCAGCATGAAGAGTGCTTCTTCCCATGATGCTTCTATGCCCCTAGTGACCGTGGCAATGATTTCTTCATCAGGCAGATCCTTCCCCTGCTTACCGTACACTAGAATTGTGTCCTTGAAAGCAACACAGCACTAAGAAATATCCCCTCTTCAACTAAATTCCTTGATAGCCAGTGGGCATTGGGAAAGGCCATAAAATCCTTTGACTAGTTTGTGTGGATCAGGAAGGATCTGCTCTCCTGCACCCACAGTCATTGTGTTGGCCATAGAGACCACATATGGAAACTAAGGCACAATAACCATATATCCAAGTGACACATCAGACATGAGGTCCACTTTCCAAACAAGTCTAGTTTATTTCAAAGTATTCTCAGTTGGCCGACTGGGTCTCAACTCCTCACAACGTGTGTTCCCAGACCTCGTGAGATGCGAGAGAGCTAGCAACGCTCAAGCAGCAATACATATACATTACACATAATATTTACAAAGGCAATTCGATCCGCCACAAACATGTCGTTCAGGCTAGGGTTCGGTGACTGACAATCATGACAATTATGACACGTTACGACAAGTCTTCATTCAGTCTTAACATAGTTATTCTAGCAATGGCAGCAGAGATAGCTTTCTGTTATGGGGAACATAGAGCTTCTGGCTCAGCAAGGATATCATGTTCTGAGCATGGAAAACATTCCTTATTACATTATCTGTATGACTAGGGTCATGACCTAAAGGTCAGACAGTTCTGAAGCAGAAAATACCATTCTCCGTAAAGGAGCACTGCTAAAAGAATATGATTCATGTTTTAAATGCCTTTCACTACAGCGTTTGCAAGACAACCCGGCACCTGGGCTACTGATTAGATGTGGCTTCTGCTCTACTTCAAGGACTTAGTGAGAAAGAAAAACAATGTATTTCTGTACAGTTTGACATTCCTTTCTGTGTTAGTGAATCAGCGTTCAAACTGTGGCCTTGCACTGTGTGCAAGTTCGAAGCATAGAATAGATTTGCTAAGCGTTTTGACAGAAAGGAAAAAGCAAATGGGCAACATTTCACAAAATGGACGCCCTTTGGTTACATTGACGATTCTCTAATCGCGACGTTTGTCACATGATGCGATTGGTTTCAGGTTAACATATTATACATATCATTTGACTATAGGGTTACGTTTCTTGTCTAACAAACCCTCCTTTTGGCCATAAGCCAAGAGCATCATCCATACTTTACATCTTCATCGGACCACCTGTCCAATTCCAAACTACCCATACTGCTGTAATCGTCATCAGAAATATTAATTGCCATAAATTCTTTCATTATTTCATTTTCGTGTTGTGCACCTTCATTTAACATGCAAGGGGGTTTTGTTTTGATCGCATGTACACACTCATTTGTAATTTGGGAGCAAAGGACTGGCAGGCAATGTATGCAACAAGAGCAGAACATGAGGATTCCAAATATCATAACCAGAATTGCAATTAGTTTCCATCCCCATGATCACAGCAGTTCCCAGAACCAAGACCTTATATTCAGATTCCAACCTCCTGTGGGAACATGCAGTTCTGAACTTAGGTCATGCAATTTTTTTAATTGCTTCAAATATCGTGGTTGGAGAGTCACTTACGAATACACAGCACGCTGACCCCACCAATTTGCATTCACCTCCACGATCAGCCAAAATTATATCAAGGACCATTCTATTTTGAAGTGCAATTAATCTGATTGCTTTTTGTTCTAATGCCATATTATATAGTATATCTGTTGTCCCATTTATCGTTCTCTCTAACACCTTGGACAGTTTTCTTATATTCCATGAATTTATTGCTTGCCCCCAGAATGGTATAAATGATTTTGCTATATCTCTTGCAATTTGTCCTGCAGTATCTTCTCGGCATGGCCGAGATCTAGATAGTTTAGCTTCTCGGATGTTTTGGAAAGAAATACACCAGGCAGAAGTATACCTAAAGAACAGGTCCCTTCCCAAGCTATAGGTAACCATGGGTAGGCCTGATCTCCACATATAAACTGGACAGAACCTCCTATATATAACGGTTTCTCTTCCTCTTCAGGCACAGTAATGTTCATGCATCTAGTGAATGTTCCCGCCGGGTGGGAACCCTTTTTCCGTAAGCAGAACAGGACAGAAAGTGGACTATGATTAATAGTGTAAGAGGGGGATACACATGAGATTGTGACACTTTTATACATGCCAGAAATCCAGAACTTGGTGAGCAGATAGAAAGTACAATTAATGTGTGTTTTGTGAAGTCTGATGTTTATAACGATTTAGGTGTATGAATAAACTGCGAAAAATGATAGCTCACTCCAGGAAGGTCATGTCATGGTCAAAGTAGTGCCCCTAGGCCTGAAATAAATCACTGAATCGAGAAATATATATTTGATGGTGGTTATCTGTAAATTGAAGAAAGTTGTCTTGTTGTGACTTTCTGAGAAAGAAAAATGCAACTTTAAATCTCATTTTAAAAAGATACATTTCTCTTGTCCCCTCATTATCCATATTCTAGACCTCCTAAAACCCTTGCCCTATTGGCTGGCAGAGGCCAGACTGGGGAAATGGGGGAGAAATTGAATATCCAATCCAATGCATGGGAATATGCATACTGTGGATGTGTCGTAAGTACTATATAATAGCATTACCCTATGGAGCTTTTGGTCCTTGAAACGTGCATCTGTAACTGGATGAGATTACACCAGAATAATTCTAAATCCAAATAACCAGACAAACTCAAGAAGATGGCAAGTTGCTTTTTTATCAGCGAGTATCTAAAACAGAGAGTTACAACAAACCAATGGAAATACGCTCATTCTCAGGAGCTAGGTTTGTTATTGGCTGTCTGAGATCAGGTGGATAACTCGGCACTACCTATTCATACGTGTCATTTAAAAAATAAATCAGTTACACAGTGTTTCATTGGTTTCTCAAGCTATAATGTCCTTCATTATATGGACTAATGCAATTGGTTTGGCATGTTTGTGCCAAGTCTGGAATATTTGGTCCAATTAGCAGCACATAAAACAAGACCCAGGTGCAAGTCGATAGAACATAAAGCTGCCCTAGCACCAAATTAGCCCAACATCTCTCATCACTCATGCCTTCTGCCTTGAAATTCTCTTTGTACTTGGCATTGCAGTGTATTTTTGTCATAGGAATGCAATGGGAGTGAGGGCATTCGCTATTGTGTCTGGAACTCCAAGTTCAAGCCCTATATTCAGCATCAACTCACGTGACAAGAGACCATGATTCTGTTCATTCTGCAAGCTTTTAAATGTTTTAGCAAAATAATACTTGGCATCCTTTGTGTTCTTTCTTGCACCATAACGTGAAAGGTGTCATCCTCCGCACACATGTTCCTCTTCAGCGTAGATAGCTGACCTCAACTTCTCAGTTCTTGACTTCAGGCCAGAAAGTCTCCAAACACAGTTCCAACAACCTGCTATTCGTCTGCGAAACAGCCTTTCATTCGCTCTCCATAGTTCTTTGGCTTAATTATTTCATGATACCAATGTCCAGTTTATGTACAGTGGTGGCTCACCTCCATTCTATTCACTACTTATAGCTAGCCTATTCGTTAACTTGGTCTATCTTACGTTTCAGCGTATGTACTTTTATTATATTTCTGATTTCTGTAGCACTTTCTAATGTGTAATCTTCTTTTACACTGTTAACGTTAACTTGATTCTTTACTTCATAATTTGTCCTCTAGGATCCATACATTGTCTTCATTCAGTATTTCAGGACGTTGTGCGCACTTTCTTATGACATCATCCGTCCATTTTCTTAGCTCTTTCTCGTATTGCTTCAGGGATTTCCTCCTGCAGGCTGTCATCAACTTGAGGGTACATTCAATATGGTTGTCTTAATGGATACCATCTTCTAAATACTTGCTGCAGTATTGGTACAATAGCTGGTGTTAGACAGGGCATGGTCTCATGTCTCCAATACAGGGGAGATAGGGGGGTAGGATCTCCTGCGGATGTGTACATCTGCTCCTCTACACTATGACCCATAAAAAAGGGACTGGAGAGACAAGATAGAGAGAGAGAGAAAGAGGAGGGGAGAGAGAGACACAGAAAGAGAAAGGAGAAAAGAAAGTAGACTTGTGCTTGGAAAACTGGGAGCCCTGTCTGAGGGAGACAGCCTACAAACCTGACTAGGCCCTCCTGAAGAATAGCTGAGCTGTCCATGCCTGTGGTGTGAGCTGACTCCTACCTGTCCCCAAGAGAGGGACCTAAAATCTGACTGGCATCCTGAGCTAAGAAAAGAGATCCGCATGTAAGTAGATATATCTCAGAGCAATCAGATGTGTGGGGAACTGCCTGCCTTAATCCTTTCTCTTAAATTGTGAGCAAGGGGCAAACCTGTGTTGGCCCTTAGTCCCTTTGATTGAAAATAATTAATTAATTCTCCTATAGAAAATATCATGGGATGATTATTGTTAACATGTGAAATTAACAAATCTCATTTTTTCTCCAGCTGAGCGTGGAGAGCGGTCGCCGGTGGCCTGAGGGGATCAGCAGGCCTGGAAAGCCCTGCCTGGGCCTCCGTGAGTTTTTGTGTTCTTTGTGCATTTAAAAAGGAAAAAGAAAGTGTATTGTTCCACGCGCTCCCAGCGCGGTGTTTGGCCTGCTCCTGCTCCCCCCTCCCACTTCCTGGTCTTCCCCTCCCTCCCCGCCTCCCTGCCCGCCCACCCCCCCCTCTGATTGGCAGTGTGCCTGCCTCCCCTCTGGCCTACTCGACGGCCGTTCCCCACGCTCGCCTCTTTTCTCCAGCTGAGCGTGGAGAGCGGTCGCCGGTGGCCTGAGGGGATCAGCAGGCCTGGAAAGCCCTGCCTGGGCCTCCGTGAGTTTTTGTGTTCTTTGTGCATTTAAAAAGGAAAAAGAAAGTGTATTGTTCCACGCGCTCCCAGCGCGGTGTTTGGCCTGCTCCTGCTCCCCCCTCCCACTTCCTGGTCTTCCCCTCCCTCCCCGCCTCCCTGCCCGCCCACCCCCCCCCTTCCTCTCCCTCTGCCTATAACCTCCCCCTCCTGGGCAGCCCTCTGCCCGGCAGCCCCCGCGGCTAAGGGCCCCAGGCCAAGGGCGACTCCTACAGGGCGGCTCCCTGTGTGTCTGCAGGTGTCCGCAGGGGACGCCAGGCGCCAGCTCCTCCGCACTCCGGCCCACCCCTCCTCACCTTGCTCACCTCATCCGCATGATGCCTCGCCCCCCTATTCCAATTTTTTGTTAAACTAGGGTGCTTTTTCTCCCCTCGCAGGATTCTCAAATTTAGGTGGCCCTGACCTACTACGCATTACTGTTTGCTCTGCATTGTGTTAAACTCGGGTGCTTTTCTCCCCTCGCAGGATTCTCAAATTTAGGTGGCCCTGACCTACTACGCATTACTGTTTGCTCTGCATTGTGTTAAACTCGGGTGCTTTTCTCCCCTCGCAGGATTCTCAAATTTAGGTGGCCCTGACCTACTACGCATTACTGTTTGCTCTGCATTGTGTTAAACTCGGGTGCTTTTCTCCCCTCGCAGGATTCTCAAATTTAGGTGGCCCCGACCTACTACGCATTACTGTTTGCTCTGCATTGTGTTAAACTAGGGTGCTTTTCTCCCCTCGCAGGATTCTCAAATTTAGGTGGCCCCGACCTACTACGCATTACTGTTTGCTCTGCTTTGTGTTAAACTAGTGCCCTCCACTCACTTCCTGTCTGCATACTCGTGGCGTCCGCCTCCCCTCCTACTCCATGGTGCTCTCTATCTCGCCTATCTACTCTAACTGCTTCTCCATTGACTATCCTGCTCTCCTCACTAAATCCGGTAGGAAAAAGTTTAAAAAGGACATCCTGGTCTCCAACCCAGGCCTCCCTATCGCTGACACCTACACGAGCGCCTGCTCCAAGGAAACTCTCACTGACATTCTCTTTTTCGTGCCTTCACCTGACCTATGGACCCCTCACATGGTCGCTGTGCTCTCTCCTTTCTCCACCTCTCCCATTAATGGTGGCACCCGTTGGGATGTCCTCTTGGCCCCTTTCCACTCCTCTAAAGCCATCATTAATGTCTATGCTAACGGGACCGTCTTGGTCCAAGGCCCTCAGGCCAACCTTCACCTCTTTGATAGACGCTTCCCATGCCTCATCAACTTCCTCTCCGCTCCCGCTGTCCCCCCTCCTCTGTCCTCGGCTACCTTGCCTCTCCCCTCCCTCCCTCCCCCCTCTCTTGCTCCCTCTTCAACTCCTCCTTTAACACCTCCGCAGGGCGTACCTCTGATCTGTACCCCTCCCCGGAAGTTTTTCAAGGGTGGCAACCTTCTCCACATTGCCACTCTAAATTCTCGCTCTGCCATCAAGCACTCCTCTGATATCTGTCGCCTTCTTGAGGAACTGGACCTCGACGTCCTCGGTCTCACTGAGACTTGGTTCACTGCCAGCTCTGCCACCAGCTTCGACACACTCCTACCTGACGGCTACAAGATCCTCTCCATGCCCCGGCCCAACCGTTCAGGGGGTGGTGTTGCCCTTATCTTCCCTGAGTGGATTCCTGCCACTGTCACTCCTACGCAGACCTACTCCTCTTTTGAATGTCTTGTCTGCCGACTCTCTCTCTCTCCTAGCCATTCCCTTACCGTGGCTACTATCTATCGGCCACCTGGTCAAATTTCCTCCTTCCTCTCTGAGTGGGCTGACCTCTCCTCCTCACTCCTGTCCTCAACTACCCAACTCCTCTTTCTCGGTGACTTCAACATCCACCTCGATGCCTCCTGTCCCCCCACTGGTCTCTTTCGCGAACTCTGTAACTCTCTCTCACTCTCTATTCTCCCGTCTGGGCCTACTCACTCTGCAGGGCACACTCTTGATGCTCTGATCTCTTCTGACCTTCCCCTCTCCCTCCCTCTCTCCACTCCTCTCTCCTGGAGCGATAACTTTCTCCTATCCTCCCACCTCTCCCTCCCTACCCCACAGGCAAAGCCACCCTCTTCACTGCCACCCACCTTCTCGGTCATCCGGCCCATGAAGCGCGTGTCAGCTGAGGCTTTCGCCGCTACCTTCTCGCCCCCTCCTCCCCCCCCGGCTGACTCCCACCCTGACACAGCCCTCTCCATGCTCTATTCCTCTATATCTGATACTCTCGATATCCTTGCCCCCGTCATGAGAATCCGCCTGAAGCCCAAAGCCAAATGTAACTCTTGGTATGACTCGGATCTCGTCACCCTAAAACGCAAGTGCAGGGTGGCAGAGAGGAAATGGCGTGCTTCATGTTCATCCTCTGACAAACTGGCCTGCCGCCTGCTCCAAAGGCAATACCGGCTCTCCGTTCTCACCAAGAAGAGAGCCCTTATCCAAGCCCGCATCTCTGAGGCATCTAACAACTCGGCCGAACTCTTTAAAATCTGCAAGGAGCTGGCCAACCCTGCTGCAGTCTCTACCTCTCCTGTCCCCTCCCAGGCCCTCTGCACTGCACTGGCCTTGCACTTCATCTCAAAAACTCAGGACATCCTGTCCTCGCTCTCCTCCGCTCTCCTCCCTCCCTCTCTTCCCGGCTCTTCCTCTTGCTCTCTTGCAGCCGCCCCTCCGCCCTCCTTCTCTGCTTTTCCACCTTTTTCTGCTGATGAGGTTTCCAGACAAGTCCGATCTATGAAAGCCTCGTCTAAACAGGTTCACCCCTGTTCCTCCAAAACCATCAAGGACCACATCGACTCCCTGGCTCCTGCCCTGGCTGACTTTTGCAACCACTCATTCGCCTCTGGAGTCTTCCCATCCCCCCTCAAGCACTCCCTTGTGCACCCCCTCCTCAAGAAAACCTCTTCCGACCCCTCCTGCCCGGCCAACTATCGCCCAATCTCCATTACTCCCTTCCTGGGCAAACTCCTGGAGAAACTGGCCATCTCCCAGCTTAACCTCCATGCTGAATCTGTTGGTAATCTTCATGACCATCAATCCGGCTTCAGAGCGGCCAGAAGCACGGAAACTGCTCTCCTGAACATCCGTGAGGACCTGCTCCTGAACCTCGATTCCAACACTCCCTGTGTTCTCATTCTGCTCGATCTCTCCTCTGCCTTTGACACTGTCAACCATGCCATCCTGCTCAACCGTCTCCGTGATAACCTGGGTATCACTGGTCAGGCTCTGGCATGGCTGACCTCTTTCCTTTCCGGTCGACCCTCCCAGGTCCAAATGGGCTCCTTCCTCTCTGACATCTTTTTCTCCACCTGTGGTGTCCCCCAGGGATCCAACCTCTCTCCCTGGCTTTTCAACCAGTATCTGGCACTCCTCGCCCACCGCATCGCCACTCTCTGCCCTCACTTCCAGTGCTATGCGGACGATACCCAGCTCATTTTCAGGCTACCCTCGGCCTCCTCCTCTCCTTCCCTCATCTCCGACTGTCTGTCTGCTATCCAGGAATGGTGTGCCGCCAATGACCTCTGCCTTAACGCCAGTAAGACCGAGATTCTACTCATCGGCACACCCACTCCCTCCTTCCCTGCAGCTCTCTGGCCGGCCTCCCTTGGCCCCCTTCCCGCCCCTACCTGCAAGGCTAAAAACCTCGGGGTCATCTTCGACTCCACACTCTCCTTCTCTCCTCATATATCTGACGTCTCTAAGAAGTCACACTACCAGCTGCACCTCCTCAGAGGTATTCTTCCCTTCCTCTCCTTCCCCCAGAAGCTCACTGTCTCCCGAGCCCTGGTTCTCTCAAGGCTGGACTACTGTAACAGCCTCTATCTTAATCTGCCGGCCTCCACTCTCCGCCCTCTGCAACTTATCCAGAACAGAACTGCGAGACTTGTCCTTGGCCTCAAGCCCAGGGACCGTATCTCTCCAGGACTGAAATCTCTTCACTGGCTCCCAGTGGCTGCGAGGATTAAGTTCAAAACCCTCTGCATTGTCCACAAGGCCTTCTGGGGCCTGGGGCCTAAATACCTTCAACTCTCTCTTCCTAAATATCTTCCTTCACGAGCCCTTCGCTCATCCGTCTCCAACTCCCTCATGGTCAGCCGCTTCTCGAAGCAACGAGCTGGGGGTAGATCTCTCTCCGCAGCAGGGGCCTCCCTCTGGAACAGCCTTCCTGCCTCCCTGAAACTTGAGGAGAACCATCTCCGGTTCCGGAAGTACCTCAAAACCTTCCTCTTCGCTTCTGCCTTCTCTCTCCCTCTCCCATGCTAAACCTGCTTAACTCCCCACTGAATTCTGCACTAAACCTGCATCTGGGCCACTCTCAGCGACCTCGGTCCAGGGCCCAGCCACTCTCCTCTTGCACTGCCTCCCTGGCTCCCCCTGCACTGTGGGACTGTCACTGTATCCCTACAGCCCCCCTTCCCAGCACTTGCTCTGCACTTACCTCGCACTTGCCACCAGCTGGCCCTTTTTATTTATTATTTATTATTTTATTTTATTTTATTACGCTACTTACCTTGTATTGCACTTCCCCCCCACCTCCTCCCCCTGCACTTTCTCCTTTTCCCCTTACCACTGCACTTGCGCGATCTGAATGACACCTGGCCTAGTAGGATCGTTTGTCTGTCTTCCCCTTGTTTCCCTCCCTCCCTGCCTCGTCGCGCCTTGAAACACTTATGTATAGGCGCGTTACAAATACCATATCATATCATATCATATCATTCCCAGTGTGTTATTCTCACTATATCCAATAAAGTAATTGGGTGATCCTATTCTCCTGTAACTCCTAACTTCCTTACAGAAGAGGGGTGTCCCAGGTCCAAATTCATGAAACCCCTAAACCCTGCCTTTCATTTGAATATGCTGTGTTCCCAAACAAATATTCCCATTGATTTAATTTCCAAAACCGTGCCTTTCTTTTGAATGTGTGTTCCTAAACACATTTTCTAATTCATTCCAAACCCCAAAACCCTGCCTTTCATTTGAATGTGCTGTGTTCCCAAACCAATGTTCCCATTTATTTCATTTCCAAAACCCTGCCTTCCAATTAAAAAGCCAATCGAAATTCCCAATATATTCCCAGTCCTTAAACCTTGCCTTTAAACCGAGGGGTTTCACATATAACAAGTCTGGGAGTGAGGGGGTGCTTGGAGAAAAGAGCATTTTGATAAATAGATTAATGACTTTGTGTTTTTAAAGTATCCTATGTGATAATGTGCAGAGAAATCCCATGACTGATTGATTTAAAACTCAACCTGTTTTTTTGTTGTTGCAACTGAAAGTTTACTATGAAATACATGCCAGTCTACTAATGCGAGTACATTTCATATGTGACTATTGTGGTGTAGCTGTTATTTATTCTGTACTTTAGATACACTGATATTACCTTCTTCTGTACACCGGCATGGTTCCTGGCTTATTGGTGGCACAGTGGGAGGAAGCTGAGTGGTATTAGACAGGTTGGAAACCTGACTAAGTTTGAACCTGTTAAGCGGTTTACTGTGTGACACCTTGATCAGGGAGGGATGGAACTACCACTAGAGAGTGGTCGTCCAATAAATCGTTGCAAGGGGGGCAGGGCAACTTGAAGGTACCTGATTCTAATTTGAAGGTGGTGTGATGGTGTCAAACCAGGCTTCAAACCTGTGTGCTAGCAGGCTGAACGTGGTGCCAAGGTTCTGCGTTATGTTGATTCCAGGCAGCAAGTTGGTGTTGAATCAGAGACATGCTGTTCCGCCACATGGTTCAAATGCTGTGTTAAGTGACTCAAGGCGATGGATCACCAGGATCGGTTTGATGATAGTGCTTGGTTTGAAATGATGAGCACTACAGGTTCTAGGTCGAGTGACGCGAGGCATTGAGCTCTGGTAGTTGAATAAGGCGGTATAAAGTTGTGTGCATGGTGCGCTGGTGCTCAGACGAGTCAGACGAGTGATACGGCTCTACTGGGGAGATGTAGCATTGAGCCATTTCAATGATGCAAACAACGTTGGTTCAAATGAATTTCTGGTGTAGTTAAACCCAAGAAATTACTGCAGAAACATACTATGATCATCTTCATGCTGCCGTGCATTACCATGATTATCATACATAAAGTAGTGCAGTTTTTGCTGAGTACCGCTGTAATAGAAAAAAGCTTGAAAATGGAAAGGTCTTCACCATCCCCAGTACCACTCACGAGCTGTTTCTCCTTCTTTCTTGGTCCCCTCATTCCCCTTAAATCAATGGTCTATAATGATGTCTATAAAGATGTCTATCCCAAGCCCGTCTGGCCACCTTGAAGAAGATATTTTGGAGTCAGGTACCCATGGATTATTAAGATCACTGGGTGAGAGGTGGACAAATATTTCCAGGCGCCACCTAGAGACAAAGTGCCCATAATTACCTCTCAAGCACTTGAGTCTCTAATGAGAGCAAAATGGAGATTGTCCCATGAGTTCAATATCAGGTGTTTTTTTGTTGAGTGACCACATGTGGGACAGTTGAGAAGTTTGCTTATGTGTTGGGAGGATTGCGGCAGCCTCCCATCTCAGTGCACTTCATTACAGAAGCTGCTGTTCTGTCTCCCCTCTTCCTCTCTATGCTTGACCGCCATTCTCTTGTTCTCTCACCTTCTGACTTGCAATATCGTGTCGCTTCTCAGCCCCTTAATGTCAGTCTCTTATCTCTCATCCTTTAACACTTCCCACTCCCACTTCTCCTCCCCATCAACCCTCCCATACTGTCTTTTCTCTTCCTTCTGTCTCTTATTTCTCTAACCCTGCACCCATTTGGTATGTTGGCTCTCAACCTCTCGTTCTGTCTCTTGGCTCCATTTCATTATTTCTTTATCTTCTCTTTCTCTCCCTCCTGTGGTGTCTCCCCACCAAGTATTTCTCTTTCCCCCTTCTTTACCGTCTCTTAGTTTCTCTCCCATTCTGCCAGGCTCGTTTCCTGTTCTGTATCTTCTCTTACTGTTCTTTCTTAGTTTCTCATTCCCATATTCTCTCATCTTTCAATCTTTTGTCCCCTGTAACCCTCTTTAGGTTTTTTCCCATTATCTCTCTGTTTCCACCTTTCTCACAGAGTCTTTGCCTCTCAATTTGTATTCTTTCCTTCTCCCTTCTGGCACTCTGTCTCACTCGCCCCTTCCTATTCTGTCTCCCTCCATCACCTGCCCATTCTGTATCTCTCCCTCCTCTCTTATTATGTGTCTCCTTTCAAATCTGTCCCACTCACATTCCAAGTCTGTCTAACCCTCTGCCTCCTGCTATATCTGCCTCCTCCCCTGTCTCCGTCTTCTTTTCTATCCCTCTCATTCTGTCTCTTCGTCATTTCCTGTTTCAGTTCACCTGCTTGTCCCCATCCATTCTATTTGTTCACCTGCTCTTATTCAGCAGTCTTTCTCTCTCTCCCCAGTCATGTCCCATTCTGTGTGTGTGTGTGTCTCCTTCTCCAGTACAAATAAAGTAAAAACATAGTAGACTCTATGATGTATTTACTTTTTGAAAGGAGCGCCTGACTAAAAGGCTGAATACAATGGCAGCACAGCCAATCAGTGGTTATCGGCTGTTTGCAACAATCGCTGTCTTGCCTTATGCCCTTCAGTCGGGTGCCCCTTTCACAAAGCACCCAACTGAAAGGCAGTGCTTTCTAAGACACAGTCAATTAACAGCCAATCTTTCAGCAAGTGCTGCAATTAACAACTAATCTTGTAGAAAGCTCTGCAATTAACAGCCAATCTTGCAGCAAGCGCTGCCTTTCCATTCAGCCTTTTAATGGGGTGCTCCTTTCAAGATCTCCTGACTGAAAGGCAGCACTTGCCACTGATAAACACTGATCAGCGGTTACTTGTTCTTCAGCTGCTGTGGGATGTGCGCCCCTCCCAACCCCAGACATGGTGCCATGATCCACCTGTGGGGTGCACCCCAAAGTTTCAAGAACACTGTCCAAGTCCAATATAACCATCTCCTACTGTCTACTTTTATCTGCTGGTCCAGGTGATGCACTTATTTTCCGAATTGAGTTTTGCAACGTTCCCGTGGCAATCCCACAGAACCCCTGCAGGTTTCCCGCAGTAAGACAACATCAATCTGCCTTTAAAAGTGCTCTTCAGCCCTTCCCAAACTCTCCAACTTCAAATTTTGTCCACTTCTACCCTCACTACCTCCACCCTAAACCCTGATGTGAAACCTCCCCTCCCCCTCCTCCAATTACGCAGGAATTGTTTTCATTGAGCAACATAAAATGGTGGATTTTCATTCTTGAAAAGCCACAGGACTGCAACGGAACATGGAAGATATATACACGTTTCTTGGACCTGAGGCACCCAGTCTCTGTCAACGTTTTAAAAACTACACGATGGATTCACACCAAATGAATACAAGCAATATCTGTGACGCTTTCTGCCCAAGTGGTTTCTCTTTTGAGGGCAAATCCGTCCAGCGTTAATTAATGGGAATAGGACCGTTTTTTTCCCTCTGATACCATTGGAACGGTCTTTAAATATTGTCCAATTTTTGTGCCAAAATGATTTTGTTGAACATTTCAGCAAAACACTCCAAGTCAAAATTTGTTACCAATAGAAAATAGAAAATTGATGCAGATTGATGTAATCCTAATTATAGGGTGACAGCTTTTCTAAGGGGAATTTATCGAACATGGAAAGTATTTTGTCATAAAGCAACAGCTAGTTGGAACTATCTTGATTGGTTCTTTGTACAGTCACGAGGTGGAAGTTAAACATGCAACCAGGAGATGGAAGGAGGCAGCTAGAAGCAGTAAGTGGAGACAGCCTAAGACAATCTCCAGGGTGGCAAACACCCTCCCAAATTAAGCTCTGCATGCACATACTCGCCCTCTCTCCCAACACAATAGAGCAGGACTAGTGCTGCCACTGCTGGTGTATGCCAGACATGCCTATCTGCATGCACCTTCTTTACTTCCTGCTTTCCTGTCTGATTCACGTGGAACTCTGCAAAAGTTTAAAACAATGTGATTCCTTAATCCCAAACTCTGGCACTAGGGCCACAATGTCCCAGCTACCCCTCATGAAAGGTCCTTCCCCCTTTATGACACATGTGATAGGCCACGTGATGCTAGGGCAAGTGAACTAAGATGTATGCCTGGGCATGCTCCACTTTTTTCCTTTTCCATGCTCAGGCCAGCCTGCTACTACCTATAGGGTTGTTCCATTCACTTAGACATCAGAACAGCTGTCATCCAGCCCCATCCATGATTTGGCATATTTCAGGCTGGGGCTCAGCAAAAACGAACCTCCATAAACATCTTTAGACAGGGACTTTGGGAGTACACAATAGTACACATTTCTCTCAACGAACTGAGTTTGGAACGGACTCACCCACCACTGGCCATACCTGAAACTTGGTTCAGTGTCTACTACTCCACCTCCCCGCCCCAACTTCAAGTAGCTGGTAGTAACCTCCCCATAGTTAAACCACAACCAAATCTGCAGCTATGCTTCACATTCCCAGTTGTCTGCACCCCCCATCCAGTGACTCTGAGGGAAGCCACTGAGCGACACATTTGGCTCTAGATACTGACTCTCGATGTCAAGGTCCACCCTCTCGTCCCCTTCCATTATTAGATCATTATTCTTTAAGAGATCACACTCTAGACTTCATGGTATGCAAAGGTCTCACCATACCTGATGTCTAGACCCTTCTTGTTGCAAGGTGAGTTCTCCATTTACTGTTACTGTTCACGCCCTTCACGCCCAACCCTCCAAATATGCTCATTTCCTCCTCTCTAATATGCTTGCTGATCAGTACGACGCTCTTGAATCGCTCAGATTAGACACGCTAGCACTGATGAAAAACTGTAAATCTAAGTACCACGATAACCCCAATTTGTCAATTGTCTTGAAAAAACTAAACGATAAAATATGATCCTTAGAAAGTAAATGGCTCAGGAAGCAATGATGTGTATGCCTCCAAGCTGTCTCATTTGCTGTACCTACCTTGCTCACTGTCCCATAGGGAAGTGTTGTAGCCTGCTTCTCCCCTTGTCTGTGCTGTGAGCATGTGAGCTTGGAATGCCTGTGGATGCTTGTGGAATGTTGGATGCAGAATGCTCAGTGAGTGTTTTCCTGTGAGTGTTCTGATGAGTGTCAGTTGGACGTGAGCTGCCTGGATGAGAGGGTGCTGGTGGAAGTCTCTGTGTTAGTTCTAACCTAATGTACTTACCTGTGACTTGTACCTGTAGCGAGGCAAAAGAAACTGTTTGCTTACCTGAGTCAATAGTGTCATCCTTGGAAGAAGTACCACCTTTAACAGGAAGCAAGCTGCACATTACTGATGCAGCTAAACACTGCCAACACATGTCTGCGTTTGATTGTGATTACATGCAGAGGGGGCATGGCCTAGCAATTCGTACTGGCATGCTCCCATTGTTGGCAGGACCAAGGCTGATTTGCATATAGATTGTCCCATTCTGCAATGGATCATAAAGTCATAACATTATGGTAAGGAGGGTTGCCCAGAGCAATGCCAGTGCTTAAGATGAGTTCATAATCTTCCGCACATCACCTATGTTGGTTTTATGTTGTCTCACTAAGTGAGATGGCCTGCCCAGTCGTCTGTCACTTGCTCACTGCACCATTCGGAACCAACCTACACCTTACTGATGAGTCCCAATAAGGCCAAAAACATAACTGGGAATGTGGCCGATGAGTTATGTCCTATTAGTTCCAGCCAGACTGCATTGACATTATCAACGTTGGATGCTTCTTGAATATCTAAAAGGAACACAACAGAAGATTAAATGGCCAGACCAGCTAATCTTTGGAGTCTCTTCTGAGACTAAAAGCAAAGGATAGCACCCTCTATCCACACACATACACGCACTCACAATACTGTTGCAATCTGTGCCTGTACAACCTCAACATAAAAACAAATGAAAATTCAGGTGGGTCATTTAACATAAAGTGTGTTCCCTGCATCCAGGTGGTAGGAGAGTTGAGCCCACCCTCCATCCACTCGAATGCAGAGGGCCAAGGCTTTTCTGGGTGTCAGTGTGAGGAAACAACGTCTGAATTACAGGAGTGCAAGGCTTAGTAGTGAAAACACTTATTAAGTTCTCACATTTCTAGAAACCAACAGTGATCCCATTCATAAAGGTACAAACAAAGTCAAGAGATACACTTCCTTTATGTTTTGTGATAAGGTGTTCGGCTGTGGGGCACTTATGCACACAGCGCGGCTGTCCTACTTCACTCAGGTCAGTTTTGAGATTAGGTGGATTTGGTATTAGGCCCTTGTGCAGCCTGTTTTTCACATTTTGTGATTTTCTGTTTTAAATCTTTTTTTTTATTTCTATAGAGCCAAACCCCGGAGGCATCAAGGCGCTTTCAGTAGAAGACAGTCTAGGGAGCGACCTTTCCCCCTTGTTTTTTTGGACTGTCAGTTGTTCCTGCTTGCCTGATCGATGGTTCATGGATGGCATATGGGGTGTTAACCTTTCCATAAGATATCTCAGAGCCTTCCCTTGAAGGCATTTGTGTGCTATAGACAGGGTACTAAAACTCGATCTGGCTGACATTGGGAGTCAGTGCAATTTTCTTCTGGGATCGGAGATATGGGCACTCCTTGCGATGTTAAATGTTAAATATGATCCAGACAGCTTCATTCTGGATCCTTTCCAGCTTGCTTATACATTTTTTACTTGCTCCTGGCAGGAGGGCATTACAATAGTCAAGGCGAGGCATTATAATGGCTCCAACCAGAACTTCCCTGTTTTTTTGGGAGACAAATGGTTTAGATTGTCTGAGTGCCCTTAGGTGATAGTGGGAGTTATTTACAATTCCTTCAACGTGTGCCATAGAGTCAAGGGAAGCTTCTATATAGAAACCTAAGGTTTGACTGTAACTAAGATGTTTATACAGTTTCCATCGATAAGCAAGGAGTTATATTCATGGCTGAGCTTAGGTTTTGCATGAGGTGAGCCAAACATCATCAGCTTCATCTTTGATGGATTCAAGCACATGCAATGTATGTACATCCAGTCTTTAATGGTGTTATATATCTGATTGAGACGGTTGGAATCGGTAGTATAATCCCCACTCAGCTCAACCACCAGCTGGGTGTCATCTGCATAATTAGCAAAACAAACACCCAGACTGGTAGGCAGATCGCAGATGGATCTCAGGTAAAGATTAAGCAGGGCTGACCATAGACATGCTCCCTGGGGAACCCCATAGAGTATTCTCTCTACATCAGAGAATATTCATTCCCAATGTATTCTAGACTCTCTGTTACTTAAGAAGGAGTGCAGTCAGTATGTGGCCCTCCTTGAACATTTTCCCTTCGAGAGCAAGGCATTGAATAGCAAGTCATGATGAAGTAAGTCGAACACCGCCGACAGGTCCAACAGCATTAAGAGACCTACTTTACCCTTTTCCCGATATTCCAACATGTGCGACTGAAGGTCCAGGAACGCACTCTCAGTGCCATGTTGGGGACGGAAACCGGATTGCATATGGTGAAGGATCCCTGCTTGTTCCAGATGTTGTTGGAACTGGACAGAAACGATGTTGTCAACCACCTTCAATAAGAACAGAGAGTTGGCAATAGGACAGAGATTGTTTGGGTCCTTGGGGTCAAGATTACTTTTTTAAGGTAGAGGGATATCCTCTAAAAGTGTTGAACATATTTCAAACAATCTACATTGTGCAGTAGCCGCTCATATCTCATACGTTTCACAGTGCATTCAGGGCACTTAAATAAATTAGCGCTCGTATGTGGCCCCAAAATGTCCAAAATGGTGAACATGTTTACACCAGAGAATACATGTCACACATGTATCTTGTTGTTTATTCCCTTAATGTGTTCTCGTCAAACGTACTAATATGTTTGTTACAGATAGCTCCAATTTCTATAAGGAGAATGGAATGTTGATACTCCTGTGTTTCTGTTCATTGACCCGATATGTTCTATTTCTAGTAGACAGGGGTTATCTAACACTCGTGCATGCCAGTTGCCAGATCTGTTGCTCTACATATCTGCTTTCCTCCTTGCGTAAAAATGCATTGCATTCTTATGTACTGAACACGGTAGACAGGCATCTATCTTACTGTGGCCTTTATGACTCAAGGTAAATTAATGTGTCATGCTTGTGTGCTAAAGAGGCAGGCGCGCCTGTACCTACTTCTGCATGCATCCTTTCTTACAATAATGAGGGAGCCCCTGAACGGCTTCTCAGAAACGTATCCAAGTGTATAAATGCGCAGCTACATCCTTTGAAAACTTAATTAAGTGCAAACATGCAAAGGGGAAGGTTGTTGTGACCTCCCAATTCCTCCGGTGTTTAGGATTTCAATGTTATGCGCGAATGACTAATTGTGTTGTCAGGGGATGTCAGTTCCCAGGTAATCGTCAATTGCTTTGATGACTCAATCCATTAGTATTCTGATACAGTCCAAGGCCACAGGCGCCTTCTAGAGGCAGCCTATATTATTTCGGCAACTGAACTAATCATGAACTGAGTCAAATATGGCATGTAACTCATTATGTGTTTGGAGTATTCAAAGAATGTTGTAATGCTTTAGCTAATCTTTGTTGCATAATAATCTGAATCGATGTTTAATGCCTGGCCAGAAACTATATTTCTCCATCTTCACATCACACTGGTTCTTAGAGGGTTCACAGAAAGTGCTGTCTTTACCCCATAGCTTTATTATGCAAAGATACCTTGTGAATGGAGGCCGGAATCCAAGCCATTGCAAACCCTGTAACACAGTCCATTGCTTCTAGTGTCCGCACTCAGTAAACACCCTGGTAAGAATCTACTCTATCTATATATGTTTTTATAAAGCACATGCAAAAGAAAATCGTAAAATAACATAAAATACATTTAATTTCACTTCGGGACAATTCCTTAATATAATATACAGAATTACCATGTTGAAACAACGTTATAGACCCGTTCAGTACAGTATTCTGGTTTCACAATATTCCAAATATGGTGCGCCCCTGCGGTGACAACAAGCGATTCAGCTCTGTACAGCAAACTCCAAAATTGGTCATATTCAACATTTCTATACTTGGCATATCCTTTGTCGTACCAGCACTGGAGCCTAGGGCAGTGGATTCAAATAGGTTGCGCGGTCTCAACCACTTCTCCGCATATCCTGCATAGTCTCGGCTCGCTAGGAATTCCTATCCAGGCTCTGGTGTGACCCGAGTCCGGCAGGATGTCAAACCTTAGAAAGAGATTAAAATGAACCAGCCCAGGAAAGCACAGATTAGTGAGGTAGCGAGGTGTATTCCCAAAGAGACCTTGATGGGAGTATTGAACATATCTGGATCATAGAGCCAGTTGGTCTAGCGATAATATGCTGTGTTGGTACCAAGTACGTTTTTCCTCCATTTTGGCAAGATGGAATTCAACCCCAGACTTGGGTACTTCACTCACACCAATGTCCGAGAAATCTCTCAGAAATGTTTGTTCCATCTCTCTGAACCAAACACTCCTAGAAACTCTTTGTGAATGTCCCACTGTAAGGTTCAAGAGACTTGTTTTATGAAATTCTTTGGGTGTGATCTTTGCCCACAACCTACACACAGCAACCTTACAAAGTCAATTCAGAGACTGTAGGCCAAGATCAATCCAAATTGCCTGGTCTGGTACCCAGCTGGGTAAACCCAGCAGTGAGCATAATGTTTTCACCTCCAGGTGCATCAAACAACCCACTGAACTCTCCGGAAGCACCTCCAATGCGTACATTATTCCTGGTGTAATCGAGTGCTTGTACACATTGATCTTGGCCTCAATAGATCCCCCCCAATCTATCAACAATCCTTCTAAGGGTGAGCCATTTGGTCCAAGCCTTTGAGGAAAAAATCTCGCCCACATGAGCCTGTGCCCTAGAGACCCTAACAGTCATACCCAGGTACTTTTATTTATAAAAGTCCAAATTTGTTTGTTGGTTTGTGGCTTGGCAAAGCATTGTTCCGACCAGCCGAGCATTACTGGATACATGACCTTTGGACACCCCATCCGTTTCCTTGGATTTCAGCATATGTCAATATTTGTTTGTAGGTTTCTGGCTTGGCCAACAGTTATTCCTTACACATTTCCACACTGTTTCACCAATCTGCACCAGACTTAGCATAGATATCTTTTAGGACACTCTGGACATTACTGGCTACATGACATTTGGACACCCCACCCCTTTCCCTGGATTTCAGTACCTCCACACATGAGACGGTTGCCTGAAATAAGCTAAACCTCAATGTGCTCGTAAAAGGACTGGTCTTGACACAAGGAACAAAACCCAAGGTCCCAACAAACTGTGCCATGCCAGGGTGAAACAACAGGTGGGGAGAGAGCACAGAAGGTCCCAGTATTCAGGAGCACACCAACTCTGCCTTCCCCCAATGTCTTCTCCAGGTATGTCAACCAGCCACATGCCCCCATTCTCAGGGCAGTTTACTTCAGAGTGCAAAGAGATTCAAGCAATAAGCAAATCGGAACAGCGACCTACGGGCTCATTGATTTTCAACAATTGATGAGTGTATCATTTCTGTCCACAGAACCCGTTCGGAGAATGGGTACTTTTTACTAGTACAAATATAAAGCAGCACATCTGTTAGCCTGTTCCTTATGCAATTCACTATGCACATTTTGCATAGTTACCTGTTAGGACCCTCTGGATATTACTGGTTACATGACATTTGGACACCCCACCCTTTCCCCCCAGATCGACAGGAGGCGGTTGGCTGAAATTGGCAAAATATCAATGTGGTCGTAGAAGGACTGCACAACGCTCATTTTAAGCATCTCGACGCAATGAACAAAACTCAAATGTTTGTTTGTTTGTTTGTTTATTTTATTTATAGCACGCGCCAGACCCGGAGGTATCCAGGCGTGTGTTCAAGAATACTTTGGGTTACAGGTTACAGTTACACATTCCAAGTAGTTACATGATGCATTGACAGCAAAAGGATGACAATATACATGGTTAGATGCACAGGTATTTGTACACAGAGGTGTATACACAGTATACATTGAAAGTTAAAAGAGCATGTCAGCATACGTTCAGTTGCAGGTTAACAGGTGGGTCAGGCGTGAATAGTCCTAGTGTTGGTCAGTTATATGTAATTTTCTTTGAGCCATTTAATACAATTCAGTCTGAAGTGTGGATAGGATTGGTCAGACCTTAAGGAAGATGGGAGGGAGTTCCACAACTGGGCCGCTTTGACAGGGAAGCCGATGCTGTGCTCAATTTAAATGGGGGTACAACTAGCTGGTTGGTATATGCTTCTCTGGTGGGTCTATTAGAAGTTCTTCTTTTGAATCTTTCTGTTAGATATTTGGGGCTTAAGTCATTGATACTTTTGAAAGTTAGTGATACTGTTTTAAGTTTAATTTTGTCAGCTGTAGAGAGCCAGTTAGATTGTCTTCTGATATCTGATATATGCTCTCTTCTTGGGATTCCGAGGGCGGCTCTAAGGGCATTGTTCTGCAGGGTTTGGATTTTTTGCAGTGTGTGTTTATTAGACCCTATGTATAGTGCATTGCAATAGTCCAATTTGGATAATACCAGAGCTCTTGATAGGGTGAGGCAGCTCGTAGTGGACAAGTATGGTTTATCTGCCCTAAACAGCTTACAGGTGTATGCGGTGCTAGAGGCCATCGCACTCACCTGTTTTAATAGGGAAATAATAATAATAATAATAATTTGGCATTTATATAGCGCTACGAACCCTCAGGTATCTGAGCGCTGCTTATTATTACACACGGTGTGTGGTGCTCATTTATTGACCTCGGAAGGATGAAAGGCTGAGTTTGGCCCTGCCGGGATGCGAACCTGCACGGATGTCAAAGCGAGCGCTCTACTCGCTGTGCCACTTGACCGGCAAGAGTCGAGGTAAAAACCTAATGTTTTTACCTCTTTTGCTACTTTGATTTGTTACCATCTATAACAAATGATGAATAGTCATTGTTCAGTCTTTTGATATTTTGTGTGCTCCCCAATATGATGAGTTCCGTCATCATTCAGGCATAGACCATGACGGGCCATCCATGCCTGGATGATGAGGTATATCTTGTTCACCAAGGCCAAATCTTGTTCATAATCCCCCGAAAATGGGATGTGAATCTGAGTTTCATCTGCATAGTTTGTGTAGGTGACACCCAGAAGGTCCAGATCATCAAACAGGGGCTTCGTGAAAATGTTATACATGGTCGGAGAGACACAGGATCCCTGGGGAACACCACATGTGATGGGTACTGGGTCAGCTGCTGCAGAGATAGAGAAAACCCTCATGGTTTTGCCATTTAAGAACAACTTGATCCATGCAATGGCATGTGTGGAGAAGTGGGCCGCAGATTCCAGGTGGGTACAGAGCAAATCATGGTCCACTAGGTCAAATGCCGCTGAGAGATCCAATAGGAGGAGTAGGGCTGTTTTTCCAAGATCTCTCAGCTCATCGGCTTGGGTTTTGAGATTGATAATCGCAGTTTCGGTACTATGTTGAGGCCTGAAGCCTGATTGTCTGGTACCTAATAGTTGATGCTGCTCCAAGTATTTTGGGATCGGTACGTAAGCCACTCTGTCTAGTATTTTTAGCAGAAATAGTACCGTAGTGATTGGCCTGTAGTTGGTCGGGATGAGGGGTCTAAGGTTTGCTTTTGAAGAAGGCGGAGGACCCATGATTGTTTAAGGTTGTCTGGTATCGTGCCTGATGCAAACGAAGCATTGATAAGTTTGGAAGGAAATGGGGATAGGTCTCTGGCTGTGTCTTTTATCAGTTGTCCTGGGCATATGTAACCTCAACAGTTGGTTGATTTGAGCGAAAGTATTATTTTTTCAATCTCTAAAATGGTTACTTTGTTGAAGTTGAATTTATGTTCTGATTTGGTAGAAGTAGGTGGTTTACCACTTTGATTGATTGAAGGGGGAATGTTTTGTTTCTTTTTCTCAATTTTGGTTTGGAGTGTGGCAATTTTGTCGTTTAGAGCTTTTTGGATGTTAGAGCACCACGTTTTATTTTTTTCGCAGTTGTCCGGAATAGGGATATGGTTTTCTAGTTCCTTTAGTAAAATGAATAGCTCTTTGGTTCTGGATTTAGCCTGTAGTATTCTGTTGTTAAAGTTCTCTTTTTAGCTCTCCTTATTTCATTTTTGTAAATCTTAGAGGCATTGATGAGAGCTGCTTTATTAGTTTCAGATGGAGTTAGTCGCCAGGCGGATTCACATTTGCGTTTTTCAATCCTTAGGGATTTGAGGTGAGGGGTGAACCAAGTGTTTAAGGGTGCTCTGGGCTTACTTTTTCTCCTTTTCAAAGGGGCGATAGTGTCCAAGGCTTTGGACATGGTTCAGTTGAATTCGTTCACTAGAGCTGATGGATTTAGTGAATCAGGTAAGGCATTTAGAGTTGGGAGAATAAGTGGTAGCAGTTTGTCCGTAGTTATGTTTTTTTAACTTCTGGTTGGTAAGGGGGGGCAATATATTTTCCTTAGGTTGAGTGGTGTCTTCGTTTATGAGGAAAGTTATTAGCACATGATCTGTCCAGATTTGTGGGCAGACATCAGTAATTGTTACACTACAGTTGCAGTTGGCTACCCAGTCGAGTGTTTGACCTTTTTTGTGGGTAGGTTGTGATATTCTTTGGGTAAATCCATGTTCTGTAATGACATTGGTGATATTAATCGCTTGCAAGTCTTTGTGGTAGTTGAAACCTAAGTTCATGTCTCCCAGGAGGATGGCTTGCCATTAATTTTTTAGATTATTTGAGAGGATGATAGAGATGTCCTCCTCAAAGGTTCCAATGTGACCTGGTGGCCTATAGATGAGGTGTATGTTGATAGATTGAGAGGATGATGTTAAGAGTTTAGTGATTAAGGATTTGAAGGATTTGGTATTTGAAGGCGTTTCTATTTTTATGGTGAGATTATGTTTAGCGATGATGGCTAAGCCGCCTCCTCGAGAGTTGGTTCTATCTTCTCTGAGAATGTTGTAATTAGGGGGAAAGGCAAGCATCAGAGCGGGTCCTGCTGCTTGGTGCAACCAAGTTTCTGTTATGGCTAGGCGGTCATAATCACCTATTTGGATGAGATCGGCAATTTCGGTGGCATGTGCTATTAATGACCTAGCATTAATGAGGGCACCCTTCAGAGGTGTGTTTGGTTTAGGTGTCGCAGGAGTGACGCAGCTTTTCTTTTTGGTAGGTTTATTTGCAGTGATTGTTAATGTCCCCCGAAAACCATGTTTCAAGGTCCTAGGATGAATTGTTTCCAAAATAGTTGGACCGCAACGTACCATAATACACTGCACCATGCCAGAGTGAGGTGACAGTCAGGGTGAGCGTATTGATGGACCCAGTATGCTGCAGCATGCTTACTCTCGCCTCCCCTTCAAATTTCATCTGGGGTATGTCACCCAACCACACATTCCCTTTCTCAGTGAAGTTTATGTCAGAGTGCAAAGCACATACTTTCCACCTGCTGGCTCTGCTACGACTGTTTCTTGCATTTTATTATTTACGTATTTATTATTTATCTGTTTTTTTCCTGTGCTCAGCACTTTCCACTTCTCCCCACATGCACTTTCCCCTTTCCGCCTCCAATGCACTTGCGGGTTCTCTATGTCACTGGGCCTAGTAAGATAGTTGTTTTGTTTCTACCTTGTTCCCCTCCCTTGCCTAGTTGCGCTCAGAAACACTTGTGTATGAGCGCAAAACAAAATATCAATATGAATGTATGACTTGGAATAGCGACCTACATGATCATTGATTTTCAAAAATTGATGACAGTGTTAGCATGTCTGTCTACAGAACCCGTGCAGAGTATAGGTACTTCTTGTTTGTATTAATAATGATGATGATAATAATAATTACACTGGCCTATTTTCCAAGGCTGCCAACCAGTGACAGTAATGTAACTTGTCAACCAATGAAGGAAGCTAATTTCTAATGGAATGTTTTTCTCTAAAGATCATACACCATTGTTTGTGATGTATCTCAAGAGTAAAAAAGTGATATTTATCAAAGAAAATGTATTGCAATCCATAATAAACAAAGATATGTGGCCTAATATCTAGCTAAGGTTTTTGGCTTGGCTTACCTAATTTGAGAGTGTGTCTCAACCAGGGGCTGCTCATCTATAATGCGCAACAGGGTGCCGACTCACCCACGCTGTTGCACATTATGGAGGAGCTGTGTCAGCCCATTTTAAGCACTGAGTATTCCCTCAGCTGTTTAGTGCAGCTGAGAGAACACCACTGGGCTGGCATGAACTGTCAAAGGGAAACCATGCACTGGGTGAATTCAATAAGTGTAGAAAAAAATCCATGATGTCGACAAATCCAAATAAATACATTGTTGAAGTAGAGGGGCATGGCTGGCAGTCATGAGTAGAGGGTGCACTTGAGTAGAGCTCCATGCCACAGCCCTAGAGATCCTGATTTACACCGATGGTAGTGGGAGGAGATGCAGACGGGAATGGGTGCCTAGAGTCTGAGCCTGGAGGAACCTCAAGATGGTGGGCGGAATTGAAGTGGGGTTATTCCTAAGGCCGGAATGCTTGATCCTGCTTGGCAGAGAGCAGAGACTGAGCCACAGACACTGATTGGTGATTTATTGCAGCTGAGAAACAGGGCTAGCAACAACTGATCATCAGTACATACGAGAAATGGAGTGGGGAAAGAAAGAAAAGAGTATGCCTGTGATTTCTGAGGTGCACCCGGTGGAGTGGGTGAGCTACCAGAGAGGATTACCTCCTAGAGAAGGGTGGAAGCAAACTACCGAAAGCTTGGACTGCAGAGCATTTCCTTCTCTACCTGTGGCTTTTGGAGAGCCGATATGCTGATGATTTATGAGAGCTGGGTATGCAGAGAAAGCACAGTCAGACAGAAGATCAGTAGGTGCATGGCTATTCAGATTGTCCTACACTGCTGAATCTGCAGGTCTGCACCCAATAAAAAATAAAGTTCCTGTCAGTTATTTGGAATTAATTGAAAGAACATTTTAAATTACTTTTGAATATTTTGAAAGGAATGTTTTAATGCAAAAGGTTCAATAAATTAACATGACACAACGAAAATGACTAAGCATAGTTTTCCAGTAGTACCTGAAAACAAATCCCAAAAACACTAATAAACAATGTTAGAACTGAAGCAAGCCCCATGCGGGGCATAGTATTATTGACACCACAGAACCACCTCAAAAGACACAATGACCAAGGAGCGCTACCATCACCAAGACCAAGTGACATGTAGATGATAAATACGTATAAATAAAGTATAAATTTAACAAAATGTTAATACGCCGTCCTAAGACCAGGTAGGTCATACACCTAGGGCTGCATAGACATGTCAGTCTTACGCTTGGGTATTCATCAATGTTTTTAGCAATTGTTTGAAAGGGTACATATTGGCATTTACATATGCCTCTAGCCCTAGCTATTACTGAAAAGCAGACACTATAAGCAGGTCTAAAGACTTCCTTGTCTTGCCTACTTGAGTTTCGGCTATTGGCCAAAGTGATGTTTTAAGGCCGAGCCTTCATCAGGGTGAATGGAATTGTTTGTTGAGATGGTAATTGTTGCACAGACTGTATACAAAAATATATGCAAATAATCTCACAGAACCTTAAACTAAGCACGGATGTATACAGTTTCCATAAACTACAATCCAACTCCATAGCAGAAACCATGTTGTTGCCAACCTAGGAATTTTGTAATTTGATAAAAATTGATTACCTCAAATATTATAAGACAACAATTTGGCAAGAACTACATTTAAGCCTCTGGGTGAACCCAGCCAGTTCCATTGCGAGGCCTGAAATTGGGGATAAGTCCCACTGTACCTTAGAGTCAGCAGTATTCAACAAGGTTCATAACAGCGTAGTAGTAGGATCAGGGTTGTCTTCCAACTGAATTACTGGCAGCCCCACCAACAGGCAACTGTCACTCATGGGCACTGCCCCTTGTGCAAAGGATACAATAACATTGCTACCTAAACTAATCAAAGCAACACCACAATCCATCATTAAACATACCCTATTGAACAGTCCAACACCGGAACAAACTTGACTCATGAATGAATCCCCTCTCACTGCCGAAATCAATCACCTCTTGCGGCAGAAATGCCAAAAAAGGAGAAACACATATCCGGAGCAGGTGACAGAACATGTTCAGTTGTACACACTCAGACAAAGCACATTAGACAAAGAAAGCTACCAGCCCAAACCTGGTGCTTATCTCTTCTCCTTAACACACAAAGTGTGTCAGTGACATCCACTTGAAGTGTTCGCAATCGGCATGAGCCGGGATCCTGCTCTGGTGGATTATTCAGTGTGTGTCCAAGGATGTGACATGTGCGTCATGCGAAATAATGTTTCACGTGACTCGGTACATATTGTGCTACCACAGCAACACCTGGCAGCCATGTTGGAGTGGGGCCTGCTTTCACTGTGTTAAGTGATTATATGTGTTTAGATACTAGTAAGAGGAGCATAGGCAGCTCAACCATAATTAAACATAGCAGTGGAAATGCCAGGTCGCAGATTTTACTGCACAATGGTGTGCAGTTGGATGTTGTCCTTTTTCTGTCCTGCGTTCATTCAATGGCTAAAAGCTGTCTGGAAAAGGGACCACATGTCCCAGGCGGCTAGGCAGAGACCAATGATGATGGTTAAAAACGGATCCCATAGATCACAAACAGTGGGGTGGTGACTACAGATATGTTGAGTGCAGGAACCTGCATAAAGCATTACATAGCATATATATTTAAGTGAGGAACATCCAGTGAATCTCCTAATTTGAACCTGTTTTATAGGTTTTGAGGCTAAAAATCCATTCTTGTTCAAGCTTAAATAGGCGGGTAACTGAGCTATAGTTCCTTAGGTCTGGGATCACATGGTCAATGACCATCCATTTGAGGTCACGGTCAGAATGGCCGTTGTCATTGTAGTGTTGCTCTAAAGGAGCTGGTGTGAAATTACAAATCCATGACTGATGTTCTCAAATGCGTGTTTATCCTTGTCTAGTGGTCATCTCTAAGTATAGTTTGTCACATGGGCATTGGATCATATACACCACGTCAGTAGAATTGTAATTTATATGTTGGGTGCAATGTCACATTTACATTGGGATAGTTCAAGGTGGTGGCCGTTAGACTGAACTTGCAGGCACTGCAGTTTCCGCAGGGGATATGACCAGGTTCTGGCCGAGTTGTCAAGCCCCAAAGGTCAGTTAAAGTTGGGTTTCTGATGTTCAACTTTTGGAAATGTGAATGGACCATTTTTTCACAGATATTAGGCCCTCACTTAAGGGCAAAGAGGGGCAATTGTGACACGCAGCCTGTGCTGCAAACTAACCACCAATATTTTTTTATTATTTTTCTGATCCTGGACCTATTGCCTGAGAATGTTGTCACACAAATGAACAGATCGCTTGTGCCTGTCCTTGGGAGAGGTGATAAGAGGGTATCCCTATCTGTATAGTAGGCCCATTTTGCAGCATATTTGAGTAATTTGGATGGATAGCATCAGTCTGAGAGTCGATTAATAAGTCACTTGAGCCCTCCAAGCCCTGTTCCTTGCACTTAGCATGTGGATCTATTGCCCTTGCACTCTCATCTTTTGCGACGTCTGTCCACCTGGCCTCCCCTGGCACTCGCTTAACCCACCGGCTCTTCCCCTCCACTCTCCCCCGCAATTCTGTTTACTGCACTTGCATGATCCAAGTGTCACAAGGCTTACTTTAACTGTTTTTGTTCTTGTCATCCCTTTCGCCATCCTCTTGTCTTATTGCACCTTGAAACATGTGTGTATATGCACATTATAAATACCCAATAAATGCAATAAATAAATAAATAAAACCTTTAAAAATCGTCTTGAACACCCTCTGCGTAATGCTAGATGTGGACATTTGGTACAGGGTCCTTGGATAAATGAGAAAACGCTGGTGACTCATCCTATCAGAGAGTTAACAGTGCAAATAATGGTGACAATTCCTCTACCTAAAGTATCGACATGACAACAGAAAACAGACGTACAGCATAGTTCCTGCGCTACACTCTCAAGATCTGGAGATATTACATGAGTCCATACAAGCTAACTTAGAGTTACAGACATCACCATCAAATTAAAAAGTTATTTCTCTAAGGTGTGAGCTGGGTCGTGCACATAGAGCAGTATCTAGAATCATCTCATTGATGATTGTGCAGTCTTCTAAACACCCGGAGTTAGATAAAACCTAAAGGCAAGCACCGGAATGCCCCTCTGCTGCCAGAGCAGAGTGTGAAAAAAGTCCTCCATTTTACTTCAAAAGGTTCCCTAAAACAATGCTTAATAAATCCTTTGATGACTGGTCACATTCAATTCTGATAACATGCAGACAAAAACTGCAGAGCAAAAGCAAGGGAAAACCTCCTCTGAATCGGACTGAGGTGCTAAAACATTTATGCTCCCCTGTATAAATGTATAGGCACATAAGAAAATCAGAAACTTTAAAAGATAGGATCAATTATTAATTTTATATTAACAGCATGTGTAGTTTAAATGCAGAACCAAGTAAAGAGTGTGGTTTTAGCTTAAGCCCCCGCGCAAGCAGCTGTAAGCAAGCATAAAACTCCCCTATATACTCTTAAAATAAAAGGTCCTCTCCTTTTAATATATGTCAGTGTAAATGTATGCCATTATTCGTTCCATCCACCTGCATGCACCTGCAATTAAAGATAGCACAGTGTGTTGAGGGCTCGCTCCATATCTTTGTGCAGCCTGCAGTAGCAGGTTTTGAAACCTGTTAGGGTTAACTCAGCCATTCACCTTTCAAGTTTGATCAAATGAATACCCCTCTCTGGGCTGTGAGATAGTAATGTCACCTGGGATTTTAGTGGAGATGAAGATAAAATGAAAATACACTTGCAGAAAGCTCACACTGGTAAGATCGTGAAAATCACCTTCAAATAGCTAAAGCCTAACTTCCATATGACATGGTATTTGAAGTCATTCTAAAATGTACACAGCACATTTTTGAACAATGTTCAGAGCGATGCTGGGAATGTGAGTGAACTGTGATGAAAGTAGAGTTAATTTTAAAGCCAAGACAAAACTAGGCCTCCACAATGTGTGAAAACACAGAGCTGAATAAGACAACACAAATGTTTTTAACATGTTTCTCGTATGCAAGCTAACAAGCGGATTTAAAAAATAAAAGCAGGGAACAGAGAAATAATGTAAACTGACGACGCTGCAGCACAATTGTAAATCCACCATGAATCACACAATAGCTTGGACAGACAAGACACAACCCATAGCAAATCATCCTCAGAAGGCTGGAGTAATGTTTATGCAAGCCGCCTGCATTCCAGACCTCTGTGCTACAGGCAGAAGGCGTGTCTGGGAATTATTCCAAGCAGAAGTTGGGAATCACGAATCCTCCAGTGACATTGTTCACCCGCCTTTCACCAATGCTGGGTAAAACAGAGCTGGGAGGCAACCCTCCATTTCTGTGTTCAAGCGCACGCAGAAGAGAGATACAGAACAAGCTTTTCAAGCAAACACTTGGTTCGACAAATACATAATATAAGGCACTGCCGCTTAACATATGTTTCAAAGCAGAAATGTAGAGTGAATTAGGAAACTTCCAATAATGGAAATGTAAAGGCTGCCATCCTGCACCCATAGAATCAAACCATGGTCTAGAAAACAGTTGTCAAATCTAGAACCTATACCTAGATACTACTACAACCAAGAACACTCCTGCATTGCGTCTAGAACAATCCTGTATGGAGACTTATCCCATGAACTAGACCCTTTAGATAGAAAATGGGCTCACAAAGCCCAGTACATTTGAAATAGCAATTTTCATAAGCAAAACACTGCTTTAGCTAACACAATTAAAATGCTGCAGGCTTAAACCCAAGCAAGACTCTTGCGGGTAAACTCTTGCAAACAGCAACCAGCCATATCAGCCATAACATAGCCATAACCTAGCATATCATGCTAATACCTAGCATAGCAAAGCACTGCTAAGCAGATATTCATGCGTAATATATTTTCTGTCACAAATCCTGCATTCAAAGATGCAGTGCAAATGGTGGCATCTCAAGGATGTGCCCCTTCATAGAGGCAACTCTAAAAGCCTGTATCATAGTACATAACATGTGGAACTGATGTGAAGACAGTCCAATAGAGTCCCTAGAAAAATGTAACTAAATAGAGCCTTTTAAATAGACATTTACCATCTTGCTACACAGCAAAAGGCAGGCAAAATATTAAATTGTCCATTAGGATAGCTCAGGCAGTTGAGTGCTAGCCACAGACATCTGCATAGAGCTAGAACCAAGTAGTTTCAAATTAAGGCAGGGCATATACACACCCAAAGCCAATAAGAGCTAAGGACACACTTTGGTGGTGAGGACTGCTCCAAGCAGGACGCACTTCATGCAGCACACATATGAGATGCTCATGAGAGAACAAACCAAAAGAAATAAAGGGTTTTGTGTTATGTGAGGAATATAGCTCCTAGAAGCTCTAGGTTTATGTATTGCTACACGACACCATTAGTAATTCTTAGTGATGTGATACACCATTGTATTAGTGAAATGAAGTGAATTGAGGCTATGGCCCTCATTACACGTTTTCCGGTATCTCGCTGGTAATCGCAGCGGGATACCGGCAAACTGGCCTACCTCATGCTGCCTCATATCCCAAAATTGCCAGGATATTACAGGTGGTGGACAGGGAGGTAAATCCCCATTGGGACTCCATGGAGGGGATTTATGGTATTTCCAGCACCGGCGGCACCGGTGCCAGAAATACACTTTGGTTTTTGCCGGTGGGGGCTTGATTTATCTCCAGCTCTTGGCTGAAGGTAAATCATTGAACCCCCACCGGCAAACCCATAGTTTGCCAGTCCAGGAAATGTGCCGGTCACAGAATTACCTGCACTTTTACCTGCATGTTTCCTGGACAGGCAACTTATAATGGAAACAAACAAAAACTGCAACTCTAAAATGCTGACTGTGCTTTTACTGCACTGCCAGCATTTTAAAGTTCGCTGACTCCCATTACTATGCCCAAGTGGAGCAGGGGTTGCGGGGGTGTTCCCCGCTCTCTTTGGTAGCAGTAATGGGAGTCAGGGGTTACAGGGGTGTCCCCCGCTTACCATTATGGTAAGCAGTGTAGCAGGAAAAAGAAACATTATTTTGGGGGAAAAAAGGACTCAGGGGCGTAAGCACAGCCCCATGTAAGTGGGAAGAACTGACGCTGCAGCGGTAAAAGGGAGTCAGTGGCACACACAGAAGCGCACTGCGGTAAAGGTAAGTGGGGTGGAGGGTGGGGGTTGGATTATTGGGGGAAAGTGATATCTATCTGATCCCTGTGCCACATCGTAATTTTGTCGGTGCAGTTACAGGCGGCGCAGTGATGATATAGATTCCTTATAATGACCCCCAATTAGGTATTATTGTCCATTCTGTGATCTGTGATGGGATAAAGTTTTGTGTTGTGATCATGTTGCACTAGGTTAGACTGGCCACGTCTTGCTAGGATCCTAAGTGATTCAGAGAGAGCAAGGCCTGCCCAAATTCTAATCTGTTAGACATTCATGGGGCTTCTGAGTGTTGAGTCATTGATATTGTAATGTAATGGTAAATGGTAAAAGTGTGTCGGAACTAAACTGTGATCATACAAGACCAGAGCACATTTTCGCTCAAGTGTATAAGTGTGCACGTTGTCACATATAAACCAAATTGTCACCATAAGGACAAACTGAAAAACAATGTTTGAAATTGCCATTTTCTTTTCAGTCAATATCCCTGCAGGTCAATAACTGCCTGTCCAGTGCAAGACCAATCATGTATGCATCAGCCAGCCACACTGGGCATGTATTTGTATGACAGACAAGAAAAAAAACCATGCAACCAGACAATTATATAGCCCACAAGACCGTACATTGGATGTGCTATTTAAAAGCATTTCAATTTATGAATTCACTTTTCAGAAACAAAGGTAATTTCAGTCATCTGATTCATTGAAGGGGGCATTAACATAATATTGTCAGATATGCCTTAGGGTGTATTACCAAACAAACAATTCTCCGATGAATAGGGAAGACAGTTACATGTGTATGCAAACTCATTCATGCACAAATTTGAAACTGAAAATGTTTTACTTAACCAACGGTGGCAACAACATCTGGGTATCTGGATAAGATACATCGATGATATCTTTGGGGTATGGAAAGGCAGTGAACAAGAACTACTTGAATTCTTTGATTACCTAAACAGTAAGGACATGAGAATACAGTTTACACATGAATACCCTCGTGAAAGTATACACTTTCTGGATGTACAAATCGGAATAACCGACACAGGATACCAGACCACCATCTTTCGAAAGCCTACAGATAGGAAGAATCTACTCCAACGACTAAGCCTTCACCAACCAAGCGGTATCAAAAATGTACCATACAGCCAGATGCTTCGCGTAAAAAGACTAGTGAGTGACCCTGTAGAGTACGAAAAAGAAGTCAAAGAAATGGGTAAGAAATTTCTGGACCGTGGATACATGAAAGAAGAAGTGACAGCAGCAGAAATACGCATAGCAACTCAGAAAAGGGAAGATCTATTGAGAACTAAAACCAAGAAGGAAGATGAGCCTCCCCTAGTATTCGTATCCAAGTACTCAAGACAGAGTAACCGCATCAAGACTATCATTGAAAAACACTGGAACACAGTCACCTGCGACCAACGTGTAGAACATCTATTCAAAGAGGTCCCAACATTCGCTTATCAACAAAGTCATAATTTGAAAGATAAACTTGTAAAGACCAGACCAGCACAAAAGAAGAAAGCCACCAAGAGAATAGGTACTTTTCCTTGCCTAAATTGTAGCAATTGCGGCTACATCATGAAAGGTGATTCTTTGAAACATCCGTATACAGGAGAGAATATAAAACTAAAAAGCTTTCGAACATGTGACTCCCAAAACGTGATATATACAATAAAATGTCCCTGTGGCTTGCATTATGTCGGACAAACTGTAAGAACGGCCAAGACAAGATGGAATGAACACAGATCTTGTATACGTAACAACAACAAAACCTCAGCTGTGGCAAGACATTGGCATGACAAAAAACATAGCTTGGCACAGATTCGATTCGCTATCCTAGAAATAGTTGAAAAGAGAGATCCACATGAAAACTTTCAGAAAACAATGGATCAACGAGAAACTTTCTGGATAGATCATTTGAGTTCGCTGATTCCTAAAGGAATGAATGAGGAGATTAAATTCATGTGTTTTTTGTAATTAAACATTCATGATTGTGTATGAACTACCACAGCAGCCATCGTAATGGCCAACCAGGTCTGGAGCCCAGTCATCGACATATGAAACGGACGTAATTTGACATTTGGAATGACATTTATTTTTAATTTCACTAATATCATGTGCTAGATTGTCTAAAACATTGTTTGGGTGAAGGTTTTCTGCGTGCCCTTTCAGACGAAAAATCCTACGTGACGTTTTATTGTAAACGCTACAGTTCTATTTTTGTACATTTACACTTGTGCCTGCTTTAATTAAGACCTATCGTTTGAGACCCGCAAATGAAGAACAAAAATACTACACATAGTAAGCTAATGATAGTTAGCTTTGTACATAACCTGGAAGCATTAGCCAGTAGAGGTAGCGATACATGGTTATCCGCAATAATGAGAAATTTAGAACAGCACAAATTATACAACACCTATTACACTTATAACATGCATTTACACTACAATGTACATGCATTCACAGTAACAGTCTGAAACTAATGTCAAGCACATGAGAACGGCGCTGACAGCTTGGTAACACATAGCGTTTCAGGAGTTGTCATGGAGACATCCCCGCCCCAGGGTAATCACCCGGGGGTGGGGCGCGAGGCGTACATGCTCCGGCATTCCTGTCGGACCTCGGCGCCTCGACTCCATCTCCAAGGCAACGTTTAAATAGAACTAAGAGACATGCGCGTGCATATCTCTCTGCAGAAGGCAGAACAACGCCGGAACTGAAGGTGAATGTCGGAGAACATCCGCCGCTTTGATTCATACAATCATTAAAGACATGCTAGAACGGCTAGAACGGATAGTGTAAGTTTCGCTATAGGATCACTTACATGTTGCTAAAGCAGCATGATAGAATAGTGAAGGTTGTATCTTTACATACTACCCACACTGTGCAAGGACAGAAACATCAAATAGTGCTTTCTTCAATTTGCTCACTTTGATCCTCTAATTTGGAACTAATATTGCCACAGTGCAAATTCACTTGCGTGTGTGTAGAGCAATTATATATCACTTTGGAGTTGAGTTTGAAATCAATAATTTAAAACACTTGGAGCCTCATTACGAGGAGGGCGGTAAGGGGTTAACAATGCCGGCAAAGGTGCCAGAGCCGTTAACTCCTTACCGCCCTATTACAAGGTCCGCTCATGGGACCAGCTCAGGATGCCTGGCTTTACCAGACGTCCTTAGCCGGTCCCGTGAGCGGCCCAGCATGCTCCCCATCCCCATTGAGCCATATGGGGGCTCAAATGGGAATGGGGATGGACCGGGTCCAGGTTCCCTGAATGGGGAAGTACTGGGCACTCCAAGGTCAGAATGGCCCGGTATTTCCCCATTCAGGGAACCCCCACACGGGTTTCGGGGTAGCCATGCCGTTATTAAGGACATGACTACCTCCAAACTCGTAATGAGGGCCTTTGTATGTAACTTGAATACACAAGTGAAGCCTGATTTGAAGTTATTTTCTGTTTACTATTCAGATCAGGCTATTGTACCCTCCTGATGAACCACCATATACAGATGGGGAAACACGTGTTGAGGGACGAGGGACCTTCAATGTACTTAAGAAACATGATAAAGGATATTCTTATATTTTGAAACAACATCATTAAAATTTCATAAAATTGGCACAAAATTACGGATTCTTTTGCTTTCTTCATACACAATATACCATGCCTTTGCAATGTGGAAGGGCTGAAGGAGATTTTGAGGATGTGTTTCTTTGTGATATGTGGCCCCACAGAATAATCCTGTTAGCAGGGCTTCCGAACTGTCCTATTGTGTCAAGAAAGAATCGAGCACAGAGAAGAAATAGAGGGAAGGATGCGCTGGACCTCCACACTCAGGTGAGCCATGGTAAAGCTATCTATGCCAATCGAATGAGCCAAAATGTCCTGGAACCTCAAAGAGAGATGCGAGAAGAAGAGGCTGATGGCACAGACACACGCCAGCCTGATATTGAACTAAATGAGCAAAGTAGTGATAGAGGACTTGATATATATGAGTCAGACATGTATACAGGAGATCCAAGGCCTGATTTAAAAGTGGATATTGATTACCTTTTTGCCAATATAGATGCAAATACAGCTGGTACTGCCAGTGGGGTTCATCAAAATGTTGAACAGAATGTTACTGAAAATGCAATTTCAAATACCCTAGGGGTAGAATCCTCAGAGTCAAGAGGAGAAATAAAAGTAGACAGTCACACAATGCACGGGTTACAATGGGATCCAGATGACATGTTCACGCCTGACACTACACCAAAGGATTCACAGGATTCAGATGAATAAGAGCATAGTAAACCTATCCAGTTTTAGCTTTAGATAAGTCTTTGTACGTCCAATATAAGTAAGGAACAAGTTACTTACCTGTAACTGTTGTTCTCCAGCATGGGTCTGGCATGGATTCACATGCTCACAAATATTCCCTGTCGTCAGGCTGGAAATCCTTGGTAAAGAAAAAATCAGTTTCAGTTTTGGTTCTGAACTGTCTTTCTCCTAATAACCAATCACTGGTCTCTGGGTCATACTGCCCCCAGCCAATGACTGCCCTCTACCTAAGCCCCTCCTCTGGCAGCCATCTTCAGATTTGGTAGCACGTAAAGTGGCAGTAGGACCAAGAGAAGAGCCGCAGAGGGGTAGGAGGGAGGGTTTGCATGTGAATCCATGCCAGACCCATGCTGGAGAACAACAGTTACAGGTAAGTAACTTGTTCCTTCTCCAGCATGGGATCTGGCATGGATTCACATGTTCATGAATACAAGAATGTATAGCAGTACACACATGCACTACCACAGGAGGTGGCAAGGCTCAACATTAAGCATTTCAAAAACTCAACATTAAGCATCTCTTATCTCCTCGCCAGGCCCACCTTCAGGCGAACAGGTTGCGCAGCACTGCCTGGCCGACTCTGGACTCCTCCCTGGAATCCTGGTCGATGCAGTATAATCTTGTGAAGATGTGCGTCAACCTTCACGTAGCAGCCCTGCAGATGTCCAGCAGGGCCACACCAGACAAGAACACCGTGGTAGCAGCAATCGCTCTGGTTGAATGGGCTCTCGGACGGCCGGGCAACGGTCGGTTTGCCAACCGGTGACAGTGCATGATGCAGCCAGAGAGCCATCTGGAAATGGAAGCCTTTGACAGGGCCTTCCCTTGGTTCACAGGTCAAAAGTTCACAAATGGCTGTGATGTCTTCTGAAGGGTCTTTGTGCGGTCCACGTAGAACTTCAGCGCTTTAGCCACATCCAGCGAGTCCAAAGTCCACTCGGCCGGTGACAAAGGCGACGGGAAGAAAACAGGTAACACCAAGGGCTCGTTGAGATGGAAGTCTGACGGCACCTTGGGTATGAAGGAGGGGTGCGTCCTCAGCACCACCCTCATCTCGTGGAATGTCAGGTATGGAGGTTTACAGGAAAGGGCCTGGATATCTCCCACTCGTCGTGCGGAGGTGATGGCCACAAGAAACGCTGTCTTCCATGACAGGAACTTCAACGGTGCTGAATGCAGAGGCTCGAATGGCAACCCCATGAGCCTGTTCAGCAGCATGTTAAGCTACTCACGCCGGGGCCGGAGCCTTCACCGGCGGGATTGATCCGAACAGTCCTTTCATGAACTCCTTCACCAGGTGATGGGACCACATAGATGTTCGCCCCAGAGTTCTGGTGTAGCGGGGAAATCGCTGCTAGGTGGATCTTGATGGAGGCATGAGCTAGCCCCACCTTGGCCAATGACAGTAGGTAGGGCAGCACTTGAGGGGCCGTAATCTGCAGAGGGTTAATCTTCTCTGCACGACACCAGACAGAGAACCTCTTCCATTTGTGTCCATAGCACTTGAGAGTCGAGGACGCCCTGGCCTTTGCAAGCACCTCCTTGCAGTCTGCCGGGATATCGTACCATCCAAACTCTAGTGCTGCAGGAGCCAGGCCTGCAAGTTTAGCGACCCCAGGTCGTGGTGGAGGATGGCGCCTCCTTCTCTGGCGAGAAGGTCTGTGTCCCTCGGCAGTTTGACTGGGGGGGACACTGACATGTCCAGAAGGTCCGGGAACCAGATCTGCTTCAGCCACGCTGGTGTGACGAGGATCATCCTGCATCGGGACCGTCTGAGTTGATAGATGAGTCTCAGCAGCAATGGCAACAGTGGGAACGCATACAGGAACAGGCCGTCCCAGGGGAATGAAAAGGCATCACCCATGCTCCCCGGCTGGAGAAACCTGCTGACGAGCCTCCGGCACTTGGCGTTCATCGCTGTCGCGAATAGGTCGATCTGGGGATTGCCCCATCGTTGGAATAGGAGATCCACTTGATCCTGCAGCAGTTCCCACTCGTGGCACGAATGCAGCTCCCTGCTGAGTGAGTCGGCGATGGTGTTCTTTATTCCTGCCAGATGGAAGGGTATCAGAAACATCCCTTGGGTGACGGCCAGGTGCCACAGATGCTGGGCTTCCTTGGATAGGGCTGTAGATCTGGTGTCTCCCTGCTTCCGGATGTAGAACATCGTGGTGGTGTTGTATGTGAACATCCTTACCACCTTGCCCTTAAGGGACGGAAGGAATGACCTGAGGGCCCAGAACATGGCTCGGAGCTCCAGGACATTGATGCGAAGTGACCTCTCCTTGGGAGCCAAAGGCCTCTTTCGTGGAGATCCAGGGAGGCATCCGTCGTCACTGTCTCCTGATGTGCCGGGGTCTGGAAGACCATGCCTGCCACCAGATGCGCGTGGGAGCCCCACCACCAGATCGCTTGGTGGAAGGTCTCATTGAGTGAGATCCTGTCTTCGAAGCTGCCTGCCACTTGCATCCAACAGGTGTCAAGGAACTCTTGCAGTGGGCGCATCCGCAACCTGCACAAGCGCACGAGGTAGATGCACAAGGACATCATGCCGAGCAGGGACTTGATGGAGCTCACCCTGGCCACGTCCATGGTTGACAGCCGTTGTACCTTGCCCAGGAGGGACTTTGTTCTGTCCTCTGACGGAGAAGCCAATTGTGCCACTGTGTCGAGTCTGGCTCCCAGGAACAGAGCGCCTTGCGATGGTACCAAGTGAGATTTTGTGGAATTGATCGAGAATCCCAGATCCATGAGCAGTTGGACGGTCTTCGCTGTGTGCACGACGTTGAGTTCTCTTGTCTTTGCTCGGAGGAGCCAATCGTCCTGGTAGGGGTGGACGTGGATCCCCTGCAGGCGCAGCCGTGCCGCCACTGGTGCTAGGCGCTTGGTGAACACCCTGGGCGCCGACTTCAATCCGAAGGGAAGGGCCTTGAACTGATAGTGTCACCCTTGGACCAGGAATCGCAGGAACTTTTGATGTCCTTTTAGAATGGGAATGTGCAAGTAGGCATCCTCCAAGTCCTGCGATGATAGGAAGTCGCCTTCCTCCAGCTGTCCCAGCACGTGCTGGAGGGTGACCATCTGGAACTTCTGGGACTTAATGTACTTGTTTAGACGACGAAGGTCCAGGATGGGCCGCCATCCGCCAGTCTTTTTCCTTACGAGGAAGTATCGGGAGTACACTCCGGAGCCACGGAGCCTCTTTGGGATGAGTTTGATGGCTCCCTTTTTTAGCATCGCTCGTACCTCCAGTAGAAGTTGAGGGACGTGGTTTTCCTTCCTGGCCACAGGTGGAATACGGGGTCACTTCCTTAGAAATTCCAGAGTGTGCCCGTGGGCCAGGGCATCCAGCACCCAACGATCGGTGGAGATGGACTCCCACATGCTGACGAACTTCGCCAGCCGGCCTCCCACCAGGGTGCTCAGGTGGGGGCCCGACGCTGCGGCTATTTCAATCCTGCTTCGCCGCAGCCTTGCCACTTTGGCCTCCTGAGATACGACGATGAGATCCTCCTGTCTTGCTGCATCCTCTGTAGGCCTCCTGCGACGAGGAGCGGGCCGCTTGGCGGTAAGACGAGGCGCCGCCGCCGAATCCTTTGGAGGCACCTTGCTTGCTTCTGGTGTTCCGAAAGGACGGCCGTCGCTGTTGAAGAACACCCAAGGCCTGGGCCGTCTCCACATCTGCCTTGATGGCCTGCAGTGACTCGTCACTGTCTTGCCGAACAGGTTGTTCCCGTCGAACGGCATTTCCAGAACCCTGGTCTGGATGTCCTGGCGGAAATCGGTCACCTTGAGCCAGACGCGCCGACAAAGGCAAATGCTGTTGCCCATCTGGTGAAAACCGGTGTCAGCAATGTCTGTGGCCACCGTGATGGCATGGTCTGAGGCCACCTTGCCTTCTGGAAGGATCTCCAGGGCCTCAGCCCTCTTGTTGTCTGGGAGAAAGTCCAGCAGGGGAGTGATGTTAAACCACAGCTCCCTGTCGCAGCGTGCCACAATCGTGAGGGCGTTGGCCGCTTTAATCGTCATCGCCACAGACAAGATGACCCCCGTCCCATGGCGTCCAGTTTCTTTCCCTCACTGTCCGGCGGGGAAGTCGAAGTTGAAGCTGTCGTCCCTGCCACTTTCTTCTTGGCTGCTGTAGAGACAACCAAATCCGGGGACAGCTGGGCTCTAAGACACAAGGGAGCAGAGTCCGGGACCCGGTACTTCTTCTCGTACTGGTCTCTCTTAGCAGGAGCCATGGACGGGTTCTTCAGGAGCATCAGTCCCTCGTCCCAGATGTTGTCCAGTAATGGAACTGAGAGGACCGTCTTCCTCTTGGCCTCACGCCGTTGGTAGAGGAACCCTTCCTTCTTCTGCTCTTCGGGGCAGAGCTGGAAAAGCTCAGATGCCCTGGCAATCATGGCATGGAAAGAGCCAATTTTGTCAGGCGGGGAGGCCCGCGGGGGTGGTGAAGGAAGGTCCATTCCATCATCACCACCGTCGTCATTCATCCCCATAGTCGCCGTCTCCGTTCCTGTCTCATTCCTCGGACCAGGGGAAGGAGATGAAGGCTGAGAAGCCCGTGAGGGCTGGAAGGGAGGGGGCGGGGGTTCTCCTCTGCTTGCTTGGTGGGCTTCCCGACGGTCCAGGCTCCGCTGGATCTTCCACTGGGGGTAAGAGCAACCTTGTCCTTATCTCCGTACATAAGGCCTGAATCACCATCAAGATTGCTCCTGAGTTGTCTTGTGGCATAGGCACCGGCTGAGACGGGAGCAACGGTTGGGGAGTAGGCTCCGTCCCCGCAATGGCTCGAGGTTTCTTGTCGGCACCGTCGTCGCTTTCTTCGTCCGCCCCGTCGGGAACCCTCCCATAGGACTGTACCTCCTCGCACTTCTTGTTCAGGATCTTTGCAACGCCACCTGCTCCTCTTCAGAGGTGGTATCTGTGTCCGTAATGGGGCGTCTTATCGATGGGCTGAAAAGAGGATTCCCTCTGTGGTGGCAGGGAAACTCTAGGCCCCGAGGTCACCTCCACTGGGGTATCCTCCGCAGGCTTCGCCAGGGCCGCCACGACTCCCTCGATCGAGGCCTTAACCGGGTGAATCTGGGCTTTTGCGACTTTGGGCACACCTGAGGCCTTCACCTTGGGAGGAGGGTCAACGCCTCGCCCCCCCTCGGCTGTCTCCGTCAGGATGGACCGGTGCTTCTCCCGAAGCTTACCCGGTTCTTCCATTTCCTCTTCCCCAAGCCAGCGCGTTGGCTCGTGGTTGATGGCATCGGTAATAATGCGCCCTGCCTGGCAGCCGAGGAGCCCGACCGATCGGTGCTCCCGGTGCCCATGGACTCGTGGTGCTTAGCCTTTTGTTGCGCCCCCGTCGCCGGACCGCCCTCAAAGGTCTTAGAAGACCGCTCAGACTTCTTCTTCTTCTCACCTGCTGCTGGGCTCTTCCCTTCCTGCCAGTTGGTGAGTCGAATACGACGATCCTTCATAGTCCGTTCGGACATGTTCTTGCAAAACGCACAGTCCTTCTCCATATGCGTTTTGTCTTTGTGAAGGTAGTAGAGGCATCGAGAATGCTCATCCTCCTTGAATGCATTCTGTAATCCGCATCCAGGGCAGCTCCTGAACAGCTTGGATCAGGGCCTCGTGTTTCCTTTGTCCTGGGCCATGTCCACGCGGGGTAGGCCTCAAAGACCTTCCGGAATCCTCCAAGAAGCAAAACTTGACGAAAACTGATGGGCGTAGGAAATTCCAAAACGGTTCCCTGTTGATCAGAAGTAGAAACGGTGGAGCTTGAAGCTCGATTGACTGAAAAAATGAGGTTACACTCTTTTAAAAATGGTAAAACGCAGTAAAAGCTTGCGAGCTATAGCACAAGGACTCCCAACACTTGAACATGCGGTTAAAATCTGAAGATGGCTGCCAGAGGAGGGGCTTAGGTAGAGGGCAGTCATTGGCTGGGGGCAGTATGACCCGGAGACCACACTGATTGGTTATTAGGAGAAAGACAGTTCAGAAACGAAACTGAAACTGATTTTTTCTTTACCGAGGATTCCCAGCCTGACAACAGGGAATATTCATGAGCATGTGAATCCATGCCAGACCCCATGCTAAAGAATGTGTAAAACATTGCAAGAGAACAAATCTATAATACATATGTCAGACACATATGATGCTTATAGACATGTGCATGGTGCAGCATGTCTAATACATGTTAGTGAGCACTAATTAGCGACTGCTGTGAGTACCTCCACGTTCCACTAAATACCCCAAATGAGAGTGATTTAAATCTAGAACTGCCTAGAAGAGCTATCGGACTACAAGGGGAAAAGTTGTAAAATGTGGCAATAGAAACAGTAGATGTAGAGGTAGAGACAGGATTTGTTCCATACTTCCATTTATGGCATAGGGGAGATGACATGGGATTTCACCCATTCTGCCCGAAGCAGCAAGTGAGATACCAATTAATGTCAGAATTCCCCTCATAATAGTACACCAGCATTAGCTAGACAAGGCTACATCGAATGTAGTGCCATGAAGCACAGTCTGATTCACACTTGAAAGGGCAGACTATACTGCAATATCTTAATATTTAGAATAGCAATGTAGTGGTACAAACACATGCTCAAAAGACATTTAAGCTTCTAGAGGCCTGTGCTAGCCTCATATTATAAAGTAGCTACATAGCAAGAAGTGCATTTTGATGTGTCAACTTTCCTTCATTGATTCATGTAACCATTTATTATAGCAAAGCACTTAGCAGTTTAAACAGCTTATTTATTAATACATGCATGCAAACATGCTTGCATATGTAGTGTTAAGCAGACCAGTGCAAGAATCTCACATGCATACATATTACACAGGAAGGCCGTGAAATCAAATACATGTTGTTCTCCATGTTGTTCTCCATGTTGTTATCATATCATATCATATCATATTAAGTGAATAAACAGCAGTCTGCCGGCGCCAGGCCGAAAACAAGTATGACATGGAATCCTTGACTTTAGTCCTACATATATATTTTAGCAACTTGCTGTGAGCTGATATTTCGGTAACTCATAATTTGTCAACTTTAAACAGAGGAGGTACTTTTCAAATTATTTACCTACATCACACAAATGGAAGAAGGAACTTCCAAGCTATACAGGTTTAGAATCTGAAGAAGAGGTCCTGCCAAACTAATGACATGATGTTGATGCTGAAGATATTTCCAAGCTGTCAACCCTATATAGACCTTGAAAGCATCCATACTGGGGCTGTCTGGTGTGCTGTGATAGTGTTATTCTGAGATCTTGTCAGAGGGTGCAGAAGGGGTAAGTCTTAGGCTGCAACTTTGAGTCATGATTGCGATAATAATGCAATGGGGACTGCTTGACTGAAAAATGCGCAATAATACTGGTCTCTTTTTGATTGATATAGTGCATTGTGCTTTGCATTGTATTATGATGATATTTCCTGAAATGCGTTATTGATGATTATTCATTTAAACTTTTGGTTTAGCTTGGAAACCATAGAGTAGTTATTGAATGCCTTCATTTAATGTTGCTCTATGTGAGCATTGTATTTGGACGTGGATGTTCCTTAGTAGAAAGCATAAGGTTGGAGAGAGCCTTTTTGTCTTTGTCAAAAAGAAAGGTGATTTAAATCCCATGTGGAGTTGGACATAGATTTATGACTTGACATGTATTTGAAGCCTCTTGATTAGAGTGTTGATGTAGACTTGTAATGACCCTTAACTGATCACGACTTGGCCGTTACCGCAGTAATAGCCCTACCGCCGAACTCCCCGGCGCTAATAGCGCCGGATCACGAGTTCGGCGGCAAAGTAATTCCCCATTCCCCATTGAGCCCATTCGGGAATGCCCCATTCCCCATTGGGCTCATTGGCGAATTTTTGCACTCTTACCGCTGGCGGATTTCACGCTGGCAGTAATAGCGCAAATTTTCGGCAGATTTCCCCCCAGCTCAGAGCTGGGGCGAAATCTGCCGAAGCCCTGATTCAGCGGACCCTTAAATCCGGCGGTATTAGCGCTACCGCTGGATTTAAGGGTTACCGCCGAAGTCGTGATCAGGCCCAAACAAATGTGTTTCTGTGTGAACTTGGAGAGATAATGGGAGAGTAATTTTGAAGATGCCAAATACGTTGGAATATTCTTTTGCTCTAGTGAGAATGTAATGAGGGATTCATATATGTAAATATATACTTATTTTCTGCAATGTTAGTCATTCTTGGCTCTGAGCCAGTGGTACAGTGAAATGCAAATTGTCAACACTGTGTTATTCAATGCATTATGCCTCTTTCCCTGAAGACTTTCTGTCTTGCAACCTCTCTACATATATAAATATATATGGCAGGACATGATGTGGACGTGTTGCTGAACCCATGAGTAAGGTAACAGGTGTATAGGTTGTACATTGATAGAGCTGTGCAATTGAGTTGGGAAGGGAAATGGACTCTGAGCCCTCCCGAATCCACGTTTGAATCAATGTTGCAAGAGCATAATATGGGTACTAGAAAAATACGACAGGAGACGTCCTCTGTTTTCCATTACAATAGCTGGTAGCTTCCCTGGTGCATCTCAGGGCGCTAGACCTTAGCTAAGCTCACAATTTAGGGGGAGCCCTCCCCTTAAGGTCACAGCATTTACTCTAGCCAGGGTGATTCCAAGGGACATGCGACAGTGCCGGATTCGATTGTTCAGATGAGTGGTGAGATTTTATCATATGGGGGCATACATTTTTTCTCTCAAGTCTGTGCCAGGATTGCATGCCCCCTCCATCGATTTATCATCTTCATTGGAGTCTCCAGTCATATAATTTCCTTCTGTGGAAGTATCTTTGTGGCCCCTGTGAGAGGAAACACAAAATCAGTGGCCATGTTCCTTGGAGCAGTTTCTGCATATCACACATAAATAGAACTTATCTTTTCTGAACATGACTTTGCAATATCTACCTTCTACCGCACAAACAATTGCTGGAGTAACAGATATGCCCAGGAATGTGTAAAGCCATTATGTGGGATTTTGTGAATGATCTCCTGCGCAGAGTATGAACACGATGGACATACATTTCTACGCATATCATGTAGACCTGCAGATAATGGGTGGAGGCCACACATGGTAGAGCAGAGCACTGGTTGTGTGAATACTTCATAATATAAACTGGTTTTCAATTTTGGGACTAACACCTGTGGTCACCATTGCCACAGCATTTCAACATGTTTGATTTCTCATGACAATACAGCAAATCATCATCATCCTCCGGATTCCCTGGTTCCTGAAACTACACATTGTGGGGCTGATGACACCAGGCATTCCAGGCACGAGCTTAAAGTGTGATTATGCCATAGGAAGGCTAACCTGGAAACATAGTCACCCTCCCCCATAGACCTTCACGAAAAAAATTGGAATGATTTGACATGTAAGGCATGCACTGGGAAGCTGATGGAGTTAGACATGAAGTACCAGATAAGCATCCATTGTGCAGGTTGATATTTTTTCATTGTGAGCATGCGACCATATGCTGGTTCTATATAGTTTAGGTGCATGCCACCAGCAGTAGCGTAACACAAAATGTGGGGCCCCTCTGTGAGCCATTCTGAGGGCCCTCCCCCAAGCTCAGCAACAAAGCACAGGCTGTGCCACACCATGGGCTGGCCTGGAACACTACGCAATTGCAATATGCATGATTACCATGCTGCAGCAGGGGCATGCAGTGTACTGCTCTAGGTCAAATATATAAATATATGTATTAGACACACAGTAAATTGTTTACCTAGCATAGAATCAAGGGGCCTATGCCTGACTCCGGGTACCCAAATATACCAGCCAAATCTATGTGTGTGCTCAGTAATATAACACACAGTAATGATAACATAAGAAAGCATGTGCATACTCTTTGCGCGTATCCCATGTACGAACATTCTCTTGAAGGATTTGCCTTAATGCAAGTAACAATATCCTGCCACAGGAACAATATATGTTATTGCTGGCAGCACAAAGGCTTGCCCAACATATGCACCACCATGTAAGAATACTCTTCATGTTGTCTTTGCCATCAATCCATTAAAACATGCACTGTTACAGTATACAGTAAGGAAATATGTTCTTGTTTTGCTTCACAAATGACTACGCCAACCATGCAAGAGCACACATAGTGGTCCTGCCCCTCATGTGAGCAAAAAAATGCCATGCCACAGAAAATGTTCAGGATGCCTGCCATATTGCTCTATAAACTCTGCTCGACATAATAACATACATCAAGTTGGCTTAGCCCACAAATGCCTGTAAAACATGTAAGAACCAGCCCGTGGTCAAATGCCCCTTTTCCAGACCCAACCTTGCACGTACACATTCATACTGTGATGAATCTGGTGATGTCCTCACTTCTTTCCCTGAGGAGGCCTCCCCCTATATGGCTGCGGGGAGGGAGCCACTACCTGATCCTAACCCTGGGGGATGCTATATGAGGGAGGACCAACTGGGGGGAGGTACACCTTGGGAGAGGGATTTGTTGGAGGAAACCACATACCACCCTTTTCCTTGCCACATTTCCTCCCAACACCCTGATAGATCTACTGTTATTGCTCCCCCAACTCCCATTAGGGATAGCACATTGACAACTGGGATGAGGAAGAGGCAGTGAGTAGTGAGGATCACTTCCAATGAGGCTTAGTATCCACTTCCTCAAAGTCTTACCGTAAATGGTCCCAGAATTACTGGGACAAGAAAGAACAACTGGGTAATGAAGATCATGAGGACCAGATGACCAACGCAGAGATCTAGTTTGTGGAAAATGATTAAGCAAGCCAGGAAGTTCAAATAAGGGCTGGCTACAGCTGACACTGAGATGGAGAGAGGAGAGCTGAAGTTGCCGGAGTGAATTTTAGCCTGTTACCACGCTAAGCACCACACTGGGAGAGACAAGCATTGGCTGGCAAGGTGAAGGTGACCCCAGAGCAGGGGACGTTAAGCCCAGGTACAGACGGTCCACCTGATAGAGAAAGAGAGAGAGCAGTGGGAATCGCGCGCCATGAAAGGAGACGCAGTGAGCATGCAACACTTGATGGGACACACACAGATTCAGTACGCTGAAGCAGGAGAGAGCGACAGAGCCCTGGAGGCCACCAATAAGCCCTGGGAAGGAAAGAGGCTTACCGGGTTACCAGCTTGTGAATGCCACTTTGTAGAAGTAATGGAAACTGACGGGAACCGAAGCTAGGAATGTCAAAAACCAACACTGAACCTACTAAAAGCAAGTGGGTTACCGATTGGCCTAAAAAAGTAAATTGCTTCTTGAAAACGCAATGAGAAGTCGACAGAAAAGCCAATAAAGAAGTTAAAGTAATAGTACAGAAAGCCACTAATGGGTCATTAAACCAAAACCTTAAAGAAAGAGTAATTTGTGCAATAATGTCCTTGTAGATAAGTATACCAGGTGAAGTTAAGCATTTATGTAATTTGGTCCTGGCATGGAAGTATACCAGGTGAAGCGAAGTGTTTGTGCAACAAGTCCTGACAGGAGAGAATACCAGGTAAAGACAAATACAGACAACAATTTTAAAGAGCTTCTGGGAAGACCATGTCCTTGACAATGTGGAACTGTTGAGAATAAGCCCAGAAGAAAGGAGAATCCTTGGGGAGAGACATACCCTTTCGAATTTGCTAGTATTAAAGAGGAAGTGAAAGTCTGGGCAGGGAAAACAAAGCCAGAGAGAGAGGCCAAGGGAGGAGAAGTAACCCCCTCATCTAGTGAACATTTGCAAAACCACAAATCTGAAACGTTTGCAAAACCACAATATTGTTCATTTGAACTCCTTCTGACCAAGGGGAGCGAGAGTAATCCTCTTGTAACTTGATTTTTCTTTTTGAATTCGTATGATTGATGGGGGAGAAAGTATTCCTCTTACAACATGATTATTCTTTTTGAATTGGTTGAAATGACACAAGGAAAATGGGAAAGGACGTGGTTCGCTGGAACTGCAAACATTCCTCATTGAAACATTGTTTTTGTTGGTTGTGAACTTTTGTGCTGAAGCTGAATATTTGTGCACTTGTCAATAACAAGGGAATTTATCCTTTACACTGTGGAGTTTATTATGAGTGTGAGGGCCAGAATAGGATTACGGAAACAGGACATACTTGTTTTTGGACACCTTCAGACTGGACAGACCAATTCGTTTTTGTTTGAGGTAGGGAAATTCCTTCTAGAATGGGGATGGTGAAGTATTTTCCAACCCCTATTTCTTTGAAATAAAGGTTTGTAACTACAAACATGTTTCCTCTGTATCCGCGTCTCAATCCTGGCTTCTCACAATACCCATTCACCCACTAATCACTCACCCAGTGGTGGCTGGGGATTTTTTAGGTTGAAGGGGCGTAAAGATTTCACACAAATATGCCAGAGTGACTGAGCATAGCGAGGGAGACAGAAGTAAGCAAAGTGGATTTGGGGGTGTCCAGCACACTTTCTGCAAAACATTGGATACAAAGACAGTTTGCAATTGGTTTTGTAGGTCAACTCTAAGCATTCCAATAGATCCAAATCAACAACAGTGCCCAGGAATATTAATGCTTGAATTAATTGAATGTTTTGCCACTAAAAATGCAATGCCACAAAAGGAAAACATGTCTAAACTGGCCACACTATATCAGTCATTCCAGACACATAGTAGCACATGTCATGTTTGCTTTAACCGTGAAAATGTCATTCCACAGTAAGACATAGCTAGACTAGCTGCACCAAAATACCAGTCTAGACATGTAATAACACGTATCATGCTCACTTTATCATAGATACCCAGAGAAATATGCAATTCCATAGTAAGAGAAGGCTAGACAGGATGAACCCAATTGCCAGTCTAGACAAGTGTAACACTTATCATGTTTGCTTTATCAGCGATATCAGTAAAACATGTCAAGCCACAGTGAGAACTGGCGAAACGGGCTGCTCCAAAATGCCAGTCTACTGACTTAATGACACTTCTGATGCTTACTTTATTACAGATTCTCAGATAATATGATATGCCACAGTAAGGAAAGGTCAGACTGGCTGCATCCAAATGCCAGTCAAGCCAGAAAATAACACTTATCGTGTTTACATTACTATAAATGCAGAGTATAAAATGTTATGCCAAAGTAAGAAATAGCTAGACCGGCTGCACCCAAATGCTAGTCTAGTCAGGTTATAACACTTTATCAGAGATACCCTGTAAAAAATGTCAAGCCACAGCAAGTAATGTCTAGACTGTTTGAAAAAACAAATGCCAGGCTTGCCACATGATAAAACATATGATGCTTACTTTATTATGGATGCTTAGAATGTCATGACACAGTAAGAAATCACTAGACTGGCTGCACCAAAATGCAATAATAGCCAGATGATAACACATATGATGCTTACTTTATTATGGATGCTCAGTAAAGGATGTCATGACACAGTAAGAAATCACTAGACTGGCTACACCAAAATGCAAGTCTAGCCACATGATAACGCGTATGATGCTTACTTTATTATGGATGCTCAGTAAAGCATGAAAAAAAAGAAAAAAGAAATTACTAGTCTTGCTGCACCAAAATGCCAGTCTTGCCACAAATAAGTATTTCCAGGCATTCAGCCTGGGATGGGGAATGAATCAGCGATCAGGGTGGTGTCGGCGCAGTGATATTGTTAGAACTATCTGCTGCATTTGAAACAGTTTACCATCCCACCCTGATCACCCGGTTAGTGGCGGCAGGCCTGTCTGGCCACATTCTGGCATGGTTGTCTGCCTTCCTGGCTGATCGCCCTCAATCTGTATCCCTTCCCCCGTTCTGCTCTAAATCGGTCTTGTTATCCTGCGGCATACCTCAGGGCTCTGCATTGTCACCTACATTATTCAACATCTATATCAGGCCACTTCTCCATCTTATCCAGTCAAATGGGTTCAGGTGCTACTCCTATGCCAATGACATGCAGATCCTGGCTCGCCTTGATCTTACTCATCCGGATACTGCTGTACGGTTTAGGTGTTGCCTTGAGGATCTCGGTGCCTGGAAGGTGGCAAACTGGCTCAAGCTTAATGGTGTCAAATATAAGGGTTCCTGGTAACCCTTCAGCATCCAGGGGTCATGTAGATAAACAAACCGAAAATCATCAAGGCTATATATGGTCACACTCCCCTCTATTCTTGATTAATTTGTAGCCAGTACCATACAGACTCTTTTCATTTTTCTTAAAAATATCTGTTTTATTGTTTGGGTACTAGCCAATCTTGTATACATCACTCTTCACCTGGAACACATTTCTAGACAATACATTTATATACATTCATTTGGACAAACAAGCAAAGGCCACCAACATAATAGTGTATACAGTAAACATAAAACAACATCTTTCCTAGACACAAAATCTAGACACTGTTGAGTGACTGGGCCTCATTACGAGGTTGGAGGTAGCCTTTCCGGTAAGAGCGGCAAGGCTAACTCCATACCGGCATGAAAGTCCGGCACCCACGAATGGGCAATTACCAGGGTATTCCGACCCTGCCGGACCCGGTAATTGCCCTTTCATGGGTGCCGGTAGATCCCCATTCCCATTTCAGCCCCATAGGTTATGATATGATAGGTCATTTATAATGCGCTTAATACCCAGAGGTTTCGAAGCGCAGACCCAGGGACCAAACCTGTGGTGCTTTGTGTCATCTTCCTTCCAAAGCGAGCACATTGCCCCTGAGCTATCCCCCCAGGTTGAGTCTGTCTGTAGGGCTGGCCATTTTGAATTAAAAATCCTGGGGAAAGTTCTTCCTTTAATTCCAGCTCAGCTTCAAGCTCCGGTTTCGGCAGCCCTTATACGTAGTACATTGGATTACTGCTACTCGCTCTCCCTTGGCCAACCCTGCTATCTTATGAACCGGCTTCCGCTTCTCCAGAATGCTGCAGCTAGGTTGGTCCTTCACACTCCAATGGGGGCACACATGTCTCCCCTGCTTCGACAGCTCCATTGGCTTCCTGTTGAGAAGTGCCTTCTTTTAAAATCCTTGTGCTTTGTCCATTGTGCTTCCTATAAAGTGTGTGCGAAGAATCTTCAGACCAAGTTCCCTTTGTATGCTCCTTCTCGCCTTCTCTGCTCTCAGTCGGCTCTTCTGGTCTATGACCCCCGCTTTAGGCTTTCTCGTACGGGTGAACGTGCCTTTTCAGTTGTTGCAGCAAAGGCTTGGAATGCTCTTCCTTTTTCTTTGTGAGTCATCTCTGACCAACCAAACTTCCGTCACTCTCTTAACACCCTTGTTTTAGATTCCTTATCAGCTGCTTTCTTCTTTCTCTGCTGGTTTAGCGCCATGATGCCTTATGGCGTACGTGCACTTTATAAATGTCAGTAACATAATATGACACATCATGCTTGGTTTATTATGGATGCCCATTAAAAATGAAGTTTGAATGCAATCCCCCACAAAACCCAAATCCACCCACCGTCCACTCTCCCTCCGCCCCTTCCTTTAATTCCCAAACTCAGCTCCTCAACCTAGCATTAAACACAAGCACATACACATTCACGCACCATTCACCCACACATTCACATTCACACCAATTCACCATACACTCGCTCACACACTTGTACCCGGTCACCCATGCATCATACATTCACTCTTTCACACACACACATAAATACACATCCTTGCATGCACACAGCCACACATATGTTCATACAAAAATACATCATGAACATGCAACATCATTGCACGCATGCCCGCACACACATGCATTTACAAAATGCATTTTATTTCTTACCCTTTTCACTCAACCCGTTGTTCCAGGTGAATCCTCTGTAGGCAGGCCAAAAATGTGAACCGTGCAGAGCTTGAGGCCACCGCACAGTAGCACGCTCACTGAACAGGATCCCTGCACTACTTCTTTGTCATCCTGATGAAGGCCCGTACAAGACAGGTTAATTCAGTAGCCCACCATTGCCGAAACACACCTGTTTAGACTTTTGTGCCCCCTGTGTGCCATGTATACACACTGTTTTATTTGTTGTTTTTTTCCTCTGTCGAATAACTGTGCAACTTGTGTTAACCCCTGTTCTTCACAACAGTGGGTGGTTTTACATTGAATGTTATTTTTTTTAAAATAATTACGAAACAGCTTCTTTCGAACATGTATTCCTTACAATTAACATGTATTATGTCCATGTCCAGCCAATATTAACTTGTTCATTGTTCATGTGTGCCAATAGACCAATAGGTCTTTCTTTGAATATAAAATAATTGTCAAAGAAACAGATAGGACTACTTTGTCATGTTAATGAGTCCATGGAGATATTCATATAGGCAAGACCAACCCTTTTCATTTGTGTTATTTACTATACAGCCCTCCTGGGCAGATTAGGGTCTCAACCAGGAGCCCTTCCTTTTTCACTCATATATCAAGTGGACATTAGGTAGAGTGCCCAGTAGTCCTAGGCAGCAATCACATTCTATAAATTGTTCACAGAAGTAATACATAAATACCAAACCTCCAATCCATTTTTATATTTGCCGCTCCTCTTTCGCCCAGCACTGTGGCACCAATGTAAAGGTTCATGTGGTTGAGACAATAGTGTTGAGAGTTATTTGAGGGTTTCCCTACAGCACGCTGATGGGGGGCCATGAGAGAAAAGATGGGTGTTACACGCAATTCTTTTTAATTCGGCACCCATGGAGGGTATGCATTGGTGAGGTAAGTGAATGCACGATTGCTGCTCACAATGTTTTGCCTAGTCCAAGTATCCCTTGTCACATAGCATGTGTACATTTGAGTGTTACACTAGGTTTCTTGACATTGCACTCCTTGGCAGCACACATGGGGACCCATTGTGTAGGTTTCCAGAGTGTTGAGACTTATCTGTATGCATGTTCAAAGCTGTGGAAATGATTGCATAATTGGGTTGTAGAAAAAGGGTTGATGTTAACCTGATGACTGAGCTCGAACCAAAATCTACAGGTCTGATTCAGTGTCCTCACCCAAATGGTAAAGTCATAGGTCTGTAGCAGCATGGGATGTTCATGCTAGAATGCATGTATGACATTCATTGGATAACCAATACTGTATACATGACATGAGATATATACACTGGTTTGAAGAATTGCAAATGATTGACATTGATTGCTGACCACCAGCATTTACATGCATTGTTTGCATTTCAGTGTGCAACCCAGTGTTATTGTATAGGATTGTATTCTCTGAGAACGTTTGCTGTGTTACCCTTGCCTTCTGGCATATTGTTAAAAAAACTCCCATAGCTTATCACATGTAAGTGGCGACCCATCTGATACATGGTCTTTACAATAAGCTGGTGGAAGCATGCACACAAGTATGAACTCTGTTGAAGTATGGTTATTTATTGGTTCCATGTCTCTGTAGACACTATCCAGGGTATTGGGGCATTGTATTGGCGGTGACTTCAATGATTCTCCCCTTGGTGGCATTCGTATTGCAACATTGCAAAGACCCAAATGCAACAAGCACTTTGGTCAGGGCCGGGATTGTTTTGCTGCTGGACAATGGTCATGCTAATTAATTTGGACTTATCCTTTTGCCAGTTCCTAGGGACATCTGGCAGTAGTAGTCCCATAACACAGGAGGGACAGGTAATTGGTGTGGCATTTCGTACCTTGTTGGGTTGTTGTTTACTTAAGTCGTTGTTTTCAGTTGTGTCACTGGCAACATAATTATTTCAGTTACACAGTTTGCGGGAAATATTATCTGTGTGCATCATGCGTGTGTTATACTCACCTTCACACCTAGTTTCAACTCCTCTGATTCCCTCTCTAGCCACTGAGGCCACACTCAATGCCTGCTGCTTTCACCGCTGCAGCTCCATCTCTGATGGTGCTTCACTGCTTACTGTAGCCAGGCACTTCTTTTAGTGGCCTTTAACCAGCTAACCAAAGGGAAGAGATAGGGTCCCAGCAGCACTTCTGGATCTAGGACAGACTGCATTGGGTGGAGGTGACAACATTCACCACTGCGAGGATAGGTTTGCTGTGGCCAGGGCATGAGTCATCATGCTGCATCCTTCAAGAGACACATGGGGCCCTGAGAATGTGCCATGATCAGAATGAGGCCATGATCAGAATGAGGCAACCTGGTCAGTTGTGGGGTGGGCCACAGGTTGTAGTCACAGTAGCAATGAATCAGCTATTTGGCTGAGTTTGGGGGAATGAGGATTGGAGAAGGGGATTTGGGAGCACGCTTTGAGGTTGAAGGCAGCAGGGGCTAGATGGTGGTGCCTGGAGCAGGGGGAGGTATCAAGGGACAAGAGAGAATACAGGGGCAAAGGGGAACAGATGCAGGTAAGAGGGATTACAGGAGGCAAAGAGGGCAAACAAAGTCAAAGGGAGTTATTGGCAGATGGGAGCATGCAGAGTCAAAGGGAGGTTACAGGAATAATAGAGAAAGATGCAGTCAAGGGGCTTCATAGAGACCAAAGGGAGGCAGACGTCATCAAAGGGGTGCTATTGAGATGAGAGCGGGGGAAGACATATTTTTATTAACATGTTTTATTGTAACTTAGTTTAATAAAGAAAAATAAACTTTTTGTTACACACTTCATTGTCTTCTTATCCATAAACATTTGCAGTGTCTAACAATCACTTTAACCAAAGTCTACAATTTCATGTTATATTTCACTCATTATGGCATCCATGAAATTAATTACGGCGCAAGTTAATCTCGTATTTGTGCCTGAGATTAAATAGCACCACCATTCCTCCATGTTTGTATTTTGTGGAGCAAAATTTTGCAAGTGTAGCAGGCGCTGTGAAGAGATCTCTACGCATTCTGTTAACCGATGCTTCACGGATTCCACAGCCATCTTGCAGTAGCGACATTGATCATTTGAAGTTTTTTGGTCATGCTTCAACATAATCATCTCTTTCGTTTTATACAGGTTGAAACGTAGTCTCATAAATTGATCACGGTGGTATCTTGATGGAAATTTACTCAGTCATTTTCGAACTGTGTCGATTTTATGCATAGCTGTCCCAAAATCCATTGTTGATTTTAATTTTATGCGTTTGTCATTATTGGCTATCCAGCAGAGTTTTATTTTGGCAATTTGAGGTGCTTTTACCAGTAGATCTACAGAGAGATCAGCTTCTCTCGTAATGTTTAATAATTTCGTTTCCCATTTACATAGTAAGACACCTTTGTGTTTCATGTGCCTCGAACTTAATATTTCATAAGGTTCTACGGCTGGTTTAAGCCATGTCTTGCGCAACGCGGAAATTGCTTTCCATAGAACTGTGCCATATAACGTTATTGAGATGTTCTGTGGGATTTTGAGTACCTTGCGCCAAATCTTTCCTTCAAGTTTGCACCAGGTGTCAACACTGATATTCCAACCGGCTTCACTGCCAAATTAAATTGCTGGTACTACTTTTTGGAGATAGAAAGAGAAAACAGGTCTGATCGTGAATTTACGAAACGCAGCGTGCAGTTTGGACCCTTGTAAGGCGAATTTCTGCATCCACGACTTTAGGTCTTGGGGTCAGGCCCATTCTCGTAGCAATGTATTGAATAATATTCTTAAATATGCTAGTTTTTTACTCCAATGCTTCTTTGTCGATCCACCATTTAAATTTCTTATTTCACCTGTTGTTTTTTGGCCCAAACGACATTATCTTCGATTTCTGTGTGTATATTTTCAATTCATTTTGCTCAAGGTATCCTTGTAGGGCTGTGAGTAGTCTTTCTACCCCAATTTGTGTTGAATCTAGTAGTACAATATCGTCAGCATATATTACATAACTCAGCTTCTGACCATTTACTTCAGGAGGGAATAGCCTTAGATGAATTAGGGCTTTTGGTAGATCAGATATAAATAATTTAAACAATAATGCTGCTAATGGGCAGCCTTGTTTCACTCCCCTCAAGGTTTTAATTTCATCAGATAGATCGCCCTGTGCATTTAGTCTCACTTGAATTGAGGTATATGTATAAAGTGCCATCAAGGGTGAGAGCAATTCATTTGGACATGCCCATGCTTTAAGTTTGGACCATAGAAACTGCCGATTTATGCAATCAAATGCCTGTTTCAGGTCTATGAAGGCAATGAATAATTTGTTCTCTCCCTTCAGTGCTTCGAGTTTGACAACATTAAGGAGAATCATGTTTAACTCCACTCTCACACCTTTGGTAAAGCAAGTTTGCCGCTCATCTAACACTGTTACTTCTTCAGCCTACCTTGCAAGTTTTTTCTGGGGAAGGATGCAAAAACCTTCCCAATTGTATCAAGAAGGGCAATCGGACAATAGTTTGCAGGATCGTCCTGATTGCCCCTCTTGAATATTGGCACTATAATTGCTCTGCTCAAGGAGTCAGGCAGTACTTGTGACTCAGCGACTCTTTCGAATAGTGCTTTAGTAAATGTTGCCCATAAAGCTTTGTTTGCTTTAAGCATCACATTTGATATGCCATCGGGGCCCACAGCTCTTCAATTGTTTTAGGTTTTGAATGGCATTTTCAATATCTTCATGTGATTCAACAGCATTCTAGGTTGTCTTTAATGTTATTTGTGAGGATATATCGAAGCAATACAAGGCTTTGAACACAGTTGAGAAATGATAAACCCATTTTACACCATTTACACCATTTGACATGTCATAGACTTGTTTTAGCATTCCTGTGTTAATAATTTCCAATATGTGACGGCTGTCTTTTAATGTGCAATATCTGTATGATGTGGGATCGTATATTGTATGTGCGCTATTGACCACTCTTATGATAGCTTAACAATAGAATATTATGATCCAAATCAATAACACTGAAAAAATGGTTGGCTGCAGAAGAAACCCTCCCACAGAGCTTCCCACAAAGCTCTGTATTTGGTACTTAGTGTAATGAAAAACTGGGAGGGTTATCAAGTCCTGCGCACAAACCCTTTAAGTTATAAAGTCCAAAGAAAGGGCATTGATGCCAAGAACTTAAAGAGATAAGAATTCAAAAGTTCCAGAAATTCTTTTTAACATGTGGAACAGCCGACACGTGTTTCGACCCCTGGTCGTTTTCAAGGCAGCAAATTGTTAAAAAAGGTCGAATGTTACTGTTGTCGATAAATTAATTCATTGAGACCATTATCAGATAGGTGAAAAGCTCGTGTTCATCAATTAAGTAGGTCTTCTGTTTCTAAGGTCTGGATTATTTGAAAACCAGAATATTATGAATATTCATGGACCAGTCTGTTCCTCTTCAGCAGCCAAATGATATGTGGCTGAAAACATGCCCGTAACGAAAATCACGGCTTTCAATAGCTTCACGCCTTCAGTTTTTTCATAAAGATTACGGGATTATGGGATTAATCCCGTGTGAGGCGCTTCCTTTCTGTGATAAGTCGCAACATCCCTTAAGCACGCTCTTGGTCACGGATTACGTTAAATGATCTTAGACAGTTTTGATAGCGGAGACGCCGATTTTTCATTTCTGCAGTCTGTGATCCATTTTGAGAACTTTTCAAGACTCTCAGATTCTTTTTGAGGTCCTTCTTTGCTTCAATTACAGCTGCGCTGTAAGGGAATTTGTTTGCTCTGATTTCTCTTGTGTGTCCATTTCGTCGCTCCTTGAACTGCATCAAGAGTGCCACATAGTTGACTGATGCCGCACAGTTTTCCGCTAAAACAAATTTTGTTGTCATCGTATCCAGCTGACTTGTGCTTATCCGAATCCTGTTTGCACTACTGTATTTTTCCAAGCAACCTCTGTATCTATCTGGAGGAGGATTAAATGGCCAATGCCAAGTTAAGATTAGCACATTGTGATCACTTCTAGTTTTCTTTATTGTTGACAGTTGTATAACTTTACTCAGTAGAATTTTGGAGGCCCAAATATAATCTAATGTTTTCGTACTAGAGCCTCTATGCCATGTATGGGCAGCTGTAATGTCACCTCTGGTGCATCCATATAACATAGAGCAATTTCTCAGGGCTAATTCATTGGCCCACCGTTCACCTCTGTTAAGAGATGAACGGTGGGCCAATGAATTAGTTGCCATTTCTATTGATGTATTTAATTTGCTCTTTTAGATTGTCAAACCAGGAAAAATTTAAATCTCCACATACTAGAATCGACGGGTCATCAAATGTTAATAGACACTCATCAATTAAAGATGTTACTGTTGAAATAAATCTTACTTGAGAGATCATTGCCGGATTCCAATATGCATTTATTATTAACAGCTGATGATGGTCTAATCAATTTTTCGAGATCCGCTGTAATGTCGTTGCTTGCACAAACAAATTTGGATTTGTAGTGCTAAATATCTTCCAGATGTTATGTTTTATCAAAGTGATCAGAACGGAATACGGTCATCCGAATGTATTTTTTCCTGCTGCATTCATGCGAATCGAATATCCATCACACTCGAGTGTTCCATGATATCAGCTGGTAGGAGGAGGTCTCATTGCTGGCATTATGCTAATGATGATTTTTTGGAGGATATTGAGGGTTCCATGAGCTGCCTTGGGGTTTTCGCAAATATTTTTCTTTTAATGGTAATGGAGAGTTTGATTTAAGATGTTTCCACAAGTCTTTCCTTCTGTGTTCATTTTCTGTTTTGCGTGTCTTGAGGAAGATGAGCCACGACCTCTACTGCACTGTTCTCAAGGGGTGCCTGCAGATCGAATCCAAAGAACAGCAAATCCTCTTTGGCGTCAATTAAGGATTTCACTATAGGTCTTGATTTGATGTGCAGCATCACCCAATCGGATCGCTCTTCAGACATTTATTCTACGATAGCTATGTCATTTGATCTTATTGTACGAAGTGCAGGTATTCTATGGAACCGTTTCAAAATATTTCTTCTATTTAAATTTACATCATTTTCTTCCTTTATGATGTTTTCCAACTGGAGTTTCCAGAGACAATTCATGTGCTCCTCAAGTGGCTTCCCGCTAGAATCTTTGTTATAGAACTCGTATTTTGTTTGTTGCCCTATGGTTTGTTTTGGATTTAAAGTTGTTGTGGTGTTACATCTGTTTTTTTCTCCTTTAAAATTGAGCAAATGATATTGCATTTCCTGTTTATCTTTTGCGAGGGCAACAGATGCTGAACATTTTTGCTTTTTCTGAGACTCGCTACAGAGCTCTTCACTTCAAAATCTTAGAATGCATGACGTTTTCGTGAGTATCCATCGGAGGATTCAAAGATGGGATCTGAGTATTTGAGACTTCACCCTCGCCGTCAACTGAGTACGTTGAGAACTCACAAGACTCAGTTGAAGTGTCTTCATTAATTCCAGCTGAGATGAATGAATCATCTCTAGGTCTTTTACTTTGCTTGACTGACTCGTTATGCTGAGGAGCATCAGTGGTCTTGTTAGGTTTCTTCACCACTTTGTCAGTTCGCCCAAATATGTTGATTTGTGGTGGAGTCGTAAGGTTTCGAAAGAATTTCTTTGCAATATTTGTGCGTGCTCGTTTAGCAGGAGGATTTTGCTTTAGAGCTCTCTGTTGATCTTTACTTTTGTTGTTAGTTTGCTATTTTTTCTTTTCCTTTTATGGCCACAATAGACGTTGTACTTCTAAAAATCCCAAAAGATAATTGTTCTGTCAAATTTGGAGTAGCAGTGCAACCTTGAACCGACACCTCACCTTGTGCTTTTGCATGTTCGGCAGCCGACTGTGCATTTTTGCTTGTATTTACCCGGGCTACAACCGGCGCAAGGGACTCCTTTGCATTGGGTATAACATTTGTGTCTAGGAACAGGGGAGGAGGGAAACTTAGCCGGCCCACCACCAAAGGCACACTGCCTAAGGCTTCCTCCTGTTGTGAGCCTGGAGGATCATCTATTGCAGCATCACAGCCGGAGCTGGCGCTCCCTCGCCCACTGCAGGAGCAGTGCCTGGCTAGAAAGCAGCCCCACACATGAAGGTAGGCAATCTGCCTAGCGCTGACGTGCCCTGGAAGCCCGTTGCATGTTCACTGAAAATGTTCCTTTATTTACCCGTGCCCCTCCATATTTCAATATAATAAATAACGGGCCCCTAATACCACCCGTTCTCCACCGCGCATGTCTGCAGCACCCTGGAGTATATTTCCGCCATTGAGGACCATGAGGAGTGTAGCCAGTCGAAAATGGCCGCCCGCTTTCCCAAATTTTTTAACTGCTTTCTTGATGCATATGGATAAATCTGATCTTTGATCTGGGGTATTATATACTTACCCTTGAATGCTCATGTTCTGTATAATACCTATGGTTTGTGTGATGGTTTTTGTAATGCCCTTTTGTCTGAGGTATAGTATCTTGCATTGAAATTCTTGGTTTCTGTCTCCTACTCTTGCGCTCTTATTCTCTTTCTTCATTTTCTTTTTCTTTTTCTTTTTTCCCCTTCTTCCTTCTTCTATTTTTAATGTTTATGTGATGTTTGGATTGTTTATGGCGAATTGATTACTTTGCTTTCACTTGGTTGATATATGTGAATTTTATGGAATGCTGTTCATTTATTCATGTTTGATTACTGTGAAAATAAAAATGTAACTTCCGAAAATGGCCGCCCGCAACTTCGTTTGGGAGTTTCCACATGAGGAAACACTGTGAGCCCTGATCCTCACACCGATTGGCCTGCAGTTCGTACTTCTGGCCAATGACAAGCCGGCAGGCGATTTAGCCGGCCCACCACCAAAGGCACACTGCCTAAGGCTTCCTCCTGTTGTGAGCCTGTTAGGAGCTGGAAGAGCCGAGGGCCCGGCCCCCTGAACTTCTCCCTTACTGACTGTAAGACTTTACATTCTGCTTTCATTACCTATTTGACAATTAGTGCATAACTGCCAGCTATGGCCTTAACTGAGCTGCAGCACTGGCACGCTGATTATTAGCGTTCACAATATGGTAGCCACTTACTCACATATATACCCCTTGCTGTTGATGCGCTTTCATACCAAAGCTGTATTGTTGTCTGCCGCAATATCACATGACCTGGTTGTTACCTTTATATGTGTCTACATAGCCTTGAATTCTAGCCTTCTGTTCATAACGACCAGACTTCGCAGTACCATACGGGCGTGTAAACAATGATATGCCCAACCTGCTGCTTCGCGAATCAACATAGTCCTATCTTGCCCGTAGCCACTACCACCGAACTGCATTTGCATTTACTGCACCGTTTCATGACTGCCTCCTTTGTATACCTGTCCGAGAGTTGCAATAGTATAGGCTAATTATGTCCAGTAGGTGCACTAATGTGGTTTACAATGATTCCCTAGCATACTCTATTGTGATGTAATATTGTTAACTGCTTAACCAATACCGTCATATAGAGGTTGCCAACTTACTAGTTAGAAAATATATCTTTGCATTAAATTGTTGCACACATGTATGTAGCCTATCTAGTTGCCTATGGACTGTGCTATCACCTTGCCTGCCTTAGTACCAGTCTATGCCGTAGGACGCCTCCTGTTCAGTTGACTAGTTGCTTAAACAGCCTCATCATAGCTAGGTTATAATAGGTGTCCCTTGTCTTCCTGCTAATGTCTAGCTTCCCTACTGAGACCTTCACTAGTTGTGTAGCACTTTACCCTGCTATCTGTACTAGTATTAGTTGCATAACTGTTACTGCCACACATTCTAATGCCTTGCCTATGCTGTGTTACAAGTACTTAGCCAGTTGTATTTGCATGTGGTCTAGCGAGGATAGCCTTGTACCACTTAACCTCACCGTGTCTAGGTACCCTACGAGTAATGACTCTACATATTATACTAAATTAGAATGATGTTAACATTAACTTCATTGCTTTGCATAATGGTGGCTACCTTATATATGGGCACTAGTAGTCAAGCACACCTTATAGAGCCCCCATCAGTGCCCACTTTAGATAGTAGACTGCTTACAGGCTCAAATAATGTCCCGGTTCCTCTGAGGCAGGTATTTATGCCTCACTACCTTGTTCCTCATCTAATGGAAACATTAGACTCCATGCCAGATTATCTAAATTACATGAACCACAGAGAAGATCACTGCCATCTACTAATCACAAAACTAACTTCAAACCCAGTCTGAAACTGTGCCACCCGAAGCAAGTAAACACTTATATCTCCCAGACCAATAATAGCAACAAGTACAAACTATGTGCTGATATTAATACAGCTCTTATCAGTCCAGTTATAGAAGCGAATGAGACCCCTAATATTAAAGGAGCATTACTCAATGCAAGATCGCTTGTCGCCCACGCTATTGACATAGCTGACATTATTACAGAAGGTAATCTTGATTTCCTTGCCATTACAGAAACCTGGCTTCATAATGCAGCAGGGCCCTCTCTTATGTTAGCTGTCCCAGCTGGATACACTATAGTGAGACAAGATAGAGACCGTGCACGAGGTGGTGGTACCGCCATTATCTTCAGAACATCCCTCTCTCTAAGATTGTCTCCCACCGACATATTAAATTCATGTGAACTCCTCTCTGCTAAACTAGAGATAAACAACACACAAACTCTCACTATCCATTTAATTTACAGACCTCCTGGCCCTCTCGGCACCTTTTAGGAAGATCTGCACAACCTACTTACAAATAACCTTAAACTATCCTCTTAAGTTCTCCTCCTAGGGGATTTCAATATAGGTTTTAATGACCAATTGGATAAAAATGCAGATGTTATAGCCAATATAATTAAGTCCTTAGGACTCTCTCAAAAAGTAAACAAACCTACCCACCAGAAGGGGAGAATACTGGACTGGATAGCGGACTACAACTGCTCAGCTACCATTTCTTCTATCTTGCCCCTCTCTTGGACAGATCACTCACTAATATCCTTCCACCTCTCCACTAAAAGACCAATACCCCCAGCTCCTCCTCTAGTGCCACCTTGTATAACTAGAAATAAAAAAAGCATTACCATTGAAAAAGTAATTCCTGCTATCCTCCCCACACTCAACGCTCTGTCTGAAAATCTTGATCCAAGCACCTTAGTCCAGGAATATAACAACATTATGCTCACCACTTTGGACAAGATTGCCCCTTGAAATTAAGAGGTAGTAAACCAAGAGCCCATCTGAATAAATGGTTTACGCCACAACTTAAAGACCTCCGCACTTTGAAGAGAAAGAGTGAAACTAATTGGAGACTTTTCCCATCTACCGAGAATAAAACTAAACTAACCTCACTCACCTCGCAATATAAGAAGGAACTCTGCCAAGCAAAACACAATTCCTATGACAAGCATATTGCTAAATCAAATTCCACCATGAATGAATGATTCTGCATTCTAAAAGAATTAGAATCCCGAATAATAATACCTGATATCTGCACGAAAGATAAAACATGGTGTGCAGACATCCAACAGGCGCTAGCTAATAAAATAAATATGCTCCAACATAAAATCCAGCAGAAGAAAGAAGCATTAAATTTACAATGCGTGCAAAGAAATACTTTGCCTCGCCTATCACCGATTGCACATAATAACACATTCCACTGCTCTAAAATGTCTATCCTGGATGTAGAACAAATTATTCTGTCACTTAAGCCTTCTAACTGCAAAGGTGACATCTGTCCAGCACAACTCATAAAGGATGCTGCCAGAGTTCTATCTCCATTCATTACTAAATTAATTAATGCCTCCTTCACATCAGGCACTATCCCAGCTAATCTTAAACAATCATGGGTGCTCCCTCTCCTCAAAAAACAGACTCTAGATCCCCTCATTCCGACCAATTGCCGTCACATCACTACGGTTCCCATTCTACTTAAAATTCTAGACAAAGCTGCCTACATTCAAATTCAACAACATCTTGAACGGCATAAACTTCTAGGCAATAGACAATCTGGCTTCCAGCCACGAGACGGAACGGAAACAGCCTTAATCGACTTAAAATCACAAATTGATGAGCTGAGAGACAAAGGTAGGACAGTACTTCTGCTCTTGCTCGATCTCTCAGCCGCATTCGATCTGGTTGATCATAGAGTCCTCTGTTGACTCAGCTGCCCACTTCTCCCAGGAAGCTATCCGAGGGATTCAATCCTTCCTGAGTGAGAGAACGATGAGAGTCTTCTCCCCATCGGCAGAAGCTGACCCGACCCCTATTCAGTACGGTGTCCCGCAGGGTTCGCGTGTCTCGCCAACACTCTATAATATTTTCATCAAACCCTTGTTTGATGATCTGGATCTTCTGGGTGTCACCTACACTAACTATGCAGATGACACTCAGATTCTCCTCCCGCCTTCTGGGGATCATATTAAGGACACGGAGCTGGTGAACAAGATATATCTAATCATCCAAGCATGGATGGCCACACATGGTCTATGCTTAAACGATGATAAGACTGAGCTGTTCATTCTGGGTTCACGGGCCAACATCAAAAAACTAGGTCAGGAGTTAACCTCATTTAATATTGAAGGGAATACCATCAAAGTCTCAAAAGAGGTAAAAACGTTGGGCTTCTATCTGGATGCCACACTGTCTTTTGACAAACAACTAAAATCCCTTAAATCATCTACAGCCTACACTTGTAAGCTGCTACGAGCAGGTAAACCATTCCTCTCGGAGAATAGCTGTCTGATTCTGGCCAGAGCTTTAATACTCTCCAGAATTGACTACTGTAACGCCCTATACTGTGGGGCCAATAAAACCACTATTCGGAAGCTCCAGATATTACAAAATAATGCCTTAAGAGCAGCCTTCAGCACTAACAAAAGAACTCATATTTCATCCCTTAGACGCCAACATAAATGGCTATCTACTAATAACAAAATTCAGCTCAAAACTCTGTCCTTGACGCACAATGCCCTTAACAATGCTGCCCCTAGCTACCTCACAGATACATTCCAAAGAGGAATCTCTACTAGGCCAACCAGAGTGGGCAACATCAATTGCCTCACTATACCTAGATTCAGACTTACCACCATCGGTGGTAATAGTTTCCCTGTAAAGGCAGCAAAACTATGGAACACCATTCCCCAAGACCTGCACAGGGACCAACTCTTCCTACACTTTAAGAAAAATGTTACAAAATACATCATCCAGACCGACCCATAGTCTCCCCCTCTGCCGGCCGCTTACTGACTATCCCTACACAACGGCATGCCACTGTGTATTATGAGTGGAATGGTCCATATTCTGATCACTATCCTCTTCTGAAACTCACAGGCACTGTTTGCCTCTACTTTACTTGTCGAGTTTGCGAGTCCTACTTAGCGAACTACGTTTCAAAATGTATACTTGTACATTATATATTACTGTAAATATATAGTCGCCTATTTTGTACCTTGAATTGTGATCTGTATTTCTGCATACTGCTATATATGAGATTATTATGTAAGCTTCGCATTTGCTTATTGTTGTTGTGCCCTATTACCTCTGGGTCTGGTGCGCGTAATCAAATAAATAAACAAACAAACATAATGTTTCTTCAAATGGTATGATTGTTAAATCAATCGCCCGTAAATTAGACACTGCACCATGAAATTTGTTTGCAACAGCGAGACTGTCGGAACTGAGAGCCTTTGCCGAAACACTTGCTGGTTTACTATGTTCCGACACACTTCCTACTTGATGATTTTGTCTCTCCTCATTGATGGTTTGGGGGAAATCTTGTGGCCTATAAGACTCTAATGCTGGTACACTTGTTACATTTTGTCTCATCCACTTTGTGCACTCGATGACAGCTTCAATTCTGATTTTTCTTTGGCCTCCCTGCGAGCCATCTCGCCTAATGGAGATTGCCATTTGCTCGAAATTTCAGCTTTGTAATCGAGTCTTTGCATAATGTTTTGGGTGAAAGTTTCTAATACTGTCAACTTATTATTTGCGGCTGCTAGGAGAGCAACCTGATCACCCACAGCGTCGTGAAGAGACTCGTAGAGCTTCATGAATGGTAGAAGGGCGATTGATGTAGCTGCTAAAACGTTGTTGTGGATTTGGATTCCCACTGCTGTTGAGAGGTTTCCTTTAGTGCTTGACTCAGTGTCCACTTCAGCGGTTTTCGTGAGTAAATGTGAACTTGATGTGAAATCTTCTTTTTCTGGTGCTATCGTACTTGTAATTAATCCAGCACTCATTTCATCCATAATTCTGATTGCATTCATATCAGTGGAACTATTTTTTGGGAGTGCCTGCGTCACCTTTCCATGTGGTGTACTTCAATTTTGTGATGGTAGGATATCAGAAGAAGTGATTATTCCAATCTCTTTTCCACCCTTTTTTTGATATGTTTGGGTGTAATTCGCGTTTAGACTCGCTTGCACGATCAGAAAATCGGCTTTTAGCCATTCAGTAAGACATGCTTCATGAGCTGCAAAATCCACTACCGTTGTAGATGTGACTGTGGCTACTGGATTTCTGCTTGGCGTCAGCATAGCCATTTCCGGCACACTTATTCCATCTTCAGTCTTGTCTTAGGTAATATTCCTGGCGTCTGCATCTTTGTTTGTCTCAGAGGGTGGGCTCGACCTTCGAATCAAATCTGGTAGGACAGTAACCGTTATGGCCAGCAGCGTCTTTACCCGTGCGTCTTTTTTGGCACGTTTGATGACGTTTGGTTTTTGTGAAAGATTGTCCGCAACCGAGTCGGATTGTGCTGCTGACTGCATTGGATGTGGAGGTGATCGGATTGCCAAATTTGAGGTGGGAGCTGGAAATGAAAAAGCTGCAGGTTTACAACACTAGGAAACTTTTCTGTTTTCGACATTTGGGGCTTGCCGACATTTTGCAGCTAGAGGTCTAGTAATACAAGTTCAGGCGCCAGGTTAGCTTCCATTGGCAAAGGTATAGCCAACAGATCGGAATCAGTTATCTTGAAAGGGCCGTCGCAGAACAAGTCTGACACATCTACATAGACCGATGGTGATGGGTGGTTTAGGTCACTCGACTCGGCAGTTGGAACCTGCTGATTGCATACATGGTTTGTTACAGGAGTTCTTCCAACCTTTCTTATATTCTCCTCAAGTCCCTTGAATCCCTCAAGATTTGAGTTCACATTTTTCAGCGCTAAACTGCTAACGATGGTATTTGCCCGCAAATATTCCTGACACCCTTAAAGAGATCACTCTGTTTTACAGTGGTTACAGTTGCTATTCTTACCTCCAGAGAGAGATCATCTTTCTGCTTTTGTCGATATTGTAGAGATTTATGACGTATTTTAGGACCCTGGGTGGGCAAGCTTGCCGCCGTCGCCGAATGCTTCATACTCTTTGAGCGTCCTTTGAGAGTCCTTGGGCAGACTGAACTCTCCGCCGAACTCCGCTCCGCGCTCGGGTTCAGCTTATGAAGGCAGTCCTTGTGCTTAAAGGCACAGCACCAGGAAAACAGTCGCTGCAGCTCCTCGCAAAGAAACAGAATTAAATAGAGTTCTGGGCAGACTGAACTCTCCACCGAACTCAGCGCCAGGTTGGGGTAACAGTGGGAAAAGGGGCAGTCAGGTCGAAGGGTTTACAAGGGGCAAAGGGGAGCAGATGCAGTCAAAGGGTTTTGAATGGGGAAACGGCAGCAGACACAGTCAAAGAGGGCTACCAGGGCAAAGGGGACAGATGCAATCAAGGCGGATTACACGTGGCAAAGGTCTAAGCTGCAGACAAAGGGGTTACATTGGGCAAAGGGGGCAAAGGGGAGCAGACATAGTCAAGGAAGGTTGAATAGGGCAAAGAGGAGCAGACCCCGTCAATGGGGAATATAAGGGGCAACGGGGGACAGATACAGTCAAGGGGATTACAGGGGGCAAAGGAGGAAGATGCAGTAAATGGGGTTACAGGAGACAAATGGTATAGACACAATCAAATGCGGTTACATGGGGTAATGCGGCATGTGCCGTCAAGGGGGAATACAGGAGAAAGGTGGTTAGCAGACAGAGTCATAGCGGATACAGGGGGCAAAGGTGAGCAGATGCAGTCAAGGGAGGTTGAAGAGGTAAACGGCAGCCGACACAGTTAATGGGGGCAGAGGTTACAGGGGGCAGATTCAGTCAAGGGGATTACAGAGGGCAAATGGGGCAGATTCAGTCAAGAGGGTTACATTGGGCAAATGAGGGCATTAACAGTCAATGGTGCTTGCAGTGGGCAAAGTCGGGCATGTGAAATCAAAGTGGGTTACAGGGCACAAATGGGACAGACAAAATCAGGGAGTAATTGAGCAGATGCAGCCAATGAGTGTTACAGCAGGAAAAGTCGTAAGCAGACAAATCCATGGAGGTTAAAGTGGACAAACAGGGCAAGAAGTAGTCATACATGAGACAACTTAGGGCAGTAGAGTCAAAGGAGGTATAGGGGGAGAAAGGGCCAGTGTATTTAAGTGGGGTTGAAAGGGGCAAGGGAAGATGCAGGGGGCCAGGAGGAGTTCATTCAGGCAATATACAGTAGAGCATGTAAGGAGGAAATATCAGGCAATTGGGGTGGTATGGGGCTAATGGAGAACAGCGGGCAATGAGGGTTACAGGGCACAAAGAGGGAGCTGCTGCTATGAAAGGAGGGTTACAGATGGCAAGGGGGCCACAGCCAATGGTGGTAAGAAGTCTGCCAACTGGCAAGGGTCAATTTTTTATTTGGCGTACATATTTTCTTTTTGGGGTGGGGGAGGAGGTGATTGGATGCCTTTTTTGATGGTTGCCAGGCCTTCGTATATTAGTTGCTTCAGTGGGGTGCTGGGTTGCGTGTCTTGTTTCCGGGCTACACTTTGTTTTGAGGAAGGCCTGGAAGAGCATGGAAGAGCAAACAATGTGATATGCAGATTTTATACGGCTCAAAAGTGAGATATTATGAAATGTATTCCTTAATGCCACATGCAGCACAAGACATTAATGAGCACTTTTATTAAAACACTTCTGTGAGTTTCCCTGGCCTTCCCCATTATCTTCCTGAGACCCAATCTATTAGCAGGGTTTGCTAGTCCAGTGTGGGTGTTTTTTTTTTTTATTGTGGTATGGTTTATAAAAAAAACCTTTCACTAACATAGAACATCCAAATACAAGTTAAATAAATATTAATAGTGTACACTGTGTCTGCGCAAACATCGTGTCAATTAGAAATCCACATATGTTAAAATCAATACAGATGAATCCCGAGTATCAGGCAATTTTTTAAATTATCCCTAAAATCAGTACCTTCTAAATTTAGTAACTTTGAAATTACGGGAATACACTGCGGCGGGTGCGAGTTCAAGCTCTCCCTCTTCGCAGACGACATCTTGGGCTACCTAACCAACATCCAAGATTCCTTACCCCGGCTGTTCGATCTTGTACACTGCTTCGGCTCCTTCTCTGGACTGAAGATAAATACGTCTAAGTCAAGTATCATGCCCATGGGTTTGGGGGATCAGGAAATCGGAGATAACACCGACATGCTTGGGGTCAGAATTGAACGGGTATCTACCAGGTACCTCGGCACCACCATCCCCAGGGATCTATCCCAACTATACCAGAGCAATTTCCCGGAGATCCTCACTCAAATCAGTAAAGACCTCAGGCGTTGGGCACCCCTCACGCTTTCCTGGCTTGGGCGCATGGTCACAGTGAAGATGAATATCTTGCCCCGCCTCCTCTATCTATTCGCAGCGCTTCCCACTGTGATACCCGAGTCCTTTTTCGAGGTGCTTCAATCCCGAGTTCTTGCATTCATCTGGAACGGTAAGAGGCCAAGGGTCAAGACCTCCACCCTGACCCTCCCGAAGTCCCATGGAGGTTTCGGCCTCCCTGACTTCTGACTTTATTACAAAGCAGCCCAGCTCCGGGTGATGTTGGAGCATATGCGGGACGATATGGGTACTTACTGGACATATCTTGAAGACGTGCACACCCACCCAAAAAAAGTTAGAGACCTTTTATGGGCCCCTCCAAGGGGTTTCCCCTCCAAGATAAGAGCACACCACACCCTGGCAGTCCTGTGGGCACTATGGAAGCCCAATAAGGCAAATAAACTAGTGTCATCTTGGCCCTCCCCGCTGTCCTCGCTCTGGGGCCCTCCCATAGATCTGGGCTCTAGGGGTTTCCAAGACACTCAGGCCTGGTCAGATATGTGGCTGGAGAGGGTCTCCCAACTCCTGCGGGAAGAGGGCTTTATAGAGTGTGATAGCTTGAGAGAGGCTTTGAATACCTGCGGTTGAAGGGAATCTTGACACACCCTAGGTGGACCGAACAGCTTAGACGCCCCCTCACTCCATTTGAAACCATACTGGCCAAAAGTATAACGCGGAAGGGCTCGTTATCCAAGATTTACGGAGTTCTGATAACCGCAGACCTAGAGGGTAGACAGCCCTTCAAACGCATATGGGAAGAAAGGCTGGGCATGCCACTAGATGACCACACATGGAGGGCTGTATTCAAATGTATTTTCTCGGGTTCCCTGTACACCGCTGCCATGGAACATAGTTTCAAGATCCTTCACTCGTGGCATCGCCCCCCGGCCTTATTGTCCAAGATGTTTCGGGAAGTGTCCCCCTTATGTCCAAGGGGCTGTCACCAACGGGGAACCTGGTTTCACATGTGGTGGGGGTGTCAGGCCATACAGGTTTATTGGTCGGAACTGCTCAGCTGGATTAAAGACATTGAGGGGTTCAGCCCGTCTCTCCACCCACTAGAGGTTCTGCTGGGCGTTCCCATGCCAGAGACTGAAGCTAATATGTATCCCAAGGTCATCGGTGCCATGCTGCGAGCAGGGAGATTGGCACTTGCCCAAAAGTGGAAGAGCGCCCTGGCTCCCTCTAAAGAGGAATGGCTCTGTAAACTCAGGATGATCTTCATATATGAAAAACTTACCGCTATAGCAAATGATACCATGACTGATTTTGTACAAGAATGGACTGCAGTTCTCCTGCATGATGATTGGGTTTCCATGAGGCTGTAAAATGCATACTGAGCTAGGTTGTAACGGCATACCTTATTACACCCCCCATAAACCCAAGGTGTCAACTGATTAATGGTCCATCTGTCGGGCCCCGCTGTCTCAAGGGATATTAACTACAATCATGTGATAAGCAAGTGCTCTCCCCTAAGCTTGGATAGTTTTGCAACACCCCAAGACTTGGCAGGTTAAATGTTGGGGGGGGGTGCGGTGGGAGGGGGGCTAGGGGGAAGGGAGTTAATGTAAAAAAAAGAAAAACAGAAAATGTAACTGACAACATGTTTCACCTTGATGTTTTTGCCAGTTGGGCCAGCATTCTTGCTCAGCCTCATTTGAGTATTGTCAATAAAAACAATTTGAAAAAAAAAAAAACCTTGCTTAAAATCTACAAAATACGATCTTCCAAGAATCATTGATGCCTTGATGAAGAGGTAAACGGCAGCCGACACAGTTAATGGGGGCAGAGGTTACAGGGGGCAGATTCAGTCAAGGGGATTACAGAGGGCAAATGGGGCAGATTCAGTCAAGAGGGTTACATTGGGCAAATGAGGGCATTAACAGTCAATGGTGCTTGCAGTGGGCAAAGTCGGGCATGTGAAATCAAAGTGGGTTACAGGGCACAAATGGGACAGACAAAATCAGGGAGTAATTGAGCAGATGCAGCCAATGAGTGTTACAGCAGGAAAAGTCGTAAGCAGACAAATCCATGGAGGTTAAAGTGGACAAACAGGGCAAGAAGTAGTCATACATGAGACAACTTAGGGCAGTAGAGTCAAAGGAGGTATAGGGGGAGAAAGGGCCAGTGTATTTAAGTGGGGTTGAAAGGGGCAAGGGAAGATGCAGGGGGCCAGGAGGAGTTCATTCAGGCAATATACAGTAGAGCATGTAAGGAGGAAATATCAGGCAATTGGGTTGGTATGGGGCTAATGGAGAACAGCGGGCAATGAGGGTTATAGGGCACAAAGAGGGAGCTGCTGCTATGAAAGGAGGGTTACAGATGGCAAGGGGGCCACAGCCAATGGTGGTAAGAAGTCTGCCAACTGGCAAGGGTCTATTTTTTATTTGGCGTACATATTTTCTTTTTGGGGTGGGGGAGGGGGTGATTGGATGCCTTTTTTGATGGTTGCCAGGCCTTCGTATATTAGTTGCTTCAGTGGGGTGCTGGGTTGCGTGTCTTGTTTCCGGGCTACACTTTGTTTTGAGGAAGGCCTGGAAGAGCATGGAAGAGCAAACAATGTGATATGCAGATTTTACACGGCTCAAAAGTTGGATATTATGAAATGTATTCCTTAATGCCACATGCAGCACAAGACATTAATGAGCACTTTTATTAAAACACTTCTGTGAGTTTCCCTGGCCTTCCCCATTATCTTCCTGAGACCCAATCTATTAGCAGGGTTTGCTAGTCCAGTGTGGGTGTTTTTTTTTTATTGTGGTATGGTTTATAAAAAAAACCTTTCACTAACATAGAACATCCAAATACAAGTTAAATAAATATTAATAGTGTACACTGTGTCTGCGCAAACATCGTGTCAATTAGAAATCCACATATGTTAAAATCAATACAGATGAATCCCGAGTATCAGGCAATTTTTTAAATTATCCCTAAAATCAGTACCTTCTAAATTTAGTAACTAAAAAACTTGCTTAAAATCTACAAAATACGATCTTCCAAGAATCATTGATGCCTTACATCAAAGGGGACCATGGAGTCAATGCCTTCTAAGACTAGTAACAAAAATGGGCCAACAGTGCAAGGTGTTGAAGTACAGTACATCAGATGTTAACATGCAGCATTTTAAAAGCTTTAGAAACAAATCTATAAAGTGCTATTATCTGACAGATACTACTGCTTTGCAACAAGGAGGACCATAGGGATTCCCCTGCCATTTTACAGTGTACATACACAAAACCACCTAGATGTAAAGTGCATAGCTCTTTGGCAGCAGTGCAATAGATGACCAACTGCTTAAGGGTTTCCATCTCTTCATTCTTATTACGGGGTCACAAGCTGTATTCACACCCTTCCAATCCTTCCTGTGTCTAAGCATTCAAGAGTTGGCAAATGATTCAGCTTAAAACTCAGATAGAAACAACAAATCTTAGTACACGGAAACCAATACAAATATTTTGGAAGGTTATCTCTTCGTCTAACATAAAGAACGTATTCTTTATAAAGTTTATATGTTTTGAATGATTCAATGGCTAACCTCCAATCTTCTTGGAATATTTTCTTTTTGGTTTTTAGTGGATTCGTTGTCAGGTGCTCTAAATTTCATTCAACTCTTGCAAGAGCAGTGATCATACTGTGTTTGCATTTATTTATGGAGTCAACCTTATAATCCATCAGAGCCTGATTTAAGTCTTGGTTTAACAAATTGGAAGGGGGGTTATTCATCTTCATAAGAAAACACTGCTTCCAAGCAACCTTGACGCAAAGGGAAGCTAGCTCCATTTCATGGTGGGTTACAGCATTCGGTATTGCCAATGAAAGTGTCAGAGTCCTTTTAAATATAGTGCCTTAGAGAGAGTTTAGGTAAATATTCATATCTCAAAATGATAAATGGAGACCATACAGGGTTGTTGGTTTGATTTTTGAAAGATAGAATCGCACGAGCAGACTCAATGAGTATTTACACATTTTATTATCTACTCTCTTCAATTGAGCAATCAAGGTTTGTGTCTTGGCTCTCAACCTATCCTTTAGGTCTACAGTTGATGCTTAATTGGAAATTGGAAACTCCAAGTAACGTAAAGATGGAACTCTTTTAAGATGGTGGTCACCAATTTTCCATACCATTGCCTTAGGTTTTTTCTTTGTAGAGTATATCATAATTTCTGACATGGAGCTATTTACTGGGAGATTGTTCTCTAAAGCATATTGTGAAAAGAGTTCCAGCTTTCTTTGCTGAACAGTTGGTGTCTAATTAAAGAAGATCAGGTCATCTGCTAAAGCTAACTAGTCAAGCTCAGTAAGACACAACTTGACTGGATAAGTAATACCTATTAGCCACAAATCATCAACATCCGCATGGTAAAGATTAAAAAGAGTTAGGACCAAGATGCACACCTGCTTATGGCTGATATGCATGTTTATAGATTTGGTCAATGAACCCTCTTTGATCAACCTGATCTTTATTGAAGTATCTTCAAGTAAAGTGCAATAGTTTGGACCAGATGAGCAGGTATTTCCCATAATAAAGGTGTATGCTAGAGTCTCTTCCTATTGACTCTGTCAAAGGCGCTAGTCATATGAAAAGATCGAATATAGATTTTTCCTATAGCACTTTTTTTTATACTTGAGCCAGGATATTGGCTGGAACATTTAATGACATGCCTATGAGATGCCTGAACCCAACTTGACATCCAGAAAGAATTCCCAAACGACTTCCGCAGTTGTTTAGATCCATTAGGATCAGAGATGCAAACTATTTGCTGGAGGTGTCTAAAATCACTATGAGCCTTTAATTAGCCTGATAGTCGGGTCTCCCTTTTTAAAAACTGGAATAACTATAGAGGTATTCCAAGTAGAGGGAATGTGAAAAGTTCTTAGCACTTGCTTAAAAAGGTGAAATAGAATATCAGACCATATAACTGGCTCATTTTTAATGGTAGCTGAAGTTAATAAGTCTGACCCAGGTCCATGTTTGTTCCCAGTAGAGGGGCACACATACACCTTTGTAATTTTGTAAAATTTGGGATTTCACCCTAAGTAACCCAGGTTAATCCTGAAGTGGACCCCTTGTTCATGGTGCCTTAGAGAGGCTCAGCTTTACCTCACTGAGGAGGCCCAACAAGGTGAAAACATGTGTCTGGCGTTGCTGATGGTACTCTTGCTCAGAGGAGAATTGCCTATTTTGGTGCTGGACTGCCTTTGTGGGTGGGACCAAGACTGATATTCAAATGGATATGTCTCTTCTGTGAAGGGTGCAGTGAGCTAAAACATGGTTGTAGACCGTCCTGAGTGGAAGAAATTCCACAGAACAGGGTATTTGAACCATGTTTGTTTTCAGTACCGTGGCTCCCACATGCCTTTGTAATATTGTAAAACTTGGGGTTTCACCTTTAGTAACCAAGGGCAATCCAGACATGGACCCCTTACTCACTGTGCCTTAGAGAGTCTCAGCTTCACCTCACTGAGGAGGTGTTACGCTCACCTGGTATCCACAGGGACACTACCCAGCCGGGTTACTCGCTGGTACACTTCTAAGTGGTGCCCAGATGTGGTCTGCAGGGAAGGTTCTGCCTGAAAATACAGTGGACTGTGTTCAGGACTGGCCGACCGTGGTAAGTATCCTCCCTCCACCCCTGTATGATTTCAGCCCGTCTGGGGCCCTCTCCTCACCTTGTGGTAGAGTTAGGCATGCACTCCGTCCTGCCTTCTTTGCAGGGGCGCGTTGTCTTTCGTGGGCGTGTGCAGTCCAGTTACTTCACTGACGCCAGCCCATTTGATATCGTTCAGGTAGGTCTTATTGCTGTTCTTTAGTATTGTTGCTATCCTGCATGCCTTTCTTTGTTTAATAATGTCTCTTTTTCTCCCTTAGGTATGCAGAGCTTCAGAGCGGCAAACTGGCTTGGTTGAGCCTCGTTGGTAAATGATGGCGCATTAAGAGCGCTATGATGCGGCAAGTAAGCGCTATGCGCAGCGCTGCGATGCCTTGCCTTTGCTAACCTGTTTTTTCCTTCTTTCCTTGTAGGTCGCGGTGTTCTTCAGCGCGTGTGGAATTTCCGGAGTGGTGCCAGCCGAGAGGCGACCAGCCAGGTAAGCCTTTAAAGCAGTTCGTAATTTGCAATGTCTCTTGTGCTTTCTTTAATGTTGCCTCTATCTTCCTCTTTCAGGTCGTTCAGTCTGGGAGGCGTGCAGATTCAAGAAAGCTGTTCTCAGGAGCTGCGAGTAGCTAAAGATTTAGACTCCAGGTAAGATGCTGCTGCTAATGATGTTCCTTTTGTCTCCTTGCAGGTTCTGCTTCTCCGAGGTTCGTGGGTACAGCTGGACACGGTGAGCGTCACCTTGCAAACTGCAAAGTAACGCGAAGCGTGTTGTTTCGCTCGGGTGTGGTTTAAATAGCCCCAACAAAATAGTCCAGGTAAAGTAGTCCCTAGGCTACCACACCCAAAACACTACACCGCATAGCTTGGTTTCTAGGAACCAAGCTATGTCGATGCCTCCATGTTGGCTGACAAACACAATAAAGTAGTTCCCAAACACATGTTTTTAATGGTGTATGAGCCATAGGCGCCAGGACTGGCCCCAGAAGGGTTTTTGAAGAGGATGCCAGGCTCTAGAGGCCCGAGTCCTGACTCCTCCTGGCCAATTGGTTTGCCAGAGGGGGTTTTAGGTGAGGGTCGTGACAGGAGGCCCAACAAGTCCAAAACACATGCCTGGTGTTGCTGATGATACGCTTGTTCAGAGGAGAATTGCCTAGCAATTCGGTGCTGGACTGCCCTTGTGGGTGGGCCAAAGACTGATGTGCAAATGGATATGTCACTTCTGTGTAGGGTGCAGTGAGCTAAAACATGGTTGTAGACCCTTCTGAGTGGAAGAAAGTCCATAGAACAGGGTATTTAATCCATGTTCTCTCTCAGTAGAGGGGTTCCCACACTCCTTTGTAATTTTGTAAAACATGGGGTTTCACCCTAAGTATCCAACGGTATCCAGATGTGGACCCCCTGATCACTGTGCTTTAGAGAGAATCAGATTCACCCCACTGAGGAGGCCCAACAAGACTGAAAAATGTGTCTGGGGTTGCTGATGGTACTCTTTTTCAGATAATTGCCCAGCATTTTGGTGGTGGACTGGCCTTGTTGGTGGGACAAAAACTGATATGCAGATGGATATTTCACCTCTCCAAAGGGTCCAGTGAGCTAAAACGTGGGTGTCGACCCTCCAGAGTGGAAGATATTCTAAAAACAGGGTTTACTCATGTTCGTTCTCAGTAGAGGGTCTCCTACATGCCTTTGTCATTTTGTTTAGGGTTTGGCCTGTGTTGTGGAACAGGAGATACAATACCCAGGTCGATGTGGTGTAGTCTGTGTGGCCACTTCACCACATTTGTTTCACCTCTTCTTTATTTTAGGTGTCCAATTGAAAACATGAAGACTTCAGCATGTGCATATGAGTTTGTTCAAAGACGTGATTGTAATATGTATTTCATCATTGTGGATGTGTATTTCCAGCTGCAAGAGAGTCAAGTTATTAGCTTGATATAGTACTCAATGCTTTTGTGCCTTGCCTATACATTTGTTGGGTGTTTTTCCTTGATAGATATTAACTGTGAGCAACTGGAATTGTGCATTGTAATGTATTTCTTTAGTGTGTTGCTTTGTGAAATGTTGTTTCGGTTTAGAGGTGGCAGATCTGCTATCTCCTATTGGATTTTCTGTCTTCTGCTCGCTGATATTCTGCTTTTTTATTGAAGGTTGTAATGACATATCTACCAATAGGAAGCAACCTTTGACTAGGATCCCCTCGATATGGAAATCCGTAGCAGATGTGGTGGACCTTCTGTCCGGCCACCCTATTCCATGCTCCAAGTGGTGGGAAACATCCTCAACTAACCCTTTTCACACAATCAAGTGATAGGAGCCTTGTGGCAATGATTCCTTGGATTCTCCTTACCTCAGGAAAATGTATTCCTGGATATATTGGCATGAACGTTCCACACGGGTTTGAGCCTTGCTTCCCATCAGAGGCTGAATCCTGCTGACAATAAATGTGTTGCCAATCATTCATGCAAAGGGAAAACCCTCCTTTTCATGGGGTAGCACCTTCCAAAGAATTATTTTGGCCCTTGATAGGCAAAATCTTCACACACCTATTCTCCCAGGCTACTCGTTTCAATCAATTCTCCGGCATGCTTTACTTTAATGTATGTGTATTGTGCACCAAGTGGCTTGGAGGCATACAGGCGCTTGACAGACAACAAACAAACAGTTAACAGTACTCCGGTGTTACGGCCACACAGGCTGTGCATGTTGGCATATTCAAATGGAACATGGGAGATGATTTAAAGAGCAGGGCTTTTAACATCTTCCTGAAAGGTTCTGTAGATCTCATTGCTCTCAAGTCAGAGCTGTCATGTTCCAGGCATTAGGTGCTGCTGCGAAAAACGCACATTTAATAACCTCTGTAAGTTTACATCTAGGCACCGTCAGTAGGTTGAGATTGTTAGATCTGAAATCTTGTATTAGTGGTTTGCTCTCTAGAGCTTCAGAGCATAGATACACACATATCACAGATATTTCATCTGTGCCTTCTGTGTGCAATTGAGTGAACTCCAAAGTGAGGTCATTCCCAGAGTGGTAGGCCCTGTGTTCAATGGCTGTGTTCTCTGGGATGTGTACATATATTTGCCCACAATAAGGAGGCTCCAGACACTGCCCACTCACAGTTCTCCCTGTTGTACAGCAACATGTGAGTTGGGATTTACGGACTAGTAAGTCAAAGGGCCATTCATTCTGTGGCATGCTTCCATATCTCCAAATTGGGGTTAAAGAGCATAGAGACAGAGAGGAATAACATGGCCAAGAGATTCTAGACTCATTTACTTTTTACTTTGGAGCAATACCACCTAGGGATGGAAAGTGTCTTGATAAAATAACAGACTGCTACAGTTATGTCACCTGCCACCCCTATTCCAGTTTCACTCGTGCACACTCATCCTACACAAAATACTCATGTACTTGTTGATGACAGCTTGCACCACAGTTATTTGCAGACAAATCATCTAGTGCAGACATACCAGACACATCATACACCATGACAAAGGAAACCATCATATCAGCTGCTGGCATCATGTGGTTCATATTTTCCACTTGTTGTAGCACACAGCCCACACTGCACTCATGCTCTGCTAGTATATTCTGGGTGTGCCCATGATTAGTTGGTAGACCATGTTTAGAATTTGCGTCATCCGAGGACCACACAATCCAGTGGTCGTTGACCTAACAACTCCGGTGAAGCAGATTTCAAACAGATACATGTACTTAGGGACCTTTTCTGTCCCAACTGGACATCTCATATAGGGATCATTGTACCTTTGTTAGTTTGCCCAACCAGGACAAATCCACTTTGTTGAATTATAACCACAATATGTTCATTGTTTGGATTCATTATTTGTGCAACTCTCATTATATGCACAACATCACATTCCCTCCTTCACCCAATACATTGACGCAGAGTCAGTTACCTATCCCAGAGTTAACTACATGGATTGAATATCTGAAAGAGTAATGTATGTCCGTCCATTAACCCAAGAGACTATTAAAGGATCTTCCCACTGGATTCATGCTTACAAGTATGGAACTTCTGCCAGAGATGAAACTTCTGCCTGGGATGTATTTCACACATACGAGTAGTTGTCTATAAAAAGTAGTGAGCCATAATGTCCTCCATCTTAAGAAGCCACTGAATTTCAAAAGGCTGAGGATGTTATCTGGTGAAATAGGCAGGCATTGTAAGAAGCCTAGAAAGAATACAAGGAGGGGTAGCACAGACAAGGTTTCCAGTGAGAGACAACAGTTTCACCAGGGGCAAGGAGGACAGTTGCACAAGAGACAGCCTCCCAATTCACAACCACGCCAACAGTACTACTGGTTTGCAGGTGCCATCAGAGGAGGTGGAGAAAATAACACCTCCTGGAAGTGGGCTCCAGAGACCTGAAGCTGATTTGAGGGCCCTGTAGAGGGAAAAAAAGAAGGAGCATTCTTCGACGACCACAGTGAAGAGTGGCCCTCAAGCTTGTCAATGTACTGGAAAGGGTCCCCTTAGTCTTCCCTGGGAAGGATACCAAATCTGCTGGTATGAGGTGTAGGATGTTTTAATTGAAATAGAATTTAACAGACTTGATTCCATACAGACTCCCTCTTCGTTTGGAACAAGAAACACACAGGGTTGCCCAGAATGTTTGTTTATTAACAAAATAAGAATAATCAAATCAATTCAAATATAAATAAGCCATACTTCCATGAAATTACTATGATGAAAATGAATCAACACACTATTCACCTCAGTGTCCAATGTTACAGTTATAGCGATGCAGACTTTTATGACACACACATCACCACTTATATGTTTTGTTTACCCTGGGTGCGCATGTACCATTGATTAAAAATGCATGAGAGTCCAGGAAAAGACTTGCATTTGTTAAACAATATGTATACATTTTAAAACCTCACTCCCTATAAAATTCTTTCTACCTATCCTTTATTGAAAATAGATACCAGCCCCCAGCAGACATGTCAGAATTTCAACAGCATTCTAAAAACTCTATTTCAACAAACTATTGTACATTCCTGAATGTAAATGGCTTGTAGAAATGAAAATCTATTTTCCATATGTATCTAAGATAGACCCCTTCGAGTGATGTTCCCATTTAATTACTGTGTAAAAGCCTACCTTTCTCACCTTTGATGGGCTACTTAAAAACTAGGTAGTGACGAATGACATTTTCCCTTTGGTTAGCATTAAAAACTATTTTGGCTTTAATTCTTTTGGCTGTCTCACAGACAAGCGGCCACCTTCTCATGATATATTTCAATTCTCCTCCTCTAGGAGCAGGTGATCTTCAGCCAGCAAGATGGGATCAACTTTCCTCCACAGGCTGTCTGCTGCCTCTTCCTTTGAAGAAGGCCTGGGACTTTATAACTCCTACATGACCTCACTAACACGGCTCCGATATAATCCAAAATGGTTTGAAAGGAGATAAATCTTTTTGTTCTCCTTCCTTTTGTTATCAAGTGTCCTTCTTCCTCTCCATCAGTCACAGAGTGAGCGAGTGAGTCTGTTCCCTGGTGAGTGTGTGTTGAACCTTTTATTGACCAAAACCTCCACCTTTTTTAGCTGTGTATAGTTTCACCAATCTAATGGGTCAATATTTGTGATTGGACAATGTTCCAAAAGTGACATCCGAGTATCCATACCCTTTTGCGGTCATTGGGCTTATTACTGAATGGGCCGTCGTATGGCAGTAACTTCTAAACCCAGTATCCCTCCCATTTGATGTGATGTAATCTCAGAGATGTCTTGCATTAAACGTTGTGTAGAGGAGGTCCCAAGTACAGCCCACACTCCAACCGTCCATTTTGAAGTACCAGGAACATTCACGCCGAAATATGGGACGTATGATGAACAAATAAATCAGTTGAGAGCCACAGTGGGGCTCTGGGCAGTACCTATCAGAAGAGCAGCACCTATTGAAATACCTATACCTAAGAAACCATGGACAGTAAGGTACCCATTGAGAAAACCATATCAACTAAATAAACCAAATGATGATCGTCTGAGTACAATCCCTGAAGTAACCAAAAAGGTCTTAATGGAAGATGAATGGTGATGACACAAGAACCCAGACTGACTCACATATAGAAGAGATAATGACCACAGAATGACGGAAACAGACGAAATGCCATGAACAGGGGACATCGTGAACCTAAAGTGAAAGGACGATGTCAAATGTAGGAAGCTTAAGTTGTAAGCATGACGAAGATGTTCAACCAGTTTACGCGTGTACATATGCTTGTAACCACAAGAAAGCTAAGAAAACTGTGCTGCTTGCTATGCTTAGTAGAAAAAAAGAGTGCAGTAAGCTCCACCTATACATATCTACCTCAAAAGAAGCACGTTATACAAGTATACTTCCACTTTGCACAAGAAGCAGATTTAACCAAAGGTTACTAAAGGCCACACAAGGAAAGCTTCATATTTAACAAATCAAGAATAAAAGGAAGAACAAAACTCAGCAGAGGCAAATTGTGCCAGAAAAACCAAGGACAGAAAAACAGTAGCTACAATTCATGAAGCAAGGAACAGAATATCCTGCTCTGAAAGGTCAAGATAAGAAACCGAAAGCAGATGGTGGATAAAGTGAAAATCAAATACACGAATTACATGAAGAAGAGGCAAATTCACAGTGTCTGAATCACGTGACCAGCCGAGCGAGAAGAAGTGAGACTTTTACATCTACGCATTACAGTGGGCCAGGCAAAGATATTAGAACCTTTCTAGACAGAGATGCAGTCTCGAGGCCAACCACAGAGAAATAATTGACACATGGCCACTAAAGTGATGATCGATTGTAACCATAATTGGAGGCAGGCCGGGGGAGCTGGGGGCACCCTGCACCTGGCCGACCATTCTACGCGCTGCTAGACAAAGTGGAAAAGTATGAGACGTATGAGTAGGGTTAATGCCAACCCAATCATAGTGGACCAAGTAATCAAGGGTGCTATAATTAGTAGAACCAATGGGATGTCGTACTTGCAGTGATGTCCACAGTAGCCATTTTTAAGCTAGGGCTTATATGTCCCACCTGACAGTGTTTACCCAATCCCATTACTCTGTTACCATATACAGATATAGTACCTATATTAAAGTTAACTTTCTAGAACCAATAGAATTGCATGCTAACTTTTAAGAATTAAACGTCAGTGATGACGAGTTTTTAGTATAAATGATGTGTTTTTTGTGAAGTTCTTTGGAGTTGTGAAGTGAGAGAGAAGATCACGCATCCGCTGATATTTATGAAACTCCCTGTTTTTGTACTTGTCATTAAACGGACTCCCTTTACCAAACCGTTGAGTTGTCATTATTGATTTGGTGTTGGAGTATTAATCTGCACCCCCATCCATCTCACAGGTGCTGCTATCTTGTTTTAAAGTGCTATTGAGCAACCACCAGCTCAATGGGCCATTTGGGGGTCCCAGTGTACACTTGGTAGCAGAGATCGGATGGTTTATCGATTATAGATTAGATAAGACACCCATTGACCGTCAACATAAAGTAACTCTAGGTCCTCGTTAATATCACAAGTCCTTTGCCATCTGGCTGAGTAGACCGTGAAGCTCCCCGGAGACAGTGGTTAGAGTAAAAAGCAGAACCTGCAGGCAGAGTTCTGAAGGGACCTGTGTTTCCCCACATAACCCCTTCCCACTCCTATGGGCAGCTGAGTGGGCAAATGGCAGGAGAGGCAGTGACGAAGGCTGTGATCCCGAGCATCCAGAGAGGAAACATTCGAACGGTGAGTGAAAAAGACTAAATGCTTTTGCAAAAAGTACATGCCTTAGAACAAGTAAGGGAAAGGTAACAGAGGCGGGAAAACAAAATATAGCCAGAAGTAGAGTAGAATGAATAAATATGTTTACAGCATTTGTATGTTTACAGCACTAAGCACTTTAGCATTTTTCTATCTCGCTGCCACAGAAAATTCATTTGACAATGTGTGAGGATTGATGTTCAAGATACTAACAAAGCACTTTGCACTATGCACTTTAAGTTTTAAGGTAAAGGGATTGAGAGTTATGTTTACAGCACTATGCACTTTATAATCTTGAACTTAAAAAAGATCAAACGATCGGAATATCATAGTTCCTCACATATGTAAAGTTGTTAAATAGAAAATTAATTAGGGGCAGCGTGCAATTAATTTTATGATTCCAATATTTGACTGCAAATTCAGGCCGTAATTGGGAATAATGTGTAAGTGTACAGCGAGCAGGTTACGATTTCAATTAACAACTATCAGAGCGACAATATATTTTAAAATTGTCACATAAACGAAAGTGAAAACCTGTCACTGCACACTGAACAGCACTAAAAATGATTGTGATATCTCTAAAAAATGCATTAAGCATGATAATCAACACATCTTAAAATGGCCGCATGCATTCAACACAGAATGCTTATGGGGTATTGCAAAAATTGAAAGAGAAGAAGGACAAAATGTGTAGGGCAGAATCATAGAGATTGAGCCCTTCTGTACTTAAAAGTACTTCACAGTCTCATTATGTTTTATATGTTAGCAAGCAACGGGAGCGTTGCGAAATGCATCATAGGTTGTAATGCCTTGAATAAAACTGGATATGGCATAAGAACTTTGGCGAATGGTGGATTGACTTACTTTCTTGGAGTTTTATACTGGCGTCTTGACCGAATTGAGTGCTGTCCCCGTGTGGAGAAGTGCAATTACTTTTCCTTTCTTTAAAAAAAAAAAAAAAAAAAAAAAATAAGGAAATAGTGACTCAGAGGGTTCAGAGGGTGACTAAGTAGCAAAAGAGGATACCGGGGAGGACACCCGAGAAGAGAGAGGATACTGGGGGGGCACCCGAAAAGAGAGAGGATATTCCCAAAATTCCTACGCTTTAATACAACAGCTAGAAGAAACCTGCATCCATAGTCTTGAAGAAAAATCGGAAAAAATAGAAAACCACAGCGGTTAAAGACACTCGCGAAAGTGATGGGTTTACACCCCATGTTGGGGTAACATTAGGGGCAGAGGTCTGTGTAACCAACTGGAGTTTGTCTAGTCTGTTAACGTCTGTGTTATGTGTTGTTTGTTATGACATCATAGGATGACATTTCTACCGAGCAACTAGCATAAAAACGATGCGATTAAGTAACTAAGATATTGTAGAGTACGAATTGATGTTTGTTGATTAAAAAAGGAGATGTAAAATGTTTGCGCAAAAAACGGTATTGGAGCTTGCAGCGATTGGTGCTCGCTCATATTATTGAAGTTGTTTGAAGAAACGAAAAAAGAGGATTCAGAGGATGAGGATGGCAGAGTAATCAGGGAATTTTTCAGAGTAATCAGGGAGGCTTTCAAAACATGCAAAATGGCTATCAAGATATGTCAAATGGACAAATAATCAGACCACCACCAATATGTTGGTTGTGTGGGATGACGGGACATCTAGCACGCACATGCAGTAGTCAAGGCATGATGCAAAATGACCAAGGAACAAGAGCAAGTATGGTTAATCCACCTGTGTTTTTACAACAGGGAGGAAATGGAGTTGCACAGAATCACACAGTGCAAAAAGAAACGCCAGGAGCACAGCAAAGCTTGCAACCTCAGAATTCGATGTGTTTTCTACACGGACAGTCTCAACAGTCGCCGATGCAACTGTCACAGTCAGTAAGTACAGGTCAGGCTGTGAACCCTGGAATGAGGAGTAAAACTGGTGATGGGGGAAGTCCATTCTCACAAGATGGCCCGAAATTATATATGGACTAGGACAGCTCACTGGGAACCCTGATGTGTTCTATCCTATCAGTGACACCGGACCCTCATCAGGAACCAAGGGTGGATGTCGTTATGGGGATAAAGATAATTCCTTCTTAGTTGACAGGGGTGCAACACGTTTGTGTATACGTGAAGGCAACTTTTCCTTGTCCCGTGATGCTATAAATACTCAGAGTTTCACAGGAGCTACAAGTCATGTTCATTTTACAGATGCACTTCCAGTCTCTATAGGAGAATGTGATATGAATGTACCACTATTATATTCGCGACAAACCCCAGTAAACATCTTGGGTCGAGATCTAATGACGAAGTTAAACATGACAATCTCATTCACGGAGGAGGTCATAGTATGTTCAACTCCAGGAATGGGAAATAATTAGAGAGTACGTAGGACACACAGCTATGAGGGCTGTACCATTAGAGCCAGAAATATTTGCGTATGGAGTACGCGTGCTAAGGGCAGGGCTGCCAGGCCTTGCTGAGAAAACCATGAGGACCCCAGACGAATTTCTATTTAGGCCAAGAATACCTATGCACGAGGAAAAGGGACAAGTATTTCCCTTGAAGATAAACACAGCCGCGATACGAGGGATTTGATTGATGGGTATGATGATGAAGGCCGACAATGGTACACAATAATCGCCATTGAAGAAGGGTACAGATTGACTGACGTCACTGATGACGATCTGTTTGATGAGCAAGCAGATAGGGGTGAAACAGCAGTTGATGTAAGCCTCACTTTTTGGGTGAAAATGATCAAAAGAGAAGTGCCTCAGAGAATGATGTTGGCACAGAACCATCCTGAATATATCGAGAACGACATGGCCCAGGTGCCTGTCTCAGTGCGGACCACAGGCCCCTATGACGTAGGCTTATTGAAAGGAGTCGGAGAAGTGAAAATTAAACTGAAGCAGGAGCAATTATACCAAAAGCATGACAATATCCCATGTCCAGCGAGGCAGATGAAGGAATTTTTAAGACAATTTCAGCTATGATGGAGCAGGGCATCTTAGTGACGTCAGATTCATCATGCAAAACTGCGGTTTACCCGATTAAGAAATCAAAGGGAGGGTCTTGGAGTTTAATTCAGGATTTACGCCCAATAAATGATATTGTTGAGGCCGAGTTCCCTTTCATCCCTAACCCGGCTACACTCCTATGTAATATACCTGTTGAGGCAAAATATGTCACGGTGATTGACTTGAAAAATGCATTTTTCTCAATCCCATTGCATTGAGACTCACAAGATCTGACGTCATTTACGTTCAGACAAATGTGTCTGAAAAGAACGAGTCTACCCCTGGGGTACTGTGTGTCTCCTTCTATTTTTAACATAGTCCTGCAGATGGACCTAAGCAATATTGCATTAGACAGTGTTGTCTTGCAATATGTGGATGACATCCTAATTTGCAGCACGACAGAGGAAAGCTGCAGAAGACACGATTCTGTTCAGCTATTGACTATATTGGCTGAAAAGGATATAAGTTTGACAAAGAAAAGTTACAATATTGTCAACAAGAAGTGATATACATAGGTCAGCTGATCTCACATGAGGGGAAAAGGGTTACCCCAGAAAGAGCTGAAGCCATACTGAACACAGCTAAGCCACACACGATAAAACAGATGCAGAGCTTTTTACGTCTCCGCAATTATGTCAGGGCATAGGTCTTCAACTACAGCTCATATACCAAGCCCTTGCTACAGGCCCTAATGAAGGTGCAGGCGACGAAAGAAAAGATTGAATGGTCTGAGACCATGGAGGAAGGGTTTGCTGAACTCAAGAGAGCCCTTTACACGGCACCAGTTTTAGGGATTCCCAATTATTCAGAGGAATTCTACCTGTTTTCACACATGAATAGCAGCATCATGACGGCAGTGCTCACACAGAGAACCACATTGGGGTACAAGCCCATGGCATAATATAGTGGAAATTTGGACCCAGTGATGAGAGGTCATTTCCCTTGCGAACAAAGTTTAGCTGCCGCAGCATTCACCTTAGAGAAGGCTACAACAATTGTGATGGGATGCTCAATGACGTTGTACGTCGAGCACTCGCTATTTGCTATTCTACAGAAACTGAAGGGCACATCGACATCTCAGAGAGCTTCTGCTTATGAAGTGATCATATTGAATCCATCGATTAAAGTAGTTTGCTGCAAGATAGTGAACCCTGCCATGTTCAGAGCAGAATCAGTCACTGAAGGAGAGCCAATACATGACTGTGCAAATTATGAAGAATTCTATGATGAAATTCCCAGAGTACAAGATAATGCATTGGCAGAAGGAGAAATTGTCTACGTTGACCGTTCCTCGAGAATCGATCAAAACGATGGACAAAGATATACAGGCGCTGCTGTGATGAAGCACACAGCAAATGGAGAGTTTCGAGTGCTTTTTAATGCACGATTACCATCTCATTATTCAGCACAAGCTGCAGAATTATTGGCGTTGATACTCACGATTGAGAATCACGCAGACCAGGAAGTAACGGTATACAGTGACTCCACCTATGTGACAACAACAGTGCGCGCAGGTTATAGCGCGCTGGAAAAGGAGGGCTACCTCTGAGTGGATGGCACGCTGGTGCAGCACGCAGCCCTATTGGATAGGCTGATTAAGGCACTATAGCTCCCAGTGGGCACAGCGGTTGTGAAATGTGCCGCCCACACAAAGGGGACATATTTTATCTCACGTGGAAATCAAGCAGCAGACAAAGAAGCCAAGCGTATGGCATCCAAGAGCAAGACGATCATGGATGTGGAAATCACTATTGTAAATGAAAGAATTATTGTTGTACGGAGTGAACCTGAAAGCTACAATAACATGGGACAAACACAGTTAATGGAACTCCAAGGGGAGGCACCACAGGAGGAGAAAAATCTTTGGAAGCGGCGAGGGTGTTCTTTAAACCCCTCTGACAGCTTGTGGTGACAAGACAGCACTGGTAAACCAGTAATGCCTATAGCCCTGTTAAAAATAGCATTGTTACAGGTACACTATCCAGCACACATGACAAAATCACACATGAGAATCTCGCAGTAACACGTGCTGAAGACTGGTTCATACCGAACTTAGCAGAGCATGTTTCCTTTTTTCATGGTGAAGCGTACAATTTCCCAACAGTTCATGGCTGGGCACACACTAAAAGTAATTAGAGGTGTCATACCAAGACCCAATGGACCTTTTCAGCACTTGCATGTCGATTACGTCGATTTGATTCAAGTATGTCACAGGTACAGGTATCTAATTGTTGTTGTGTGTCCATTCTCTAGATAGACAGAAGCAGGTCCATGTACACATCTAGACTCTACCTGTGCAGCCAAATTTCTAGTAAGAGAGGTATTTCCCAGATGGGGAGTATGTGAAGTCATGAGCTTAGATAATGGGACTCACTTTGTCAATGAAGTTTTTGAACAGATTAGCTTGTTGCTTGGTATAAAGCACAAGTTCTCGACAGTGTATCACCCGCAAGGTAATGGTGTATGTGAGAAGCTCAATGGCTTGTTAAAAGAAAGGATAGCCAAGTTGAAACTTACTCTAAGAAAGGGATGGTTACACTGCCTTCCTTTGGCACTGTATGCACTCAGAAACCAGCCTGGTTCTGACCATCATTTTATGCTGCACGAAATGGCAACAGGGAGAAGGATACACACTCTGCTGACACCCCGAGACAGAGATAGATGTGATGCCCAGCCAACAAGAAAAATCTTAGGGTCTGAAATTCTAAATTACTTGAATTGCATGACATCTTGTCTTACTGTAATTTCAGGCCAGCTGCAGCGACGACGAAAAGGGTGCAGGGCAGCATGGAACACAGAAGGAGATACTACTGCAGGCACAGCACAGAGCCTACGTATTCCATCAATCTTCCCTGGAGACACCGTCCTGGTGAAGAACCCCACAAGGAAAAAGTGGGATGAGCCAAGGTTGAACGGTCCCTTTACAGTGGAAGACTGCACTCCCTCTGCAGTGAAGCTACAAGGAAGAAGAGCCTGGATTTTTTTTGGGTGACATCAAGCCATATATCGGAGAAGGCCCCTACCTGCACCCCACCACGAAGAGACTACGGACGATGGGGAAGAACCACAGCATGTGCAGATGAGATCCATGACGAGGAAGAAGGATGCATGACCAGCAGCAAAGCAAAGACAAAAAACTTTTGTGCAAAGTTGCGGCTCCCCCTTGAACATTCCGCTGAGTAAAATAGAGTATAGGGACACAAACAATTGACACTCTATGCATCCTAGTTGCAGGGTGAAGAAGAAAAGTGCACTTATAAACCACAACATAGTCTGTTGACTTTGAACTGTGGACTGAGGTCCACTGAACCCTTGACTAGAAAAGAATAAGCCAAATTTTGATCGAGGACACATAAATTGGAAGAAAATACAATACCCAGATTCTTTCAACACAGAACCTTGTTCGGAATCACTTATGGTGTCCCACAGTAGCAACATCACCAAGGACGTACTAATATATTTCGAACTAGTAATGAGATCATACCCGTCATTAGTGGGGAGGCTCACCAGTATCGCTGACTTATTTGAAGATACTGAAAACGAAAATACAGTAAGGAGACTGCTCACTGTAATTGCCAACCAGTTACTCCTGCTTCCCAAATACAGCGAGGAAAAACCAAATGTTCCAAGCAGAGGAAGAAGCGATTAGGCCTATCAATGTACTGTTCTTTCGCCTAATTGTTTGTTTGTTTGTTTGTTTGTTTATTTTTAATGCGCACCTAGACCCAGAGGTAGGAGGGCGCAGAAGTAGGAAGATGCAGAGCTTAGAAGTTACAGATTATACACATTACAAAATAGGGCACATCAATACAGATACGTTTACAATGAACGTTGGTGTTGTGATAATGTTACGTAGCATTGTAGCAGTACTACAGTGCAGGTTCACACTATACAGGAATTATACAATCTATGCAGGAAATATACACTTGAATCTTTCAAACTATGCAGGAAATATACAATCTATGCAGGAAATATACAATTGAATCTTTGAGTAGAAGTCTAAAACAGTGTTGGTATTAGTGTGGAAGAAGGTGTCTAGGGATCATTGGCATTGATGTAATTAATGTAGTTCTTTCTAAGGAGTAGGTAAGGTTGGTCTACTCTTAACTTATAAGGCAAGGCATTCCACAGTTTAGCAGCCTTCACCGGGAAGCTATTACCTCCAATCTTAGTTGGTCTGTATCTTGGAACTACAATGCAATTGGTATTTTCCGTTCTTGTTGGTCTAGTGGATGTTCTTTTGGTTAATTTATCCATGAGGTAGCTGCGGGCAGAGTTGTTAAGAACTTTGTGCGTCAAGGAGATCATTTTTAACTGAATTTTATCGACGGCAGAGAGCCATTTGTGTTGGCGTCTATTGGAGGAGATGTGTACTCTTTTATTTATGCCAGCGCGGCTCTTAGGGAATTATTTTGTAGAGTGTGTCGTCTCTGGATAGTGGCTTTGCTAGCCCCACTGTAAAGGGCATTACAGTAGTCAAGTCTGGGTAGGATTAGAGCTCTAGCCAGAATCAAGCAGCAGTCATTAGAAAGGAAGGGCTTGCCCGCTCTTATTAACTTGCAGGTGTAGGCAGTGGTTGATGCAAGAGATTTCACCTGTTTGTCAAAAGACATGGTTGAGTCCAGGTAAAAGCCAAGGGTTTTTACTTCCTTGGATACATTTATGATGTTGCCGTCGTTATTGAATGAGGCATATTCTATATAGTTTATTGATGTTGGAGTGCGTGCCAAAAATTATTAACTCTGTCTTATCATCATTCAGGCATAAGCCATCCATGCCTGAACGATGAGATATACCCTATTCACCAACTCCAGATTGCTGCTATGATCCCCAGAAAGCGGGAGGAGAATCTGTGTATCATCTGCATAATTAGTGTACGTGATACCCAGAAGGTCCAAATAATTGAATAAGGGTTTGGTGAAAATGTTATATAGAGTGGGGGAGACATAGGAGCCCTGAGGGACACCACACAGGATAGGTCTAGGATCCGCTGCTGCCGAAGGGGAGAACACTCTCATAGTTCTCTCGCTCAGGAAGGATTCAATCCATCTGATGGCCTCCGGAGAGAAGTGATCTGCTGAGTCCAAGTGTTTGCAAAGGACTTTATGGTCCACAAGATCATATGCAGCTGAGAGGGCAAGTAAGAGGAGTAGTGCAGTCTTCCCCTTGTCTCTCAGCTCACCAATTTGGGTTTTTAAATCGATTAAGGCAGTTTCCATCCCATGTAGTGGGCAGAAACCATATTGTCTTGCTCCTAAGAGCTTGTGTAGCTCCAAGTGACTTTGAATCTGGGTATAAGCTACTTTGTCCAGTATTTTAAGTAAAAATGGTACCGTAGTGATAGGACGGTAATTGGTGGGGATGAGAGGATCCGATGTCTGTTTTTTAAGGAGTAGGAGCTCCCAGGATTGTTTTAGATTGGCAGGAATAGTACCAGAAGAGAAAGAGGCGCTGATCAGTTTGGAGATGAAAGGTGATAGGTCTCTGGCAGCGTCTTTTATTATCTGTGCAGGGCAGATGTCACCCTTGCAGTTTGATGGTTTCAGAGATAGGATGATTTTTTCTACCTCTAAGGTAGAAATTTTAGAAAAGTAGAATTTATTAGTTTGGCTAGTAGGTGTCTCAGTAGATGGTGAGATTTTAGATTGGTGCTGCGAGTTCAGAGTATCTTTTTTAAGTTGTATTTTATTTTGGAGTATATCTATTTTGTTTTCTAGCGCATGTTGGATGTCCGCACACCAGGTCTTGTCCTTGGTGCATATATCAGGTGTGGCAATAGGTGTCTCCAATTCCTTCAGTATGGAGAAGAGTTCTTTCATACTTGAGCTAGAGGTGGCAATAGGTTCATTATAGGAGTTCCAGGTTCATTATAGGAGTTCCGTTTGGTTATGCAAACTTCGCTTTTATATTGCCGGGAGATGGATGTTAGGTTAACTTTATTCTCATTGGAAGGGGATTGTCTCCATGCAGTGGCGCATTTTCTTTTCATGAGACGTAGGTTCTTTAGTTCAGGCATAAACCATTTGTTTAGGTGAGCTATAGGTTTGCTTGTTCTGAATTTATCCATAGTAGCAAGCATGATTCTGTTGTATTCATGGACCAATGTACTAGAGTCCAGGTTGTCTGGCAATGCATTTAGAGTAGGTAGGATAGCAGAGACCACTTTGTCTGATATAACGTTACTTTTATTTCTAGTTAAGCATGGTGGAGCGATTGGCGGGGCCATGGGAGTGTATCTAGTAGTTATAACATAGAAGGACACAAGTGAATGAGCTGTCCAAGATTGAGGCAAGATGGAAGAGATATCTACTGTACATTTGTGATTGGCTACCCAGTCTAATATTCTTCCCTTCATATGGGTAGGATTATTGACTTTTTGAGTCAATCCTAGTGCGCTGATGGTGTTGGCTATGATCGTTGCATACTTGTCCGCTGGATCATTATAGCCTAGATTGAAATCACCTATAAGCAGTAGTTGGGAAGTAGTTTTCACGTTATTAGATAAGATATTATGCAGGTCCTCTTCGAAGGTCCCAAGAGGGCCAGGAGGTCTGTATGTTAGGTGAATAGTGAGTGTCTGGGAATTGTTTATCAGGAGTTTAGCAGTGAGGATTTCACACGATTGCAAGGTAATAGAGGGGATTAGTCTTAGAGATAGGCTTATTCTCGATATTATGGTAATTCCACCGCCTCAAGTGCCATCACGGTCTGGCCTGGAAATTGTATATCCGTCAGGGATAGCTAACGTGAGAGCCGGTCCTGCGGCATTGTGTAACCAAGTCTCTGTTATCACAAGGAATTCCAAGTTACCTTCTATAATTAGGTCGGCAATGTCTAGAGCATGGGCAACAAGCGATCTCACGTTGAGGAGTGCTCCTTTAAATCAGTTAGTTTCCGTAGCAGTTGTAACCTGACCAAGGATAGATATATTGATTACCTTCGGCTTAGACTTACGTCTTGTTGGTTGGAGGACGTTCAGGGTAGGAACTAATAAGGAGGAGGGGCTCTTAGTGTGGTTAGGTTTCGTTCTCTGTATGAAATTGGTCTTCAGGTTGGTGGGTGGGAGTAATCTAGTAAGTGGCTCATGCAGTTTAGGGAGCCTGGCCCTGAGTTTAGAGTTTCTATTGGTTGTAGTGCATGGGAGAGAGGCATATGCAACCTGCCCTATAGCGCCAGGGTGTTTTGAGCTGATGGTATTCAAGTCAATTGTAGTTATCTTATGTAGGCGAGGTGAGGTAAGTTCTGTCTCTAGTGGGGGAAACGTAATGTATGATTCATGGCTATAGGTATCACTTACAGGGAATGTGATAACAGCCACTATACAGTACGTAATGATAAATCTTAGCATTATATCAGCTTAGTTCAGTACGTTATATTATACTTAAGGTAAGGGATAATGCAGAGTCCTCATATGCATAGTCCATCACACAGAGGATAATTTGCAGTACGATAGGTAGTACTTAGGGCACTTATGTTTGCAAATAGAAATATGAATACAGCACACACAAAGTAGTTACGGCCTTGTACAATGCATATCATACGTGGGCAGAATCTACAAGTAATATCAGTTTACCCAGCTTACAAATGGATCACAGATTTTGTAGCAGCACCTAAATTCAAAAGTCGATAGATGAGCAAAAACTACTAGCAATAACACTTTGCACTGGTTGCTAATAGGTGACAAATTTCTAACAGCGCCTGGATTCAAGAGTCCATACATGAGCAAAAACTGCTAGCAATAACACTTTGCACTGGTTGCTAAAAGATGACACATTTCTAACATCGCCTCGATTCAAGAGTCCATGCGTCAGCAAAAACTGCTAGCAATAGCACTTTGCACTGGCTACTAATAGGTGACAGATTTCTAACAGCGCCTCGATTCAAGAGCCCATACATGAGCAAAAACTGCTAGCAATAACACTTTGCACTGGTTGCTAAAAGGTGCCAAATTTCTAACAGTGCCAAGATTCAAAAATCCGTGCATGAGCAGGGTCTGCTGGCAATAGGTACAGTTAAGTAGTGGCACCTAAGCGTCTATCTATACACAATTTTTGAACGATAGTGTGGTCATCAGTGGGCTCAGACAATATAACAGACCTTAGATTCCAATGTCCATGCATATGCAAAATAACTATACGTGCAGTGAAGACAATTTATCTACATGTAAAGGCACATTGACACCTAGACACATAGGAGGAGAGATAGTATATCGCCAGTTTGTAAGGTAGAGTTCGTGTTACCTTTGTGGAAGATTGACGAGGGTCAGGTGATCAGGTGCTGATGATGCAGGGTGCCACAGTGAGAATAGTAGCATTCTGCAGCTCTGGTGAGCGTGGATAGGGACTTTCTGAAGGGAGTTGCTGGCCTGTTTTGGATGGACAGGCTTAGTCACTGAATGCCAGGGTGCAGGGTACTACTCCAGCAATGAGAGCCCCCAATGAATATGGTCAGGGATAAACGCACTACACACTACCAGTGCACTAACAGGAACTAACAGGGCCTTTTCCCTGGCATTCTCCCACAGCCAGCTTCCGCCTGCCGGTGCTGGGGGTGTGCTCAAGGGCTGGGGGGTTGCTTAGCAACCAGAAGCGGCCTTGCTTCAGTGGTGCAATGCGCCGCCATTTTGGAAAAGGCTGCACTCGCTTTCAACAAGGCACGATAGTTACAAAATATCAGATCATGCAATAAGATTGGACTGTGATGATCTTACTTGCATAGTGGCTCGATAAGAGGTAAAGCAATGTAATATGGAAAGCGCATCACGTGCGGGACTTCGGATGTCGACGTGGTGGGGGCCATTCAGATCAGCTGTGGTCAATGTTGCGAGGGAGACGGGCTCCTGCCCTCTCGCCGAACCAAAGGGAAATGAAGCAGTTTCAGGAATGCTGGGCCTTTTCCTGGCCTTCTCCCGCAGTCGGCTTCAGCCTGCTGGTGCTGGGGTGTGTGCTCAGGGGCTAGGGGATTGCTTAGCAACCAGACGCGGCCTCGCTTGAGTGCCACGATGCACACACCATTTTGGAACAGGCGGCGCTCGTTTTGAAAAAGGCACGATAGTTAGAAAATAATTGAAGACTGTCCAGATCTTGTCGGAAGAACCACAGACGTCTTGACATTTCTTCGAGATCCAGCAAACACAGAACGCTTAAGTATAATCCTGAACGGTTGCTCTCTGTGCACACCAAAATTGTCGAAACTGTTCACAGGGAGTGAGGTCCAAACAGTTCCAAACTTCAGCAAGGGCAGGACAAATGTCCCTGTCACCAGAAGACAGCAGGCTGGCGAGTAACGTCTTTTTTCTCCTAATTGAGGATTTTCCAGAACTTGTGGGGAGACCCGCCGGTGTTGACATCCTCACATTCATCAGAGACCCAGCTAATTCTATGCAGATGAGCATTCTCTTGCATGGCATCATGATGCAAGTCGAACTCTCTAACCATCAGCAGAACTATCTGAGAAGATTTTAAACTTTCCGCCGAGGGACAGTTCGAGAGAGTAGTGCAAGAGACTTCACCTTTTGGTATACTGACAGGACACAATATGTCTTCAGGAATGAAGCAAATCAGAGGCACCAATTGGGAGCTCATATATTTTGAACATGCACAATAAAGAGACTTGCTGAATTATTACCTGACTTTGACATCGCCTCATACATAGAAAAAGAAAATGTATCCAGAGACAATAGACAATCCATTGTTCAGGCAAAGAAGAACAATTGTTTTAGCACCTGCAACTTACAAGCAGAATCCCAAAATAATATTGTCTAAGAGTAATCTTTCAACGGATGATCTAGATAGGGATTCATAGCAGCAACCTTGTCCTCCCTCAGGAGGAGAGACGCTCATATTTTTCCCTAACTAAATGCTGCAGATTATCCTACAGGGGTATAATGTATTTATGCATTATATTCATCATTGTTTTACTGTCACTGACGATTAGAACTACATTTTCTATTGCTGTACAAAGCATTCCAATTCCAGTACACCCACCTAATGATGCACGCATAAAGCCTACGAAGGCACCAAGACCTTACATAGTCATTCCAGTCCCTAGGAAGTCCAATATCGGAATGAATGAACTTCAGATGGATGTGATCAGCAATAATACACACATACTTATGGTAACAAGCAAATTGAAAAGCCGAAGCCGTAGACAGGGTTGGCAGAGTTTGAATGTAAAAGGGGTACTGACAACCACAAGCATGCAAACACTGAATGCACACACGCCAGGCCTAGTGTCAATAACTACAGAGCCACAGGTCAAAGAAGAGGGGAAGGTTGGAGTACCAACAATGAGAAGCTCCACGAGTAGTGAAGTTAAGAGTCACATGAAGGAAGCTGAGCTCCTGAAGAGACAAGATGTGTTGGAGAATAAACCAACAGAGAAAACATTGACAGGCACACATGATCCAATGAAGGGGACAAGTACAAGTTGTACAATACAGCCATATACTGGACCAATGGCAGAGTGGATATGGACATTTCTAACCAGAAGAAAAAAGATGCAAGAAGACAAGGAAGGAATGGCCAGACTTTTGTCTACTTAAATGGTACAGCTGAAGAGACCTACACCATGGACCAGGATACCTGAGAATCCTCCAGCAAGAAGGAGCCATGCAGATGCATTCAGGGATGTAGTTATAGTAAACTACATGAAAACCTTAAGAATCAAGAGAAACATACAAGGAGATGACAGGACCTACCCTACCACCAGTTCAGAGCCAGGACCGTCCACTGGCTCAAATCTCTCGACTCATAACGACTCTTAGAGACCCGGACTCGCCAGTACCATGTGGCTCCTCATTGAATGTAAATATGTTTATAGTATTGCCCTAATATACATACTCTACCTTACTCATTGAATGTAAATGTGTGTAGTACTGCCTCTAATGTACATGCTCTACCCCTCCTATTTGGCGTGATACGTCCGGCAATGTAACCCCAGCTGGACCTCACCATACTGTATGTAACAAAGCTTTGCAACCCTCTTGCTGCCTTTGCGCCTGGCTACCCTTGGGTTTGGTGTGCATTACAAATAAATAAATACAAATACAAATACAAATACAGTGAACTAAACAATTACTTGGATAGCATAGCACATTTGGGAAACAACATCTGGTACCAACACATGAAAGAAGTTGGAAGACAGAGTTCAGAGGGGAAATGCTTTGTTTGTGCACTCCTACCTTATAGCATGGGGCAGTCAAAGATCATTGTTGCTGTAGACATTGATGTCCAGACAGCACACTGTCTATCACACATAGCAATGTGCAAGACCAGAGGTCAGTTCATGGGAAGTGATGCTTCACTGAAATGGACAACTGAAGCAACTGATCCAAATGAAGATGATTATGTCAAGGACATACAGACAAGAACAATGGAAAGACAAAATACATTGTGATCAGATATGAGAGGCCTGGAGTTAAATGAGCAGAAATCAGAAGAGAAGCGAACCAGAAGCTAAATGTCCAAGGAAAAACTCCAGAAGAAGCTCAGAGATGGAAGAATAGAGGCCAAATGCAAATTTGGGGAACAGTTCACCAGACGGATGGGAGAAAGGAGTAGTGATCTGCAGATCATGGATTATCTTTGGCTACTAGAAGCCCACCATTAACATAGTGAGAAATGGATGCAAGCCATTATGGCCAAAATTTGCAAAACTGCTGACATGGGTCGAGGACAGAGAAGGACCCTTACAGAAGGTGCCACTGGAAAGCCCAAAATTCTGCTTCAGGAATAATGGCACTAGGAAGATGGGAGAGAATCAGAACTGTGGACGAGTCTTTGATGCTCCAGGAATGGTACATGGAACTGCAGTGATCGTGGATCATTATTGGGCATGTGGATCCAAAGCATTTATCAGACTGCCAAAAAACTGGGGAGGTATATGCAAAATAGTGAATGTCCATGTTCCGGCTTTGGTGTTCCAGAAAAGTGACCTGAATATTGACAGATCTCCAAAAGCTCACCTGAGGAAGAAGAGATCTGTAGAATTAATGAACAGAATGAAGAGAGAAAATTACTTTTCTGCCAAATCAGAAGAAGCTTTTCATGCAATCCCATATGAACACAGGCTGTTCAGCCTCACTTCATCAGTGTTCACGACAATCTTCATGCCAATATTTCAAGTTGGAGCAAATACTAAATGTTTGCAGATAACCAGATGCGAGTTACAGCAAACCATCAACACGGCCATAAAAGGATTCAACGCAATTAAAGAAGAGTTAAGGGCAATCCGACTGATGACTCTCCAGAACAGATATGTACTTGACATGATCACAGCTATGGATGGACGTGTTTGTGCAAAAATTGGAGAATCATGTTGCATTGATGAAGAAGATTGAACTTTAACAGAAGCCATAGGTATGCTGACAAAACTACAGAATCAAATGATCGATGAAACTGACGAAGTGGATGATGACAGTTGGTTTGGATCACTATTTTCATGGGTTTCACAATGGATGGCAGATGCATTCAAATTCCTAGGAGCCCTGCTAGTGATGATATTGCTCGTATTTTGTGTTATCAAGTTAATAATCTCTCAGTGTCAGAAAACTGCGAATAAAGCCATAGGTATGAAGATCATGATTTATGTTGAACCAGGATGGAAGCCCAAGGACCCAACTGATGAAGAAATAAGAGTTGTTGTGAAGGCCAGCATTCATGCACCAGAAGGAACAAAGTTTCTATATCCCAGGAAGCATAGAAATTATGTGGGAAGATTGATTTACTGCAGCCTAAATGGACAACGTCAACTGATGACGTGGAACAAGGATGAACACGTTAGAACAGCAGGAAGTTTAAAAGGAGTCATAAAAATATGGACCCCAAAGAGACATTTTTTCAGACCATCATGTACAGAACCAGAAGATGAAGAAAAAATGGACCCAAGCAATGAAGCAAAAGGGAATATAGAGGAACCAAAGAAGATGGATCCAAAGAAAGAGGTGAAAGTGGTCGATGAATCACCAGAGGGGGGAGTGTAGAGGAGGTCCCAAGTACAGCTCACACTCCAACCGTCCATTTTGAAGTACCAGGAATGTTCACACCGAAATATGTGACATATGATGAGCAAATAAACTAGCAGAGAGCCGCAGTCGGCTCTGTCCAGTACCTATCAGAAGAGCAGTACCTATTGAAACACCTGTACCTAAGAAACCATGGACAGTAAGGTACCCATTGAGAAAACCATATCAACAAATGAAACGAAATGAAGATCCTCCGAGTACAATCCCAGAAGAAACCAAAAAGGTCTTAATGGAAGAAGAATGGTGATGACACAAGAACCCAGACTGACTCACATATAGAAGAGATGACGACCAGAGAATGACGTAAAGAGACAAAATGCCATGAACAGGGGACATCGTGAACCTAAAGTGAAAGGACAATGTCAAATGTAGGAAGCTTAAATTGTAAGCTTGACGAAGATGTTCAACCAGTTTACGCATGTACATATGCTTGGAACCGCAAGAAAGCTAAGAAAAACCTGCAGCTTGCTATGCTTAGTAGAATAATAGAGTGCGGCAAGCGCCACCTATACATATCTACCTCAAAAGAAGCAAGTTATACAAGTATAATTCCACTTTGCACAAGAAGCAGAATTAACCAAAGGTTACTAAAGGCCACAAAAGGAAAGCTTCATATTTAACAAATTGAGAATAAAAGGAAGAACGAAACTCAGCAGAGGCAAATCGTGCCAGAAAAACCAAGGACATATCAATTCAAATAGATGAACAGTAGCTACAATTAATGAAACAAGGAACAGAATATCCTGCTTTGAAAGGTTGAGATAAGAAACCGAAGGCAGATGGTGGGTAAAGTGAAAATCAAATACATGAATTACATGAAGAAGAGGCAAATTCACGTGTCTGAATCACGTGACCAGCGAGCAAGAAGAAGTGAGACTTTCACACCTACGCATGGCCAAGCAAAGATATCAGAACTTTTCCAAACAGAGATGCAGTCTTGAGACCAACCACAGTGAAATAATTGACATATGGCCACTAAAATGATGATTGATTGTAACAATAATTGGAGGGAGGCCGGGGGAACTGGGGGCACCCTTCACCTGGCCAACCATTCTGCGCGCTGCTAGACAAAGTGGAAAAGTATGAGTGGGGTTGATGCCAACCCAATTATAATGGACCAAGTAATCTAGGGTCCTATAGTTAGTAGAAGCAATGGGACGTTGTACTTGCAGTGACGTCCACAGTAGCCATTTTTAAGGTAGGGCTTAGATGTCCCACCTGACAGTGTTTACCCAATCCCCTTACTCTGTTACCATATACAGATATAGTACCTATATTAAAGTTACCTTTCTAGAACCAATAGAATTGCATGCCAACTTTTAAGCGTTAAATGTCAGTGATGACGTGGCTTAGTATAAAAGTATGTGTTTTTGTGAAGTTCGTTGGCGTTGTGAAGCGACAGAGAAGATTACACATCCACTGATATTCATGAGACTCCCCGTTTTTTGTACTTATCATTAAACTTACTCCCTTTGCCAAACCGTTGAGTTGTCATTGTTGATTTGGTGTTGGAGTATTAATCTGCATCCCCATCCATCTCACGGGTGCTGCTATCTTGTGTTAAAGTGCTATTGAGCTCTATGGGCTGGTTGGGGGTCCCAGTGTACAGCTGGAACATTATGAAATAGTAAATTGCACACATATGCCCACTTTACTAATCAGCTTGTCAGATTTCTCTCTCTAACAAGAATACATGACACAGTTTTGTTCATGATAGGACCAATGACGTACATATTTTGCCTTATTACTTATTTATCATTTTCTCCACTACTTATTTTTTTCATCTCAAAGTATCGGGCTCATCACTCTGGTTGGTAGGGCATATGTATCACTGGCATTCGCTGTTTTGGCATGAAGAAATATAAATGTGTTTAATTTTCATTACGAAAATGACCTTAGACACATTTATTTCTTATACCACCAAATAGTGCATTTCAAGTTCAACATTACAAAAGAAAAAAACAACCTTTTATGACATTCCGTATAGGAATTATGAGCAAAATAGTGCATCCCAGTGTAACATTTAAAAGGCATTTACTTCTCATATTTAGACATATTAAATGCAATCATTCATTTTTCTGCCGACTACAGAAAGTCTGGTATTTTTTGCTGTTGATCCAGAACTGATGGTATTGTGTTAATGATGCAAGGGTGGTGGTCAAGTCCGTAGTAATTTATATTTCTGGGGATTGTATGACTGTAATTCTTGCCCCTCTTGGAACAGTTCCCTGATCTGGCCTTTAGATAAGCATTTTGTTTCTCCAGGTATCTGTCCCATCTTTCAAGAGAAGCCTTGGAGGTTAAAATAACAGATTGGACAAAACAGATCAATTCCATGAAAAGCCCCCTTAGAACTAATTGCGAATTCTGCCTCCCTGTGTCCTAGTCCCAGAAATCAGTCATTATCTTTATTACTGGGGTTTGGTGGATTGAACAGAATACCAAATATCAGAGTTCAGTCCAAGTTTAATTTCATTTGGTCCCATTCACAATTGCAGATTTTAAATATACATGTTCCTGTTCACCTTGATTTTGCATTTTCCATGAGCACAGCAGTTTATTGTATTGGGTTGTATTTTATCGAAACTTGATAAAGCACGAACAAGACCAGTAAAGGCATCAAGGCGCTAGGTAGAGGTGAGGAGTGAGGTGCCCATGGATACTAGAACAGAAATGTTTTTAGACATTTACGGAACTGAAGAAATTGAGCAATATTGCAAAGCAAAGCTGGAAGAGCATTCCACAAAGTCGGGCCTAGAACACAAAAAAATCTTCCTCCGGCACAGGTCCATAAGAACCGAGGAATACAGACTAAAAAAAGATTAGCTAGATTAAGTTTATCTATTGTATTGGCTTATCAACCTCCTATCAAAGGGCCACATTTTTTTAAACATCTGTAGATTTCCTAGCCCTAACTCTTCATTTATGTAAAGGAAAACAGAACCATCAGCAGCAGAAAATGCAAATTGTTTTTTTCTCTGTCACTTTACAATGCAGTGATTGTCACTTTGGATTGAGTAGCTCTACATTTTAATAACAATTGCAGAGTGCTTTCTTTGTCCTTGGAAATAATGTAAAAAATGGATCAACATTGTGTTAAAAAATGTATTTTGTATACTTATAATTTGAATAAAAAATGAAATAAATACTAAAGATGTATTGGTACATTAGTACATTTAAATACGACAGGATTGAAAGAGCTTTTAGCACAGGCTCGAAGACGAGTGCGAGAGATTTACTCCATGACTGAATTGGAGTATAATATATTTGCATTATTCTATACTATGGTGACTAGACCCCTCGATTCTCTCTGCACCAGAAGTTCTTTTTACGCATATAAAAGAAATATTGAATATATTAATAATTTTTTGATGACTATTATGGAACTTTGAGTGCACCTGAAAGCGGTCTGGAGAGTCCTGTTGGGCCACTGAGGGAGAAGGTCCAGGCAGTAGCCCATGCAGCTAGCGAGGCAGCACAGGTGGTGAGGGAGGGAGTCCAGAGTAAAGGTTGGCATATCAGGTAGAGTATTGCAGAGGTACATATTTGAATGCCACGTAGTACTTCTGTCCATCACACTTCCTCTGCAATTTCTCTTCCTTGTGTGCACCCTACTGACCTTGTTTTGATATCACAGTGTTTATCAAGGTTTTCATACACTTCTTTTATTCATGGAGTTCCACAGCCCACTCCCAAATGAGGGCAAGCAAGCTTTCAAATACTTTTTGCTCAGCCATCCTTAGTATATCTGGAGCAACCTCTTGGGATAAATGCAGCAACTTTCCCCACATACAGCACTGAGGTTTTGGGCAAAATCGTTTTCTCGTTCCAATCAATGACAAGCCCCACATTCAAGAAGGTTGCCAGTGGTGATACATTTTGAATGTTGTCAATATCTGAACGACTATGTTCCCTACATTTCACAAGATAATGCTCCTGTGTTGTCCACACCAGCATTTGAATCAGTGCTCAAAATTAAAATTTCTGTGTGTGATGAATATCCATTTGGCAAGGGTGTAGAATAGTCGTCTTCAAACTTTTTTGGCCTTGCCCCCCCTGAGCAAAATGTGGGCAGGCCGGACAACCCAAAAATGCCAAATAGACAGTATGTACAAATGGCTATGAACTATTGTGTGCCGTCACCGCACCCTACTCCCAGGATAGTCCCTGGGCTTCCCCACCCGCTAACATTAAAGTCGCTGGGCTCCATCATCCCACTCCTACCCAGTCCCTGGGCTCTCCCCACCCCATCACAGACTGTGGGCTCACCCCACCCTGCTCCCACCACTATCCCAGTGATCCCGCCCATCCTGCTTCCACCACAGTCCCTGGGATCCCAGGACCCCGTTTCCAACACAGGCTGAGGGCCAGTTGGAGCTGGTGAATTTTTTAAGTGGACAGGCATAAATATTTCTCACAGAAATGCCATAGCGAGGGAGCCCGAACCAATCAATGGGTGTTCTTGGGGGGGATTTCCACCCATTCATTTATTTTTAATAATGGGTTAAAATGTTGCATTTTAGAGCATACTTAAAAAAAATGGATAACAAGCCAAACAGTTTGCAATTGGCGCTGGGGTGCCAAGGAGGAAAGCATGGTATTTTTGACTGTACCTCTATGATAGATATCCAGTAAATAAAATACCATCCGTGTCCCTTAGGCTCCACATCACCTCAGAAGGAGAGCTGATTTTGGCAGGTGGGTAGGGGCATTGTGTAACAAAGGAATTTTTAAAATGCCTTTGTTGTATAACCCTCTTTCCCCCTAATGCCACTCACCAAAATCAGCTCAACGGACCAAAACAAACACACACACACACACACACACACAAACACACAAACACACACACACACAGCAATCACTCTATCATTCATACAAGCACCCATCACCATACACTCACTCATAACACGAACATACATGCATCCACACGCATATTTAAATCCAAAATAAACCGTATACAGGCGCCTGCGAGTGGGTGCTGAAATGCCTCACTCCAGGTTGCTCTATCCATATGTGCGAAGAGACGCAAGAGCTCCCCTCTCGCACACACAGACATGCAATGCCCCAGCCAGCATTTCCAATGAGCTATCAAAGGCTGGGCATAGCAAAATGCCTCCAGCTTTGCATGGCTAAGTGAGCATATGTGGCTGGGGAACTGAACTCTCAAAGGGAAAAGTGTTTCTCTTTGACAGTTCAGCCAACCCAGGAGCACTCCCTCAGCTGGAAACAGCAGCTGAGGGAGTGCTCAGTGTTTCACTAGGCTGGCTCCTCGGCACCTCCATAATGGGTGAGGGGGGCCACTGTGTGGATGCCGCCTCGCCCATTATGTATGAGCCGCCAGGCTCAGACTGGCCTATAGGGCAATAGGGCGATGCCTGTACCAGAAATACAAAATGCTAGCGTAGGCCAGTGTGGGGCAGTTTGATGAGTTACTTCACTATGCAGTTAGTAGTTTTGACCATTGTTGCTGAATAAATATTCTTTAAACATCACAATTTGCTTATGTTTTAACAAAAAACACCCCCTTGGGTACTACTCAAACAGTCTGTTACTAAAGGACTGAATATCCATTTGCAACTGCGGGCCACTTTTTCATTGGTGCCTGAGACCGTTTTGTATTTAACTTTTTTATTACATTTCCTGCTGGGCTCTTGCACCCGCACTGGGATGCGGCCAAGCCCCCGGGGGTCGGGGGCATGCCCCACAGTTTGAATACCTGTGGTGTAGAAGCACTGGCTTTTTAAATTTGTATTTAGCTAATACACTGATAGGGAACATTCCAACTTGTATAACCTCCATGCCTAGTTAGCATCTGTGCCCTGCTGGATCAGTACTATGATCTGCAGTGCCTGCTCTTCAGTGGAACAGAGCAGGTTCACAGGTCACAGGGAAAGTGCTCTTTTGACAGCTGCAGTGACAGCCAAGTCTCTGCAGCGCAGAAGATACATTTATGAGAATTCTATCCTGATGGCGCGCTAAACTTTATATATAAGGCATACCTGAGTTTGAGATATGGTGGCGAGCCTCTCTCATAAATATCCAAGCCACATCCATTTGATAGTATACAGGTGACTGCCGTGTGAGCCCAGCTCAGCTGTGAACGGATAATGTATTTTCCCCCTTGCTAGGCTTTCTACTGATGCCCAGCAAGACTGTACCTCTGGGGGCAGCCTCTCCTTGTTCCTTTATGAGGGAAGGTTGCACCCACTCTAGTGAGACAGCCACTCCACAGTAAGCTGTCCTTGGAAAAGGAATCAAAGGTCACACCCATTCACTAAAGGAGTAGCCTTACAATGGTGTGCTGCATACTAAAAGGGCATTTAATTTTATTTAGGAGGGATGGTTAGTGAGACAGAAAGATCTCGGACCAGCTGGAGGATGGTTCCAGCATTGTGTTTCTCTCTGTCTCTCCTTCTTGCTCCACCCAACTTCCTGCAGCACAAAGCACTTTGGGTGTGATGTCAGGAGGCAAAGACTACCTATTTCAAGAAAAAGGACCGAACCTAAAAAGCAGGCTTGCTTTTGTCCAATCACCTGTAGGCTTTTGTTTTTAAAAGAAGGTGTCTCCCACTCCTTCTTTGATTTATTTTTGGACAAATGCATAAGTAAGAATTAATTGGACTTTATTCAGGACAGTTGATCTCTCCTAAGTCCTCTACTAGCGAGGTGAAGACTGTGTGTCGAAGGCAGAGGCAAGCTCTGTCTCTTAACCATGGCCAGGGCACATTGGAGTTGAACTGTGTCAGGAAAAACACATGCCCCTCTGTCAGCCACAATGGTACTCAAGAACTGTGTTGATGGATGCCTGCTGTTGTGTGTCAGACGAACCTGTGTCTGGGAGCACGAGAACAATGACTAATCTGCTAACTAATTTGAACTGCAATTCAAGCTTGTTCAAGCCCATCGAACCAAAAGGACCCACTGTTGCTGCCTTTGGCCCATGACCGATCTTCAAGCTACTGTTCTGCACCTCAAACAAGTTCACTGTTGGACCACACCAACTGAGTGTGTCATTACTGTGGCTCAACTTGAAGTTAATTTTTGCTACCGCCATATTTCAACTCCCTCTTCAAACTGCCATCATCTTCACTGACGATCTTCATCAACTGTCTACCAGACCCTGGGGGATCCTTTGAACTGCAGCCTTCAAATGCACTACAGGAGCTGCCCAACTCGAACTCCCTCATGGTATCCCTCATGATCTGAATTTAATTGAATGCTACTTTGAGACACAATTCAAACCACCTCATCTTCACTGTCAATCTTCATCACCATTCAAAACGACCCTTGTGTTCTCATCGAACGGTGACCCTCAACACTGCATTGGACTGCTCTACTTGAACGGTGCATCCAGCCCTGAGCATCTTCACTGTTGAACCTGACCCTGGTCACTCTTATGAAACCCACTTCTTCAAAAAGCAAAAAATATAGCTGAACCCTGACCCGACACCTGCTCCCCATCTGGAACAACAAAACCAATGCGCTGAAGCCTGATTTTAAACACAGAAACAGCACCAAGAAAACTGGGTTTACACTGTTGATCTGTCAAGAACTGCACAAAGGTATTATTTACTCTAATCTTCCCCCTTCGTCCGCCTTTGGGCCATAGGGATGGGTTAGGTCACCTTTAATCCCTTTTTGCACACAAGAACATATCCTTTTAAATAACATTGGGAATTTTTTACTTGCCTTCCACCACTGGTTTATTGCTCAGAGTGCTACACAGCCCTGCCCCTTCTGTACTCTTCTATTTCTGATACTCTTGATTCTTTTTTCCCTGTCATGAGAATCCGTTTGAAGTCCAAAGCCAAGTGCAATTCCTGGTATGACTCTGAATTAGCTACACTTAAATGTAAGTGTAAGGCGGCTGAGAGGAAATAGAGGACTTCTTGCTCATCCTCTGACAAACTGGCTTGTCGCCTCCTCCAAAGGCAATACTGACTCTCTGTCTGCATCAAGAAGAGAACCCACATCCAAGCCTGTGTCTCTGCAGCATCTACCAACTCAGCCGAACTCTTTAAAATCTGCAAGGAGCTGGCCAACTCTACTGCAGTCTCTACCCCTCCTGTTTCCTCCCTGGCTCTTTGCAATGCCCTTGCCTCTCATTTTATCTAAACAAAAAACAGGACATCATGTTCACCCTCTCCTCCTCTTCCCCCCGCCCCTCCCTCCTCTGTGCTTGCTGACCCTCCTTCAGCCACCCCCCCCAATCCCCTTCTCATCCTTTTCTCTTTTCTCCCCCAATGAAGTCGCTAGACAAGTCCGATCTCATCAAAACAGGTTCATCCCTGTTCCTCTAAAACCATCAAGGACCACATTGACCCCCTCGACCCAGCCCTTGCTGAATTTTGCAACCACTCCTTTGCCTCAGGATACTTTCCCTCCCCTCTGAAGCACTCCCTTGTGCATCCTCTTCTCAAGAAACCCACAGCTGATCCTTCCTGTCCGGTAAACTATCGCCCAATTTCCATTACTCCATTTTTGGGCAGACTCCTGGAAAAGCTGGCCATCTCCCATCTTAACCATCATTCTGATTTTGTTGGCTGTTTCCATGACCACCATTCTGGCTTCAGAGCTGCCAGAAGCATGGAAACAGCCCTCCTGAACATCTGTGAAGATCTACTCTCCAACCTTGACTCTAACATTCCCTCCGTCCTCATCCTACTCAATCTCTCCTCTGCCTTTGACACGGTCAACCATACCATCCTGCTCAACCGTCTCCGTGATAACCTGGGTATCAAAGGTCAGGCTCTGGCCTGGCTGCCCTCTTTCCTCTCTGATCGACCCTCCCAGTTCATACTGGGATCCTTCCTATTATCTATCTCCCTCTCTACCTGTGGTGTTCCCCAGGGGTCTAACCTTTCACCCTGGATTTTCAACCAATACCTGGCAACTCTTGACTACTGCATTGCCCTGCTCAAATTTCCAGTGCTATGCTGATGACACTCAACTATTTTTCAGGCTGCCCTCGGCCACTTCCTCTCCCTCTCTCATCTATGATTGCCTTACTGCTATTCAAGATTGGTGTTCCAGCAAGACAGTGGTCCTCCTCATCAGCACACCTTCTCCTTCCTTTCCACTCACTCTCTGGCTGGCCCCCCTTGGCCCTTTTCCTACCCCCACCTGCGAGGTTCTGGGTCACACTTTTTTCCTTCTCCACCCACATTTCTGATGTCTCTAAAAGGTCAAACGTCCTACTACACCTCCTCAGAGGCACTCTGCCTTTCCTCTCCTTCCCCCAGAAGCTCATGGTCTCCCAAGCTCTGGTTCTGTCTAGGTTGGACTATTATAACAGCCTCTTTCTAAATCTACCTGCCTCTACTCTCCACTCTCTGCAACTAATCCAGAACAGGACTGCAAGACTTGGCCTTGGCCTCAAGCCCTGGGATCGTATCTCTCCAGCTCTGAAATCCCTCCATTGGCAGTGGATGCAAGGATTACATTCAAAACCCTTTGCATTGTCCACAAGGCTTTCTGGGGCCTGGGTCCAAAATACCTTCAGCTATCCCTCCGCAAATACCTCCCCTCTCAAGCTCTTCTCTCCTCTACCACTAACTTCCTCAGGGTCAGTCGTTTTTCAAGGAAATTAGCTGGGGGGTAGATCTCTGTCTTCAGCTGTGGCATCCCTCTGGAACAGCCTCCCTGCCACTCTGAAACTTGAGGAGAACTATCTCTGGTTCCGGAAGCAACTGGAGACCTTCCTATTTGCTTCTGCCTTCGACCCCCCTCCCCTGCTGATCTGGTCTCTCTTTGCACCATGCACCTGGCCACCCTCGGTACTCTGGGCCCAGGTTACGGCTTACCTTGACACCCTCCCGCACAGCATCCGGGCCACCCCTTGCACTATGGTCTATGTCTGGATCCATAAAGCCCCCTCTTTCTTCCTGCATTTATCTGACCTAAACTGTCTGCTGCCTTAAACTCAGCACTTTCCACTTGATCGATGCACTACCATTTTTGTTGCTTTTATTTATTTTTATTTATTCTGTTCTCCTTTTACTCCGCACTTTCCACCTCTGCTGCCTTCCTTTCACTTTCCCCTCCCCCTCTCCCATGCACTTGCGTATTCTCGATGTCACTGGGCCTAGTAAGACCGTTGTTTTGTTCTCCCCCGTTCCTCTCCCTTGCCTTGACGCGCTCTGAAACACCTGTGTATGAGCACAATAGAAATAAAATATCAATTCAATACCTCTTGCTGTCTTTGCTTATTATGTGTATTTTCCTCAGGGGTTGGTTTTGCGCATTGTTTTTCTATTTAGCTAGTTTTGCAAATGGTGCGTTTAAGTAAAGTATATATATTAGAAGCTTGATTGGACATTCCCTTTATTTTGGACAATTGTACTATTGCTTCTTGGGTTGCTACTGGATCACATTCATACCCCTATAGCCTTCCCTTTTCCCACATTACCACAAACAGGAAAGGAGGTATATCTCTTAACTGTGTCTGTTTTACCTTTAGGATTGGGATCACTGCTGGTTTGTAGACGTCTGAGGCCTCAGCCAGTGCGGTGAGGTTGAAGCTTGTAGATCATCTTGAAGCTGTCAGTGAGGAGGTAGTCAAAGGCAGTGACTGAGCTGGCATTGAACCAAGTCCCAGTAAGAGTGAGAATGTGGAGGTCAATGTCTTCAAGAAGGAGAAAGATGTCAGAGGAGTGTTTGTTGGCTGAGCCGGAGTTTAAGAGTCGCCAGGTGGAAGTGGTCAGCACTTTTGAAGGTTTTCTAAGGGGGTGTACAGCGGCGTGGTACACCATTCAGAGGAGGAAGAGAGAGTAGAAGGGGGGAGATGCAGACGAAGGAAACGAATGAAGTTAATGAGAGGCAAGATGCGGTCAAAGAGGAGGAGGTTGGGCTGATGACCCTGAACCAGAGTGATGCCAGTGTGATAGACACTAACGAAGCAATGAGAGGATGCAAAGCCAGCCAAGAGGACTTCCGACTTGGTGCCACCGTTAATAGAGGAGTGTGAGAGAGGAGGGAGAGTGGAGATGAGATGGGGAATGCAGAGGTCAGGTGAGGAGACAAAGAAAAGGATATCAGTGATGACCTCTTTAGAGGTAGCACTGACATAGTTGCCTGCAATAGGAAGTACAGGGTTTGCACTCAAGATGTTTTAGCAGTTAGAGAATATAGAGGAGACGGAGAGAGCCATAGGAGGGCAGAGGTTGTAGCCAAAAAATGAGATAGGTGGAGCAGCACTGCACAGTTCTGGCTAAACTCACTAGAGATCATAGTAGATGCAGTCGGAGAGAATACATGAAACCAGCAGGAATAGAATTACATTTGAGGAGTGGCACAGAGATGTTACTATACACACATAAATGGATTTTTTTTTTAAATGAAGGCAGCAACAATGCAATGCAGATTTTGCCCAGGAAATGCAAAACACCCAAATTCGGTTTTAAAAGCACACCCCAAAATTGATTTTAAATGAAGGTAGCATGCAATGCAGTGAAAATGGTGCACAGGTAATGCAAACCACAAGAGAGAGTAATAAATGCAGTGAAAGGAAAGAAGTTAGTTAGGTGAGGATGGGGGAGGTGAAAATCACTGACGATGCCTCCGGAGAGCTAGTAGTAAAGGTCAGCCAAGCTCACTTTCATGACTGCATGGATGTTAGGGAGAATTCCCAGTTATGGCTAATTTCCCTCACCTAGTGAGTCCCTCAGCAGCTCTGCTGGATTTCTGGGGTTTATTTTATTCCACCTGGTAAGAGTGTGAACCTTTTTTTCCCACCCTTACATGTGTTTTGCCATATGCAATTCTACTTTTTGTGTGATCTTGGGCTCTGGAACCACACCACTCCATGAGCCCCACTTTTTATGTGTTACACAGCACCTTCAGTGCAGTGACACTGGGTTGTCTTCGAGACTTCCCACTGACTCCATTTTTTCTGGGGCTGACTACTGTCCCCCAGAAACATGTAAAGTTGCCATTAACTTTATGTAGTTTCTTTAAACTACAGACCCAGTACACCCCATCTTACATGGAGTATTGCAAAGGGTAAGTTCCTACCCCTTTTTGTCTGTGCCTCTCTGAGCCTTGTTTCGCTCCCTTAACATTAAGACTTGGCTGGTGGCAGTGGTCTCTACCCTACCTTTTCTACTGCGATTATAGTATATAAACGTGGTACTTTTTAGGCTATTGTATTAGCCTCGGACATAAACCCGCTTGACCAAATGCATTTTATTTTGGCTCCGGTCAGGTTTAGTCGCCATTTCTTTTTGTTAAAGTCCTTCTTGTGTTTTACTTTTCGCACCAAACCAGATTTGCCTTCTTTGTTCGCCGTCCTTTGGCGGGCTTCTGCCCAGAAGCCCTCCTTTGGCGTCTGGTGTCTACGTGGGCTGAATGTGAGGGAGGGGTTTAGACCCAGGTCGCACTTTGTGTCCATTGGCTGAGGTGGTTGTCCGGGCTGGACATCCCCCCTGCTGGGTGATTGACAGCCAGGCTGTGTGAATGGGGGATTTTGGCATAAAAGGCAGGACTCTTGGGCTAGAAGTCAGAGTCGCCACTCGAACTGCAAGAACCGAAGAGAAGCGGAGAAGAAGATGGCTGCTGCAACTCCCGAATCCCGGTGAAGCCCTGCTGCAGTCCTGAGCTATCTACCGTTCAACGACAGAGAAGATACAGTCTGGAGTCTTCTTCCCTTGAGCCTGGTGGGATCAACCAGCTTACCTTCAACAGCCAGAGAATCATATTCTGGGTCGAAATCGCTGCACACAGCTGTAGTGGTCTGGATAGCCATCAGAAGAGCCCTCTCCTGTTTTAAAGGAGCGCACCTTTTATTCACTGTTGCTTCGCTGCTGCTGGCTTCATCCCTGGGTAGTGCAGATAGCTCCAGACGTCCTCCTTCTTGTCCCCACGACTGAAGCTTCAGGAACCGTGAGTCTGCAGGAACTACCAGGAACAACTGCCGTAGCACCAGCTTTCTTCTACAAATAAGGTACTGTGTCCATTTGGTCGTTCTCTTTGGCCAACCTTGAGGAATCGGGGTGAGCCCTTTTCCTTCCAAAGGCTTGTCTTTTCTTCCTTCCCTCTTATAACTTTTGCTTCCCTTTGACACTATCCAAGTACTCCTGACAATCGTTAATCGTGAACTGTTCTAATCGTGTGATCCTCGACAACAGGATTTCTGTTCCATTTGACACTGGCGCAGGCCTATTGACTTTTATCTACCTTTTAGAAAGTGTCCTCTGTTTCTATTTGCTTTGACAAAAGTATTGCCTATGATTTTTATTCCCTATTCCCTTGTTTTAATTCTTTGTGCTAAGTGTGTTGGACTTCGGGTGCATTTCTTCCCGCAGGTATGCTTTATTTTCGTAAGACCGTCATTACTGTCAAAAAGTGATCACGTATTAACCCCTGCTAACGTCTTTCATTTGAAACACCGGTCTGTTAAAATGTAATGTACTTACCTTGAATTGACCTAAACAAGAGGAATTGGTTGTGTGAAGTATATTTTAAGTGTGGTTTTATTTAATAGAAGTGAAGTGTTTTGTGAACAGATGGTTTAAAAATAAATGTACTTATATTTTTTTTAACCAGAAACCTTGAGTCAGTGTTTGTTTGGGTCACAGTAATTGCAGTCCTTTGTGTAATCTCTATTACTGCTCATTTGCTCTTGAGATAAGTCTGGCTGCTCAGCCAGTGCTACCACTTTACTGTGTAGTACGGGCTTGTACCAAAGGTGAAATTGTACTACCACTTGTAGTCTTAATTGTGTGTAGTGGTCCCTAAGGGCACTGCATATGATTCTGCCTAACAATGAATCGTGATTGGTCGAACCGGTAGCAGTGGAGCAGTCCAGAAATTAATCCGGGTGATGGAACATAGTTTGAGATGTCAGCGTGTGGCTCTCCAGGCCCTCCTCGGCCAAGACATGAGCCGTAAGGGTGGGGCCTTGCGAGGCCGGCCACCCTTCCCCTGCCAGCTTGGTGATTGGGGCTTAAGAAGGAAAGGAAGCCCAATCACAGCCTTCCTGCAGAGGAGGTCAGGCACTCCAATGCCTGAAGAAAGGGGGAAGCCATCTTGGAAATGGAGGCCAGTGCTGCCTCAAGAGTGGATCAGGCCCCAAAAGTACCAAAAAACTCGGCAGCCTCAATTAGGCACCCTACAAATTTCGTTTTGTTGTTTTAAAAAAAAGATATATATTTTACAAAAAAAGAAAAACCCTTCTTTTCCCTTTTCTTTTTTCTTTCATTGCCACGTGCGCCACTTGCGCAGAACAGTGGTTGTGGCCACAAGAAGCCCATGAGGGGCTTACATGCCGATGAAGAGTGAGTTATCTGCCTCCGGATCGCCTGAAGGAGGTTCTTACTGCTGGCTTGCTTCCTCTGTTGGGAATGATGTTGCATAGTTTCCATGTCTCAGGTGTATTTCACTTTAAGATTATAAATGTAACAAATAAAAAAATTGCCCTAATATCTGGTGCGTTCTTATATACGTAGTTACTAATTATGGCCTAATTCACAGAAGCATTTTATAATGGCAAACCATCATTGGAAAATGCTCTGTGAATCAGGCCTTCAGTCCCTTCGGACAGGAACTTTAGATGAGGCGGCTTTAGAAATAGGTATTCTGATGTTTACTATGTCATATTTGAATTTCCACGACTCCTCACTGGTTGTTGGATGTTCTGTATTAGATGGCACTTTATGCAAGTCTGCATAATATTTTTTCTAGATATTTGCTGGAATTGGTTTGGCCTAAATGACAGCTTGAGGGCAGTTTAACTTTCTAATTAATGTCCAAAAAATGATATGAGCTCTTTTTTAATATGATCTCAAGTATGGATTTGCTATCTTTCTCAGCTGATAGGGAGCGGTGCAATTTAATCCATGTATTATTGCCACAGGGTATGCACTTTTCAGATTTGCTATAGTCTGGGAGCTTTTAACTGATACGAGATTTTGCTTCAGTTCCTTTTTCTTTTTAGCCACAATACGGTCATAGGGGTGTCTTCTTACTGTAGCCCCATTTCTGTATGTGTTAATTGATTCAATTGTTTTCTAATAAAGGTAGTAAAATATCCCCCTGCAGTATTCGGCTCTTTCCCTCCATTGTGGTACAGTTGTGGAATTTAACCAGCAAGCAATTAATCCTATGTATCTTACTTGGGTCCCAGGACATAACACTTTTCGTAGTGTTTACCTGTACATTTCTAATTTCTAAAGATTGGCAGCTACTCACTATAGCATCAAAGGTTGCCACCAGCATGCTATGGTCACTGAGATCTGTTTATTCTATTTCAAAATGATTACATTAGATAAATAATTTGTTAGAAACAAAAATATAACCAGTACAGTATGATAACTGATTGCTATGCTAAGTATGCTAAGTAAAGTTTTTTCCCAGGTCTCCATGAATATTCCCATTTAACATTTGCCTATGTTAATGTTACCCATTTATTTCCATGTCGCGATTTTTTATGGGATTTCAGCAGAGAGTGATCATGGAGTCCACTGAAGGGACCACTTGTGGAATTAAAATCACCTTCCATGATAGGCTCACAAATCTCGTCTACTCCAGTGAGTGGTTCCGATATTTGGCCTTGGAAGCAGTCAATATTGGAATGTGAATGGTTCAAATAGACATTAATGAAGAGTATTGATCTATTGTCGTTACCAGCAGGATTCCATAATATTCATTTGTAATATTAAGAAGTCGCCCAATTAAGTCATGTGTAATGGCGATATTGAGGCCCTCTATTGACCTGCCCCATTTTCTCTAGGCACTAATTGCTGAAATGTTTAAAAACCATCACATTGGTGAAACTAATGATATGTCCTGTAACAATATGACAGAGTTTTGACGTTATTTAGTGCACAGCTCTAGGTTATGTATTAAACGGTAGTGTCCGCTCACATTCCATGAAAGACAAGAGAGCAAAACTTCACAATCCTTCCAGCTGGAAACTGCCTCTACTGTTTGTGAATCTGTGGTTTTCTGGCGACAACATATTTGGAAGCCAACTCCCGTCTTCCGTCCCCTGATGATCATCTTCCTTGGGGGTAATGGTTTTTAGCACTCTTTGTCTCACACAGGTGTTAGAAAACCTAGTTTGAAGGGTTCTATAGTTATCCCCATGTTGGTTCTTTTGGTCAAATTGCTTTATAGGGATGTTAGTGTTTATAGGCTCTTTCTAAGCCCATTGGCCATAATTAGGAGATATGTAATAACCAATCTGCCTTAATACCTGTCCTTCCGTGACCAGCATTTTAAAGGCGATGTCTGAATGCATAGTAACAACCATAGTAGCAATTCTTTGGCATTCAACAAAGTCAACGAGATCGATGTCTCTAGAAAAGTTCAAACACAATTTAGGGATTTTGCAAGTAAGTTCAAAATGTTGGATCGGTTAACCACGATTTGTTTGTCACTTCTTAATACAAATTCGAGCAATACTTGTTTAGCATGTCCAATTTTCCTCAACGGAGCATATGGAGGCTCTATACCATTGTTCGTAATATGGCAAGTCCTATTCTCATCCGACTCTTGTGGCCTATCCTTTTCAACGACCCTTATATCAGTAGCTCCACTTACTATTTGAGTATCGGTGGAACTTGTGAAGGGTTCGTTGATGTCTGGTTTGTTGAACTGTTCAAGATCACACTGTGTGCCAATTTGAACATCGGTAGAGACTTTCTGATTGTTTACGTTGTTGCACCGTGCCATCTTCGTATTTAGATTGTTACCTCTGCCTTTTTTTGGTAGTAGAGGTCCTTCTTAGATGTGCATGATCTAAGAAGGACCATCTCTGGTTCTTGTAAATTCCTTGGATCGATTCTTCCTCAGTCAGGTGTAATCCTCTCAGGAACTTTCTTGAGTTCCTTCTGTACACTCCCTTTTTTCTTTGATTTTTCAATTTCATAATTTGCAGGGGGAAGAAGGGATTTATATGTTTTGGGTCTCGCTTCTTTTTCCTCTTTCCATTGGTCCCCTTTGCCTTTTCCTGCAAGCTTTGTATGCCTTATACCTCTATATCCTTTTGCGCTGGGGCTGCTACGTTTTATGCACTTGGCTTAAATCCTCCATTGCTGGTATAATTCCTCTCGTTATTTTATCTTTTTCCTTTCATTTCAGCCTAATTTTGATCAGGATGATTGTGTGTGCTTTGACTTCCACATAGATATTGAACTAACAAAGAGGTGTTCCTATCAGAAAAATAATTAAACATGCTTAAGGAATTTATTATTTTCTACACACAATGACTGATCCATGGGTTACTGGCACAACACAGCCACTTAACTAATTATTCAGGACATGGGAACAATTTTCCATCCAAACCAGAGTTATATATTTATTTATTTATTTTTATTTATTACATTTGGTAATAAGCCAAAACCCTTAGGTATCACTGCGTAGGTTACAGTCATTTTATATATATTATAATATACAATAGATATATATATTCACTGAAAAAACGTTAGTTAAAATTCAGTTATGGTGCCCGTTGGTTTTCATCGTAATGCCATCTCCCCCATAATGCCATTTTGTATGTCATTGAGAATCCCTTCTCTTATAACATATATGTGTTCATGGGCTTTGCAACGGACACATTCTGGGTTAAGCCGGTCATGCCTTCAAAAATGTGTTGAATTTCAGGGGGTTTGTTTTGATACATTTGGGTACCTTATCTAAAGTTTTATTTCAGTGAATTATAAGGCTTTTGTTATACTATGATTTTTTGCCATGTCACGACCATGTCATTTGCCCACTGTACAGGTTACAACACTACAAAGCCACTAGCCTTCAGCCATGGCCAGGGGTGTCCACTGTATATAGAAGGGTTCTCTGGTGCACTACCAAAGTCCGCTCTACAGGGAACAAAATTCACTCAAAATAGGTGCCGCCAACTGTACTCGATGCAGCCCTCCACACTTTGAGTGTGAGGTCAGGTGCCAAAGTCCACTTGTTTCAAGAACAGGGATTGGCCCCTGAAAGCAGGTTCACTTTGTCCAATCACCTGCAGACTATTGCCTTTAAACGAAGGGGTCTCCCACTCCTTCTTTGATTCACTTTTGGACAAACACTTAAGGAAGAATTAATTGGACATCTGTTGGGAGGGTTGATCTTTCCAAAACCCTCCACCAGTGAGATGAAGAGTGAGATGAAGTCTTAGTGCATCAAAATCCCTCTGCATCAATCACAAGGCTGTATGGGCCCGGAGACCACACTATCTTCAACTTTATCTCACTAAATACTCTCCATCTAGACCACTTTGCTCCTCTGGCATCAACTCTTTGTGTGTAAAGCTCTTTGCTAAAAAGCGGGCAGGGAGTCGCTCACTTTCCTCTGCGGGCTCTCTCCTTCGGAATTGCCTTTTTCCCCCTGTGCCTTGAGCATGATCTTCTCAAATTCCGGAAGCTCCTTAAGACCTTCCTCTTTTTCTCCTCCTTCCCTCCTTCTCTCCTTTGCTAATCCCACAGTTGCTGTATCAGTGTTCTTGGCCCTTATGGATCTTCGGGGCCTTGACTTCCCTCACCAATTCTTTCCTGCTCCTGTTCTATCCACATCACTTGCATCTGCACACCCTCTGGTCTGGAGACTCACAATTACACCTCCCACAGGCCCAGGCTCTGTAACACTCATCATTCCAAGCACTTTTTTCACAGGTCACCTATGAGCTCGGATTACCCAGCAGTCCATCTTCCCTCTTCCTTTCTGCACTTGCACGTTCTGAATATTCACAAGGCATAGTAGGTTTGTCCCTCCTCCTCTTCCCCCTCTGCTCTTAATATTGTGTTTGTAATGCTTTTCCCACCTTCCCTCCCTGCCCTGTGGCAACTTTGAAACAGTATATTTTAATTGTATAAGCGCATAACAAGCAAACAATAAATAAATTGGTGCCCAAGGCAGAGGCAAGCTCTGTCCGTAGCTATCCCCAGGGCACATTGTGTGTGAACCGCTGCTGGGACAAGACCTGCCTCTCTACAAGCACAATGGTACCCGGACCACACCGTGTTGAATGATGCCTGAAGTTGTGTGCCAGCCACCCCTGTATCTGGGAGGCTGAGAACAAGGACTTATCTTCTTCTTCCCTGAATTATGATTCACAGTGACCTGAGAGTCATGACCACCAGGATCGCTGTGTTTTCACCGTCAAAGCAATTAGAACCATTATTTTAGCTTTTTTGACCGAGTTGAACCAACAGAACTGGCTGATGCTCCCTTTGGCACTCAACCAATCTTTAAGCGACGGTTCTGCACCTCAAATCAGTTTGCCATTGCACAGTGCCAGCTGAGTGCACTATTGACCTGGCTCGAACTCGAAACTCATTGTTGCTCCTGCTGCCTTCAGGTTTCCTCTGCAAAAAGTCAGCATCTTCGTTGCCGGTATTTATCGACAGTCGATCAGACCTTGTGGGATCCTTCGTACTGCGACTTTCGACTGCTATCCCTGAGCTGTCCGACTTGAACTGTGCACCTAGTCACCAGAATCTTCACCATCAAACCAACTGTCTAAAAGTGCGTAGTGGCCCTCACAATCTGCACTTTGATAAATGCTGCATTGAATTTCCCTTCAATTCGCTAGCATCTTTGCTGCCAATCTTCACCAGTCTACTGACCTTGGTGGTATCATCAAACTGTGACCCTTGATGCTGCATCTGACTGCTCAACTCGAACTGCACATCAAGTCTTCAGCATCTCCATCACTGAACTGACCCTGGTGGTCCTCATGATCCACACTTCTGTGAAACGCAATGAACTTCAGCTCAACACCAGCTCAACACCCGCTCGGTGTCTGGAACAACTCGACTGACCCATTTGCAACTGATTTAACCTGCATGTATGGTACTGAGAAGCCTGGTTTGACACTATTAAACTGCCAAGAACTGCAGAAAGTTATTATTGGCTGATACCTGCCCCCTTGGTCCATCTTTGCGCCCTAGAGAATGGTTATGTCACCTTTTATCAATTTTTGCACACAACAACATATTCGCTCAAAGAACATTAATGGGCCTCATTATAAGTTTGCCAGTCTGGAAACTATGGTACCGGTGAGCATGCCGGTACCGTAGTTCCCGGACCGGCAAACTACGAGATGTGCTTGTGGGTGCCTTTCTGCCTGCCAGGTCGGACCTGGTGGGCAGAAAGGCACCTGCGAGCAGAGCATGTCGGATGCACCGGCACCATTATTAACCGTGCTGTTGCAGCCGACCTCCCCATTCCCATTCGGCCCTATGGGGCCGAATGGGATTGGGGAGCTTCTTTTTCTGGCGCCCACAAATGGGCAATCACCGAGTCCGGCAGGGCCGTAGAGACCCGGTATTTGCCCATTTGCGGGCACCAGAAAAAATTGGACGTTTGGCGGCAGCCTGCCAGTTTTACCGGCAAAGCTACCGCCAAACTTGTAATGAGGCCCATTGTGTTTTTTTTAACATGTTGTCAATCCCTGATTCATTACTCGCTGTGCTGCATTTTGCTATCTTTGCTTATTCTGTGTTCTTTCCTCAGGGATGGATTTTGTGTAGTGTTTTCTATTTAGTTATTTTTGCAGATAGTGTGTTTACTTTAAGTATGCAGATTTTAAGAACCTTGATTGGACAATCCCTTCATTTTGGACTGTTGTACTATTGTTGTTTGGATTGCTACTGAACACATTCACACCCTCTTGGGAGTAAAGCCATCTGTCCATCCATGTTAAAGATTAAGGAGGTATATCTCGCTCAATTGAATTTGCTTCAGTGAACCAAATTGTTGTAAAGTACCTTTGCAATGTAACTATGCTACACTGACTGTGACCTGTAGCAATCTTTTCTAGCAATTCATGTAACTAAGACACTTTCTTGTAACATCACCTCAATGCCTCCTGGCTGCTCGCGCGCTTCATAAATGTAAAAAATAAATAAATATCTCTTAACTGTGTCTGTTTTACCTTTATAATTGAGACCACTGTAGGTTTGGAAAAGTGTGAGAGTCAAGCAGGTGGTTTATTCACTACTCACCACTATACGCCTCTACACCAGAAGTCATTTTGTCAAGCTGTGCCCAATGAGGTACCAAACACAGATTTCCTGCACCCAATCTGATGCTTGAGGTGTCACAATGAATGCTTCCCTTGAGCCTAATATGACACAGAAGCCCGCGTGGGGAGTCCTTAAGAGGTGTGGGAGCCTTGCTAAACTTTGCCTCCATTAAGGAGTTGTACTCCATCCAGGTTGTCCATACAGAGCTTAAAGAATAATGAGAAGTCAATTGCCCTCGTTGTATACACAAGGTACACTGCCCACAATTTCTGGAGGTCTGTGAGGGCTGAGGGAGACACACTGCTGTCGATATAGTAGTTGCTGTCATTGCCGGGGCTTTCAGCAAAACCAATTAATGTGTGTCTTATTTAATGCAATTATAGAAAGTCACAACTCATTGCTGTCAACCATCACTGTAATTAGGGAGTGTCAAATTGCTGTTATAGGATATTTTTATGGGGCAACCATTAATGCAGGGGGTTCAGCCCCCCCATTCAAGAGCACCGCATCAATTGAGCAATGACTTGGATTCTTAACTAACTCTGCATTGGACTCATATAACACCACAGGCGTCCCTCATCCCTTTAGCAACAGGCAAGCCAAGAACCAGGCCGGTGTGCAGAAAGATTATAATTTATTTTCCATTAATCACTAGAAAAAATCCTTATATACACAACATTTATCAAAATGCACGGAACTAAAACATTCCTTCTGGTCAAAACTTCATATTACAAACAAATTGAAAACACCAATTGAAAACACAGTTCGTCTTTGGTAACCCAGATCACAAATCTCTAACACAACACCATGCACAGTTTTTATTCAGATCTCTAGTCCATCCTGGCCTCTTATAAAGAGATAAAATGGTCTAGAGAATGATTCAGATGACTAGATCACTCACAAGAATACCCCTAGCGTATGGCTAGTCAATGCAGCACCCTAGAACATGACATGACACAATTTAGCTGATAGCGGAATTTGAAGGTGACTTAACTTAAATATATTTAGTGCTTTTCAGTTGGACAAAAGAAATAAACTTGCACAGTGCTCTTTATTTCTGGCCTACCTGCCCACTTTTCATTTACAGCAATGTTCTCGCACACAAACCTTTAATAACAGAATCTTCTCAACAGATGATGAAACCCTTTCCTTTTCCACTATGCAGTGAAAATGTGCCCCTTCAATTTGGAGGTCCTGGCTCGCTCTCTCTAGAGAAAGTGTGCTTTTAAATCAGTTATTTTCACTTTACTTCCCTCTGGAAACCCTTTTCAGCACACAACAGATCCAGAGATTCTGTTTATTATTTTGAACCTCTCTTTTGGAATACATAGTTTAGGGAATGTTAAACAATTCAAAATTTCATTTTTTAAATGCACCCCTCCCCATTAGGTTTTTTTTTAGGCTGGCAAAAGGATAAAAGGTAATCCGCAATTAATTTAACAACTATATCATTATTCACAATTGGAAAGATGTTGACGATTTAAAATTTCCCCAGAATCTCCCCATTGTCTGTTGATTATATGAGAATTAATTTAATTATTAATTAATAAGAAATTCTAGGAATCTACTTCTCTGTGCCCACCCCATTAATATCACTTTAAATCTCTCTGGGTTTGTACACAGGAGAAGTTAGCAGGCATCCTGGGTCATCTCATTAGAAGAAATGGGACCTGGTTATGCATGGCAATCCAAAAGCCCTTCTGTCACTGGTTATGGATTTCCCCCAGCCTCAATATTTCTGTCTGCCTCTTGTTCTGGATGTCCCCAGCACCTATCCTGGTTCTGTCCACATTTTGTTCCACCTTCCTTCTTGCCTTCTTGTCTCCATCAGTCAACCAGTCAGTCCATTTTTCCCACATGTGCACCTACTTTTAAAATCCCTTAAGCATACCTCAAAAATGTCTAAATTATGTGGTGCCTGCTCATCGATTGAAACTCCTGATTGGGCATCTCTTCTTATTCCCCGACACATAGCGTAGCCCTTTCTCTCTTATTGGTCTTTAGGTCTCTGGGCCCCATTGCTGGAAGTTCTTGCTTCACCTACCTGAAATTGCACTTCTGAACAACTGAGATCCGAATTTAAGAATGTTCAACATGGATGTTTCTTCAATTTACAGATAAGGGTCAGAATCCATATATATCTAAATTGGTCTGGTCATGCTGATTGCAATGATCTGTGTCTAGCGTCGGCACGTGGTTGCACGTGCTAATGGCAGATTTGAGAGATTTCGACAGAACGGGCTTCAATTAAAATCTTGACATTCTGCAGAAAGGTATCTAATTCAATAAGCTACCATATTCCTGTCTCTCCAATTCATAACTTTTTCTGGGAAGCTACAATCACATTTTAGCATATAACTCTGGTCTTGAAGGTCATATTTTGAGGCGAGTCCTAGCCACAGACAGGGTTTTTTTCTTTGCTTTCAGAAGACATCTGAACCATCACTATGCCTATTATGTGTTCCAGTGTATGAGAAAAATATGATTCTCCATATATTCCTATGAGACCCTTTAATTATCTTCATTCTTTTGCACTTAGTAAACCCTTTCGGTTTCCACACCCTGTATGTGTAATAGCCCTCTGGATTTTGCTGACTTATTCTGCAATGAACTCACTCAACATTCCTTCAAGGACAAGATCTGAGCACATGTTTTCTTATCTACTGGAGCAGCGGGGTGTAACTCCGCCCCTGACTCATGTGACATTCTCTGGTGCGTGTCAACTGCCAGTCAGCTCAGAACTTCCCCAAAAATGTAATTTGATTTCAAGTATTTTACAGCGTTCAAACATACTTGGGCTGCATCTTTATTTACTCAGTATTGGTCATTTCACACCAATGAATCTCTGTCACAGCACACACTTCGTCCCCTTCCTGGAAATGTTTAGCTTTAAAGAGTTTCCGGATAGATAGGTGAAGGAGTATCCTGACGGGGCAGAAGATTTCTTTGGGTGTTCCAGCACAGGCTGAAGTCAGTTCTTGTGAACAGAAATGAGTGATTTTCAATTCTGTATTTTTTTTCATTACATGAGACCTGCTTTAATATTTTACATCACATCATATGTATTTTTCTCTTGCACCATGCCACCAATGTCCGACCTTACATTGTGATGTATGTTTAAATTACTCTTGCAATAAAGTTTCATGTTTGATGGGTTCATAGTTCCAGCCATCTTGCAAAATGCACAGACGTCAACATGGCAGCTCTCTGTTTTAGCAAATCTGCACTTTAGTGCATCTGTCACCTGTAATGGGAAGTAGGCCTTGTTTCCATCGGCCTTGTCACTTGAACACAAGACACAATTAGTTTTTATTTTCCTTATTCTGAAATCACTATTTAGATGCTTGGTAGTTAAGAGTTAAATGCTGCCCTTTTGTCTTGATAGCCAACAATGCACTTTCTATATTGCTGCACCTCTAGATCTATTTAGCCAGCTGCAGTGCATTTATATCCTGGTGCAGAGAATACCTCACAACCCCCCACCCCACACCCTTTATCTCATGTTTGAACTACTGTAAAATGACAGGGGAGAGTGGGTGGGTTATTATTTATTTATTTAACAGTCGCAAATCAAGTTCTTCGATGGGGAATGTCGCGTTATCCATTTGTTATCTGGGAGTGGGTGAACAGGCTTCTATTTGCTCTTTTGGGATATGGCCTTCTTCCTGGATTCCCCTCCTTTCTTTTCCTTTTTTTCGGTTTCCGGGGTCCTCTTTGAACTCCTCTTCATCCGGTGCCCATGCTGGAATGAATTTACATTAGATTTCTAAAGAAAGGAGTAATAAAAAGAATTGCTATAGATTCTTGTTTACACATTATTTCCCAGGATAACTTTACATGTAATTGAAGACACATTTACTCTTTTACATTTTTTATATACTATTTCCATCAAACATTTCAGATGAACTTTAATTTTATTACTCACTGGTTAGATATTTTAGTTTCCATCTTTGGGGTTTTGTTTTAACCTTACATTCCTCAGATGGGTCCTCGACTCTACCTTCTCTAGGCTTGTGAATCACTCTTATAGCTAGACTGGGATGACAGCTTTTTAACTGATTGATTTTGGCCCACTGCTCTTTCATCTACTCTCCTTTAAGGATGCGGATCCTATCGGCAACATGTAATATTTTATCCACAATCTCAAAACTGCCGCACCAAGATGGAAGGAATTTCCATTCCTTGGTTTGATTCCTCTGAAAATTATAGAATTAGAACTTGTCACCTACCTGATACTCATTTTTCATAGTCTTCATGCCATAGTATGATTTCATCCCTTCGGCTGACTTTTAGAAGTTGTGCTGGGCTTAAGCAAAGTCATGCTGAAGGTGCTTTCTCAGGTTCTCAATATACTCATGAGTATTGGACACGTTAATCAGTATCTGCTCTAGAGTTCTATAGAGCAGATGCTGAGGTAAAACTATTTTTTGTCTGGTCATCAATTCAACTTGACACATTTTGGTTTGCAGAAGATGGTGTAGATCTAAGAGCCATTAGAAGTGATTGAGTGTCCCAACTGGGTCCATAGTCAGCCACAAATGTCCTTAGTATACTCACTATGGTCTTATTATATCTCTCAACCCCACTGCTCAATGCCAGATGGTAAGCTATGTGGAATTTTCTTGTTACCCCTAGAACCTCACACATATTGTTCATCGCCTCACTGGCAAAATGACTCCCACTGTCCTACTCAGTCCTTTGCAGAAGGACAAAACGAGAGAAGATGTTGTGGAACATTAGAGCTGCAGCTGTCTCAGACTTACAATTAGGACAGGAAGACACTCTACCCACTTGGAAAATAAGCATGTTATGAGCATGTACTTATTTCCTTTAGAGGAGCATATGACTGGCCTGACGAAATTGACAAATCTGACCAAGGCAGTGTCATTCCCCTTTTCTGTAGGGGAGCTTGATGTGTTTGAGCACTTGGTTGAAATTGAGCACACGTGAGACACCCCTTTATATAGGTGTTGAGGTCTTGGCCCATATGTGGCCAGTATGGAACTTCTTGCAAGATGTATATTGTCTTCTGAAAAACCCCATGACCAGCAGTTGCTGCACCATAGGCGTGATTCAAAATCAGACTCTGGAATGATGTAGGTACCACCCATTGGTCACATCCATATCGTGATCTCCTTACCACCAAACGTCTTGGTTTTGAATCATCTTGGAAAATGTCATTGACACAAAGAGATCCTCTTTTCCAGCATAATGCAGTTACATTGGAGGAAAGATCACTGGGTCTTCAATATGTTGATAGAATTGTCCAATAATAGGATCCTCTTTTTGTGCAGTGATCAAATCTGCATTCGGGGAATCCTTACTCCACTGAGCAGCTGAAGGTTTGGGACCTGATTACAGCTGTAACTTGAATTTCCCCAGCAGGGATTCAGTATCTATGAAGTCCACCACTAGAGCTCCAGTTTTAGCCAGCTAGTCAGATAGGTCATTCCCAGTCTTACCTGGACCCTATATTTTGGAATGACCTATAATCTTTCCAATATATGGTGATCCCATTAGAGGTAAACAGATCATCATTGGACTGGATCAATATCCATGTTTTAATGGATTGTTGTTAGCACAAAACATGCCTCTATTGTTCCAGTTGATCATGTGTTTCAATAACCCATTCCTGACATAGTCGGAGTCAGTGATTAACACCAGTTCTTTGAGTTGGTGGTGTACTGCAGTGAGGATGTCTTTATGTATGGCCATCAACTCGGCCACCTGACTACTTTGGGGTCCTATTTTATAACCAGCAGATGATTCATGGGTGTCTTTAACCCAGGCATTCTCAATGGCAGCTACTATTTCTTTTTCCCCATTCTTCACACCATGGTAGGAGCACCCATCCACATAAACTGTGTGTGTCCCCTGGCACATATCTTCTTCAGAGACCCTGCGTGGGGAAGCTATGTATGCCTCTATATTATTTTTGGTTATAAGACTTTCATCCTCAAGACAGTTTTCTTGAGCACAATCATGCAAGTCTGCCAATCCTTGCGCCATAGGACTCATCTTTTTTTGGCCATACTTATCCTCCACAGGAAAGACTTGCATGGACAGAATCCAGGAATTAATTCTGGAATTAGATACATTCCCAGCCCTTTTTCTACCACTTTGCAAATATTCCAAGGGATGGTGTGGTATCTCTACAATTATGTACTCCCCCTGGATAAACGAGCAGTGATTTTTCAATGCTCATGCCATTGTCAGAAGTGCTTTCCTACAACCGTTGAATTGTTCCTCTACAGAGGACATGCATTTGCTTGTATAAGAGATCACTTTTTGACCTTGTCATGCTTTTGGTACAATACACCTGTTAGTCATGTATACTAAAATCCCATCTCCAAGATTAATTCCCTATTCTTAACGGGACAAGCCAAACAAGGAACTTGAGAAAGGCTTCTGTTTAGTTTTTTAACTGCCTCGGATTGTTGCAGACCCCCCTCCCACTTGACTCCATCCTTTAATAAATGAACCCTGGGCCAAGTGACCTATGCGTAGTCTTCAACTAACTTTCTACTATAATGTGTGTGTCCAAGAAGGTTTCTCAATCCTCGCAGAGTGGTAGGGTATTTTAATCTCAATAATGCTTCCACTTTCTTCGGCTGGGGATTAAGATGCTAAGGGTTTATTTTGAGCCAGAAAAAGTTCACTCTGGTCTTACACGGCTCTGCATTCTGAAAGGATAGTTTTGCTCCAGCTTTCTGCAACTGGGCCAGAACATAGCACATTTCTGCCATATGTTCTTCCACAGTTGAGCTCTTGATCAATACATCATCTGCATAAGCCAGTTTTCCCCTTTCGCCCATGTCGGGCATGGCGTTATGAAGGAATACATTGGACTAATTTCCCAAGTTCATAATACAAAGTGTGTTCAGATTCACATTTATTGCTGCCTCCCAAAGATAAAGGCACATGTTTACTGGTCATCCCTACACACAAGTACCGTCCAGTAACCGTTGGTCAAATCAATGGCTGAGAACACTTTTGACCAATTGATCTGCGCCAGCCCTTGATCGGTTTAGGAAAGGGGCCATCTTGACCTGTGGAGCCATTTGTTCAATGCCCTCAGGTCTGCACATAATCTTCATTGTCCATTGGGTTTCCGGATCCCCAGTACCAGGTTGTTATAAGTTCTGTGTATCAGACAAATTTTCCCACGGGATTCCAAGTTCTTGAAAATCTCTGTCAGTGACTCCATGGATGTGAGAGGTAACTTGTATTCTTTGACGAATACTGGAGCCATCTCGGGATCCGTGGGTATGGTGATTGAATGAATCGATGTGTGTCCACAATCATAAGAATCCACTGAAAAGATATCCTTCAAGTCCAGGAAAACCTGTTTCAGCTGCTGTCTTTGTTCCACAGTCTCCAGGGCATAACCTAGATTAATCTGTTCCTCAACCATCTGCCTGAAACTTGGGAAAAGCTTGAACTTGGAAATCTCAGCAGTATCCTCCAGTTGTGAGGAGCAATCTCTTTTAATGGTGTTTACCTGGGCATGAGGTTCTGTTGATTCGAGGTAGGGGTTGTTGATTCTAAATACCATCTCATCCTTCCTGATGCCACAGGTTACCTCTTGCATCCCATAATGGCATGAAGAGCACACAAATAAATTCCCCCATGACAGGTAAAATTCTTCTCTTGAAAAATACTGTTGATGATTTCATAACAGTTGTCAGGAATTGGTCCTATAGTTTAAGTGGTCTAATACCTATACCCGCAGCGGCCGGCGTCACCACACAGTCCCGCCTGCTTTTCCAAGTCTCGTTACGGATGCCATCACGGCATGGCCACCTCTTTCCTAGTTCCCATGGTCAGCAGCGCAGGCGCTGACCTCCCCAGCACCACCACCGAACTGGCTCCCTCTATCCCCTCTGAGCCAAATGGACTAGTTTTGCTCACTTGGGCACACTGGGGTCCAGGCGCATTCTCACCATGACCCGCCATCACTGCCTCCCTTTACTACACCAAGCCACCCAACTTAAGTGGACTCCCTTGCTGCACCAAGCCACCAAACTTGAGTGGCCTCCGACCAGGTCCCCCGGGGTCCACTGCTACCGCACCTGCCACCCTACCAACCAGGGGCCACCCCTCCAGCCAAGAGCCAACATAGGTCCACCCTCTCCACCCACTCCCCGCCTGATCACCCCTGCGCAACCACAGACTTTCTAACTGAACATGTCCATATGACCCACCAGGCAAGGGACACGGCCACTCTCCTCTAATCTAGCTCCTCCGATTTCTTTCAGATGAGGTCAACAAGCCTCCACCTAGCACCCTACTTAGGGTAACCTGCCTACCCGCTCGATCACGAGCCTGCTGGACAATCTTTCCTTGGTACTATGTCAGCTTCACATCATATTCCAATTCTTAATGAACATGCTTGTATTATGTACGATTGATGTATATGTTACTTCCGAATGCCTTTCTGATCATCTCAAACTCACCTTTCACCATGTGGTTTTACACACACTGCTGTTTAACTTGTTATAAACAAACTTGCTATCACCCATGCAAATCTATGACAAACCATGATTGATCAAATTGATTATGTTGCCTTCAACATGTTGTGAATCCTAACAATGCCTCTGCGCCGTTCATTTTCCTTCACATATATCACCCCACAACTCTCACCCATCACAGCCTTGATAAAGACTATGGTTGAAACTAGCATCTTCTTGTTGCTTCACCACTCCTAGCACAAGATGCCACATTTGTCATGCTGTATCAGATCATTAAAAAACACCATGTACACCAACTCAAGACTGAACTGTCATTAAATCTCAACAATTAGCAAGAGTATCAAATATTTGACCTCCAAAACTGCCAGCACCCACACCAAATAAGGGTTTGTCACCCCACCAAGTAATATCTAAAATGGGTTGGCCAATAAGATAAGGAATCCTCCAATGCGAGTGTTGCACCTATAGGAGATATATGTATCCTAGGGGTGCAAACCAATGGAAGAGAGACATAGGTTTTTCAGTTTACTTGTCATGATGACATCATGGATGATGAGAGTTCCCTTTAAAAGCCATTGTCCATCAATAAAACATGGGGAAACTCTGGTGAAAGCTTGCCTTTGGATATATTTGTGTTTTCCTATGAGCTTCCTGTACTTTGAATACAATTCTGGGATTACCCTGCATTTAACATATGTCCATCCTCTGTCACCTCTTTTATTGGCAGCTGCCAGGTAGTGGCCTGAGTTATTTTTTTGGGCCCAGATTACAAAACCCAAACCTTGTTTTTGGGGGTGAGAGTGTTAATTTATATAAGCGTCCTTATTTCAAAGGTTTTGCCCTCCCCTTGATGGGAATTGTTTGGGGATGGTAATTTCTTCACCCACTAAGAACTCAACTGCATAAGGCAGCAACTGGGCTGACCAAAATGCCCTTTCAATGTTGTCAAAGCCCATGGGTTTACCCCCTAGTCAGGACCATACTTTATTGTTAATAAAATCTAGAGTAATTGAGAATCGATTGAGAATGTCAGTACCCAAAAAATGGTCAAACAACCAACCCTTATATTTGAAAATGTTAAGCATACACCTACTAAGCATGAAATGCTTAGAATTTGGTGTTTCCAAATCCACTTCCTATTTATTAATCAATCTAAAGGAGAGAATGTTTTCATCTTTTAGGAATTGCCTGAATAATCCTTCGCTGATTAAACATTTCCATTATTCAGAAATACTCTGGCGAGCACTGGCTTCTCCCCCTCATTTAATGAATGTTCCCCTTTTTCTGAATATCGGTCAGACTTTGAGCTGGTTTTCTATTCTCTTTCAAAGGACTCTGTGTTCCTCCTAAATTTTGATTGCTATAAAATCTCGTTGTATTCCCTCCCAGGGTGAAGTACCACTTGTAGCTGGAGGGAAGGTTGATCTTCACTGGTTGGGAAGATAATGATGATTTCTGGAACTTGGTTGTTCCAATGATCGGTACGCTGCTCAATCAAATGGCTGGTGACATTCAGGCTAACATAATTTGTATTCCTCTTGAGTTTGATGGGCCGGTTATTTGAGTCCAGGGGTGATAACCGTCAAAGGAAATCATTCACCAGTAAACAGGCAGTTCCCTCCGGAGTCATGACTATCACTGGGTGTTTCGAATAATGTTGCCTACATTTTATTTCTAGATCTGCAGTCCCTACAATGGAAATAGTGTTCCTATAAATGTTTTGGAGCTGTCCAGAAAGAGGTACGAGGGGAATCTGGTGACTATCCAACCTTTCCAGATTCAGTCTGTCAAAAGCTTCTTTAGATATGATAGTAGCTTGGGATCCAATATCCACCAGAGCTGATAATTCACACTGACCATGTACCTTGTCCGGGGCAAGAAATCTGCCCTCTTTTGCCTCACATCCTGAGATAAAATGTGCGTTGGTGGTCATCTTGATAGTTATCTTGTTAATGTTGAATTTCGTTGCTGTGTGATCTTGGGCGGTTTCTGTGGAGACCTTCGAGCTCCAGTGTCTGGGATTGGGAATCTGTGGGAATAAACCTGCATTTGGAAATGCGATTGGTAGTAGGGGATCCTCTTTGCTGTCCTTTATATCTGAAGACAGTCCTCAGAACCTGTCTGTGGGGAGGATACCTCCAAGGTCTTCGAATTATCTGGCTTGCATAGTTGGGGTCTAGGAATTTCTCTATCTGTGCCAGTCTCTATATCTACATTGTCAGACAAAGAGTATCTTGGGAGCCATTTTTCTTTTGGAGAAATCACCCCATTCCTGAAAAAGAAGAGGTCCTTACCTGAATCATTTGGGAATTCTTCTCTCTCAAAGGGGGTTATCTGATTTTCTTTCTCTTCAAAGTTAGGTTTTCTTCAGCCTCTTCTAACTACCCTTTGTTCTTGCGTTCTAGCTTCCAAGGCGTAGAAAAGTCACTAACAGAACGGAAGCATCCTCAAGGGCATCTCCCTTCAACCCTGACCCCCATCCTCAGGAACCTGTTGATTTTCAGGACTTTCATTTCGCCCCAGCAGGCATCAGACCCAGGTGTTTGGGCATTCTGAGGAACATGGTTGGTCTGAGGGCTTGACTGAGCCATCATCATGCGCGTCAGTTGCTGGACCAGTGACTCCAATGTGGTAACCTTTTCTCTTCCCTCCGGTTTGTAGGGAGGTCTTTGCTCATACCTATGTTGCTCTCTGGAAGGGTAAGTATCCCTTCTAGCGAAGGAACTTGGGTATTGAAAATGTTCATCATAATATTCAGTCCTGTTTCTCCCTTCTCCTTATTTCAAGGATCTATTGTATTGGGACTGGGGAGGAGGAGAAGGTTTATTTTGAAAATGAGGGTTTGGTGGGTTCCTGTATGAAAATGTAATGTTTGGAGTTGGCGTGGTACTTCTTTCCTGCAGGGAATTTGGAGGGACATTTGCCAGAGAAGTACTTACCTGTGTTGAGCCCCGCCCCTTTATGCTGGGGAGGGTACACAAAACCTCCATGGGCCTCACACCTTTTTACCTAGGACCTATGTAGGTGGTAGGGTCAGAAGGGTCATTGTTTTGATATCCTGATTGACTACCATTTGATTGGGCCTGGCCAGAGGGTCTTGTCTGCCTCTCATTTTGCTTGTCAGGTGGAAGAATATGAGCAGTGGTTTTCACTTCTGCCACCTTCGCAGCAGCAGGTGTGGTAGTTGGTTTTGAGGTTGCTTTTATTGTCTGTGAGTTTCTGTACATCATATATTCCAGTGGCTTGCTATATGACACAATCCTCTGTCCTGTGCTCATGGAAATCTCACACTAATTGTGTAATAACGTATATGGGTAGTGTGTGCAAATATGTAGTGATTAATAAATCCACTGTTTGTAGTCACCCACCTTGAAGTCTGCGCAAAGGAACATTTCAATTCTTGTGAAACTTCCTAGGCACCTGATCTTCCCCACATTGTAAGTTATAGGCGGCTCTGTGCAACTCTTGTGCGTTTCAGAGGGCTGAATTTGTTTTCAAAATGGCCACCTTATATGATATCATTTGCTCATATAGTTTCAAATGTTCCCACACTGAATACTTAGTCTTCTTATGGTAGGAGGTCATAAAGCTTTTCAGGCTTTAATATATCTGATGGGATCCTTAACAATACCTTTTCTCTGTTTTGTACTCCTTCTGTGCCTCTGAACCTGAGTAAATTCTCCTTCAGAGTCAGTTCTGCTATTTGAACTCCAATACCAGTCTTCTAGGTGCTCCCTATGTCTGTGGGATTGGGACTATCTTCCAAAAGCATGGGATCTGGAGTCCTCCTTTCGCCTGTGTTGCTATAAGCTCTCAGGGTCACTTTCCCTGTAGTCACTTTTTAGCTCAGGATAATACAAAGGGGGTCATTACAACCCAGGCGCTAATTGCGCCAACTTTACCACCATGGTGTAAACTAGGTTTACACCATGGTGGATGGCGGATTTACCGCCCCATTCCAAGGTGAGTGGGGCGGTAAATCCCCATTTCCCATTTTCCCTTCCCCATTCCCATTTTTTCCCCATAGGGCATAATGGGAGTGGGGAAGGCGCTAATTACGCCACCGTAAATTACGGTGGCGTAATTAGCATCATGGCAGGTTAGCGCCATGGATTTTAACGGCTGCTAAAAGCAGCCGTTAAAATCAGAATAGGCGTTAAGGGTTAACGACGGCGTTAACCCTTAACGCCTGGGTCGTAATGAGGCCCAAAGTGTCTTCTTCAGACCATTGAAAATATACACTAAACCTCCTTTCAGGTGACCTGGGGGAATCCAACCATTCACCTAAAGGTGTTGTGATGAATATGGAAATATTATCACTGCTTCTGTGGGGAGATCTTCCTCTCCTGTGGCCAGCGTGAGGTGGACGCTTTCTGAACCTAACCATGGGGGTGGCTATTTTAGTGAGGATCACCGATGGGGAGGTGCCCTCATGGAAATAAGGGTGACTTGCCAGATGAGACATGGAATTTCACATTTCCCTTACAGATCAAATACTCCCGTATAACATCTCAAGCTTCTGTGACAGATTGTAATATCACACCACATGATGTGCCTCATGTCCTATGACGTATTGTTATATAGGAAAGGAAACAGAAAACCTGACATATTATACCCATGTTCACAACCCAAGCTACACAACTAGGAAGAGGAAGAGGTATAGAGGAATGAAGACCTGCAGAGCCCGAAAACCAACAACACATTCTAGTTGTTGGAAGGAGTGGCACGGTGGTGTGATCTTTAAAACCCCAACAACTGTTGCAGAGAAGAGAGAAACTGACAGGAGCAGTTGGCTCCCATTGTAAGAAGGAACGGCTCGGTGGGAGCCCAGCTTCACACAGATGAGGGAGGAGCAGACCAAGTGCTGCCCAGTGCTGAAGGACTGCTGACACCGCAGAGAAGGAGAAGCAGAAGAGTCCAAGCTCACAAGTTGCACTCGCAATGACAGCAGAATCTGCCCCCAGACCTCGGAAGCCAGGTGAAGAGCGGAGAAGGGACGGGACACTTCTCTGACCTGCCAGTGATTTGTAGCAACCACAGAAACTTGCGAAGGACGCCGAAGCAGCCGCACATAACCAGTGATCCCAGCTGGGGAAAGTGGGACGCCAGAGCACTTCATGGCAAATGAATGACAATGTGGGAGAGGGTGGAAAACCCTGTAAGGGTGACAAAAAGTAACACGCTGTTAAGAGGAGGGTTGTTAACACATTGAGCATTAAAAGTATGCAATAGGCTGAAGTCTGTGTGAGTCTAAAACCAAGAGCCCGAATTATGAAATTTGTGAACCTTTTGTTAGAGGCCTGGCAGGTTAGTGAACCAGGCACTTGTGAAGGAACATGGTATCGGAGTACACCAAGTGTTATGTGAGTCTTAGACCCACATGCAAATATTGACACTGTGTAAAGAGAATCCCAAGGAAGATACATGCCCTGAGATTTGGAATTGTATTTGTGACACTGTGAGAGAAGAATCCCAAGGGAGATTCATACCCTTAGGATTTTGAATTGTATTTTTGACCTTTCAAAGAGAATCCAAATGAAGATTCATGACCTTAGGAATTTGAACTGCATTACATGTGGGAAGGCAATCATTTCCCGGGATTGAATTGCAAAACCAAGAGTAGAGGTTTAGCCTCTTGGGCTACAAGGACCTGGAGTATTCTTTGATTTTTTTCTTTTGTTAGAATGAAACCTGGCGAAGAGAGCCATTCCTAGGAATTGCGAATACCATCTAGGTAGATGTCTTGTTATTGGAGTTGTACGTTTTGTTGAACTTGAACTTGTGTGCACTTTTCAAGCCAGAGACAATACCCTTTACACCTTAGAGTTAGTTTTAGTATGTGAAGGATAGGATAGGAATTCAGACACAGGACAGTTTTGCTTTGGACATCTTGATACAGGAAAGACCCTTCGTTTTAGGTGAGGTGGGGAAATACCTCCTAGAGTAGGCACAGTGAGGAATTTCCCAACACCATTTATTATTTGATTAAAAGTTTGGAACCACAAACATGAGTCCTCTTTGTCTCATTCCTGGTTCCTCACAGTGGGGAGATTTTTAAAATGCCCTTCCTGGACTGAAGCTTTTGTCTTTCCCTTTCAGCTAAGCTAGGCGTTCCCTCTGCAGCATCATCTTATGTAAGTCTAATTATATGTTCTTTGCATCATATGTATTTTCAGCTTCATATTTACTCAATGGACTATCTTTGACCTCACACGACACACTGGTCCGGCTATATTTCCTTCTGTTTGGCAAGGGTGAATAGTCATCAATATCAGATAAGGACTAGCTTTCCTGGTCAGACTAGATATGGATAGCCGAGCCCACCTGCCTATCTCCATGTTCTCTATATGATACATGTATACGGTCAGATCCAGTCTCTACATGGGCAGTTTTAAATTTTAAGTTGCTCCCCTCTACCATGGGACCCCATCCCATAGATTTTTTTGTCAGACTGTCTCAGCACCAGCTTGTATTCTTTCATTTAATTGTTTACTGTTTTTCCCTGCACGTAATTCCTGCTTACATTTAGAGAGTTGCATTTTTAAATCTGACACTGAGGCTTGGCTGGATTCAAGCAGTCCGTTCTGAGCCTCCAAATGATCCCTCACTTTCTATACCTCTTCTTGGAGGACTTTGTTTTTTCCTCTGAGATCCTTGCATTTTGACAGCATTTTTCCTTTAAAATAACATGTTCTTTCTCCTGAGGGTCTCTACTATGCAAGGTATTCAACAGGTCAGTCTCTGCTTGTGACAAACGCTCCACAAGATTTATATTGTCTTACCTGATTCAAACCAATTCCTGAGAAAAAAAACTGGCACATATCTGATTCCATTTACAACTTTAAAGCATCTTTATCTTTGGTCGGCTGCATATTCTATTGTTTTGTAATAAATAAATCCAGTTGTATCTGATTAAAATAATTTTGTGAGCTGTTATGTCTTACCTATCCTGGTTCATTAGCTGTTTCCTAAGTATATGTGAGCCTGTGCCTGGAATGCTTGTATTATAGTGTTCCATCTAGAATGTTTTGGTGTGAGTGCCAAGGTTCTCCCTGTTCAGTTGGAAAATGAGCTGAACAGAGGGGGGACCGGTGGATGCGTCCCTCCCTTATGTACTTATCCTGCCTGTAACTTATTACCTGTGACTTATGTACCAAGAACCCACTAAAGTCTCTTAACCCAACCTGGTCTCCTGGCTCATCATTGCAACCCCTCAACTTGCGTTGTAACACTGGCGACGAGGATTTTGGTGATTGAGGTGTACCTGGGGCTGAAAAGCAGCAAGAAAGGACAGAAAAGAAGCAAACTTGTGCCAGAAGGAATATGGTGCACAGGAAGTTGCCCACCAAAAAGGAGTGAGGAACCTGAAGCATCCAACGCCCCCCCCCACCCCCTGGCCCCCAAGGTGAGCGCACCCCATGTCCTGCATGACTGATTAGTGAGGGACATTTATAGTGATTTTGGGGGGCAGCGCTGCTCACTTTCATTTGTTCTGCATCTGCCACAGCAAGGGCTTCTTAATATATGAAGGCATAGGCGCATTTTTAGTTTGGCGCTTCACAAGAAGTCAATGGCGTGTTATTGGCAGAGCAAGGGGTCGGGGGAACAAAAGAGAGACTCTTCTTATCAGCAGTGCAAGTGGCTCCAGTGATAATGCGCATAGAAGTAGCCGGGCATTTGACATCACACCCACGTTCATAAGACTTTTACAAGCTGCGTTTGAACATGCTGTAAAAAGGAGCGGCTGCAAGTCATATTAACACTGAGTAGGAGTTAAAGGCGCAGCTGGATTGACTGTTCATTACCTTCGTCATTACTGGAACGTTACATGTACTGCAATGACTGGAGGATGCATTTCAAGGCTATCAAAATGAAAGCGGCAGGCATTTATTTTCTATTAGCATTTCCATTTTGTCTGATCGGATCTTCAGGAAAGTGTTTCTGCCTTTCGATTTTCTTGAAAGTGTAATGTGCAAACTCAAAATGTTTTGCCTTATGTACATTGCAATTTTTTTTGTGACATTGCCATTTTATTGAGCTGGTATTTAAGAGTTAAAAAGCAACATGCAATGTACCCATGCAACGTTTCTTTATATTGTAAATGCAAAAGCCATCACATGCTCAAATTTTGTTTGGAAAATGAAAATAAAGGCAATGCATCACTTTGGGAATGTGATATATGAAAACATGGGTCACATTTTGCAGGCATTGTGGTGTAGTTTTTATGGTTTGTCATATGGCATTCTATAACATGCTTCTGGGAAAGGAGTTTCCTGTTTTTTGTGCCAATAGCGTTGGCAGGAGTGTTGATTTGCAGTGGCCATGTGCTGTGGGTCTCTTTATTGGTGTGAATATAGTTATTGGTGTGTGCCAAACTGTAAGCATGAGTGTTACCCAAGGGTGGGCAATTGAATTATTTTTTGGAGCCATATGGTGGCTATGTGCCAATAAGCAGTGTTTTATTATGGTGCCAATGTGTTTTGTTTGGCAAGTGTTTTAGTAATTGCATTGGACCTAAAGTTATGGTGCCAATGTTGGTTATTGGCAAGTTTTAATTGGAAATGGCTATGGCACCAATGTTTTTAGCAGGTTTTAAGTGGTAATGGAATGGAATTAATGCAACCAAAAGAAATGGCAGGTAATAAAATGTATAGTGTAGTTTGCAGTAACTAACCCACAGCTACATATCAACAAAGACTCTGCAGGCATAACATTTAGAACTTTTATTGCGGCGCACCTAATTTTCAGATTATCAAAATTTTTTATGCTGAATTCGTCTTGTTGTTTTTGTGTGGATATTGTGAGTGCCATAGAACTAATGCATTTCTTTGATATGTTCACTTTGACAATGTTTTTATTAACCTAACAATTTTTCCACAGGTATATGTCAAAACTGAACTTTGCAAGCATGATTTTTGGGACTCGCTATGGTGGTGTAACTTAAAACATTTTATATTTCCAAATTTTTCAAGCTGAATTCGTTCATTAGTTTATTTAACAAACTGTGTAGGTTATTAATAAGTCAGCTGGGTGATTGTGGTTGTGTGAACATCTGTTTGCCAGTATGAGAGCATGGTTTGCTCATTGTCTAGTAATAGGTTAGTTCCTTGACCTTTAAGCATGCCTATGTTTAATATGCTTAGTTGTGGCGAGCATTCTCTTGTTCAGGTAGTGAACTTACATAGGTTCAAATGTTAATGTGCCCAGTGGTGAGCATTGGTGTTTCAAGGTTAGTAGCTAGGTTACAGACCTGGTTTTATGTTGGCACATTTTTGTGTCAATGTGGTAGTTAGTTAATGATTGATCATTTGGTTGGGTATCAACATTGGTGCTATTTGGCACTGTTATTGTGGTTGGTACTCAGCAGGATTATGTGGAGGCAATTTGTGTCTCTAAATGATATGCATTAGGCAGATAGAGGGTATTAACCCTGTAGTTTCTTTCAAGAAGCTTTTGATGTTGGAGAATGTTGTAACAGGGTTAATGATATGATGTAGGTGGTCAGGTTTGTTTATTAGATTGTGGGCTGGTTCCCTGTAGCTGAGTTCCATAAATGGCCATTATGGTTCTGGCGAGTGTCTTGTAGTGGATTAGCTATTTTTAGCTATATCATGGAATTGGAAGGGAATAGCATGACTATTAGTGGTTTGCTGGATGGGATATGGAAGGATAGTTGTTTTTAGATATATTGTCCATTTATGACTTTTCCTTCTGTTTCCTTCCTTCATTGTATTGTCATGTAAGGGGGTAGAGGTGTTATGTCTTACCTATCCTGGTTCATTAGCTGTTTCCTAAGTATATGTGAGCCTGTGCCTGGAATGCTTGTATTATAGTGTTCCATCTAGAATGTTTTGGTGTGAGTGCCAAGGTTCTCCCTGTTCAGTTGGAAAATGAGCTGAACAGAGGGGGGACCGGTGGATGCTTCCCTCCCTTATGTACTTATCCTGCCTGTAACTTATTACCTGTGACTTATGTACCACGAACACACTAAAGTCTCTTAACCCAACCTGGTCTCCTGGCTCATCATTGTAACCCCTCAACTTGCATTGTAACATGAGCCAATCGCTTTTATGATTAACTGACTATTTGCACCTTTTAACTCATCAGTGGACTAAAACGTGAAAATAGTCAATCATGAAAGCGATTGGCTCACAAAATTATTTTGATCATATTTGAAGGCCGCAATTTCATCAAGCAAAACACTATTGTGTATAGTCTGGTCATTCAACTTATGTTGAATTTGGCTTAGGGTTTCTACACTCTCTTTATGTGTGTCCTTGTTATGTTCACCTGGTCTCGGCGGAGGCATTGGGGCACGGTTGCAGCCCTCCCGGGGGTGACGTCACTCTGGTCTGACTTTGCCCTCTGCGCTTATGTGGTGACTGGTGGTAAAAGGTGATGCTGCTCAGGACTCCTGCGTGGAGAATAGGGGGCGTGAGTATGCCAGCTTGTGCGCCTGATCCCCTCCCAGACCCAAACGGTGGTACCCGTGGGATGCGCTGTCCCTGGAAAGCTCACCTGTTGATTAATGTTGGCGAGCACTCTGTCCTGCTGCTTCTGGCAGGGGCGCTTGTATGATCTGGACTGAGTTCCTTCACTGGTCTCTTGCACGTGGGAGTCCAGTCCTGCTGCGACTAAGCCACTATACTTCAGGTAAGTGTTCCTGTTTGCCTTTATCTTTCCTCATCTGTTTTTGTTGTATTGTAAAGTTTGTTGTCTTGTATTGCTGTCCATTCCACTTTTGATGTTTGCTCTTTTGCTTTCTTCCCTTGCAGGTGAGCACTCCTGCACTGAAATAAAGTGTTCCTGCCTACATCTCTATATCAGCCTGGTGCCAAATGAGCCAGGGCTGAGTCCAGCCAGGGCCCCTTTGTTAATGGCTCCCAAAGGGACATAAGTGAGTCAAGTGACCGATTGCCCCCATTACTAGATGGTGTGTTTTTTGTGTTCGGGGGCCTGTGGCCATGACAGCCCTATGGTGCAGATAACTCAATTTTTCTCTCTTCACTAACTTTGTGATGGGTTTTTACCTCATGTTTAAGTTGCTCAATGAGGTTTTTCATATGTAAGCTCAAGAATTGTCCTTTGCTGTAGTTTATTCTCTAACTGCATGAGTGATTTCTGGACCAGATTAACCAACTGATTGGCCTGCTCCCTTTATTTTACAATTGCTCTTATATTAATTGTAAATGGAAATTCGACTGAGCCATGAGTTGGGCCATTTTACTTTGTTTCTCACTGAATTTGAGTCATGTAGAATTGCACTGGCAATTTGTATAAAATTCCATCATCATGCCAAATATCAGTGGCTACTAAAGTGACGTCCTGTAGCATTCTGGATTGCCAACATCAAGCTTCCTGCTCAGGATAGTCTCTGCGCATGAAGGGCTTAGATATAAGATGTTTCCTGGCTTCTTATACCTCTATATCATCCATTTTGAGTTTGGCTTTCACACAACCTTAGAGTTTTCACTGTACCAGAACCAAAAACCATGTGCTTTATTCCTGTTATCTTTCAACAATCAACAATACCAAATTAAATTATCTTTGCCTTAATTATGCACAATCGTATTCTTCTGGACACCTCTCTGATTTGTACTGGTCAAGCAAACAGTGGCACTTTAATAACTGCATCAACAACCTGCCATGCAAATCTCTGTCATTGCACGAAAATAAATAGCATGTTAACAATGAAATTATCATGAATCGACTCAGAACGCTAAATCCCGGCACAAGTCCCCATTTCTGTATTATATATTCATGTGGCAACAATTAATGCATGGCGTTCATCCCCCCAATCAAGAGCACCACACCAATTAAGCAATGCATTAGATTATTAACTAACTCTGCATTGTACTTGTGTTAACACCACAGTCCTCCGTCGCCACTTTTGGAATTAACAAGCCACGAAGCAGGCCGGTGTACAGAAAGAATATCATTTATTTTCCTTTAATTACTAGATGAAATCCTTAAATACACAATAATTATCAAAACACATGACACGCTGTGGCACAAAGTATGTCCTTACTGTCAAAGCCGCACATTACACGCACACACTGAAAACACCAGTTGAAAACACAGTATTTGGAAATGAAGATCAAACAATCTCTAACACAATAACATGCACAGTTTTCATTCAGATCTCTAGCCCCCCCCTCACTCCCCTGGTCAGTTGTAAAGAGAAACACAGATCTAGAGAATGCTTCAGATGATTGGGTCACTAACAGGAATAGCCCCAGTATATGGATAATCACTCTTCATCTAGTTTTAAAATCTCCTAACCACACCCCACAAATGTCTAAATTATCTGGTGCTAGCTCATTGGTTGATGCTCGTGATTGAACATATCATGTTCTCCCCCCGACACAAGGCCTAGACCCTTCCTTCTAATTTATCCTCATGTCTCTAGACCCCAATTCTGGGAGTAATTGCTCCACCTATCTGAAATTACATTTATGAAAAACTCAGATCTGAATTTAAAAATCTCCAACATGACACTTTTTTCAATTTACAGCCAAGGGTCTCAATCCATATTTTCTAAATTGGTCTGATCATACCAGCCGCATGACCTGTATCTGGCGTTGACACGTGCTTGCATGTGCCAATGGCAGATTTTTGCAATTTTGCCAGAATGAACTTCAGTTAAGATCTTGCCATGCTACATACAGGTATCTCTTTTAATAAGCTAACATATTCCTTACTCTCTGATCCAAAACTTTTGCTGAGAAGCTGAAATCACATTTTAGCTTATAACTATTATAACCCTGGTTCCAAAGGTTGAATTCTGAGGGGATTCCAATCCACAGATAATCCCTTTTCTATGCTTTCTGAAGAAAACGGAACTGTATCTGTGTCTATTATGGTTTCCCAGTTTATGAGCAGAATATGATTCCATATATAATCCTATGAGACCCTTTAATTATCTGCATATGTTTTCACTTAGGAAAGCCCATGGGGCATGGCCCTGTAGGCTTTTTTTTGTCTTTTGGGTAAATTCGGGATTTGGCGGTATTTTGTTACTGTGATATGTTGGCGGTAAACTGGTCTTACCATTAGAGATAGTTCAGTATTACCCTATTTTGGTGATAATATGGTGTTAGCTTATATTGGCAGTCATTTATTGTGGTATTTTATGTTTGTGGTATTTTGAGAATTACCTTATTTGTGTGATATAGTGGTGAGCATATCTTTTTTATACTACTGCCCCATCATAGAACAAACCCTCCCCTGTTACAATTGTGACCCCCCTTTTTGGCTATCTGCAGGTACTCTATGGCCTTAGCACCTTTAGGGAACCCAGTGAGTTTATTCAGAATGCCACTTATTGTATATAAAACATGTTGCTGATTTATGTACATTCAGTAAGCTATGTGCTGTGATGCACCGCTTTCGCTTCACAACATGCAGTGAAAAGTACATTCACGCCCACACAACCTTCTGTCTTGCTCATTTGTTTGTATTTATTCTTGTCCTAAACTTGTCCCATGTGGTAAATGAGGTAGCAAAATTCTTTACCACATTGGTATAACACTAGAATTACACATTTACTTTTTTCCCTAATACAGTAAACATGGGAGACATAAAATAAAACCAATAAAGTTGCACCAGCTTTGCTTTTTGTTATAATATATTTATGTTATACACAATCCAGTTTACCAACAGCGAGCATAACCACGTCTTCTAGAAAAAAAACACAGTGAAGAGATGGCAACATGGAAGAAATAAAAACATTGTATTCAATTCTTTTTGAAATAAATGCATCTAAAAATATCAAAATAAAACACATCGCGAAATGAACTCAGTGAGCATCATATTCTTAGCCAGTGCAAACATGCTTAGAGAAAATGATATTTTTCTTTTTAAAGTTATCTCACTACACTGTCTTTCAATAAGTGTAATGCATCTCATACATTCTCACGCACCTCATCTTTGACCTGACTCACCAAAATGTGCGAATTCTGAGCACTTGCCACCAGAACTTTATCTATGGGATCCTCCTTTGCGCAACTCCCGGGAATACAGCCTTGCACTGCCTCGGAATGCTGCAAAGCCAGACAGCTCTCCCCCTCTCTTGTCTTCAAGACTGCAGCCACGGCTCTCCCATCCCAGGAAGTCACCGTTCGCATTCAAATCCCAGGCAGCTCTGAACTCGTCCCCTCATTTTGCCCATCCTCCCATGACATCAGCTGTACCACCTCTCATTTCCCACCAATAAGCGTGCAAAAATGTTTTATAAAAAACTCTCTCTGCTCCAGAACAATGAAAGCTTCAGGCAAATGTTTCCATTTACCTTCCTGTCGTACATATTTCTGATCTTCATGAAAAATGGAATGAATCTCACTGTGCTCACGAACTGCATTACAATGTTTGAGGGGCAGTTAATATGTTAGTAAGACAAATTTGTATAGGATTAGTTACTTATGTTTTTTTTTAATGGAATCCCACACAGGTGAAAACATCCCAATTGTAAAATATGCACATTTTTAACACAGCTTCACCTCACTGATGATGCCCAACTAGGCTGAAACACGTGTATGGGGTTGCTGTGGTACCCTTATTCAGAGGAGAATTGCCTAGCATTTCGGTGCTGGACTACCCCTGGGCAGGACAAAGACTGAAATGCGGGGAAATGTCTTCTCTGTGTAAAGAACAGTGAGCTAAAGACTTGGTTGAGACTCTCCCAGGGCCCATCCACCCAAGAACAAGTCAATTGGCTGTGTTTGTGCTCTCTGTTTTGCATAAGTGGAGGAAACCCGCGTTTTTAAAATGTATGCGTCCCGAGACATCTCTTTTTTTCCATTGTTGCCAGTAGCATAATCAACACCCTCACCTTTATGTACAACACAATCAGCCATCCGCCCATCACTATTATCAAAACTACCCAACACTCCATACTGCGCTCCACCCAGGTCCCCAACCTAAAGGTATCTACCTCTATCACACCCAAGCTACTCACAGTGATGTTATCCTTTCTCAAATGTATTTTAATTGTATGTTTTTCCTCAACAAAAATTCCACATCCGGGTCAATCGGAAACAAGTCCCTTTGAAAAAACTCAATGTTCACCACTTGGCTTTCCCACATGTCATTAGCCACATGGAACAGAGTCAAACGCCCAATAGAGACAATCATATCCTTCGGAACATTCAACTAAAATACATTGGGCCTCATTACAAGTACTCCGGTCCGGAATTAACACTGCCGGTAAAACCATACCGGCACCGTTTGCATGCCCGCCCAATCATGACCTGCGGCCCCGGTAATAGCACCACCCTCAACCGCCACCGCGGAAATAGGGGTCCCGTTAAGTCCGCCTGCACGGAAACACCTCCGATACCGTCAACACGAAACACCGTGAGCATCTCAACTAGCACGGACACGGAAATACCGGGAAAAAAATGGCGAAAATACTGTGATCACGGTGGCGGAACCGCCGCCACCGTGAACATGGCGTTATACACTTCCTGCTGAACTGAATCAGGGCACAGGTGCACCACATCAGCCCAGCTGGACCTAGCAGGCCACTGGGAGCCCACAAAAGGGCCACACCCAGGCCAACACAACATAGAACCATGCAGGCAGCAGGTCTAGTAGCACTGGGACTGGGCCTACTCAACCAACAGGCAGCACTGCACATGGTGGCAGTAATGGCGCAGAGGAGGAGGCGTAGGCGGAGGAGGCGCAGGCGGCAACCAGCCAACCCTGCAGCTATGGCAAACCCCATTGCCCAGCCAGCCCGACCCCGCCGCCAGCCACCAATACCACGCATCAGGGTCTCACCCTGGAACCTCACCCCAGGACAGATCCACACACTATACCGGCTGGACGGTGCAACAATCCTGCACATCACCGCCATGATTGAGGACAACATCAGCAGCCAAATTGACACCCCCACCGCCATCCCCCCCCTCCTGAAGGTTGTCTCAGTACTGCATTTCCTTGGCACTGGCACCTATCAACACACGGTTGGTGAGCTGCACGGCATATCACAACCCTGTTTCTCAAAAATCCTGGTACAGGTACTGGATGCCCTGTTGCGCCATGTGTCGGAACACATAGCCCTGCCCTGCACCCTCCCCGAGGTCATTGCCACCAAGTTGGCCTTCCATGCCATAGCAGGCATGCCAAATTGCATAGGCGCAGTTGACTGCACCCACGTTGAGCTGACAGTACCACGTGCAATTGAGGCGGTGTTCCGCAATAGGAAACAGTATCACTCTTTGAATGTCCAGATGGTTTGTGATGCCATGCAACTGATTACACACTGCTGCGCACGTTTCCCCGGATCATCACATGACTCAATGGTACTGCGGAATTCCACGTTGCCACGGTACATGGAACGCTATGCCGGACAAAGCACATGGCTATTGGGTGAGTACAGCTGATCATGCTACAACCCTGTCGAAGTGGTGTGTGTGTGTCCAGAACCTTTATTACAAACACAAAGGAGAGATCAAGGGGTATGTGTCACCAGCATACCCTTAACATTAAGGGGTTCTCCCTTCCAAATTTTAGACAATAAAGCTGGTGCTAGAGGTTGCTTCCCGCTGGTCATTAGTTATCTACCTCTACACTTGGTTTGAATCCTATAGCCATTTTGTGCACTATATTAATAAAATAGTGAACGTTAATTGGTAGAAAAAAATATACATGTTTTTATTTTATCAAAATACACTCAAATTTTAAGAACATCATTGGTGTAGGCACTAAGTTAGTAAATTGTCCTTCACCATGCATTTAAAACAAGCAATTAATTGACAGAAAACGGATGCAGCAAATTTAGACTTTCATTTGGAAAGCTCATAGAGATAAATTCTAAAGTTGTTTTTGGCTTAACACAATGATTTGTTCTGTTGTTTCTCAAATTCATTCAGACATTGTTTCACACATCTCATTTGGACTCATTCCATGCATTCTCATATACCAACATTTATCACATTTTCATTCAACACACAAATAATGCCCGACATGTTTCTTCCCATTTTTGTTGTGACTATAGTGATTATTAGGGAATTCTTCAGGGGCTAATAAAGAAAGATCTACCAATTTGGCAAAAGCGTTTCTGTCAATAATACAATATAAAACAGTGTTGTTGAATATTACAAACGATCTTATAACAGTATTATCGAATGAGATTTTGCTAGTCTCTTCGTTTTGTAGGGGTATTAATCCTCATATCTTCCATTCAGTTGGACAAAAAGGTAACCACCTAGCGGGAAGCAACAAAAAAAGAAAGAAATAGGCGAATTAATAACCTATTGTAGCTGCTCAATTCTGCAATCTATTAGCGTTAATTAATGGCAGTTGCAGATCAAAAATGCACAAGCACTCTGAACGTGGTATTCGCGGGGCGTAGGAATGCACTTGACAGTTTAATTATGGTTTCAAGGGTATTTCCTTAACCCATTTTTATAACAAAGAAATGTGAAGAGGTAGAAAGAAAAAGATTAAGAAAGAAAAAGATAAGGAGAAAGTGACAATAGCTAAGAACCTTTTAATATCCTTTCTACGTCTTGTGTGTGGGTAGAATTAAAGTATGTTACTCACTTTTGAATCTGATCTTTTTCGAATTTCTTATTATAGTGGAGTTCGCAGAGGAACGGAGTCTCTACACTCTATCGATTAGAGTGGATTTAAAGGGTTTTATGGACCTACAAAAGAAAATATTATATAGTTTTCCGTTGTATACTATGTGAGGAATCAGCATAACTAATTTCATCAGCATAACTTACTTAGGCTTTGGTATTCATCTGAGCATTGGACGTTCATCGAAGTCAATGTAACGCCGAGTTTCAAGGATTACGTCGCAGTTATCGCATGATTAATCGGTTCTTCCGTGTTGTGTCTGCACTTGTGTGCTCTCGTATGTTCTTTCTAGAATTTTAAAAGGGCTAAAAGTTAATCCAAGCTGTCTCTATCTATGTTTGTATAGAGTCAACGCGTGTATGTAGGTCTAGTTGCCCAACTTACACCGTCTCGTTGTGCTACGGGGAAAAGCTTCCGTCGTAGTGAATCTATCGGAGCCGCTTTCTAATATCGTTTTTAAGTAATAGCGTCCGCGTGAGATAAACATAGAGCATGTATCTTAATAGTTCTATCCATTCGATCGCTCACTTATCTTACCGTTGTTAGGCACACTCCAAGCTCTGCGTTTCAGTATCCTACGCTCCTTCCGTGGTCAATGCGTGAGTGCTTCCGGGTTCACCTCTAGTGACTAGAAGTGTATCCGGGTTATTTAAGGCAGCGTACTCTGTATGCACATGCGCAGAGGCCGTTTGGAATATGTAAGTTGTTATCGTCAACGATCCAATGCACAATTCCCATTGTGCATTTTGACGGTGAGTACCGTAGCTATTAACTAATGGTTTAAGAGCTTGCGGATCATAAGGGCGGAGCTCAACTGTTTCAGCAGAATACTTCGCTTTGGAGGGTGAATTGCAGTAGTAATTTTACAGGTTTTTTTGCATATTATTAACTGTCTCGGAATAGGGAGCTTAAAAATCCTAGGTTATTGCAATTGATGCCCTTTCATCATATAGTAAATGAAAAAGATTAACTGTTGCTATTATAAACAGAACTCAATCAATCCACAAAGCATTTCACTTTAGAAGCAGGATTGTGTTCGTGAGTGTCAAGTTGTTCACAGGTTTTTGAGCTTTCTTCAGGAAATAGGAGACTTCAAGTTTCTGGGTTTCTGCAGTCTTAGGCCCACAAATCAATTTTTTCATTCAGGCCATTTATCATACTTTTTGTAAGGAAGATTAGCTGCTGCTCTTTTTTCAAAAGGGTTCTTTTATCTTTATTATTATCCATACTTAACCTTTGTTTATACAAGACAGTCCAGCTGATTTCATCCACTTTATGATTAAATTCCCACCAATGTTCAACTAGAGGTGCATTCTGGGTTCTGTTTCTGATGCAGCTTTTATGTTCTCCTATTCGGATTTTGATTTTTCTATCCGTCTTGCCTATGTACATTTTTTTGCACGGGCACCATATTGCATATATAACCATCTTGGTATTGCAATTACTGAGAGTTTTTTGTTGCCATACTGTTGGTAAACCGATGTCAACTGCTGTACTCTTAAACGTTAAAGGGCAGCACCGGCAGTTTCCGCATGGTGTGTGGCCGGTTACATTTCGAAATCCCCATTGTTGCGGCAATGTTGTTTGCGATGTCTGTTTCCTACTTATATCATTTCTTGTCAAGATTTCTTTGATATTCCGACTTCTTTTAAACGCAATTATGGGTCTTGCAATGGGGTGTTCGCAATTTTCCAGAAGGTGCCAGTTTTTACCAATAATTTTTTTTAATTCCATTGGAAAGATGATTATAAGTGTTTACAAAAACAAGTCGTTTGTTAGCTTCTTTCTGAGTGTGTTGTGTACGTTGTGCCTTGTATTCTAACAGGGCCTCTCTGTTGTTATTTTTAGCCCGTTTCAAAGCGCTCTGGGTAATTTTGTTCGGATATCCCCTATCTTCAAGTCTATCTTTCATTTTCATTGCTTCAGTTTGGAAATCTATTCTGTTCGTACTGTTCCTTTTGAGTCTTAGGAATTGTCCCAAAGGTATATTATCACGTACATGGCGTGGATGGAAACTTGAGTAGTGTAACAGGGAGTTTTTATCAGATGGTTTGTTATATGGTTTGACATACAGTTTTCTTAAGTTAGGTTCAACACTAATCGTAATGTCTAAGAAAACTAAAGATGTTGTACTATGTTGGTGAGTAAATTTAAGAAAACTGTTTTGTAGGTCAATCCATTTATAAAAACGTTCCAGTTCTTGTAGACCTCCTGTCCAAATCATAAAAATGTCGTCTATATATCGACGCCATTTTCGAATGTAGCTAATAAATGGATTTGAGTTGTTCATGATGATGTTGATTTCAAACCCTTCCATATAAAGATTGGCTACACTAGGTGCCAAAGTGGCGCCCATGGCGGTGCCTTGTATCTGTTTAAAAAACTCTCCGTTAAAGTGGAAGTAGCTCTCGACTAAGGCCATCTCTGCACACCATACGATAAAAGATACTGGAGTGGTTGTCACAGTATGTTCTATTAGTAGTTTTTCTTCGAGTACTTCTAAGGATAGTTGTTGGGGAATACTAGTGTACAAGGCCACTACATCAAGGCCAACTAGAAACTCCGTTTGTGGATCAAAGTCCAAATTTTCTACCTCTGATATAATTTGGGTAGTATCCTGTATATAAGAGGCCATCTTTTTCACCAAAGGTTGTAAAAAGGTATCTGCGAATTTCGATAATGGCTCTAGAACGGAGTTCACTCTTGAGACGATTGGTCTACCCGGTGGATTGGTCATCGCTTTGTGGATTTTTGGCAAGATGTAGAATTGCGGAATCTGTGGTTTATCTTTGATGAGAAAATCACATTCTTTTCGGCTGATCCACCCTCTCTCTTGCGCTTTTGTGATTTTTAGGGTAATCATCTTTAAAAGTCGCGGGGTTGGATCTTCTGTTAGTGTTTGGTAGCAAGTGAGATCTAATAGTTGACGATAGCATTCTCTTATATAGTCTACCCGATTAAGGATCACTAAAGCTCCTCCTTTATCAGCTCTACGAATTATGATCTCATGATTGCTAGATAGTTGCTTAAGCGCAAGGGTTTCGTTTTTACTGATGTTCTGAAAGGTTTTTTTACCTTTCGCCTGTTGTTCTAGAGTTGTGATTTCTTTTAGTACTCTTTTTTGGAATACCACGGCTTCTGGACTCTGGGCTGCCGTCGGTACGCAGAAAGTTGATTTATTCCTCAAGCCTGAGTCCGATGCTTCTTGTTCGTAAGCTTTATTCTCAAAAAATTGATATAAGTGGATCTTTCTCATGAAGTGGTTAAACTCCTGTCGGAATGTAAATGGACTATGGTGATTCGTAGGAACAAAACCCATTCCTTTCTCCAGCAATTTCATTTCTTGTGTTGTGGGTTGATAGTCTGAAAGATTCACCACAAGGCTGCCATGCTTCGGGTGACTCGAGGTTCCAGATCCCATGTCTCCGCTCCGCTCTCTAAAAAATGTTGTTGTTGAGCATTTGATCTACCATTATAGTTATTGCCTCCCCTGTTGTCGCCGCTTCGACCTCTGGAGTTACCTCTCCTCATATTGCGTCGGTTAGGTTTGTCGCGGTATGTTTTATTGTCTCCATATGAGCTTCCATCACTTGAGCTGAAAGATGTATTTCTAAATGAGACTTTTTTCTTGTTACCTTGTCCACTTTGGGCAGGGATATCTTCCGTTATTTCTTGTGTGAAATAGTTATCCTGTGTGTAGGGGAAGGCTTTCTCATGCGTAAAGTTAGTAAGATCTTTGTTCATCCTTCTTACCCTTTCACGCAGTATATCATCTTTAAAAATGTTCATTTCAGCAAGGAGGTCATCCAATCTTTTTTTATAGAGGTCTAGGGGTAAAGTTTTTTGTATTTCCTCCTCGAGTTTTTTGAGGTCGATCAGAATCTTTTCTGTCATTTCAGTGGCAGTATCAATTATCAAAATTAGCCAGTCGCGGCCGCATTTGTTAGCTACATAGCTCCATTCAAGTATAAATCTCTGGTTATCTAGAAATAGTCTTGGCTCATTCCTGACTACCAAACCTTGGGGTAAAGTTCCTTTTCTCAAATACTCTAGCATAATGGAGCCATGTAGTTCTGTTCTTATGAGTCTTTTTTTCATGTTACACAGTTCATCCCAGTTGGTAATATTAGTGGTGGCTTCTGCAGAGCCTCCCAAAAACGAGGTTTTGGATAGCAGCTCCGTGATGTATTTATCATCGTAGCTCTTACATTTGTCTAAGGCCATTTTCAATTTATCCAGATATCACTTGACTGTACACTAGAGACCAATCGGAGTTTGTCTAGATAGGGAGGTTAGGTGTATTAGCCCAGCTTGTTTTCTTATATCTCTGGAGCGCATGAAAGCACAGTGTTCATACCATGTATTATATAGTTCTCCTCGATTCCTCTTTTAGGACAGTCAGTCTAAATTCAGGCATTTAAGCCTAGATAATTAATTCTAGTTGTGCACCTTAATATGTACCGATCCAGCATTCCATTTATAACGTCACTACCTTGATTAAAAGTATGTGTGTATCACTGTCTCACGTTTACCACATTCAGTGTTGCAAATTTGGTCTAAGGAGCATATTTAACATCTCACGGTCAATTAACCGTACTAGAACCTTTATTACAAACACAAAAGAGAGATCAAGGGGTACGTGTCACCAGCATACCCTTAACATTAAGGGGTTCTCCCTTCCAAATTTTAGACAATAAAGCTGGTGCTAGAGGTTGCTTCCCGCTGGTCATTAGTTATCTACCTCTACACTTGGTTTGAATCCTATAGCCATTTTGTGCACTATATTAATAAAATAGTGAACGTTAATTGGTAGAAAAAAATATACATGTTTTTATTTTATCAAAATACACTCAAGTTTTAAGAACATCATTGGTGTAGGCACTAAATTAGTAAATTGTCCTTCACCATACATTTAAAACAAGCAATTCATTGACAGAAAACGGATGCAGCAAATTTAGACTTTCATTTGGAAAGCTCATAGAGACAAATTCTAAAGTGGTTTTTGGCTTAACACAATGATTTGTTCTGTTGTTTCTCAAATTCATTCAGACATTGTTTCACACATCTCATTTGGACTCATTCCATGCATTCTCATATACCAACATTTATCACATTTTCATTCAACACACAAATAATGCCCGACATGTTTCTTCCCATTTTTGTTGTGACTATAGTGATTATTAGGGAATTCTTCAGGGGCTAATAAAGAAAGATCTACCAATTTGGCAAAAGCGTTTCTGTCAATAATACAATATAAAACAGTGTTGTTGAATATTACAAACGATCTTATAACAGTATTATCGAATGAGATTTTGCTAGTCTCTTCGTTTTGTAGGGGTATTAATCCTCATATCTTCCATTCAGTTGGACAAAAAGGTAACCACCTAGCGGGAAGCAACAAAAAAAAGAAAGAAATAGGCGAATTAATAACCTATTGTAGCTGCTCAATTCTGCAATCTATTAGCGTTAATTAATGGCAGTTGCAGATCAAAAATGCACAAGCACTCTGAACGTGGTATTCGCGGGGCGTAGGAATGCACTTGACAGTTTAATTATGGTTTCAAGGGTATTTCCTTAACCCATTTTTATAACAAAGAAATGTGAAGAGGTAGAAAGAAAAAGATTAAGAAAGAAAAAGATAAGGAGAAAGTGACAATAGCTAAGAACCTTTTAATATCCTTTCTACGTCTTGTGTGTGGGTAGAATTAAAGTATGTTACTCACTTTTGAATCTGATCTTTTTCGAATTTCTTATTATAGTGGAGTTCGCAGAGGAACGGAGTCTCTACACTCTATCGATTAGAGTGGATTTAAAGGGTTTTATGGACCTACAAAAGAAAATATTATATAGTTTTCCGTTGTATACTATGTGAGGAATCAGCATAACTAATTTCATCAGCATAACTTACTTAGGCTTTGGTATTCATCTGAGCATTGGACGTTCACCGAAGTCAATGTAACGCCGAGTTTCAAGGATTACGTCGCAGTTATCGCATGATTAATCGGTTCTTCCGTGTTGTGTCTGCACTTGTGTGCTCTCGTATGTTCTTTCTAGAATTTTAAAAGGGCTAAAAGTTAATCCAAGCTGTCTCTATCTATGTTTGTATAGAGTCAACGCGAGTATGTAGGTCTAGTTGCCAAACTTACACCGTCTCGTTGTGCTACGGGGAAAAGCTTCAGTCGTAGTGAATCTATCGGAGCCGCTTTCTAATATCGTTTTTAAGTAATAGCGTCCGTGTTAGATAAACATAGAGCATGTATCTTAATAGTTCTATCCATTCGATCGCTCACTTATCTTACCGTTGTTAGGCACACTCCAAGCTCTGCGTTTCAGTATCCTACGCTCCTTCCGTGGTCAATGCGTGAGTGCTTCCGGGTTCACCTCTAGTGACTAGAAGTGTATCCGGGTTTTTTAAGGCAGCGTACTCTGTATGCACATGCGCAGAAGCCGTTTGGAATATGTAAGTTGTTATCGTCAACGATCCACTGCACAATTCCCATTGTGCAGTTTGACGGTGAGTACCGTAGCTATTAACTAGTGTGTGTGTCCAGGCCAATGAGCATTGTGAGTGTGCCGCTGTGACCGCACATGCATCACTTCCCCATGCCATCAACCAAATACACAGCGGATGCCAAACATCATGAAGGAAGACATGACAGGGCACCACAATGTGCCCGTGCACACGCTGGCACAGCCAATACCGTCACTGTCCCATGAACCTTGTGCCACTGCAGACACCCACCCTCAATTGAAACACTGCCTCAAAAGGCACGAGAGGCGTGTAAATGAGACGACGTGTATTTACTACTTCCGTACAGTGAAGTCACTCTGCCATGTGTGGACAGCACTGCACCGTGACATGCACACAAACAAATGTTACCCGCAGGGCGCAGTAAACATGCAAGTTAATGTGTAGGCCCATATCCAGTTAGCGACATACATCGTGATGCCCAAAACATACCTCCATACACTGCATGGTACATATGCATGAATGAATGATGACACAAGAATGCACAGCAGCAGATGAGGACATGATGCCATAAACACTGACATGTTCCCCCATCTACATCCCATGTAGGTGATGCGGGATATGCACTCACGCCATGGATGATGACACCTCTACGGAGACCAAGGAACAGGCATGAAGAGGCATACAATAGGGCACATATCCGCACACGTGGAATGATTGAGAGGACATTTGGACTGCTGAAGGCCCGTTTCCACTGTCTGAGCAGATCTGGCGGATCACTGCTGTACAGCCCAGTGAAGACTGGTAAAATCACGCTCATCTGTGCCATGCTGCACAATATATGCCTGCGCAGGAACATCCCAATGCCACCAGACGCAGATGAGGAAGATGGGGATGGGGATGGAGATGGGGATGGGGATGGAGATGGGGATGGGATGGCACCGCCTCCCCCTGGGGGTCCACATGATGGCCAGAGAGCACGGGATGCCCTGATTCGCATTTACTTTTGAGTCACAGCAGAATCACAGGAATGCACGAACACGGTGACGACAATGAGTCGCACTGCAAAATAAATGATCAATGTCCACACATTTATGTCTTGATTGGAAATTGTGATGTATTGACATATAACAACAGGGAAGGAGGTGCATTGGTTAGTGAAGCTGTACACCCGGGTCCACCCACCATCCAAATGTGCCCACCCCCACCCAGGACCCATTGTTCAAACCCCCAAAACTACCTACCCCACCACCCAAACGTGCCCACCCCTCTCACACCCTTATAGTCCACATGTGTCCTGCACTGCCCCACACACATGCCATCACTTCCGTGTGCGCTTCTGTGCCTGTGCAACCTTGCCCGAGGGACACGTTAGCCTACTCGAGCGCCTCCTTGGACTGGCAGTAGTGAAGCTGGATGGGGTGGTTGTGTTTGATTGCGCAGAATCTGGGATTGAGGGCATCCTTGCCAGATTTGCCTGTTGGCCAACCAACATGGCCTCCACAAGCCTGGAGGTGTGGTCGTTGCCCTCCCGCACATGGCGTGCAAGGGTTACTATAGTGCTCGCAAAGCGTCCGATGGACCTCGACAGGCGACGCACTGAGGTGCTGTAGCTCTCCCTCTGCAGCCTAGATTCCTCTAGATGCCTCTCCACCAGCTGGGTGAGGGTAGCCTGCTGGTCCTCCATCTGCTGCATGCAGGAATTCAGTTCGGCCATGGATGGGGTGGGCGACCTCATGGGCCTCCCCAGTGATGTGGGGCTGAACCCCAGCTCATGGAAGGAGCCCAGGTCTTCAAATGTGGGCATCTCCCCCTGCGGGCCCGTTTCCGAGTGCTCTTGCGGGGCACTGTTATCACTGCAGGCCGCCCCCTCTGCAGTGCTGCTGCCTTCGGTGTTGTGTTGGGTGGCCATGATAGGTCCCCGTGGCACCTGTCTAGACTCAGGCAGTGTGGAGATGGTGGGGACGTCGGTGGTGGTGGTGGGCGGCACTTCTGTAGTGGCTGGTAATGTGGCCAGAGGTGCAGATCTGCCGGCAGCATCCTCCTGTGTGGTGGCGGTGGCTTGTGTACTTGCCGGTGCAGATTGGCTGGCCTGTTGTGCAGTATCACTGTCACTTGAAACGGCTGTGGGGACACAAAGGGCATGCAATTAGTGTTGTTGTGGTGGCAGATGGGTGCATCACATGCGTCATTAAGATTGTACATTGAATTGTGTTAGTCACATGCATCTGATTGCTGGTGTATGCATTCTGTGATATTGGTTGCCATGCGGATCATGATGGGTCCTTTGGCCCACACATGCACTGCCTGGGGGGTGCGGTTGTTAATGGGTCCTTTGGCCCACACATGCACTGCCTGAGGGTGGGGGGTTGTTAATGGGTCCTTTGGCCCACACATGCACTGCCTGGGGGCGGGGGGTGGTAATGGGTCCTTTGGCCCAGTACTCACAACTGCATATTTACATGTGGCATTCATGTTTGGGCACTTACCGGCATCTGCAGGTGGGCTCACTCCTGCCTCAGCCTCCCCGATCCCATGGATTCCCTCTAGGTGGAGGACGCTGCTGCAACGCTCCTCCCATGCTTGCAGCCTCAGTGGGGAAGGGGGTCCTCCGCCTGTACCACTGCTGCGTTGGCGGTGCGTGGAAATGAGGTTGCGTACCCTCAGCCTCAGGTCGTCCCACCGCTTGTGGCAGTCCTTCACGCTCCTCACTGCCACACCCACAGCGGTGCACTTGCATGCAGCTTCAGCCCACACCTCCTTCCTCCGCTGCTGTGTGGCACGCCGTTGGTCGGCACTGAACAGCATCTCCGCATTGTCCACAATGTGCTCCACCAAGACGGTTAGCTCCGCCTCGCTGAAGCGCTGTTTGCGCTGCCTCTGAGCAGGAATCCTGGCAGACATGCTGGTGGTCCCTTTTGCCTTCTCAGAGTTAGGATTGTGCTGGCTCTGGATGGCAATGGGTTGTGCTTTTATATGATGGCCGCCTCTCTGTTTCCTGTTTTGGCGATCATGGTATTTCCGGTTCCGTGTCCGTGGCGGCGGAGGCGGAAACGGGTTTTGCGCCACTTGTGGCTGCGTTATTTCCATTTCCGTGATGGCGGTAACAACGTTTCCGAGTCCGTGTGGTGCGCGTGACCGACAGCGTGTAATTGGACGGTTTTTCCGCAACCTTGCAGACACAGAAATGTTTTTACCGCCGTCATGGATTTTGCACGGTCCCGGACTGGCAGGTTGTAATGAGGCCCATTGAATTTTATTTGCATGACAACAAATGGATAATCGTATAATTCTTCAAGGAGGTGCTGACCAACCACCTATTTTTAACCAACTTAGCTTGTGATAATTCCTCACCACCCAAATTGCTAATTACCACTTCACATCCTCCCGATACACTTGGGTCAGATTTCAATCCACAAATTGCATCTGCAGCATCGGGAACAAATGGTTTACCTGTACACATATAATTTTGTTCTTTAAACCTTACACATGTGTACAAATTAGGGATCAAGTAACCCTCAGGTTCCCATGACTGAAATGCCACCACCTCTGGAGTTTTGGTTTTTACGTATTATCCATTTAGCCAAAATCCCACATTATGTACCAATTTAGTTTGGAAGATAAGTTCAGGAGCTATATATGGAACACATAACAATAATCCAATCTCCATTCTTTCTAAATTCACATATAGGGCCATTGCGCTGCCCATTTCAAATTTACTTTTAACTTCCATTGCTTCTATATCCCTTGGGGTACTTCTCGCCATCATCTGATGAACAATTTCATGCGAAACAAAGTATAACGGTATATGTCCTGGATTCAATTGTGAAATTGCAGTTTGAACCTCTTCCATATATTTTGTCAACAACCTATCAAGAGGATTTACTATATTCATAAGGTCACTTAACACCCGGTCATGTTTAATCACAACATTTGCACTGTGCTACAGAATTTCAGCCTGCTCATTTAATAGAACAGCAATCTCATTGACACATTTTACTTGCTCATCCAATCCACCTCTAATTCCATACAAAGCCTTTTGGATCATGTCCAGATTGTGAGTCAACTGCTGTGCTTTGGCACTCAGCGCCCCTACTGAGATTGCATTAGCTGTAGACATTGTAGTGCCTATTACAGCCCCAATAATAGTCATCACCAGAGAGACCACAATCAATATTGCCCCTCTCTTTCCTCTCCTTTTTCTTTGTATCAGCTGAATTCACACAAGTGTTCTCTAATTGCATTACAATGTCTCTTATTGCCTGCTTAGCTTCCTCTTTTCTCAATTCTAGACAATCCTTGGTCTGGTCACCCGTAATCAAAGTTTTATTAATACATCTCTCAATCAAATTGTCAGGGTTTATCAGGACATATATGTTTTGATATATTAATCTCCTGTTACCCATAATAAACCCTTGCACTTCCTCTACTGCAATACCAGATGCTGGCCAAGGCTCAATAATGACTTATGCTCCTGTGGCTTTGAGACCCACCACGATCAGCGGAATCATCACCCATGTCGCCAGCATGATTATCATTGTCTTCCTTCCTGCAGATTTTGCCTTCGCCCGCATCTGGTGCCCTTGGTCCCGCGGTCTACAGTGGTCCAGAGGTCTCTGGCCCATCAGTCTCTGGTCCGTACCAGGACAATAGGTTAGTAGACTCTAAATCAAATAGAAAATGAACAGGTTAAGTATATAATACGAAACAATTTTCTATCCCTTTCACCACTCAGCCAAAAATAAACATGTTCCTCTAAGCCATCATGACTTATCACTTGTGGACCTGCAAATAAAAACACATTAGAGAAACAAACAATATTTACATCTCACATTATTGTACATCACAACAGTCTTCATGCAAACTAACTTTACAACACTGTACTATAATAGATGTATCTTTTATTTTCAAGGCTAAATGTGACAATCTCATTTGCTTCTTCATTTACTAGTCTACCACTATATTTTGGTTTTACATGGAGTGAAACATACCACCTTGATATTAGGTTAACCAAATGCATTATGAAATAGTCAATGGTTCTATTATATATCTCTCAATACCAGCTCACTATTTTTTTGTCATTTACATTCAGCTTCCTTTTCATCCCAAATCAGTACACTTAACCTGTCTCCTCCTGCTCCAGTCTCTGGATTACAAGTTTTGGATTACAGGGTTTATTTTGGTTGAGAAGGACAAATTGCTCTGTCACTATTTTACTCTCTATCTTTAATATTTTATACACTACGGGGGCTATTTTATCTACACTTTTAAATGGTCTTTGCCATGCTGCAAGGAATTTTGAATGTTTATTTTTATTTTTGCCAAAATGGAACTTGTATACCTGATCACCTATCTTATATTCTTTCACAGATGTCTTTTTATCATAATAGGATTTTGCGCTCTCAGCAGCCCTTTCCAAATTTCACTGTACAAACGCAAATACATGTTGTAAATGCTTCTTCAATTCTTCTACATACTCCGAACTGTAAAATGCACTCACAAGTTTTTGCTCATGCGTCCTGTACAATAAATGTTGTGGCAGTACCATTTTCTTCCTGTCAACACTTCATGAAGACTGTTACCTGTTGCTTTAGCAGGAGTCAACCTAATGGCCGTCAACACTAAAGGTAATTGTAAATCCCAACTAGAACATGCCTCTGCTACAAACTTCTTTAGTATTTCCACAATAGATCTTTTTCTTCTCTCTACGTTCCCCGAAGATGCAAACCGATATGTGATATGCAATTTTCATTTTACCCCCAATATCTGCCACACCTTCCTCATTAAAGTGCTCGTGAAATGACTTCCTCTGTCTGACTCGATTCTTTGTGGTAACCCAAATCTTGGAAATATGTGATTTACCAGCAATGTAACTGCTGTCTGTGCACTACAATCTGGTGCAAGAATACATTCTACCCATATCGACATTAAACATACCACCGTCAAAAAATACTGGTTTCCCCTACCCAATATGTTTACAGGCCCTACGTAGTCGATTTGTAAATCTGACCTTGGAAGGGTTAAACCTCTTTTCATGAACGGAGCTCTGTGCATTGGTGAAGCAGGTTTAAATTGTGCACATATCAGACAACCCCTGGTATATAATTCCACATCTTGGGACATGTGTGACCAGTAAGCATAATCTTTCAATGTTTATAAAGTCTTTTGTGAACCTCTGTGTCCTGCATTTATCGCATCATGTGCATGGTGTCACATTAGCCCTCTGAATGAAAGAGGTACCACCCACTGTATCTGCCCTGTTATGGATTCCCTGATCATCAGACCATCCTTTAATTTAATTTGTTTTTTGTTCTTTAATAATACTCTCAACTCTTCTTTTCCTGTACAATCATTTTCAGTTAAATGATTTTTTTGGGGTCCATCAAAGAATTATAATAGACCCCCAATACTGGATCTTATTTTTGTGCCTTAATCAAATCCTGATCTGGCGTATCATAACTCCATTGCATTACAGGTTATTGAACTTCTTTTGGAGATTTAGAGCTTGTAACTGCATCTACTTGTATTTCACCAATTAGGTGTTCAATAGGCAACAATTCTCCCATAACAGCCCCAATCTTGGCCAATTGACCTGCTCTATCATTTCCCTCCTTATCCTCTCCTGGTATTTTAAAATGTCCACACATTTTTCCCCAGTATATTGTTAAATCATTCTCTGACACTAATGTGCCTATAGCTTGAATCATTTTCCCATGTTTGAGGGGCTTTTTGTTATATGTGAGCATGCCTCTTGCTTTCCAGCCAGGCAAATATTCTACAAAGCTATTTCATGCATAATCAAAATCAGTCACCAGGACAATTTCACTGAATTTGTTATCAACTGCAGAAGAAATTGCTTTATAAATGGCTGCTAACTCTGCTATCTGGCTACTCGTAGCCCCAATTCTCATTCCTATACTAGGAATGTCCTCACATCTCAACCAGACGTTTCCTATCCCTGACACTAACTGTTTATTGCTGTCATTTTCAATGTTAAAAGAACACCCATCAACATTCACAATTGGCAATCCCTTGCATGTATTTTCATCAAAAGCTTTATGTGGTGATTGTTCAAACTCCTGCAAACTGTACTCCACCTCTACCTCATCTGATACACACTCAGCTGCACAGTCATGTAGATCTGCCAACCCTTGACCAACTGGGCTCTTTTTATTCTGGCCATATCTCACTTCTACAGGAAAACCCTGCGATGCCAATGTCCATGAAGTAATTCTGGACTGTGCTAGATTGCCTGATCTAATCCTTTTACTCTGTAAAAACTGCAATGGTTGATGATTTGTCTCAATGATCATCTTTGCCCCGTGGACAATGGAACACAAATGTTGCAATGCCCATACAGTGGTCAGAAGGGCATTTTCACATTCACTGAATTTAGTTCCAACCTGAGAAAATGCCTTACTTGCATAGGCAATAGTTTTATGGTTCAAATCATGTTTTTGAAATAGCTCTGCTGACATACACTGCTCAGTGAATCCTATTTCTACAACAAAATCATTATTCTTTAGGGGATCGGCCAAGCATGGTGCATTTATGAAAACAAATTCTGAATATCCTCTGCCAATGGCACACACCAATATCCAGATGTGAGACCTAATGTAGTAAACACCTTTGAGCCATGCACCAGACAAGGCCTTGATCAATGAATGGCAGTGGCTATCTGGACACTGGCACTCTTTTTTTCAATTCTCTCAAATCTGCACACAGATGCCATTGACCATTTGGCTTTAACACACCCAAAATAGGAGTATTGGATGTGCTATGAATGGGCCTGATAGTTCCCTCAGACTCCAAGTTTTTAATTATCTCTGCCAGTGACTCTAAACATGCCAGTGGTAACCGGTACTGGCGCACAAATACTGGATTTCTATTACACCCTTCCGGTAATGTGGCAACATGTAAATTAGTTAGGCCGCAATCATATGCATCTTTAGCAAAGACATCTTTAAATTCCATAAATATTTTCCTCAATTCATTTTTATCTTCATCGCTATCACATGCATCTGCTAACGAAATCTGCCCCTCTACCATTTTTGAGAATTCTGGGAAATCCTCCAGTGGAGGGATCTCTATGCTTTCTTCCAACTGTGTGGCTGTGTCTCTCTGTAAAGGTGCCACTTTTAAATATTTTGGCATGTCAGCTTCCACGTCAATGTGCTGATTTTCTGTTTCATTTTCATTTAAGTCAAATACTATATAATCCTCTTGGTGACAGCACACTGTCTCATTTGAATCATAAGTGTACACAGATTGAATTTTAAAGATCCCTTTGGGCTGAGAATCCAGATATTCTGGCAATACACCCCCTGCATCTACTTACCTTTCAGGGATATTTCCAATTATCCTGTTATTGAAATCTGCAGTATAATGTGATTTTTGTATGGCCATTTCTAATGAAGAATTTTTCTCCAAATGAATATCCTGATGTCCTTTATTATTCACTATAATCTTGACAGATCCTTCTCCAACATCTATCAATGGGGTGTATTCATAATCCAGGCCTTGTTGCTTCATGGACTCATTTAAACACACAAGTGCATCAGCATCTTTCATTTCCTGTCCATTCTTGCACTTTAGCGTTATTGCAACCTTCTTGGTGAATGCAGGAATAATAGTATCTTTCCTCACCTGCAATTCAATTGCATATGGGACCAGTTGTGCACAATGATAAGCCTTTCTTTTGTCTTCAAATTCAGATGCAGGCCCACCTAGCCGTGACCATATTGTTTGATTAAGGAAATCTAACACCATACACATTCTGTGCATGATATCATTTCCCGTGTAAAAGTCATTTTGTGTTCCACTCACTACCCACACATTATGGTAAATTGTTTACTGCCCAATATTAATCTTTAGCATGAATCTGCCTGCAATTTGGTTTTCAAAGTCTGGACTTTCCAAACCAGAGACATATTGGTTTTTAATTCTAAACTTTGGGATCTCCTCCCTCTCCATTATTTTCTGTAGTAATTTCTCATTAATAAAGCTTCTTTCCTGTTCAAGCGCCAAGGTGGCTTTTATCACTTTAGAATGGTCATTTATACCAATGTGAACCCATGGTTGCTCATCTTCCATGTGTATTTCAGCAAGAGTGGTAATGTGTTTTTCTGTGTCTGTTTTAGGAGTACTATTCCATTTGCATTTCTTCTCTTTTAAATAGAAGCACAATGTGTGCTCATCTATTTCAGTTTGCCATTTTTTCCTAGGGTCTAAATAAATCTGCACAGATTGTCTTTCCTTCCCACTTTGCATTTTATCTTGACACATCAAGATAACAGTAACGCTAGGTATACAACTATTCTGGAGGTATACCTCCACTGCATCATTCGTTTTGGCAACAGTGTGGCATTCATTTATACGGCTGTTTTGTGATTTTATTTTCTTAGGTCTCAATGGTTTTTTGGTTAAGGACCACAGTACTCCGTTCACCCCATCTATGAGAGGATACACTCTTTTTAGGCAGTCTGTCCCCATCAGCAATGGAATTTCACAAACAGATGTGATGAATACTTCTTGTTTCATTCTGTGTTTTCCTATCTTCATGTCAAGTTCGGTAACACCTATAATAGGCACCTCCTCACCGTTAAAATTATGCACTGGACCTTTACTTTGCCTCACTGTGATCTGATTCTGTGGGGATCCCCCTTCATTGATACTTTTTACTAATTCTTAGGAATAATTGTGGCCTGTGCGCCGGTGTTAATCATCGCAAATGTATTGCATTTCTCTTCCACAGTGATGGGAGCATAGTACCTGTCTTCAACTTCCTCTAATACACCTAAAAAGTGTGAATTCTTACTGATTTCAGGACTCACCTTCCTCAGACCTTTTTCCACTTTTGGCTAAGCACATGGGTAAATGGAAATACATTTTCCCTCCTTTCTGTCCATTTCTGTGTGAGAGTCTTTATTCATTTCCAACATTCAGAGGTTTTTTTGGAGTGTGGCCACTGTTTGCCCAACCATCCAGGGATCATCAGAGGTCACACTACAATCCTCCAACTGAACATGTGTAAAAACATCACTTGGTAATTTGCCATTTTCAAATTCTGTGCATTTGTGTTTATTTGGTAAGGTACCAGTCTTTTTAACTTCTTCAAAAATCTGTGGCTCAAGGAACTCTTCAGGTGATTGATCTGTACCCTCCTTTGGGGTGTTTATTCTTTCTGCCCGTATTTGGTTAGTGTTTTGATTGCACAGGGAAGGAGTTCTAGAATCCCACTTACTCCCTGTTCACTTGTATTCCCCAGGCATGAGTTATTTTTCTTAAATCTGTCTCTTTGTTCTTCTGGAATTTCAGATTTTCCTTTTTCATTTGTACAAATCTCCAATGTTTGATTTAGCTCTAGGTTAAACCGAACTTCTTTTTTAGAAGTATTTGCACTTTCTGTCACATGTTCATTTGCCGGTACTTTCATTTCTAAATCATTAGACATCTCAGAGTCATTATGCAAAATCACATCAGGGCAATCTGTTTTCTTAGCATTGCAGATATCATTACTACTTAGTCACTTGTCAGAAACTATCCGGTCTGCCCCCTCCTTTGATGACTGTTTTTGTGCTGTACAGAGCTTTCCTATTTGCTCAGCCAACATTTTCACTTGGGCCTCGAGACACTGGAATCTTTCCATTTCTCTAGAATCCTCTCTCTGTGGCCTAGGTCGATATTGGTTATTTTCCCCCTGATTGAATCTATTCTGATATCTCTCAGGAGAATGATTTCTGTTGGGATTGCTTCTAAACTCTTGATTCATATGTGGAGGGGAGCGGGGTGCACCCATCCTTTGGTTTTAGTCCCCTGGTGGTGGTGATTCATTGTATTGACGTGAAGCATAATTCATATTCTACCTCATGTCCTGTCTCTCATTTTGTGGCTACTGACCCCTATGTTGATTCCCATTTTCAGTAAATAAATCCACATATCGGGTCTATCCTGATTACCATTTATCATGGTGTTAGGGTCAAATCTGCTCTGTGTCCCCAATGTCTGGTAGGGACCATCATTTCTTTGATCCTGACTTTTTCTCTGATTATTGTTCATACCTGACATATCAGGCCGATATCATGCCCGGGGCCTGTCTCCTAAGTACCCAGGGCTATTGTAGCTCTCCCTATTACTAGGATCATGTGATTGAAACAATGGTGCGGGGAGTGACGACCTCTGTTGATTACCCCTTTGTTCAGGTGCCAAATTATTTTTACCCGGACTTTGAGCAGACTGAAGGGACATTTTGGCTGACCTGATCTCCATCACTGTTGCTGAGGGTTCTTTAGATTTTAGTCTAACGTCTTTCATTTTATCATTTTCTCTATCTGGACAATAGAGTACTTCATATAGTTTTGTGCTTTGGTGTACAATCCATTCAAGGGACTTGTCACGGTCAAATTCACGGACTAACTGTGAAATGATGTCTTTCTGTAGCCCATAGAAGTATGCAGTTTTAAACTCATTGGAATTGGGGTCAAAAGATACATCAAAGCGAGAAAAACTCTTTTTAAGTCTTGCAAAAACTGGTGAGGTGGTGTGTTAGGCCCAGCCGTATTCGTGTATGCAACCTTTTTTGCCTCTTGCAATGATTGTAAAGGAGAAAATGACGTCTAATCTCTTTTTCAAACTCATGTCATGTTTTGCTGTTCATTTAACCCTCTAATGATCCTGGCTGTAGGAGCATCTAAAGTTAAGTGAAAGTATTGCCTATATTGTTCCTTAGGTATCTGGAGGGCTTTAAATATATCATGCACTGCTTCTAAGTGGTCCTTTACACAGCACGCCCCTCCTTTCTTAAATGGTTTGATCAGAGCTTCGTTGCTATGCATGGAATTGCACTACTTTGTGATTCAACCCTGGTTTCAAGTGTATGGGGTTGGTGGCGGCCCCCAATGGGTGTCTCAAATCCCCCAAGGACACTGCAACCTAGTTCATTCACTGGCCCAGTCACTGGGGCACTAGCTCTCTGTGTAGAAATAGGATTCACCTCAACTCCATTGAATGTGGTGCCCTGCCGTCTATCCTAGGACCTGGAAATGCATATTTGCTGTTCCAAAACCTTGCACTTTTTAAGGAGCCTATCTGCCTCCTTATGCAAATGGTTGTTTCATCACTCATCTTATTAATTACCTCCTGCATATCGGCCATTTGCATTTGGCATTCATTGAATTCTTTGTTTCTCTTGCCTCTTTCACCATTTCCTGTTCAGCATTTTGGAGATCACTTTCTTTCTCACAATGTCCTTTTTGCAAAACCTACATTTCCAAAACAACCTCATCTTTGTCTTGTCTAATATGGTCTACGAACGCTTTGAAGTGTTTCAATTCTTATTCACTATCCTCAAACTTCTTCTTGCTTTGAGACAATTGAGTGTCAAGATCTCTATATTTTGATTGTATGTCCTTTTGACATACCTCCAATTCTGCTCTTAACATTTCCTCTTTTTCACTTGCTCCATCCAGATCAGCTTTTAACCTGATAATCAGCTTGGTATCATTTTCTTGCATTTGCAGGGATCTATTTAGGATAAACCATGTCTTGGCACATAGCCGTATCAGACAATCTTTCTCCGCATGTTTATCAACTGCATTTAGTAGTCTCAAAAGGCAGACCTGAATTATACTGCCTTCTGCAAAAATGCTGTCTAATGGTTCTTTCTATACTTCACCATAGATGCGGTCATGCCATTCTGTGGCATGATTTGATGACCATGTCCCATGTGCATATAGCTTTGCCTCCAGATTTTGCACTAGCTCTGGGAATGTGGCCTCCATTTTACACATTTTAAAATTCACTTTTAGTGTCACACTGCTATCATGAAATGGGTTCCCTCTAGTGCACTTATGGTACTTGCCACGCCCAGTAGGAGCTCTATAGCCACTTTCCCGGCCGACGCACCACGTATGGCGGGTATTTTGTGTAAATTTGGGGTCTGGCAGTATTTTCTTACCGCCAAAAGAAGAGTGATAGTTTTGTAATAGCTTATCCTTGTATTTAGATTGGGTTTGGCCTCATATCATTCTAGTGACCATACCTTGTTATATTATATTGGCGAATCTAGTAATTTGCAGTACTGGTGTGTGGGATGTCTTAACCCACTCATCCAAGCCCTACAACAGTACTGTGCATTGCTGGCAGCAGAAACATCAGAATGGCCATTGGAAAGCATGCTGCTCGCTCAAAATCATCCAAAAATGCACAGTAAAAATCTGAAAGATAGGCTGCCATCCACCTTTGCCTATCTTAGGGAGCACAGGAGATCACTGCAAAAACCACCATTGGGCCATCCACAAAGCAGCCTGAAACCACTTGGAAAAAGCAATGCTGATTGCCAAAAGCAACACATAGCTGTTTGGGAATTCATTTTCTTGATTGTCAAAATGTGCTAAAATCATGGCTCACAAATCACCAAAAAGATTTAACCTTCTTGTTGGGTGCTCCCCATTCTACTGCAAGAATCCACATCAACACAATGTCAGCAAGAATCATATGCTATCAAGCTAAATCCCATTTTAAAGATACTGATGTAAAGACAGCTGTCAAAAATGGGTGCAATACCGGTACTCACCACTACCAGAAGCCGGCGTTTTAAAACCATATTCTTTGAAAAACTGAACAACTGAACCCAAACTATTCCAAAGAAGAGAATTCTATCAAAATGCCAGATAGAGTGCCACACAGTGATTTCATTGTTGAAAAAGACTTGATTTAAAGATATGTTGCTTATTGTGAGTTTATAAATGTATTTTTTTTTACAAGGAACTAAGTTGCAATTGACTAGAAGGCAATCTGATTTAGTGAAAACATCAAGAGGACTTCTGTCCATGGGAACCCTTCACACTTTGTTCTTCCTACCAACAGGAGAGGATATTGCATGGACATGTTAATTAGAACTGTTGTGAGAGGAGGAGATTTCCCCTGCTGGCAGGAAAAAGAGACAATAGATTCCTTGACTGAATAGAATATGCTGATTTGGGTGTGCCTGGTCAACAACTGCTCTAGCAGGAAGGCAGGCCATGTGACCATCTGACTCACCCAGCTCTGGGGGCGGACCAGACTGGGATGTGGATTTAACATTGAACCAAATATATGTTTAAGGAAAAGGGTTCTAAAATATTGTAACAAGCTGAAAAAAATATGAAACTTTGGGATTCTTAAAATGACAAATTTGCTCACAATTTAAGACTAAGCTGGAAGTTGTGTGATGTTCTGAGACCAAACTCTGGGATTTCTTAATATTGCAGCTGTAGTGTTTTTGCTATGAACATAAGGACTTACAGTAATATGCGCAGGGAGGATCTGCATGCATGTATCAAAGTTGGTGTAGAACCATTATTGCGAAACCCACCAAAAGCGCAAATAAGTTGACATTTCTGAACCCAAGCTCGTAGGAACATGGGACTTGAACAGAATGTACCTTAAGTAATATGTGATGTGTATATGTAGTATGAACAACTTGTGTATCTGGGATATATGTTTGTTATGAAAAATTGATTTTCTAGGTAAAAGCAGAGGGGAGGGATTTCAGCTACGCCATAAACACAACATCATGATGACACCTCATGACACACTGATCATTTTCTCCAGTCAGGGGACAGGAGATTCTCTGACCTATCAAATCCTTAGGGGGTTGGGCATGTAGAATCAGCCTCAACACCCACTTTGAAAACACATAAAAAGAGACTGTTTAGGACAGATAGGGGACACTTCCATTCCACTCTTCAACCGATTTCTTGGCGCAGCACCCTTCCGAAAGACTCTAGAGACCAGAACTTAGAATCCAGACTCAAGACTCCAGATCTAGAACCAACTCTAGAACCAAACTCTAGAACCTTGAAGCAGAGAAGCATAATCCACAAGCTGAATCCTCTTCAGCAGGCCTCAATATCTTTTGCAACCTGATTTTCAACAGCCGGGCTGAGCTGTTCTATTCTAGCCAAGAACCTTGTGCTAGAACCAAGATCCCGAGAGAGCAGAGCTGTATCCAGAACCCGCTTGATCCAGTCTAAGAGGCCACGCAGACCGCTGTGCAGTGCTAAACGCAGACCCAGTGCCTGAGACCTGTCCGGTGGCGAGAGAACCGCAGCCCATAGCCTTGATCTTATCTTGATGTGGCCCATTTCCATTCCATTCCAAAACTAGGAGTGAGTTTCTAGTCTAGAACTGTACAGAACCAATCTCTTAGTTTAAAGTAATCCTCTTCCATTCATTTCAACTTATCCAGAACTGCATTATTCTGTGTTCATCCTGTTGATTCCAAATCTGTAAAGCGCCATCTGTCATTCTGAAATCTTGACTTTATTTCTGAAAATCTACCTTCACAAAAACATCTGTATCTTTTGAACCGCACGTCGAAAAGCGAAAATTAATTGTCATTTTAAAGCTAAGATCCTAAGCTTTCCAACAAACCCAATACGACATTCCAACTCATTATGGTTTTTCCGTAATTGCGATTTACGCACGCAGAAAAATTGCAGCGAATTGCAATTTAGTTCCATTTCACCACTTGTAAAAATAGCTGCTTCTTGCTTTCCACTGCTGAATTTCGTTTTCAATCTGATAATCATTCATGAATCATTGCTGGTGTTGACCTGAACCAATCTAAAGTAACTATCACTTTTCCTGAATATCCTTTGGTGAATTAAATTCATTTTAGTATATTTTCCCTTCCATTGCAATCACATTCAAAAGCATTTTGACCTGTGTTTTAAAATCCTTCCTGTGTCTCTCTAAGCTTGCTGGGGAAATTGGAATTAAACTGCATTCTTGATTATATTCCTGAAACTTGTGTGCCCTCATTTCCATCTCTTCATATTGCATAGGGGGGAGTGAGTAGTCACAGGGGAAAAGTATGATCTATATATTGTTTAATTCTTCAAATAAATCTTTTCATTTGCAAAACAAACCTACTTCTTGGCTCAGTGAGGTCAGGGGGATTCAAAGAGAAGGGCGTTATACAAGGGTTCATCATCCAGATTTAACGAACTTTGGCATACAAATATATAAATAAGGGCTTCCATTGGGCATCCTATTCTAAGTATTGACTTGGTTACATTGCTGGATTGAAGTGATTTACAGATTGGGGGCTCGATAGCCGGGGATTCTGGATTAGACCTACCACTTGTGCAGCTTAATACAGTGTGCTAACTAATAGGATACATAAATCCTGTTGGGCTACCACGCTGTGTTACGCTGTAAAAGCACCCCTCAAAAGGGAACGCTCTCAGGAAACGGTCTGTTTTGCAAAATAAAATAACAAACTTCTGTAAGTCAGGAAGGAAATCAATTTCCGGAATGGTGACATTGGTAGACATCAAGATAGCTAGAGAGTACCTTTTTGCATAAGTTGTTTGTGAGAGGTGAATGGACTGAGCAGGACCAGAATGTGTGGTTGCAGGCAATCACACAACAGGTCACTGCAACTGGGTTAGATATCTGGAGAGATCAGGGACCCTTAGACGTGGCCCTGAGTGAACTATATATGGCCCCGAAGGCCAAGGATGAGCACAGCAAGATTGCCAGGGTAACGGCATATTTATATTTATATATGGGAGCCATACAGGACAAATGTGCTGAAGGCCAAGATCTGGCAAGTAGGCAACTGATGGCATTAGAGAAGGCCCAATCTGATCTGGAATCTTCTGAGCAGAAGCTGCAGAGGAGTCAGAAAGTAGGCAGTATCTAATTAAAATAAAAGAGGACATGGGTATCCTGCATCAGGAAAGGGCAGACCAGAATACCAGAATTCCGGCCTTGCAGAAGGAGTATCAAGAAGGTTTGGACTCCCTACTACAGAGCCAGAAAAAGCTGGAGAAACAGATAGATTTCAACAGGGCATGCACAAATCAGGTAGCCACCCTGCAAAGCCAATTGGATAAAGAAAAAGAGGAGAGCAATACATTGATTTTGAAAGACCTGGATACCCAGGCAGAGTTTGATGAAGAGCGCCAGAAAGCTGGTGCCCTTCAAAGGCAGAGGGACGACCTGGTGGCACAGAGGCAGGCCCTTGCTCAGGAAAGGCTGCCACTTACAACCAGGGACTGGGTGACCTCCAAAGAGAGCATCAAAACTTGTTAGAGCACACCAGGAGGGTGGAAGATGCTCTGGCAAGAAAGGAGCAGGCCAGTAGGGGTGGGACTCAGGAGGTAACCCTCCTGCAGCAAAGACTGGCCCAGTACTCCAGGACCAACCAGGAAGCACAGAGAGAGAATAAGGCTCTCTGCCAGCACAATGATAGGCTCCAGCAACAGTTAGCCATGCAGAAGAGACAATAGAGTCTAGTAAGGCCTTGATTGAGGAACTGAAAGCACAGGCTCTTGCATGGCAATAGGGAGCAGGGGCTGATAGAGATGAGGTTTGCTGGGAAAGGGAAACACCTGAGCATAACCTCAGGAGCCCTAGTACCAGAGGCCTCCATCTCTCCCAGTCCCTGGACTCTGCCACCCCCATGACCCCTGGCGCACATGAGTCCTGGGCCACAAGGATGGCAGATTACTATCCAGTCAGAAGTATGGGGCTCATAGGCCAGTACCTCCCAGGAATGGATGGGCGGGCATCCGGGTTTGGGCACCCAAGTGCAGTGCAATTTAGTGGGGAACCCCGGGAGAGTAGGCCCACTAAGGGCATCCTGAAGACCTCTGCCCAGTTAGATCAGTGGGGGGGTACCCATCAAATCCGGGCAGCAAGGAGGAATCTGAAGACTCCTCTGAGCGTCCCAGGACCCAAGAGACTAGGTTCCCACATTCTGCCAGCCATTCCCAGACTCACAGAATCTGGGAAAACCTGGAAGATCAGACGGGCACCTCTTGGAGCAGTGCTTCTGAGTCAGAGGATGAATGGACCAGGGATACCGGTACCAAGAAGGCCAAAAAGGAAAAAAGGGCCTTGCTTAAGGACCTCTTAAAACAGATCAAAGCAATAAGGAGCGTCATCACTCCTTATCATAAGAACTCCAAGTATTCTGTTTGGCAACACTTGGAGCTCTTTGAGCAAACGATGGAGACTTTCTATTTGAAAGACAGCAGTAGCTGCATTCAGTACGTAAAATGGACATTCTCCCCGGAATACTCCAGCTTCTTTGCGGGGCTGGAGGACCAAAACCATTCAAGATTGCACAGACTACCAAAAGGGTGCGCACAGATAGCAAAGAATTCGTTAATACGTTTTTCCATGCCTTGCCCAAATACATCATGACCCAGCTAGTGAGAGATTTTCATGAAAAAAGATCACTAGACTAGGTCGTTGAACAGGCCACCTGAACCTATGAGGTGCAGAACCCCTAGAAAATAAAAGTATGCTCAGAAAAGCCCCAAACCAACTAGCACCCCTGCTGCTGCCAAGGTGGCAGAGGTAACGGTTGCCCCCATTTTAGATTTGGAGATGGGGGAGCCTAAGAACCTGCCTGCACAGAATAATTCCAAGCCCAGAAGGCCCTCGGGCCAGTCACAGACAGGGAGCCAAGGAGGTAGTCCCACAAATGGGGTTGCTCACTCCCCTGACTATGTAAGTTCCCGCTACAAGGGAAACCGACCCATCCTGGGTTATGTGTGGATTCATCCAGCCCAGGGGGGGTGGGGGGATCCAACCAAGCACCTAACCCAGGGAACTTCCCTCCTAACTTCCCCCAGTAGGGCAGAAATTCACCAAACCCTGGGCAGAACTTTTTCCCCAGGTATCCACCCAACTTCCAACCCCAAAATCATCCATCCTTCTTTCCTCACTTCCCTGATCCCAGACCACCTAATCCGGGAGAGGGGAGGCCAAGGGTGGAGGGGTACCCAAATCTTCCCAACCCGGGGTACTACCAGAGAAGGGATAGCTACCCTTCCCGGGATCAGCCCAGAAGAGAAAACAGAACCCCGTATCAGCCTGAGAGGGTTTCACAGCTCGAGCGCCAGGTCCAAAACATGGCACAGGATCTGGGTCGCATGCTGAGGGCTCAGCAGAACCCTCAGATGGGCATGCCGGCACCGAATGCCCCAAACTCTGGACCTGGTGCTCCAGAACAATGACGGGGCAGCACCCCGACAACTCACCGGTTCCCGGGGAGGAGGCACAAGGGGAAGGGGTGTGTAAAGCCTTGGAGGAAGCTTCCTTCCCCACTTGTAAACAGTCCATGGAAACCCAGGAACCGTAAACAAAATCTCTTACCCCTGAAAGTCTTCCACCCAAGGAGCAGAGGGTGGGTAGGAGAAACAAAGGACCCAAACAGACCCACTTTGAGGAGGAGGTACAGATCTTAAAATTTGAAGGAGAGGGATCGTCAGAGGATCCTGGGAAAAGAATCTTCTCCTTCAGAGATGGGGGAACTCCTCCCAAAAAAAAATGGGTCCCAAGGGATTCACATCCAGACTGGGTAGATGTGGGGACTGAGCTAGCGAAGCCCATCATCCCATCCCAGAAACAACAGCAAGAAAATCCCCTGGTTCAAACCCATCCTGGTGACTGCCTCCAAAAAGGGGGGAGCAGCCCAGAACCGGAACCAGGGGAAGCCAAAACTTCTCCTATTTCTAGTTGCCAACTTTTTCTTTCAGATTCCCAAGACTCCCCACATAATTCTGCCCAAATTTCTTTTCTCTCCATGTCCAAATCCAGTAAATTAGCCCACCAGTTGTCCAAAAATGTGCATTATCTGTGCCCCCTTGCGTAGAAGGAGGGAAGATACTATGCCCCGGTACAAGTACAGGGGCAGGGGACAATTTTGGCACTGGTGGACACTGGATCCCAAGCTGTCCTTCTGTCCAGAAAGGCCATTGATTGACTGAATTCAGGTAGGGGGGAGAAATACCAAATTCCTCTCACCTCTCTTCCTGGACAACTTCAGAACTTTGACGGGAAGGAAATTCCCATCAGGGGACTGCGGATTTAGACATTAAAATTGGGCGACACAAGGTGAAACACCCGGTCATAGTAGTGACTCCAGAGGGCACCCCTTGTTTACTAGGGAATGACCTCCTGAGAAGGCTGTCACCCCTAATAGATTGCGTAAACAAGGTCCTCTGGACCCAGACTAGCCGGCCAATAAAATTAAAACAGAGTGTCAACCATGTTAGTTTAAACGTCACATGCCACATGGTTGAACAAAAACCAGACCAAGTAGAATTTCACTTCCAGAACAAGCAAATTCCAGACATGACAGTAATAGCAGTAGGACAACAGACTGGTGATGGGGGGTCCTCTCTATTTCTGAAAATCGACCTTCCTTCCAGTTTAAGGTGGTATTCCACACTGGAAGGAAACACTCTGAAATTCTTTACCAATCCACAATCAGACATTGCCACACCTATCGTCCAGAAAGAAAAGAAATCAGCTAAGAGCCTGGCTGATGTCCGGCAAATTGGAGAGCAGTTGTTCATCCCTGTTCAGTTAAATGATGGGAAGGACTCTGTTCTCGCCCGAGTGTGTGCGAACAACGGTAAGAGCTTCATCAGCGAAGAAATGTTCTGCCAACACCCAAAAGATCCAGCCATTCCCACATTCAAACTGATAGACAAATGGGAAATGCATCTGGAAACACCCAATTCCAAACATCTCCTGCCAAGCAGGTATATGCTCAAAATCTCCATTGGCAACAAGAGCATAGTCCATAATTGTTGGGTTGTGCGAGACGTCACCGCCGCCTTTTACTTAGGCAGTGACATTCTCAATCGCCTTGCCATTAGTTTGGACCTAATAAACTTCAAAGCTTGGTCCCGATTAGCGGATAATCTCATGGGCTTTGATGACCAAGAGAAAGCATTTAGGTCAGCTCAATTGCTACCTTATGCAGTTGAAATTCAGATTGGCGAGGAAGTCACCATCCCAGAAAGGACCCAACAATTCTCCCTGGAAGTGAAAGTTAAAAGAGGACAAAAATTGAAAAACCCTGATGCTTATATTCATCTAAACCCAACACCATTAGTCAATATAGAACATGACACCATTCCAATAGAGGTGGATAACAGCGATTTAAAGAGTATCACTCTAGCCGCAGGCACCATTATTGGAATGGCGGTCGATGACCGACATTTTTCCATTGATTTAGGAAATGAACTGTTAGGACCAATCCCCAAGGACTGTTTTGACAGTGACAGTGATGACAATACAACACCAGACAGGATCTTTACCCGGCATGGGGGGAATTTCCTGGTGTACACTTCCTGCCCTTATGGTAAGGAAGATGTGACTTGTGACTTCAGGAGGGATGAGGTGATTTTTCAGGTCCATGAGGGCTGCCTTTCCCACCTGAAGCCACCAGTCCAAATCAGCACTCTGACCAGGGACTTCTCCACCCAGCTGGAGGAGGCCGCTGAGATAGCGAAACCAGAAGTCTTTCCAGGATTCAGGCAGATGGTTGAAGAGAGAGTCAACCTAGCTGATGTCTGTGTGACTCTGGAGCAGAAGCAAAAGCTGAAACAGGTTTTCTTGGATTTTCAAGATCTCTTTGCGGTAGACTCATATGACTGTGGTCGCACCGACATCCACACAACAACAATTCAAACGGACCCAGGCATGACTCCAGTGTTTGTGAAGCAATATCGCTTGCCTCTCGCATCAATGGAGTGCCTCACTGAAATAATTAAGGACCTTGAGTTACGCGGGATCATCCGTCCAGTCCACAGCACCTTCAATAATCCGGTGCTGGGGATATTGAAGCCAAACGGCCAGTGGAGAATCTGCGCCAACCTTAGGGAGCTCAACAAACAGGTCCATACTTCCCGAGGGCCTCTTCCCTACATTGTCCAAGGGCTGGCTCAGATCCAGGGGTCACAGGTATTCACTGCAATAGACCTGACCAATGGATACTGGACTATGCCTGTCAGTAGGGAGGACCAATACAAGCTGGCTTTTACCTTTGGGGTCCAACAGTACACATGGACCCGGATTCCCTTCGGATACCTCAACTCCGGTAATGAGTTCAACATTTTCCTACATAAGGCAATGCCTGACCTTGGTGAGAGGGGTAACCTGGCTTATGTAGATGATGTCCTCATCAAAAGCTCAACTGTGGAGCAACATATAGCGGAGATCTATTATGTTCTGACCCAGTTGAGGGCCGCTGGAGCAAAGCTTTCCTTCCAGAAAGCACAGTGGTGTAAAACCTGTGTTAATTTCTTGGGGCATGAGATTACTCCTCAGGGTCTTTGTCACCAGGAAAAGAAAGTGGAAGCACTTCAGAAACTGAAGGACCCCACAACTCTGTGGGAATTTAGGAGCCTCCTTGGACTGACTAATTACAGCAGAAAGTTCATTGAGGGCTATGCAGAGATCACCAGACCCCTGATTCATCTCTTGAAGGGGGGGGCAAGTGGGAATGGGGTCCGGAACAATCCGAGGCAGTAAGACAGCTCAAAAGAAGCCTCTCACAAGCACATTGCCTAGCTTACCCTGTCAGAAAAAGGGAGTTTTTCTTGGAGACAGGGTTCTCTAATACATGCTTGACTGCAGTATTATACCAAAAGCATGACAAGGTCAATAAAGTAATCTCCTATGCGAGCAAAACTTTATCCTCTGTGGAGGAAAAATTCTACGATTGTGAGAAGGCACTCCTGGCAACGGTGTGGGCATTGAAGAATTGCCGCCCGTTTATCCAGGGGGAACACATCATAGTGGAGACTCCACACCAGCCTCTGCAATATATCCAAAGTGATAGAATCCAGGCCGGAAATGTGAGTAATTACTGAATTACTTCCTGGATTCTGTCAATGCAAGGCTTTCCTGTGGAGGTCAGATATGGCCAAAACAAGAAGAGTCCCCTCGCGCAAGGTCTGGCTGACTTGCATGATTGTGCCAGAGAAAACTGTCTCGAGGACGAAAGTCTAAAAATCAAGGACAACATGGAGGCATACCTTAATTCCCCACACAAAGCCTTTGAAGAAGACAAGTGTGAGGGAATGCCCACTGTCTATGTGGATGGATGCTCTTACCAGGTTGACAACAAAGGGGAAATTGAACTTGTGGCCGGCGTAGTGAATGCATGGGTGAATGAGTCCCCAGAACACTCCGCTGGGTACAAGATTGGTCCCCGAAGTAGTCAGGTGGTAGATTTTATGGCTGTGCATCAACATCAACTCCACGAACTGGTCACAATCACAGATTCGGATTATGTACGGAACGGGTTTGTGGAGCACCTGGTTAATTGGAAAACCAGAGGCATGTTATGTGCTAATAACAAACCCTTGAAACATGGGAAGTTAATTCAGAATATTGATGATCTGGTCACCTCGAATGATGACCATCTATTGGAAAAAGATCAAGGGTCATTCCAAAGTAGAGGGACCAGACAAAACTGGAAATGACTTAGCTGATCCGCTGGCCAAAACCGGGGCCATCCAAGGGGATCTAATAGAGATCGAGTCCGTGTTGGGGGAAATCCAGGTCACTGCTATCACTAGGTCCCATACAAATGCTCACAATGATCTCTCAACTTCACAATGGAGTAAGGAGACCCCAGATGCTGATTTGATTACGGCTCAAAAAGGGGATCAAATAATTGGTTTTACCAACACATTGAGGACCCTGAGATCTTTCCCCTGATGGATACCGATTACATAGGGAAAGAGGACCTCAGAGTGTTGATGAAATGTCCAAAAATGTTCAAAATCCAAGACGGTTTGTTGGTAAGGAAATCCCTAGCTGGCCATGATCAGTGGGTGGTCCCTACCTCATTCCGAAGCCTGATGTTAAGTCACGCCCATGATGCGGCCACAGCCGGTCATAGGGGGTTTCATACAACACTTGAAATCTTAAGAGAGGTTGCATACTGGCCACACACGGGGCAGGACCTCGACCAATACTTGAAGGGGTGTCTTGTGTGTGCACAATTTCAGCCAACATCCCTCACACACCGTGCGCCTCTCCAAAATAGGGGGATGACACTGCCATGGTCAGATTTGCAAGTCGACTTTATAGGGCCCGTGATTCGCTCCTCCAGGGGGGATAAGTACATGTTGACTGTGACATGGTTGTTTACTAAATGGGTGGAATGCCTCCCGGCCCCAAACTGCAAGGCAGAAACAGCAGCTGACCTGATGATCAACCACATCTTTTTGCGTTTTGGACTACCCCAAAGGATTTAGTCAGACAGAGGTAGCCATTTCACCAGCGAAGTAATGACAAAGATGTGGGAGATACTTGGGGTTAAAAGGAAGCTACATATTGCTTACCGGCTAGCCTCTAGTGGGGCAGTAGAACGTTACAACAAAAGCATCTTAAAAAGGTTTGTTGCAGATTCTGGGCCAAGTTGGGATATCCGATTACCTCTTGTCCTAATGGCCATCAGATCTACCCCTTCATCTGCAACTAAAATGTCACCATTTGAGTTGATGACAGGATGGTGCTTCCCCAGCATCTGCTTTACAGGACCCAAGAGCAAACATTGATCAATTCCTCCACAACTCATGAGTATATTGAAAATTTAAGAAAACACCTTCAACATGCTTTTGCCTATGCTCAGCGAAATCTAGAAAGATCAGCCGATAGCATGAAGACCCACTATGACTTGAAGACTACTAGGAAAGAATACAATGTATGAGACTGGATTTATCTATACAATTTCCAAAGGAACCAGGCCAAACAGCGGAAATGTCTGCCTACCTGGAAGGGACCTTTTGAAATTGTAGATAAGATCTCACCAGTCGCCTACAAGATCCGCATCCCAAAAGGCAGTTTGGCGGACGGGGAAGATAAGTGGGTTGATATTAATCAGCTAAAGTGTTGCCATACCAGGCACACTCTGCAGCAACTGGAGAAGCCCTATGGAACCCCAGACGGGGCTGTTCCAGAACAATAAAATTCCAACCCTAAAATATTCCACATATAGGGCCTCATCACGACCTCGGCGGTAACGCCGGCTGTATTAGCACAGGGGCTATTAGCGCGACCGCCATAGCCCACTGCGCTAATAGCGCGGGATCACGAGTTGGGTGGACTTGGAAGTCCCCATTCCCCATTGAGCCCATTCGGGAATGCCCCATTCCCCATTGGGCTCAATGGGGAAATTTCATGCTCATACCGCCGGCAGATTTCCCGCCGGCGGTATGAGCACGAATTCTCAGCGGATTTCACACCAGCTCAGAGCTGGGTTGAAATCCGCCGAGGCCCTGATTCGGCGGACCCTTAAATCCGGCGGTAATAGCGCTACCGCCGGATTTAAGGGTTACCGCTGAGGTCATGATGAGGCCCATAGTCTATAAAATACAATAATAAAAATGCAAATGTCTCCTGATCTATAAAATTTATATGTTCGCCCCACTACATTAATAGCAGATGGGAAATATCTACGAATATGTTTCTTCCTTTTTGCTTTGTCATCCTAGGAGAGAGAAACAACCATGGAGACTTACCAAGGAGGACGACCCGGGGACCGGGAGCAAAGATCTGAGGGGCCCGGGGTATCGCTCAATACTCCCATCAGGACTGGCGAGGAGAACCGATCGACCCATCCCTGATGTAGGAAAAGATGCTGAACTGTGCCATTCGTGGAATCCGGAGAGATGATGCGGACATCCCAGTCTTGCGAAGTTCCATCGATGAAAGTTCAACGGCCATCGCAAGAGGTGGGCTTGTGGGATGTCTTAACCCACTCATCCAAGCCCTGCAACAGTACTGTGCATTGCTGGCAGCAAAAACTTCAGAATGGCCATTGGAAAGCATGCTGCTCGATCAAAATCATCCAAAAATGTGCAATAAAAATCGGAAAGATTGGCTGCCATCCACTTTTGCCTATCTTAGGGAGCACAGGAGATCACTGCCTAAAACCACCATTGGGCCATCCACAAAGCAGCCTGAAACCACTTGGAAAAAGCAATGCTGATTACCAAAAGCAACACAGAGCTGTTTGGGAATTCATTTTCTTGATTGTCAAAATGTGCTAAAATCATGGCTCACAAATCACCAAAAAGATCCAGCCTCCTTGTTGGGTGTTCCCCATTATTCTACTGCAAGAATCCACATCAACACAATGTCAGCAAGAATAATATGCAATAAAGCTAAATCCCATTTTAAAGATACTGATGTAAAGACAGCTGTAAAAAATGGGTGCAATACCAGTACTCACCACTACCAGAAGCCAGAGTTTTTGAAAAACTGAACAACTGAACCCAAACTATGCCAAAGAAGAGAATTCTATCAAAATGCCAGATAGAGTGCCACACAGTGATGTCATTGTTGAAAAAGACTTGATTTAAAGATATGTTGCTTATTGTGAGTTTTTAAATGTATTTTCTTTACAAGGAACTAAGCTGCAATTTACTAGAAGGCAATCTGAATTAGTTAAAACTTCAAGAGGCCTTCTGTCCATGGGAACCCTTCACACCTTGTCCTTCCTACCAACAGGAGAGGATATTGCATGGACATATTAATTAGAACTGTTGTGAGAGGAGAAGATTTCCCCTGCTGGCAGGAAAAAGAGACAATAGATTCCTTGACTGAATAGAATATGCTGATTTGGGTGTGCCTGGTCAACAACTGCTCTAGCAGGAAGGCAGGCCATGTGACCATCTGACTCACCCAGCTCTGGGGGCGGACCAGACTGGGATGTGGATTTAACATTGCACCAAATATATGTTTAAGGAAAAGGGTTCTAAAATATTGTAACAAGCTGACAAAAATATGAAACTTTGGGATTCTTAAAATGACAAATTCACTCACAATTTAAGACTAAGCTGGGCATCGTGCGATGTTCAGAGACCAAATTATGGGATTTTTTAATATTGCAGCTGTAGTGTTTTTGCTATGAACATAAGAACTTACAGTAATATGCCCAGGGAGGATCTACATGCATATATCAAATTTGGTGCAGAACCAATATTGCAAAACCCACCAAAAGCGCAAATAAATTGTCATTTCTGAACCCAAGCTTGTAGGAACATGGGACTTGAACAGAATGTACCTTAAGTAATATGTGATGTGTATATGTATTATGGACAACTTGTGTATCTGGGAAATATGTTTGTTATGAAAAATTGATTTTCTAGGTAAAAGCAGAGGGGAGAGATTTCAGATAAGCCATAAACACAGCATCATGATGACACCTCATGACACGCTGATCATTTTCTCCAGTCAGGGGACAGGAGGTTCTCTGACCTATCAAATCCTTAGGGGGTTGGGCATGTAGAATCAGCCTCCACACCCACTTTGAAAACACATAAAAAGAGACTGCTTAGGACAGATAGGGGACACTTCCATTCCACTCTTCAACCGATTTCTTGGTGCAGCACCCTGCCGAAAGACTCCAGAGACCAGAACTTAGAATCCAGACTCCAGACTCCAGATCTAGAACCAACTCTAGAACCAAACTCTAGAACCTTGAAGCAGAGAGGCATAATCCACAAGCTGACTCCTCTTCAGCAGGCCTCAGAATATTTTGCAACCTGATTTTCAACAGCCGGGCTGAGCTGTTCTATTGTAGCCAAGAACCCTGTGCTAGAACCAAGATCCTTAGAGAGCAGAGCTGTATCCAAAACCCGCTTGATCCAGTCTAAGAGGCCGCGCAGACCACCATGCAGTGCTGAATGCAGACCCAGTGCCTGAGGCCTGTCCGGTGGCGAGAGAACCGCAGCCCAAAGCCTTGACCAGATCTTGATGGGGCCCATTTCCATTCCATTCCAAAACTAGGAGTGAGTATCTTGTCTAGAACTGTACAGAACCAATCTCTTAGTTTAAAGTAATCCTCTTCCATTCATTTCAACCTATCCAGAACTGCATTATAGAATCCTGTGTTCATTCTGTTGATTGCAAATCTGTAAAGCGCCATCTGTCATTCTGAAATCTTGACTTCATTTCTGAAAATCTACCTTCACAAAATCATCCGTATCTTTTGAACCGGACGTCCTAGAAACGAAAATTTTCCGTAATCGCAATTTACGCACGCAGAAAAATTGCTGCGAATTGCAATTTAGCTCCATTTCACCACTTGTAAAAATAGCTGCTTCTTGCTTTCCACTGCTGAATTTCGTTTTCAATCTGATAATCATTCATGAATCATTGCTGGTGTTGACCTGAACCAATCTAAAGTAACTATCACTTATTCTGAATATTCTTTGGTGAATTAAAATGATTTTCACATATTTTCCCATCCATTGCAATCACATTCAAAAGCATTTTGACCTGTGTTTTAAAATCATTCCTGTGTCTCTCTAAGCTTGCTGGGGAAACTGGAATTGAACTGCATTCTTGATTGTATCCCTGAAACCTGTGTGCCCTTATGTCCATCTTTTCATATTGCATAGGGGGTGAGTGAGTAGTCACAGGGGAAAAAGGGTCAATATTATCTTTTGATAGAAATCATATCAAGTTATTTCTGTGTTGCATTCTTTCCCATCATTGCATTTTCTTGAATCATATAAAGTATTCTCTGCTACAGTATCCTTCATATTCATACTCCTAAGTGATTAAAGAGATTGTCAATTTTGTAATATTGCCCATTGTTGATTACTGTCCATATTCATAAGTGTGCTATTCAAATATTATTTTATTCATAAAAGTGTGATCTATATATTGTTTAATTCTTCAAATAAATCTTTCCATTTGCAAAACAAACCTACTTCTTGGCTCAGTGAGGTCAGGGGGATTCAAAGAGAGGGGCGTTATACAAGGGTTTATCATCCAGATTTAACAAACTTTGACATAAAAATATATAAATAAGGGCTTCCATTGGGCATCCCATGCTAAGCATTGACTTAGTTGGATTGCTGGATTGAAGTCACTTACAGGTGGTATTTTGTAGTGATAGATCATTTAGTGGTGAGCATAGTTTCCTTCCCTATATTACAACCCCATCATAAACAAAACCTTCCTTTCTATTAGAATACCTCCTAGTGATCTATAGAGGGCCTTGGACCTATACACATAAAGGGTCCCAACACTTTTATATAGAGTGCCACCTACAGCCTTTGGCCGGTATCACAGGCTTATCTACACCAGTGATCTATGCCCATAGGCATAGCTGGCTCATGGACCTCCAGCAATCTATATTATATTAAATACCCTCCAACAACATGCACACACCTGTTGATCACTGCTTATTCTTGGCTATTATTCTATCTGCATGGGCAAAATGACAAATGCATTACCAAAGAGAATAAATCTCCCCTGTTTCACAAATACAATCCCAAATGCAATATATATAAAAAAAACTACACCATCTGCTTTTATATATTATTTGTATTGCAAACAAATACAATTCACAATAACAATCTTACCATGTGCATTTTCTATAATCTGTAACAAAAAGAAAAGAAGAAAGAATACAGAAACTGAGTCAACAAGTTTTTTTCTTTTTAAACATATGACTTGCTTTTTGACATTATACACATGACGAATCTAGATGCAGAGGGTTTCCCTTGCTACTCTGATTACCTGATATTTTTAGATCGGTCATTCATCAAGCAACGGCACACAGAACCTCACATAAACTGTCTGCTTACCAGAAATATTTGTGGCTCTCTCCCATACACGACCTTCCTTCACTCGCCTCTGAAGAACAGGCACAGTCAGCATGAGCATGAGCTGTCCCTGTCATCTTGGTGTCTGGGATTCACGGCGAAACTTCCAAGCCAGTGCCAGTGACACCAAGAACATCTATCTCCAGAGCCCAGCCAACACGAACTGACCCCCTCCTGTCATCTTTCCATTAGACAAACTCAGAACCTTCCGACATGTGACGTGACCGATCTGCAGACACTTCCTTCCAATCATATTAGCAGAAATGTGTTCTGTTAACACCCTCATGTCCCAAACAATGGGAGCGTCAGATTATAATAATTGTATCTTTTTCGATTTCCTGCTGCCTTCCTTTCTGCTTTCTGCATTCAACACAGCAAGAGAAAAGAAGAGAGAAAAGAAAAATCCATGCACGTTTAAAAAAGATCTCAAAATATGTATTTTCACCTCATTTTGTCCATGGGACTACATTATAATGTTAATGAGTTAGCATTAGCGATTGGTAATTGTTAATTAAAGTTAGTCAGTTATATATATAATGTAGTTCTTCTATGTATGAGGTATTCAAGAGAGAGAAAAACATGTGGGCACTTTACTCTCTGCAGCTTCACATTGGGCTTTAGCTGCATTATAAATTCCATACCTTGCATGCCTCCAGACACATATTCACATGTTATACTAGCAACATAAAAATGACTATATGTGTGTGCCACATAACTGCTGGCAACAGAAAAATGTTCATCACATTTAGTGAAGCACTATATTCTAAAGCGCTATAGATGCTATAAAGCGCTATATTTATTACTGCATCTCTCTGCAGTGTTGCCACTTTTCAATATTTTGTCATATCAGCCTCCATTTCAATGTGCCGATTTCCTGTTTCATTTTCATTCAAATCAAATAATATACAATTCTCTTGGTGACAGCACACTGTCTCATTGGTATCATAAGGGTACACAGACTGATTTTTGAACATCCCTTTGGGTTGAAAATCAAAGTACTCTGATTACATACCCTGTGCATCTACATATCTCTCAGGGAGATTTCCAATCACCATATTGTTGAAATCTGCAGTATAATGTGATTTTTTAATTGCCATTCCTAGCACAGAATCTTTTCTAAATGAACATCTTGACACCCTTTATTATCCACCATGGTTTTGACGGACCTCTCCCCAATATCTACCAATCGGGTATATTCATAGTCCAGCCCTTGCTGTTTCATTGCCTCATTCAAGCACACAAATGCATCAGAATCCTTCATTTGCTGTCCATTTTTGCGTTTTATTGTTATAGCAACCTGCCTGGTGAATGCAGGAATAGTAATATCCTTCTTCACCTGTAGTTCAATTGCATATGGCACCAATTGTGTACAATGATAAGTTTTGATATCATTGCCCAGTTAAAAATGATTTTGTGTTCCACTCACTATCCACACATTGTGGTAGATGGTTTTTTGTCCAACAATAATCTTTAGCATGCACCTTCCTGCAATTCGATTTTCAAAATCTGGATTGTGCAATCCAGAGATGTATTGGTTTTTAATTCTAAACTCTCCTCCATTTCCATTATTCTCTGAAGTAATTTCTCATTAATAAAACTCCTTTCCTGTTCAAGTGCCAAAGTGGCTTTTATCACTTCAGAATGACCATTTATACCAACATGAATCCATGGCTGCTCATCTTCCATATGTATTTCAGCAAGAGTAGTGATGTGTTTTTCTGTGTCTGCTCTAGGGATGGTGTTCTGTTTGCACTTCTCTTCTTTTAAATAGAAGCGCAGTGTGTGTCATCTAATTCAGTTTGCCATTTCTTCCTAGGATCCAAATAAATCTGCACGGATTGTTTTTCTTTTTCACTTTGCATTTTGTCCTGACACATTAAAATAACATTGACTCTAGGCACACAGCTATTCTGGAGATACACTTCCACTGTATCATTTGATTTGGCAACAGTATGACATTCATCTACACTGCTGTTTTGTGACTTTATTTTCTTATGCCTTAATGCTTTTTTGGTTAAAGACCACAGAACCCCATTTACCCCATCAATGAGAGGAGACAATCTTTTCAGGCAATCTGTTCCCATCAAGAATGGCATTTCACAAATAGATGTGACCAATACTTCCTGTTTCATTCTGTGTTTTCCTATCTTTATGTCAACTTCAGTGACACATTCAATAGGCACCTCCTCACCGTTAAAGTTATGTACTGGGCCTTCATTTTGTCTCACTTTGATCTGATTCTGTGGGGATCTCCCTTCATTGATACTTTTTACCAATTCTTTGGACAAATTGTGTATGTCGACAGGTAGTCTTTTCAAATTGAAAATGACAGCAATAAACAGTTGGTGTCAGGGATAGAAAATCTCTGGTTGAGATGTGAGGACATTCCTAGTATAGGAATGAGAATTGGGGCTAGGAATAGCAGAGGTAGCAGCTACTGCAGTTGATAACAAATTCAGTGAAATTGTCCTGGTGACTGATTCTGATTATGCATGAAATAGCTTTGTAGAATATTTGCTTGGCTGGAAAGCAAGAGGCATGCTCACATGAGGCATCCTCAGCTGGAGGTCTAGGCTTCTCCTATATTGCACCGCAACTTTGGAACTCACTCCCTGCCACCCTTAGAGCTGAAACTTCTATCTCTGCCTTCGGCAACAACCTCAAGACCACTTTCCTCAACTAGCACTGCGACTGCCTCCTCTGCTCCTGCCATGTATATTGTAATATAAACAGAAATGTAATATAACTTTATTGTAACCTTGTATATATATTGCTCATGACTATGCAACTAAGCTTTGTACTGTAACAAGTGCCACAATGTCCTCGGGCTGATGTGCGCTATATAAATATGAATACAACAAACAAACAAACAAAAAGCCCATCAAACATGGGAAAATGATTTAAATGCAATATTATGAGATATAACATTGATTTGCTGGTGTGTAGATCCTAATAATCATAAAAAAGCAAGGTTGGTGCATTTTCTGTTTGGCTTCATTTTATGTCTCTCATAATCACGGTGTGAGGGAACAAGTCACTGGGTAACCACAGTGTCGTACCACTGTGGTAAAGAATATCTTTACCATGTTACCAGGGGTACGGTTGTAACAAGGGTGTGTATACATTCACAAAAGTAGTATAGAAGGGTATACGTGTGAATGAGTCCTTCCTTGCATGTGGAAAAGAAGGCAGTGCCATATAAGACACATAGGTTACTGGATATAAATAAGCCAGTAACACAAGCCCCATGCAATAGGTGGCATTCTGAATTAACTCATTGTGTTCCCTGAAGGTGTGATAGGTCTAGGGAGTTCGATACAGGCGACCAGGAGGTATCCCAAAAGAGGGGAAAGGTTTGTTTTATCATGGAGTGGTAGTACAAAAAATATGTTCACCACTATACCAAAAATAATAAGGCAATTACAAAATACTACCAAAACAATAACTCGCTAAAATTACCCCCAACGTAAGCTAATGTTATATATCACCAAAATAGGATAATACTGAACTACTAACGGTTAGGCCAGTTTACCGCCAGATTACTAAAAGATTACCACTGTAAAAAAATACTGCCAAATCTAGAATTTTCCCCAAAGGACAAAACCTCTTACATAAATGGTGCGTTGGCCGGGAACGTAAAGAGAAGAAATAGATCTGTCGTGGAAATACTACAGAGGTTTCTAGCAGAGGCAGGTTCTAGTTGGGATTTACAATTACCGTTGGTGTTGATGGCTACTGGTCGACTACTGCTAAAGCAACAGCTATCAGTCCTCATAAAGTGTTGACAGGAAGAAAAATGGTACTGCCATAACATTTATTGTACAGGACGCATGAGCAAACACTTGTGAGTGCATCTACAGTTCACATGTATGTGGAAGAATTGAGGAATCATTTACAACATGCATTTGCGTTTGTAGAGCGAAATTTGGAAAGGGCTGCTGAGAGGGCAAATTCCTATTATGATAAAAAGACATCTGTGAAAGAATATAAGATAGGTGATCAGGTATACAAGTTCCATTTTGGCAAAAATAAATATAACAATTCAAAATTCCTTGCAGCATGGCAAGGACCATTTAAAATTGTAGATAAAATATCCTGCGTAGTGTACAAAATATTAAAGACAGAGGGTGAAATAGTGACAGAGCAATTTGTCCATGTCCACCAAATTAAGACCTGTCATCCAAAGCATGAAATCCAGAGACTGGAACAGGTGGAGACAGGTTGAGAGTACTGATTGCGGGGAAAAGGAAGCTGAATGTAAATGACAAAAACATAGTGAGTTGGTATTGACAGATACATGGAAGAACCATTGACTATTTCATAATTCATTTGGTTAACCTAATATCAAGGTAGTATGTTTCACTCCATGTGAAACCAAAATATAGTGGTAGACTAGTAAATGAAGAAGCAAATGAGATTGTCACACTTAGCCTTGAAAAAAAGATTAATCTATTATAGTACAGTGTTATAAAGTTAGTTTGCATGCAGATTGTTGTGATGTATAATAATGTGAGATGTAAATATTGCTTGCTTCTCTAATGTGTGTTTATTTGCAGATCCAAAAGTGATGTCATGATGGCTTAGAGGAACATTTTTATTTTTGGCTGAGTGATGAAAGGGATAGAAAATTGTTTCAGATTATATACTTAACCTGTTCATTTTCTATTTGATTTAGAGTCTACTAACCTATTGTCCTGGGAGGGACTGGAGACTGATGGTCAGGAGATCGCTGGACCACCGGAGACGGCAGGACCAAGGGCACCAGATGGGGGCGAAGGCAAAATCTGCAGGAAGGAAGACAAAGATAATCATGCCAGCGACATGGATGATGATTACGCCGATCGTGGTGGGTCTCAAAGCCACCGGAGCACAAGTCATTATTGAGCTTGGACCAGTATCTGATATTGCAGTAGAGGAAATGCCTGGTTTTATTTTGGGTAACAGGAGATTAATATATCAAAACGTATATGTCCTGATAAACCCTGAGAATTTGATTGAGAGATTTATTAATAAAACTGTGAATACGGCTGACCAGACCAAGGAGTGTCTAGAATTGAGAAAAGAGGATGCTAAGCAGGCAATAAGAGACATTGTAATGCAATTAGAGAAAACCTTTGTGAATTCAGCTGATATAAAGAAAAGGAGGGGAAAGAGAGGGGCAGTATTGCTTGTGGTCTCTCTGGTGATGACTATTATTGGGGCTGTAATAGGCACTACAATTTTTACAGCTAATACAATCTCAGTAGGGACGCTGAGTGCCAAAGCACAGCAGTTGACTCATGATCTGGACATGATCCAAAAGGCGTTGTATGGACTTAGAGATGGATTGGATGAGCAAGTAAAATTTGTCAATGAGACTGCTGTTCTATTAAATGAGCAGGCTGAAATTCTGCAGCACAGTACAAATGTTGTGATTAAAAATGACTGCGTGGTAAGTGACATTATGAATATAGTAAATCCTCTTGGTAGGTTGTTCACAATATATATGGGAGAGGTTCAAACTATAATTTCACAATTGATTCCAGGATATATACCGTTATATTTTGTTTTGCAAGAAATTGTTCATCAGATGATGGCGAGAATTACCCAAAGGGAAATAGAAGCAATGCATGTTAAAATTGCATTTGAAATGGGCAGCACAATGCCTCTATATGTGAATTTAAAAGAATGGAGATTTGATTCTTGTTATGTGTTCCATATATAGCTCCTGAACTTATCTACCAAATTAAATTTGGTAGATAAGTTCTATAATGTGGGATTTTGGCAAAATGGGAAATACATAAAAATCAAAACTCCAGAGGTGCTGGCATTTCAGTCATGGGAACCTGAGGTTTACTTGATCACATATTTGGACACATGTATAAGGTTTAAAGAATAGAATTACATGTGTCCAGGTAAACCGTTTGTTCCCGATGCTGCAGATGCAATTTGTGGATTGAAACCTGACCCAGGTGTATCGGGAGGATGTGAAGTGGTCATTAGCAATTTGGGTAGTGAGGAATTATCACAAGCTAAGCTGGTTAAAAATAGGTGGTTGGTCAGCACCTCCTTGAAGAATTATACAATTACCCATTTGAATCATGGGACATTTGTTGTCAAGCAACTAAAATTCAATGTGTTTTATTTGTATGTTCCAAGGGATATGATTGTCTCTATTGGCGTTTTGACTCTGTTCCATGGGCCTAATGACATGTGGGAAAGCCAAGTGGAAAACATTGAGTTTTTTCAAAGGGACTTGTTTCCGATTGACCCGGATGTGGAATTTTTGTCGAGCCATAAGGAAAAACATACCATTAAGATGGATTTCAGAAAGAATAACATCACTGTGAGTAGCTTGAGTGTGATAGAGGTAGATACCTTTAGGAGGGGGACCTGGGTGGAGTGCAGTATGGTGTGTTTGTATGGTGTGTTTGGCAGTTTTTATAATAATGATAGTGAAGGGTGGGTGGCAGAATGCATTCACCTTAAAAGTGTCCTTAAAAGTGAGGGTGTTGATTATGCTACTGGAAACAATGGAAAAAAAGAGATGTCTCGGGACACATACATTTTAAAAATGCAGATTTCCTCCAATTATGGGTTTATTAGCCAGAATTGTTGGGATAATCATGCAAAAAGAGCAAAGGCGGGGGTTTCATTGGATAGTATGTAAATGCAGCCATTTCAGCGTAGGTGCAAGGCACAGCTTTTATTTACCAATAAAAGCATTTAGCCAAACCAGCAAAATGGGTTTAGTTTTGGGAGCATTTAGTTAAGTGTGCTGTCATTTTAAAAATGTGCATATTTTACAATTGATATGTTGTCATCTGTTTGGGACTGCATAAAAAAAGAACATAATTAACTAATCCTATACGAATTTGTCTTACTAACATTTTAACTGCCCCTCCAACATTGTAATGCAGTTTGTAAGCACAGTGGCCCTCATTACGACCCTGGCAGAGATCCATGGTGCAATTTGCACCATGGTCCATGGCGCTAAGCTGCCAACTCCGCCATGGGGGTTGGCGGATTTACCGCCCCATTCCGAGGTTGGCGGGGCGGTAAGTCCCCAATCCCCATTTACCCTTCCCCATTTCCATTTTTGCCCCATAGGGTATAATGGGAGTGGGGAAGGCGTTAATTACGCCACCGTAAATTACGGTGGCGTAATTAACAACAAGTCCCGTAGCGCCATGGATTTTTCCGCCTGCAAAAAGCAGGCGTAAAAAATCACCATGGCGCTACGGGAACTCGTAGTCAGGCGGAAAGGTACGCCATGCTTTACGCCGGCGTAAACCCCTTTCCGCCAGGGTCGTAATGAGGGCCAGTGAGATTCATTCCATTTTTCATGAAGAGCAGAAACATGTGCGACAGGAAGGTAAATGGAAACATTTGCCTGAAGCTTTCATTGTTCTGGAGCAGAGAGAGTGTTTTACAATACATTTTTGCACGATGATTGGTATGAATGGAGAGGTGGTACAGCTAATGTTTTGGGAGGATGACTTGCAGTTGATAGACAGGGAGAGTTTTTTTAATGGCCAAAATCAGGGAAAGAGCTCAGAGATGTCTGGGATTTGAATGTGAACGGTGACTTCCAGGGATGGGAGATCTGTGGCCGCGGTCTGGAAGACAAGAGAGGGGGAGAGCTGTCTGGGTTTGAAGCATTCCGAGGCAGTGCAAGGCTGTGTTCCCGGGAGTTGCGCGAGGGAGCTTTGCATAGATAAAGTTCCGGTGGCAAGTGCTTCAGAATTCGCACATTTTGGTGAGTCAGGTCAAAGATGAGAAGCGTGAGAATGTATGAGATGCATTACACTTATTGAAAGACAGTGTAGTGAGATAACTTTAAAAAGAAAAATATCATGTTTCTTTAAGCATGTTTGCACTGGCTAAGAAAATGATGCACATTGAGTTCATTTTGCGATGTGTTTTATTTTGATTTTTTTTTATGCATTTATTTCAAAAAGAATTGAATACAATGGGCCTCATCACGAGTCTGGCTGTATTGCCGGCTGTAATACAGCTGACTGTAATAGCCCTAGCACCGACCGGTCAGGTGGTATTACCACCAGATCACGGGTTGAGCCTTAACGGTAAATCCCCATTCCTGAATGGGTCCATTGGATCCAATGGGGAATTTTTGGTGCTAATACTGCAGGCTAACACAGCCGAAAACAGGGATTTTCACCTCTAGAAAAAAGCTGGAGGTAAAACAGCCGATTTAGCGCCCAACTCGTGATAGGGCCAGCCCTTAAATGCGACAGTAATACCATTACCACGGTGTTTAAGGGCTACAGCCCAACTCTTGATGAGGCCCAATGTGTTTATTTCTTCCATGTTGCCATCTCTTCACTGTGTTTATTTTCTAGAAGATGACGTTATGCTCAATGTTGGTAAGCTGGAATTGTGTATAACATAAATATATAACAAAAAGCAAAGCTGGTGCAACTTTATTGGTTTTATTTTATGTCTCCCATGTTTACTGTATTAGGGGGAAAAGTCAATGGGTAATTCTAGTGTTATACCAATGCTACCTCATTTACCACATGGGACAAGTTTAGGACAAGAGTAAATATATACAAATAAGCAAGACAGAAGGTTGTGTGGGTGTGAATGCTCTTAACACTGTAGTTATATACAATAAGTAACACGGGTTATATACAAAAAGTGGCATTCTGAATAAACTCACAGGGTTCCCTAAAGGTGCTAAATCCACAGAGTACCTGCAGACAGCCAAAAAGGAGGTCACAAGTGTAACAAGTGAGGGTTTGTTCTATGATGAGGTGGTAGTATAAAAAAGATATGCTCACCACTATACCACAAAGTAAGGTAATTCTAAAAATAAGATACCAAAAAAAAAGATACCACTAAAAAATGACCGCTAATATAAGCTAACAACATATTATCACCAAAATAGGGTAATACTGAACTATCTATAATGGTAAGGCCAGTTTACCGCTAAAATATCACAGTAAGAAAATACCACCAAATCCCAAATTTACCCAAAAGACAAAATAAAACTTACAGCCCTCTCGCTTTGTTGACTTAGGGCCTCATCACGACTTGGGCGGTAACGCCGGCGCTATTAGCACAGGTGCTATCTGCCCTACCTCCGAACTCCCCAGCGCTAATAGCGCCAGATCACGAGTTTGGCGGTAATGTTAATCCCCATTCCCCATTGAGCCCATTCGGGAATGCCCCATTCCCCATTGAGCTCAATGGGGAAATTTCACGCTAATACCGCCGGCGAATATCCCGCCAGCGGTATGAGCGCGAATTTTCAGGGGATTTCCCCCCAGCTCTGAGCTAGGGCGATATCCGCTGAAGTCCTGATTTGGCGGACCCTTAAATCTGGCGGTAATAGCACTACCGCCGGATTTAAGGGCTACCGCCAAAATCGTGATGAGGCCCTTAGTCTGCTATAAAATCACTTAACATTTTTTCAAGGCTAAGATCTCAGCACATGGTTTCTTATCTCCTGGATCAGAGGGGTGTAACTGCACCCCCGGACTCATCTGACATTCTCTGCTGCCTATCAACTAGCAGTCAATCCAGAACTATACCTCAAATTGAATTTAATTTGAAATATTTTACAGAGTTCAGACATCCATGGGCTGCATCTTTCTTTACTCAGAGTTGGTCATTTCACCCTAATAAAGCTCTATCACAGACACAATCTTCATTCCTTTACTGGCTCTGTTGAGCTTCAAATAGTTTCCGCATAGAGAGTGTTTGACCTTTGTGGTCTGATGGGTGGGAAGATTTCTTTGGGTGTTCCATGACAGGCTGAATCAGTTCTTGTGAACAGAAACTAATGTTTTTAAATTCTGTATTTTTCTTTCTTTACGTGAGACATGCATTAATATTTTGCATCACGTCATATGTATTTTTCTCCTGCACCATAGCATCACTGTCCAACCTTACCTTCTGATCTATGTTTAAATTTCTCTGGCAATGGAGTTTCATTTTTGATGGGTTCACAGTTCCATACATGCTGCAAAATGCACTGACTTCTCCATGGCAGCTCCCTTTAATTACAAATCACATTTAGGTGCATGTAAAGACTGGAGGGGTTTATCTGTACGTCTGCTCTCTACATGGCAGAGTAGAGGCACAAAGTACCCCAGCCAAGATTCTCTCAGGGTAATTCATAGAATTCAGCGCACAAGTGGCGCACGCGGCTGCTGCACAGTGTGCGCATGTGACTTTCTGCGCCAGCCACGTGCGCTAAAATCCATTTCCGCGCAAAGCGTATTCATGGATTTTAGCATCCAAAACCAGCCGTGGCACAGAGTGGCGCAGCAACCCTGCAGCAGCGCCAGTTACACCCCCAACCCCTCCCCGTGCACCAAGCACAGCGCACAAATCCCGTCCATGGCGCTCAGGCCCCGAACCACGAAAACGCCAGTTTACCACGCGATTGGCCCTGTGCGTGTGGGATACGTGTGTTACTGGGTGAGCGGGAACTTTCACACGCGATTGGCCCTGTGCGAGCGGGGTACGTGTATTACTGGGGTGTGCAGGAACTTTCACACGCGATTGGCCCTTTGCGAGCGAGGTATGTGTGTTACTCGGGTGCGCGGGAACTTTCACACGCGATTGGCCCTGTGCGAGCGGGGTACATGTGTTACTGGGGTGCGCGTGAACTATCACACGCGATTGGCCCTGTGCGAACGGGGTACGTGTATAACTGGGGTGTGCGGGAGGTTTCACACGCGATTGGCCCTGTGCGAGCGGGGTACGTGTATTACTGGGGTGCGCGGGAGGTTGCACATGCGATTGGCCCTGTGCGAGCAGGGTACGTGTGTTACTGGGGTGGGCGGGAACTTTCACACGCTATTGGCCCTGTGCGAGCGGGGTACGTGTATTAATGGGGTGCGCTGGAGTTTTCACATGTGATTGGCCCTGTGCGAGCGGGGTACGTGTATTACTGGGGTGCGCGGGAACTATCACATGCGATTAGCCCTGTGCGAGTGGGTTACGTGTGTTACTAGGGTGCGCGGGAACTTTCACACGCGATTGGCCCTGTGCGAGCGGGGTACGTGTGTTACTGGGGTGTGTGAGAACTTTCACACGCGATTGGCCCTGTGCGAGCGGGGTACGTGTGTTACTGGGGTGCGCGTGAACTATCACACGCGATTGGCCCTGTGCGAGCGGGGTACGTGTATTACTGGGGTGCGCGGGAGGTTTCACACGTGATTGGCCCTGTGCGAGCGGGATACGTGTATTACTGGGGTGCGTGGGAGGTTTCACACGCGATTGGCCCTGTGAGAGCGGGGTACGTGTATTACTGGGGTGCGTGGGAGGTTTCACACGTGATTTTGCTGTCAGAGCGGGTTACGTGTATCCAGTGTGGTGCTCGGGGAGTCCTACACATGAAATGGCAGTGTGGGTACTCCCAGGTGTCCCCTCTACCCCCTCCACGGCCCCTGCAGGCAGCCCACACCACAGGGGACTACCCTGCACCCCTGGACATGTCCCGCAGGCAGCCTGTCCACCATGGCCATGCCCCCCAGACAGGCCACATGTCACATTGCACTAGTGATCACCAATTCATGTCCCCCTGCACCCCCACCCCCCATCAGTGAGGGGCACCTGCCAGCAGGCCCCCACTCATGTCCCACTCATGTCCCCCAGCACCCCCACCCCCATCAGTGAGGGGCACCTGCCAGCAGGCCCCCACTCATGTCCCCCAGCACCCCCAGCCCCCATCAGTGAGGGGCTCCTGCCAGCAGGCCCCCACTCATGTCCCACTCATGTCCCCCAGCACCCTAACCCCCCATCAGTGAGGGGCACCTGCCAGCAGGCCCGTACTCATGTCCCCCAGCACCCCCACCCCCATCAGTGAGGGGCACCTGCCAGCAGCCCCCACTCATGTCCCCCAGCACCCCCAACCCCCATCAGTGAGGGGCACCTGCCAGCAGGCCCCCACTCATGTCCCACTCATGTCCCCCAGCACCCCACCCCCCATCAGTGAGGGGCACCTGCCAGCAGGCCCCCACTCATGTCCCACTCATGTCCCCCAGCACCCACATCCCCCATCAATGAGGGGCACCGGCCAGCAGGCCCCCACTCATGTCCCATTCATGTCCCCCAGCACCCCCACCCCCCATCAGTGAGGGCACCTGCCAGCAGGCCTCTACTCATGTCCCACTCATGTCCCCCAGCACCCCCACCCCCCATCAGTGAGGGGCACCTGCCAGCAGGACCTCACTCATGTCCCATTCATGTCCCCCAGCACCCCCTCTCCCATCAGTGAGGGGCACCTGCCAGCAGGCCCGCACTCATGTCCCCCAGCACCCCCACCCCCATCAGTAAGGGGCACCTGCCAGCAGGCCCCTACTCATGTCCCACTCATGTCCCCCAGCACCACCACCCCCCATCAGTGAGGGGCACCTGCCAGCTGGCCCCCACTCATGTCCCCCAACACCCTCACCCCCCATCAGTGAGGGGCACCTGCCAGCAGGCCCCCACTCATGTCCCACTCATGTTCCCCAGCACCCCCACCCCCATCAGTGAGGGGCACCTGCCAGCAGGCCCCCACTCATGCCCCACTCATGTCCCCCAGCACCCCCACCCCATCAGTGAGGGGCACCTGCCAGCAGGCCCCCACTCATGTCCCACTCATGTCCCCCAGCACCCCCACCCCCATCAGTGAGAGGCACCTTCCAGCAGGTCACCACTTATGTCCCCCAGCACCCGCAAACCCCATCAGTAAGGGGCACCTGCCAGCAGGCCTGCACTCATGTCCCCCAGCACCCCCACCCCCCATCAGTGAGGGGCACCTACCAGCAGGCCCCCACTCATGTCACCCAGCACCCCCACCCCCATCAGTGAGGAACACCTGCCAGCAGCCCCCACTCATGTCCCCCAGCACCCCCAACCCCCTTCAGTGAGGGGCACCTGCCAGCAGGCCGCCACCCATGTCCCACTCATGTCCCCCAGCACCCCACCCCCCATCAGTGAGGGGCATCTGCCAGCAGGCCCCCACTCATGTCCCACTCATGTCCCCCAGCACCCACACCCCCCCATCAATGAGGGGCACCGGTCAGCAGGCCCCCACTCATGTCCCACTCATGTCCCCCAGCACCCCAACCCCCCATCAGTGAGGGGCACCTGCCAGCAGGTCCCCACTGATGTCCCCAGCACTGCCACCCCCCATCAGTGAGGGGCACCTGCCAGCAGACCCCCACTCATGTCCCCCAGCACCCCCAGCCCCCATCAGTGAGGGGCACCTGCCAACAGGACCCCACTCATGTCCCATTCATGTCCCCCAGCACCCCCTCCCCCCATCAGTGAGGGGCACCTGCCAGCAGGCCCACACTCATGTCCCCCAGCATCCCACCCCCCATCAGTGAGGGGCACCTGCCAGCAGGCCCCCACTCATGTCCCACTCATGTCCCCCAGCACCCACACCCCCCATCAATGAGGGGCACCGGCCAGAAGGCCCCCACTCATGTCCCACTCATGTCCCCCAGCACCCCTACCCCCATCAGTGAGGGCCCCTGCCAGCAGGCCCCTACTCATGTCCCACTCATGCCCCCAGCACACCAACCCCCCATCAGTGAGGGGCACCTGCCAGCAGGTCCCCACTCATGTCCCCAGTACCACCACCCCACACCAGTGAGGGGCACCTGCCAGCAGACCCCCACTCATGTCCCCCAGCACCCCCAGCCCCCATCAGTGAGGGGCACCTGCCAACAGGACCCCACTCATGTCCCATTCATGTCCCCCAGCACCCCCTCCCCCCATCAGTGAGGGGCACCTGCCAGCAGGCCCGCACTCATGTCCCCCAGCACCCCCACCCCATCAGTGAGGGGCACCTGCCAGCAGGCCCCTACTCATGTCCCACTCATGTCCCCCAGCACCCCCACCCCCCATCAGTGAGGGGCTCCTGCCAACAGGCCCCCACTCATGTCTCACTCATGTCCCCCAGCACCCCCACCCCCATCAGTGAGGGGCACTTGCCAGCAGGCCCCCACTCCTGTCCCCCAACACCCCCACCCCCATCAGTAAGGGGCACCTGCCAGCAGGCCCCCACTCATGTCCCACTCATGTCCCCAGGCACCCCCACCCCCCATCAGTGAGGGGCATCTGCCAGCAGACCCCCACTCATGTCCTACTCATGTCCGCCAGCACCCCCACCCCCCATCAGTGAGGGGCACCTGCCAGCAGGCCCCCACTCATGTCCCACTCATGTCCCCCAGCACCCCCAACCCCATCAGTGAGGGGCACCTGCCAGCAGGCCCCCACTCATGTCCCACTCAGGTCCCCCAGCACCCGCACCCCCCAGCAGTGAGGGGCACCTGCCAGCAGGCCCCCACTCATGTCCCACTCATGTCCCCCAGCACCCCCACCCCCATCAGTGAGGGGCACCTGCCAGCAGGCCCCCACTCATGTCCCACACATGTCCCCCAGCACCCGTACCCCCAGCAGTGAGGGGCACCTGCCAACAGGCCCCCACTCATGTCCCACTCATGTCCCCCAGCACCCCCACCCCCCATCAGTGAGGGGCACCTGCCAGCAGGCCCCCACTCATGTCCCCCAGCACCCCCAGCCCCCATCAGTGAGGGGCTCCTGCCAGCAGGCCCCCACTCATCTCCCACTCATGTCCCCCAGCACCCCCACCCCCCATCAGTGAGGAGCACCTGCCAGCAGGCCCGCACTCATGTCCCCCAGCACCCCCAACCCCCATCAGTGAGGGGCACCTGCCAGCAGGCCCCCACCCATGTCCCACTCATGTCCCCAAGCACCCCACCCCCCATCAGTGAGGGGCACCTGCAAGCAGGCCCCCACTCATGTCCCACTCATGTCCCCCAACACCCACACCCCCATCAATGAGGGGCACCAGCCAGCAGGCCCCCACTCATGTCCCATTCATGTCCCCCAGCACCCCCACCCACCATCAGTGAGGGACCTGCCAGCAGGCCCCTACTCATGTCCCACTCATGTCCCCCAGCACCCCCACCCCCCATCAGTGAGGGGCACCTGCCAGAAGGACCCCACTCATGTCCTCAGCACCGCCACCCCCATCAGTGAGGGGCACCTGCCAGCAGACCCCCACTCATGTCCCCCAGCACCCCCAGCCCCCATCAGTGAGGGGCACCTGCCAACAGGCCCCCACTCATGTCCCATTCATGTCCCCCAGGACTACCTCCCCCATCAGTGAGGGGCACCTGCCAGCAGGCCCGCACTCATGTCCCCCAGCATCCCCACCCCATCAGTAAGGGGCACCTGCCAGCAGGCCCCCACTCATGTCCCACTCATGTCCCCCAGCACCCCCACCCCCCATCAGTGAGGGGCACCTGCCAGCAGGCCCCCACTCATGTCCCCCAACACCCCCACCCCCCATCAGTGAGCGGCACCTGCCAGCAGACCCCCACTCATGTCCCCCAGCACCCCCACCCCCCATCAGTGAGGGGCACCTGCCAGCAGGCCCCCACTCATGTCCCACTCATGTCCCCCAGCACCCCCACCCCCATCAGTGAGGGGCACCTGCCAGCAGGCCCCCACTCATGTCCCCCAGCACCCCCACCCCCATCAGTGAGGGGCCCCTGCCAGCAGGCCCCCACTCATGTCCCACTCATGTCCCCCAGCACCCCCACCCACATCAGTGAGGGGCACCTTCCAGCAGGTCACCACTTATGTCCCCCAGCACCCCCAACCCCCATCAGTAAGGGGCACCTGCCAGCAGGCCTGCACTCATGTCCCCCAGCACCCCCACCCCCCATCAGTGAGGGGCACCTGCCAGCAGGCCCCCACTCATGTCCCCCAGCACTCCCACCCCATCAGTGAGGAACACCTGCCAGCAGCCCCCACTCATGTCCCCCAGCACCCCAGCCCCCTTCAGTGAGGGGCACCTGCCAGCAGGCCCCCACCCATGTCCCACTCATGTCCCCCAGCACCCCACCCCCCATCAGTGAAGGGCACCTGCCAGCAGGTCCCCACTCATGTCCCACTCATGTCCCCCAGCACCCACACCCCCCATCAATGAGGGGCACCGGCCAGCAAGCCCCCACTCATGTCCCACTCATGTCCCCCAGCACCCCCACCCCCCATCAGTGAGGGCACCTGCCAGCAGGTCCCTACTCATGTCCCACTCATGTCCCCCAGCACCCCAACCCCCCATCAGTGAGGGGCACCTGCCAGCAGGTCCCCACTCATGTCCCCAGCACCGCCACCCCCCATCAGTGAGGGGCACCTGCCAGCAGACCCCCACTCATGTCCCCCAGCACCCCCAGCCCCCATCAGTGAGGGGCCCCTGCCAACAGGCCCCCACTCATGTCCCATTCATGTCCCCCAGCACCCCCTCCCCCCATCAGTGAGGGGCACCTGCCAGCAGGCCCGCACTCATGTCCCCCAGCACCCCCACCCCCATCAGTGAGGGGCACCTGCCAGCAGGCCCCTACTCATGTCCCACTCATGTCCCCCAGCACCCACACCCCTCATCAGTGAGGGGCACCTGCCAGCAGGCCCCCACTCATGTCTCACTCATGTCCCCCTGCACCCCCAGCCCCATCAGTGAGGGGCACCTGCCAGCAGGCCCCCACTCCTGTCCCCCAACACCCCCACCCCCCATCAGTAAGGGGCACCTGCCAGCAGGTCCCCACTCATGTCCCACTCATGTCCCCCAGCACCCGCACCCCCCATCAGTGAGGGGCACCTGCCAGCAGGCCCCCACTCATGTCCTACTCATGTCCCCCAGCTACCCCCACCCCCCATCAGTGAGGGGCACCTGCCAGCAGGCCCCCACTCATGTCCCACTCATGTCCCCCAGCACCCCCAACCCCATCAGTGAGGGGCACCTGCCAGCAGGCCCCCACTCATGTCCCACTCATGTCCCCCAGCACCCGCACCCCCCAGCAGTGAGGGGCACCTGCCAGCAGGCCCCCACTCATGTCCCACCCATGTCCCCCAGCACCCCCACCCCCATCAGTGAGGGGCACCTACCAGCAGGCCCCCACTCATGTCCCACTCATGTCCCCCAGCACCCGCACCCCCCAGCAGTGAGGGGCACCTGCCAGCAGGCCCCCACTCATGTCCCACTCATGTCCCCCAGCACCCCCACCCCCCATCAGTGAGGGGCACCTGCCAGCAGGCCCCCACTCATGTCCCACTCATGTCCCCCAGCACCTCCATCAGTGAGGGGCACCTTCCAGCAGGCCCCCACTTATGTCCCCCAGCACCCCCAACCCCCATCAGTGAGGGGCACCTGCCAGCAGGCCCCCACTCATGTCCCACTCATGTCCACCAGCACCCCCAACCCCCATCAGTGAGGGGCACCTGCCAGCAGGCCCCCACCCATGTCCCACTCATGTCCCCCAGCACCCCCACCCCCCATCAGTGAGGGGCACCTGCCAGCAGGCCCCCACTCATGTCCCACTCATGTCCCCCAGCACCCACACTCCCCATCAGTGAGGGGTACTGGCCAGAAGGCCCCCACTCATGTCCCACTCATGTCCCCCAGCACCCCCATCCCCCCATCAGTGAGGGCACCTGCCAGCAGGCCCCCACTCATGTCCCACTCATGTCCCCCAGCACCCCCACCCCCCATCAGTGAGGGGCACCTGCCAGCAGGCCCCCACTCATGTCCCCAGCACCCCCACCCCCCATCAGTGAGGGGCACCTGCCAGCAGACCCCCACTCATGTCCCCCATTACCCCCAGCCCCTATCAGTGAGGGGCACCTGCCAACAGGCCCCCACTCATGTCCCACTCATGTCCCCCAGCACCCACACCCCCCATCAGTGAGGGGCACCTGCCAGCAGGCCCGCACTCATGTCCCCCAGCACCCCCACCCCCATCAGTGAGGGGCACCTGCCAGCAGGCCCCCACTCATGTCCCACTCATGTCCCCCAGCAACCCCACCCCATCAGTGAGGGGCACCTGCCAGCAGACCCCCACTCATGCCCCCAGCACCCCCACACCCCATCAGTGAGGGACACCTGCCAGCAGGCCCCCACTCATGTCCCACTCATGTCCCCCAGCACCCCCACCCCCCATCAGTGAGGTGCACCTGCCAGCAGGCCCCCACTCATGTCCCACTCATGTCCCCCAGCACCCCACCCCCCATCAGTGAGGGGCACCTGCCAGCAGGCCCCCACTCATGTCCCACTCATGTCCCCCAGCACCCCCACCCCCATCAGTGAGGGGCACCTGCCAGCAGGCCCCCACTCATGTCTCACTCATGTCCCCCAGCACCCCCACGCCCCATCAGTGAGGGGCACCTGCCAGCAGGCCCCCACTCATGTCCCCCAGCACCCCCACCCCCCATCAGTGAGGGGCACCTGCCAGCAGGCCCCCACTCATGTCCCACTCATGTCCCCCAGCACCCACACTCCCCATCAGTGAGGGGTACTGGCCAGAAGGCCCCCACTCATGTCCCACTCATGTCCCCCAGCACCCCCATCCCCCCATCAGTGAGGGCACCTGCCAGCAGGCCCCCACTCATGTCCCACTCATGTCCCCCAGCACCCCCACCCCCCATCAGTGAGGGGCACCTGCCAGCAGGCCCCCACTCATGTCCCCAGCACCCCCACCCCCCATCAGTGAGGGGCACCTGCCAGCAGACCCCCACTCATGTCCCCCATTACCCCCAGCCCCTATCAGTGAGGGGCACCTGCCAACAGGCCCCCACTCATGTCCCACTCATGTCCCCCAGCACCCACACCCCCCATCAGTGAGGGGCACCTGCCAGCAGGCCCGCACTCATGTCCCCCAGCACCCCCACCCCCATCAGTGAGGGGCACCTGCCAGCAGGCCCCCACTCATGTCCCACTCATGTCCCCCAGCAACCCCACCCCCATCAGTGAGGGGCACCTGCCAGCAGACCCCCACTCATGCCCCCAGCACCCCCACACCCCATCAGTGAGGGACACCTGCCAGCAGGCCCCCACTCATGTCCCACTCATGTCCCCCAGCACCCCCACCCCCCATCAGTGAGGTGCACCTGCCAGCAGGCCCCCACTCATGTCCCACTCATGTCCCCCAGCACCCCACCCCCCATCAGTGAGGGGCACCTGCCAGCAGGCCCCCACTCATGTCCCACTCATGTCCCCCAGCACCCCCACCCCCATCAGTGAGGGGCACCTGCCAGCAGGCCCCCACTCATGTCTCACTCATGTCCCCCAGCACCCCCACGCCCCATCAGTGAGGGGCACCTGCCAGCAGGCCCCCACTCATGTCCCCCAGCACCCCCACCCCCCATCAGTGAGGGGCACCTGCCAGCAGGCCCCCACTCATGTCCCACTCATGTCCCCCAGCACCCACACTCCCCATCAGTGAGGGGTACTGGCCAGAAGGCCCCCACTCATGTCCCACTCATGTCCCCCAGCACCCCCATCCCCCCATCAGTGAGGGCACCTGCCAGCAGGCCCCCACTCATGTCCCACTCATGTCCCCCAGCACCCCCACCCCCATCAGTGAGGGGCACCTGCCAGCAGGCCCCCACTCATGTCCCCAACACCCCCACCCCCCATCAGTGAGGGGCACCTGCCAGCAGACCCCCACTCATGTCCCCCATTACCCCCAGCCCCTATCAGTGAGGGGCACCTGCCAACAGGCCCCCACTCATGTCCCACTCATGTCCCCCAGCACCCACACCCCCCATCAGTGAGGGGCACCTGCCAGCAGGCCCGCACTCATGTCCCCCAGCACTCCCACCCCCCATCAGTGAGGGGCACCTGCCAGCAGGCCCCCACTCATGTCCCACTCATGTCCCCCAGCAACCCCACCCCCCATCAGTGAGGGGCACCTGCCAGCAGACCCCCACTCATGTCCCCCAGCACCCCACCCCCCATCAGTGAGGGGCACCTGCCAGCAGGCCCCCACTCATGTCCCACTCATGTCCCCCAGCACCCCCACCCCCATCAGTGAGGGGCACCTGCCAGCAGGCCCCCACTCATGTCTCACTCATGTCCCCCAGCACCCCCACGCCCCATCAGTGAGGGGCACCTGCCAGCAGGCCCCCACTCATGTCCCCCAGCACCCCCACCCCCCATCAGTGAGGGGCACCTGCCAGCAGGCCCCCACTCATGTCCCACTCATGTCCCCCAGCACCCACACTCCCCATCAGTGAGGGGTACTGGCCAGAAGGCCCCCACTCATGTCCCACTCATGTCCCCCAGCACCCCCATCCCCCCATCAGTGAGGGCACCTGCCAGCAGGCCCCCACTCATGTCCCACTCATGTCCCCCAGCACCCCCACCCCCCATCAGTGAGGGGCACCTGCCAGCAGGCCCCCACTCATGTCCCCAGCACCCCCACCCCCCATCAGTGAGGGGCACCTGCCAGCAGACCCCCACTCATGTCCCCCATTACCCCCAGCCCCTATCAGTGAGGGGCACCTGCCAACAGGCCCCCACTCATGTCCCACTCATGTCCCCCAGCACCCACACCCCCCATCAGTGAGGGGCACCTGCCAGCAGGCCCGCACTCATGTCCCCCAGCACCCCCACCCCCATCAGTGAGGGGCACCTGCCAGCAGGCCCCCACTCATGTCCCACTCATGTCCCCCAGCAACCCCACCCCCATCAGTGAGGGGCACCTGCCAGCAGACCCCCACTCATGCCCCCAGCACCCCCACACCCCATCAGTGAGGGACACCTGCCAGCAGGCCCCCACTCATGTCCCACTCATGTCCCCCAGCACCCCCACCCCCCATCAGTGAGGTGCACCTGCCAGCAGGCCCCCACTCATGTCCCACTCATGTCCCCCAGCACCCCACCCCCCATCAGTGAGGGGCACCTGCCAGCAGGCCCCCACTCATGTCCCACTCATGTCCCCCAGCACCCCCACCCCCATCAGTGAGGGGCACCTGCCAGCAGGCCCCCACTCATGTCTCACTCATGTCCCCCAGCACCCCCACGCCCCATCAGTGAGGGGCACCTGCCAGCAGGCCCCCACTCATGTCCCCCAGCACCCCCACCCCCCATCAGTGAGGGGCACCTGCCAGCAGGCCCCCACTCATGTCCCACTCATGTCCCCCAGCACCCACACTCCCCATCAGTGAGGGGTACTGGCCAGAAGGCCCCCACTCATGTCCCACTCATGTCCCCCAGCACCCCCATCCCCCATCAGTGAGGGCACCTGCCAGCAGGCCCCCACTCATGTCCCACTCATGTCCCCCAGCACCCCCACCCCCATCAGTGAGGGGCACCTGCCAGCAGGCCCCCACTCATGTCCCCAACACCCCCACCCCCCATCAGTGAGGGGCACCTGCCAGCAGACCCCCACTCATGTCCCCCATTACCCCCAGCCCCTATCAGTGAGGGGCACCTGCCAACAGGCCCCCACTCATGTCCCACTCATGTCCCCCAGCACCCACACCCCCCATCAGTGAGGGGCACCTGCCAGCAGGCCCGCACTCATGTCCCCCAGCACCCCCACCCCCCATCAGTGAGGGGCACCTGCCAGCAGGCCCCCACTCATGTCCCACTCATGTCCCCCAGCAACCCCACCCCCCATCAGTGAGGGGCACCTGCCAGCAGACCCCCACTCATGCCCCCAGCACCCCCACACCCCATCAGTGAGGGACACCTGCCAGCAGGCCCCCACTCATGTCCCACTCATGTCCCCCAGCACCCCCACCCCCCCATCAGTGAGGTGCACCTGCCAGCAGGCCCCCACTCATGTCCCACTCATGTCCCCCAGCACCCCACCCCCCATCAGTGAGGGGCACCTGCCAGCAGGCCCCCACTCATGTCCCACTCATGTCCCCCAGCACCCCCACCCCCATCAGTGAGGGGCACCTGCCAGCAGGCCCCCACTCATGTCTCACTCATGTCCCCCAGCACCCCCACGCCCCATCAGTGAGGGGCACCTGCCAGCAGGCCCCCACTCATGTCCCCCAGCACCCCCACACCCCAGCAGTGAGGGGCACCTGCCAGCAGGCCCCCACTCATGTCCCACTCATGTCCCCCAGCACCCCCAGCCCCCAGCAGTGAAGGGCACCTGCCAGCAGGCCCCCATTCATGTCCCCCAGCACCCCCACCCCCCAGCAGTGAGGGGCACCTGCCAGCAGGCCCCCACTCATGTCCCCCCAACATGTCAACATGACCCACAATCATGGCCCTCATGGCCACCAAAATCCCACGGCATACCACCCCTGCCCAATTAACCAACCAAGCATAACATACACCCCACATTCAAATGCCCATTACATGAAACAACCCAAATGGCATGTATGTACATCAACACATGTCCGTCACACACACACAATGGGTGCCAGTGAATGTGAAAACCCACATTGTGACATGCATGAAACCAATGACAGAATACCACACATTGAAGTACGGGAACAAATGTATTGAACAAAAAATGTGGTGAGAGAAAATCAAATACCAAACAATGGACATAAGGAAAACAATGCAGAATGTCACATAATGATAACAAAAACAAATCATAATCCAAAATATATGAAATCAAAAATGTCTCCAAAGTCTCCTTCCAACAAAGCAAATCCAAACAGAAATGAAAAAGTAAAATCCATTGCTCCATGGAAAAATCAAAAAAGAAAATGCCGACAAATCCACACTCCAACTATTTACAAGGATGAAATCCTGGGTCCATGAGCCCAACTGTCCAAATGAAACCTACAAAAATACACTAACTAATGAAGCACTATATACAAAAATGTGGGGTATCGTCCAAGCGCCCCAAAATAAAATGAAAACCAAAATGAAACCTAACACTAACTAACTAACTATTTACAATGGCAGCGGGCTAGTCCGACGGCTCACGTTTGGATGCACCGGGCCAGGGCATCATCGAACTCCCGCTCAATGTCCTGGAGGCGGTCCTCTTCCATGGCCCCGAGGGTTAGCAGGGACGATGACATGTTGGCCTCCAACTCCCTGCGAATTGCCTCGAGGCACTCAGCCCACCTCAGTGCCCTCCGCATGGAGTTCTCCACCTTGACCGTGCCTCTTCCGCCCACTGCCGCTCTGCATCTATGGCATGGCCCAACCTCTGCCACATGGAAGACACTTCCAATCCTGGGTCCTCCTGCCCTCTGGCCGATGCCTGCCCCTCCGAAGTTGAAGGCCCCGAGCCATCATTGCTCCCACCATGTTGATGCTGCTGTTGTGCCTGTGCCTGCACCCTGGCTCTTGCTGCCTGCACATCCTCCTCCGGCTGGGGTGCAGTTGTCGTGGTGGCCACCCCTGCTGGACGTCCGACTCCCGACTGTGGCAGGGATGTGTCCTCCTGGCCCGCTGGGTCAGAGGCAGCTCCACAGGGTACCCAGGTGATACATGAGTGGGAAGATGCCATGGAGGACGACTGGCTCGTAGGGGGTTCAGGTGAGGAGGGGGTGCAAGAAGGTTCAGCACACAGAGGAATCCAGCACTGGTGACCTGTCCCTGTAGATCAACCCGGTCAAAGAGGCATCCAAGGTGACGTGCAGTGTCTTCACAAAAACACTGCAGGTCAACTCGCATCCCCCGTTGACGCAACGCTATCCCAGCCAGGACAGGCTCAACACGGTCCCGGATAGCCACGTCCGCAGGGAGAGGAAGGCCAGTTGTTGTGCGCCCATCCCCTCCCTGAAAACGGATCTGGACGTAGGCATCCCTGCTGGTGCCGGATGATGCAGTCACAGGATCAGGGACAGGATTACACACAGGCAACTCCGCTGTGGCCTGTGCTGCCTCCTGTCCCTGCCCCTGCACTGCACTACTGGCACCAGTGGAATCCCCACCTCCAGACCCCGTGTGTGTCCCTTCCACGGCCTCCTTCTCCTCCAAACCCCCCACCAGCCTGGATGACTCCATGCCATCTTCCTCTGTCGGACCCTGTGGGGTCTCAGCTGCCCCTTCTGCTACCGAGGAGTTCATCTCCAACCTCCACCTTTTGGACCTACCCTCGGCAGCTGCGGCCTGGGACGCGGCACCAGACTCCTCACTCCCCTCAGAGATGACATTCTGGGAGGGGAGCCGGGCCTTGCGTCTCCGGCTGGTGGTGCGATCCCTGCCGCTTTGCTCCACAGCACCCTCTCCACCCTCTTCATCAGTTGACACTGCAGACAGGGAGAGATAGAAAACAGGCATCAGCACACTGTACAATGGACTGATACACACATGACAGTTGTACATGAGTGGCAGTGTCAAACTTCAGACATGGCATCACATTCCCTGACACACATGTCATTTCAACTCACAGACATGAGCAATTCCACAGCAATATTGCACCAAGCAGCACCATTCATACACATACAACAGCATCAGCATCCGAAGGTGAGCCTGACGTCACATGAAACACGGGGAGTACACAACACATGCACACACACCAACACACTTAAATGTATGTGTGCATGTCCACCAACTGTCAGAATGATGAAATCGCCATCCATGTCACATCTGGCATTCAGCCTTCTACATGTCAGTGCCACATGCATCCATGTTGCATCACAGTTGCACACTTGTCAAATACACACACATGCACATGTACATAGTGCAGATACATGCAGCTGGAACAAACATCCATGTGTGACACCACAACCATGCCAACGTACATACACAGTAATTCAAACATGTGTGCTCCCACATCTGCATTTGGCATGTATGCTTACCCACACATACACCATCCATGTGTCTCACACATGACAGGACTCGCATGTGTCAGCCTCACGCCCCTGCACATACACATCCATACATGGCCCTACAAAAACACATGTGCAACCTGCACACTACTGGCACACCACGACACGCACAGCGTCCAATCAGTATGCATGTACACTTACCGCTCGACTCCAGACGGGTCTGCCTCTCAAGGACCTGGACATGGAGCGCTGGGCATATGCATTCCAGGACCCTCATTTGGTGATAGGACAGGAGGCCCAAGCCCCTTGGCATCCGCTGCCTTCAAGAGGCACCGGGCCTTGTCGAGGGTCCTGGACATGAAGTCCTCCCAGCGCTTCTTGACATGTTTGAAGTCGCGGACTGCTACCCCCTCCTCGTAGATGGCAGTCACAATGTCCATCCAGATCCTGGTCCATCCTTCATAGTCTGCGCGAGAACTTCCAAAGCGGGCATCATACTGCCCCAGGACTTGCTCCACCAGGACACCAACTTCCCTGGCACTGAAGCTGGTGGCCCTCTGCCTCTCTGGCTGGGGGTTACCAGTGGTGCCAGATGGTGGTGTTCCTGACATGGCAACCCAAGAGGCAGGTGTGGGTGGGTAACTGGGTCCTGGGACTGGGCTGTGGAGCGATGGTATCCCAGTCGGGAGTCTTCAGTTCCAGCAGGGGTGGTCACAACAACTGCACCCCTGCAGATGGATGATGTGCAGGCAGCAAATAGCAGGGCACGTGGGCAGCAGGCAGGCAGGCAGGCAGGCAGGCAGCAGCAGATGGGTGCAGTGTGGGAGTGTGCTCGGGACTCTAGGGGGCAGTAATTCGGCCTTCTGGGCCTTCTGGGCAGTAGCGTGGTCTTCTGTGTGTTGTTGCGTGGCCAGCTTGATACGGAGTGATTTGGCATGTGAAAATCTTGCCCGTCTGCGTGTAATTCGAGGAAAGGCCCTTAGCGCATAAGCGTGTCAGCACACATACGCGGTTTCATTGGACCAAAGGCCCTTAGCGCGTAAGCGTGCCTGTGATGTGACGCTCATGGGCGTTTCCCTCGTGACGTGGCTATAGTGGCTCATGGTGCGTGAAAAAACTGCACGTCTGCCTGTGAATGCGTGTAATCCGAGGAAAGGGCCTACGCGTCTGTGAAGTGACGCGCGTGGGCATTTCCATCAACACGGGTGCATGTTCATCGTACACATCCAAAAACTGCACTTCCGAGTGTCAGCTTGTGTAATTGGAGGAAAGGGCCTTAGCGCGTACACGCGTAAGTGACGCTGTACGTGTGGGCCGCTTTAAAAGGTACGTGTAGGACCCCATTTCCTTGTACATGCTTTTCGCGGAGAGCGAGTGGGTGAATTCTGTACTTCTTGTCAGTTCACACGCGATTACTTCACAGCGTTTCAAGTTCGTACTCCCTGTTACCTCTGACAGCATTCATTTTTTTTGTTGGGCCTGTTTCCTCAAACAGCGTTCACTTCTTCTTTTGTCCTGTCTCCTCAGACAGCGTACAATTCTTCTTTTGGCGGGGATGTTGCCAACGCGCACACGTGCGTTTTTTTCACATTCTTTTTCCAGGCAGACGGTGAGTCGCACACGCATTTACCAACTGTGCTTGCCCCGTGTGTCACGTACCCCTTCAGAGGTCATTGCAGGCTGCGTGTAACACGCGTACACTTATTTTTGTGTTTCTGGGTGCCACAGCGTAGTGCGGGTTAATTTTTCCACGCACGTGGTCTACGAGGGGTTGTGTGCACGTTAATGTTTGTTTTCGGGGTGCCTGTGCGTTGCGTGACCTGTCATCTTCCCCCCAGGGGTCACAGACACCCTTGCTAGAGCACTAGAGTACCAATTCCATCTAGTTCCCGACCCCTTTTACCCCCAATTGCCCAGGACAATTGTTTACTGCAACTCCCATACGCACAACAACATCAGTGCCATGGTTGGGAGGCGACCAAGGGTTAAGGGAGGCAAAGGTGGCCGACCTCCAAAAGGTGGGCATGGTAGGTGCTGTAGGGGACATTGCTAGGATTTGCAGGGTGCCCCTAGACCCCCATGTGTGGAGGACCAATCAGGGACACCCATGCTCCCCCCCCATGGTTGAGGGAAACGTGGCTGACACCATCCCAGCTCAGCCCTTGTTGTGGCACCTGACCCGGCACAGGATGACTCCCAGGCTGACTTCCAGGTCAGCAAGTCTAAGCCACATGTGGTGGTGCAAGTTGGTGTCACCAGGCCACGTGGATCTGGGGCAGCAATGTCATCTGCTGCCCCAAGTAGGCAGGGTGGGGAGGCTGCAGGGGCAGCTGCAACTCTATCCACCCCAGCTCTGAGTCTCCCAGCTGGGACAGTGTCGGTCCTGGTCCATCAAACCGACGTTGCCCCTGCCAACATCACACTTCAGCCAATGCCTGCACCAAGACCTATGGTCATTGTGCCTTCACACACTCCCAGTACCCAGTCCACCGGCGCTTCTGCACCTACTGACAAGAGCGGCGCAAGCCACTCAGGCTCCGCTCCACCTTTGAAAAAGAGGAAGAAGGGTGCTCTGGCACTACAAGCTGAGACCACAGACACGGCTACACAGTCCGGCACGTCAAGGAAGCCTAGCTTTAATGACGCCGAACTTGATGCACTTGTGACCTATGTGTCGGCACATAGCCACGAAATGGTGGTGACTGCAGGGTGCAAGACCACACCTGGTCAACGTAGGGCACACTGGCAGACCATTGCGGACCGCATAAGTGCCCTTGGATTTGTGAGGCGCACAGCTGATGATTGCTACAAGCGGTGGAATGACCTGAAACGCAGAGCAAAGAACAAGCTGGCCTCAAATCATGCCGCTACTCTGGTGACCGGCGGTGGGTCTCCACCAGAGGACAACGAACTCACTGAACATGAGTCTGTTGCTGGGACCTTCATCACAGAGGAACAGATCCAAGGCGTGGGAGAGCTACCTGATTACGACACATTGTCCGGTGAGTGCCCATGCATGTGTGTGTAATCCATGTGTATGTTGTTTGGGTGACGGGTTCTGATTGAGTGCCAGGTGAGACTGTGTACTCCTGAGTGTTATGGGTCACCCATGTGCTTCCTCCAATACATTCATGTGCCTTTGATTTGGGTATGACAGTATCCCTTCTGCCCACTGTAGCCAATTAGCCCCACATTACTGCTGTTGCACTTGAACTATCATCTTGCAACAACATTATTCTGATTTTTTCTGTGTTCATTCAGGCTGATTGTTTAGATTATCCCATTTTTCATATGCTTTTTTCATCCCTAATGCCACATATGTGACATGCTTCTGTCATTGTTTACACCCCACATTGTACCACTTTAGTTACATGGTTATGTGAATGATTGGACCATTCAGGGCGAGGGAGTATTGGCCTGCTGACATTTATTTTTAGGGCCTGTTTGCATGTGGTTGTTTCCTGTCATGTTGAAGTGACCAACCATTAATGTGTACATCTGCCTACAATCACTGTCTTATTGTACACTGGATGTGTTGCAGTGTGTGGCACATGCATATTTTGCAACACTATTCTGCATTAATCTTCTCATCATGTCCATGTGACATGGATGTGTGACAGTACTCATTCACTGGCATATCGCTGTAGTTGTCTAATTTACCATGGCTATGCTACATGACATCTGTGTGCTGGCATGTGTCATGTATGTGTATTGGACATGCCACTCACAGACTGATGTGTGATGCCAGTGCTACACAACATGCTGCGAATGTGTTGCTTTTCCATCTTGGTGTCCTCATTGTCTGCCTTTTTGACTCCCCTTCAAACTCATTGACAGTTCATGCATGCCAGGGTTATAGTCATGTGGGCCATGTGTAAACCATGTACAGGATCTCTGTCTTGTCAGGCCTATGTGTGTGCTATGGTGCTCATGACTGTTTCCATTTCCTGTATTTCATGTTTTTGCAGGTGACGACGCACTTGATGCTGGTGAGGTTCAGGAGATGGTGCAGACCCAGGAGGATTCTCAGCCACGACCAGGCACCAGTGGGAGACGTGGTGTGGTGGTGGGTGAAAAGACTTTGCTACTGCAGACCATACTGTCGAGGGGTGTCTCTGGGTGCAGCTCCCCAGACCTCTATTCAGGTGCTGAGTCGGATGATGAGACTTCTGTACTGTCGCAGGTCAGTGCTTCTGGCAGGGGTTCTGTTCTGTCCAACCCACCAGCACCAGGGGTAGAACCTTCTATGGGGATGTCAGTGTTGGTAGGTCCGCCTTTGGCGGTTATGGATGCAGGGTCACACTCCACAGCATCTGATCCTGTTCCTGGGCCAGCAGATCAGAGGGGGAATGCAGTCCTGCAGCCTCAGTCAGTGCCAGCACAGCAAGGTGCAGATCGCCTTGCCCCGAACAGGTGTGGTGCGCCACCAGGCAATACTGTATAGGAAAACTCCATGTATGGTATGGCAACCCAACAGGCAGCATCAGTAGAAATGATGGCTCAGGCAATGGAGAGGGTGCCACTTCCATTATCCCCCCTGAAAGGCAGATGGAGCAACAACAGCAGGCACCAGACTCCATTTGCCAATCACACAGGGAAGACATGTTGGCATCCAACAGGGACCGACGGGCGGCACTGGAGACTCTGCGCGAATCCATATCAATAGAGTCACAGGGCCACAGGGAAGCCCTGATGGTAGAACTCCATAATCTCTGGCAGAGCCTGCTTGAACTTGAGGCTTCCCGAACTGTTAGGGCAGAACAGCAGCTGCAGCAGCTCACACAGTCGCTCTCAGCTGAGCTGCAGGCAACACGTGAGGAGATCCGGCATCCCGTGAGGCCAGGGGTGCAGAAGTGCAGGAAACCCGTGAGGTGCTGCATGGGGATCTCCACACTTTAATCCTCCAGAATCAGACCTTCCAGACCCGCATGCTTGCTGCCACGGAGGACCATACCAGGGATTTACGTGGGCTGCCTCCCATAGTGCCACCAACTCCTGATGCAGCAGCAGAGGGTGAAGAGAGCGACAGCAGTTCTCCCACAATGGCATAGCTGTGCAGGCCATGGGCCCATGGAGGTATTTTTTTTCCCAACATCCATGCAGGTGGGTGTTGGTGTGCACCCTGTCCTCGAACCTCCTGGGTGGCCTCCCCCCCCTGGCCCCCACATGGCCATTTTAAAATTTTTTAAACATTTTTTTTTTACAGTGTATTGCCTTGTGTGGCTCCCGTGGGCATCCACTGTATTCCGGCTGGGCACATGCAGGCTTGTCCTGAGTTTGGGTTAGATGCTTGGGTTCGTGACACACACACCCCTCCTGCTTCCCGTTTCCATGGGCTTGCAAAGGGTGTGACCAAGTGACAGTGACTTACACAGTGACATTGGGCTCCCATGAGCTGTGTGGGCAGTCTGTAGTCAATACTGTGTGTACATCCTTAGTGGGTACTGTTTTTGTATTGTACACTGCATGGTGTATTGATATGTGCTTGTGCATCCAATGTTCCTCCTAATTTGCAGGTTCCTTCTTCATGTCTTCACAAGGCCGTCTCCTTTGCAGATGGCGTTCATGTTGTATGCAGTACACTGACACATTTGCGTGGCAGCAACACTCTACAGTTGGAAGGGGTCGATGTGCTGGCTTATTCAGGTTGTAAGACTACCACTACTTTGACTTAGCACTGTCATGTTTTTGCAATGTTTCATGGTGTGTTGCTGTATTGTGTTGGTGGTAAGTATTTGTTCATGTGAGCTGTTTGTTAATGATTACTGGGACCATATTGTCTGTGGGCAGTTTCCATTTGGGACAGTGCACTTTGTGACACTTGTGTCACGTCTTGTGCATTGCTTTGTTTGCTTTCACATTGCATGACATGCCATGGTGTGTTGGGTGGCGGAGCTGGGGAGGGGTTGGGTGACATGGCGCTATTTTCATGTTGTATTTTGCAAAGGGGTAGTCATTCATGCAGCATAAATGTGTGTTTTTTGTGACACAGCATTGATTGTCTTTCGGCAGATAGGGAATGCACACAATGTAACAATTCCAGGTGACCAATCTCAGGCTGGTATGGTTGTGACAGTTGACTGTCCCTTATGTCATCATCATTGATTGTCAGCTGGTATGTGCCAGGGCTGTGTGCACTCCACAGGGGTGTGATTTTAGGTGAAGTAATTAGCCACCAGCTGCGTACGGGCTGCCTCACCACGTGCCCTTTCCCCTCCCATGCGCAGCGGCCGTGCTTGTGGTTGGGGATGTGGGGGCACCACCATGTCCACCGGCAGGCCCCGGCGTGTTGCAACGTAGTGCAGGACACATGCTGCCACTATGATCCTGCACACTACTGGGGGCGCGTATAGCAGCTGCCCACCAGAGCGGTCATGGGAGCGAAAGCGTGACTTGAGCACTCCGAATGTGCTCTCCACTATGCCCCGGGTTGCAGTATGGGCTCTGTTGTATCTTACCTCGGGTGGTGTGGTGGGGTTCCAAATTGGCTTCATCATGTGGGTGCTCAGTGGGTAGGCACTGTCCCCTGGGGAGGTGATGATGGGTATCATTAGTGGGGTTGTGACATTACTCAGTATCTGACATGCATGCATGTGCAGGGGCATTTATACGCATCAAGCAGACATGTATCACCATGCCGACCAGCTTCTAGGTCCCGCTTTAGGGTTGACATTCTGTAAATGAAACTGTCATGGGTGGACCCTGGATAGTTGGCATATACTGAGGTGATGATTCCCTTGGCATCACATGCTACCTGCACGTTGATGGAATGCCAGTGCTTGCGGTTTCTGTAGATGTGCTCAGTTGCCCTGGGAGGACATAGAGCCACATGGGTGCAGTCAATGGCATCTAGCACTTTGGGGAAGTGTGCCACCCCGTAAAAATCCTGGAAGACAGCCTGCCTTTCTGCAGGCGTTCTGGGCAGGTATATGTGCCTGCGGACTGATGGGCGTGCAGTCATGATGGCCAACACCTGGTGCAGGCAGCGTGACTGCGTGGCCTGTGAGACCCCCCCCCACTATGGCACTTGTCCGCTGAAATGAACCAGTGGCCAAGAAGTGCAGTACATTGAGCACCTTTTCCAAGGGGCGCAGTGCTTGGGAGCACAGGGTGGGTGATGCAAGGTCATCCTCCCACTCACTCACCAGGTCGAGTATTATGTGAGATGGAAACCTGTTCCTCCCATACACCTGGTCATCAGGCATCCCAAAAAGGCTGGTTCTGCGTGTAAATATTCTGGCCCTGACTATTGTCCTCCTCCTCCTGCGGTATCCCACGACCACTGCTGCGTGGAACGGTATATTCATCTTGGCGTCTGAGCTTGATTGTTTTTTGTGCGCACTTTTATGCTGCGCGGGTCCACGTACGCCTGCTTCCTGCTGGCATACGTGTTTCTGGATTAGCGCATCTTTTTTGGCGCACGCGTTAGCCCTGTTCGATTCCATGAATACGTGTTGTAGGCGCACGTGTGGCCGTTCCGCACATTTGCCTCCTGTACTTCCCCCGTGAATCCCACATTTTCACGCTTTGTTCCCCATTCCACGTGTTACGCCCTGTGTTACGGCTACTTTTGTTGTGTGCACTTCACTATGTGCACTTTCGCTGTGCGCGTAGCGCACGCTGTTTGAAGACGTGTGCGCCTGCGTGCGCCACGCAGGATTTTAGTGCACATCCATGGATTTACACGTGCACGGACTTCCATGAATCGTTGCGAGTGGGTTTCACTGCGATTTTCGCACTTGCGCTGCGATTCGCAAGCTTGCGCGGGAATTTTCAGCACACATTAATTCCATGAATCGGCCTCTCTATTGGGTAGCGAAGATCGAGCAATCAAGGCTGAAGCTCTCAGGAGGTGATGCAGGCTGGTTCTTAAGTTCAGTGTAGTCCCCAAGCACCCACAAAGGAATGTCCACACACTATGTAAGTGAAAATACAGTTCTTTATATAAATAGGCTCAAGTTATGTACACAATCACAATAACACACTTTGTGCTCTAGGTAATCTAAAATGGTAAATATATTCAGTTTCTATGTGGTACCACAATTACTCTTTGATTCCATTAAAATGCATTAACTGTAGTCAGTTCAAATGGCATACAAATCAGTAAATAATGTAAACCAACAATAGACTTAGAAGGAAAGCAGGCAGAAATGCACTTCAACTACTAAGTCACAGTTCTGTGTGAGCATCCCCCACCTGGGCAACCTGTAAATAAAGATATAATACTAGCCAAGTCCATATATTATTTATGTGATTCTTATTTCCTTCTAAAAAAGGTTCTACCACCACAATGTACCTGGAATAGCAGAGTTTGAAGCCTGATATCATCGACAGATCCTTCTGGAGCAGCTCCCTTTAAGGCAGGAGACACGGATCATCAAGATCCCTCGAGGAAATGGTGAACAAAATGCGCTCAGGCAGCAGATTCAGTCCTGGCAGTGCTCGTTGATAATCGGTCATGGACGTCCTGCAGAGATGATGCGTGCAGGGCACCTCGACGATGATAGTTCATTGCCACAAACAGTTACTGAATAACTTTGGCCCAGCAAGGGTGTTAGGTCATCAGCGTCTTTGTGGTCTTCGGGTGGCAGGAAACCCACCGGCGGATTTACCTCGGTGCGCCGGAGGCCTTGACTTTCTCCGGCGGAACAAAGCAGATGTTGGTGATGAGTGAGGGAGTCCTTCGTTCAAAGTGTTCTTAATCAATGGAGTGCTGCGGCTCTGGACAACGATGATCGTCGCCGACGGTGATGGACCTCAATATCCAGGTGCTCCGCTTCGTGATTCTGCGGTTGTCCCTGTCTCCAGTCGGAAGCCTTTTGAGGACTGACTTCCTAGGCGCTTCGGCAAAGGTTAGCTGGTGCACAATGGTCCCTCATAGCTCGGGGAGAGGTCTCCTAACCAGGTCCTCTCTTGGATCAGTTCCTTGAAGGCACAGCAGCTTTCAGATTGGCGAATGACAGCAGCAGCAATTCTTCTTCTTCCAGTGGGCTTCAAGGTTAAGCATCAAGCATCAAATTCAGCTTCTGAACAATTTCCATCAGTGAGAGGTCCCCGATATACTGTTTGGTCTCTCATTCACACTTCTGGGTCACACTCAGGCAACCAATCATCCAGAAGAGCATTCATGCAGGCAGGCAGCCAATCAGGCTCACGGTGCATTCAAGCCATTCTCCTACCTCCAGACACTCACAACAAGGAATATGTATTAGGGCAAGCACTCTGCCATTCAGCATTCCACACTGCAAATCAATCCTCAAAGAAATATTCTCATCCACCTGAGCAGGAGAGTATGCAAGATCCATCATAAATGACTCCCTTATCTTGGAAATTTTCCACGACGCCTTAAAAACTGCTCATGTCAAGCCACTTCCCTAGACCCGCTCGACCCCAAAAACTACTGCCCCATCTCAAACACCAGGTTCCTTGTTAAACTCATTGATCGAACCGCATACTCCCAACTAAATGCCTTTGTCAAATCCAACAATCTCCTAGACCCTGTACAATCAGGATTCAGACCTCGACACAGAACCAAAACCACTCTGACCTCAATCTGGGACGACCTTAAGAACACTGCAGACTCTGTGGGATGTGCTGCACTAATCCTTCTAGACCTCTCTGCCGCCTTTGACACAATCAACCACTCAATCCTCCTCAAACCTCTCCACTTCCTAGGAATCCGTGGAAATGCTCTCACATGGATAGCATCCTTCCTCAACAATAGGAAACAATTAACCCTCCTCTCCACCTTTGCTTCCTTCGGCTGACCAGTCAATACCGGAGTTCCACAAGGAGCATGCCTATCAGCCCTCCAGTTCAACCTCTATATGTCCATCCCTCATCTGTTCCATCCACTTTGTCTGTTCCATCCACTTTGTTCGTTCCATCTACTTCATCCATTCCATCCACTTCATCTGTTTCATTCTGTTTGTTTATTCCATCCACTCCATCAATTCCATTCACTTCATCCATTCTATCCCCTCCTCTGTTCCATCCCTCATGCGTTCCATCTACTTCATCTGCTACTTTCACTACTTGTGTATAGGCGTGTTATAAAAGCCATATCATATCATATCATATCACCCTCCCAGGAATAATCCGCCCGCACAATATCCTGTGCTATAACTATGCCGATGACACCAAATAATCCTAAAACTCCTCAACTCAAACCCCACCTGTCAGCCCGATCTTGCAGCCTGCCTCCTTGACATTGATCGCTGGATGACCACAAACCACCTCCTCTTGAACCCCACTAAAACCAAAATCATGGTGTGCGGCAACACCAAGCTTCTCCCCCATCCTCTACATTGGCCACCATACGTTGCAATCCACCCACCCCCTCGACCACTGGAAAAAAACGTGGATGCACTCTCAACTCCGACCGAACCCTCTCTCACCAAATCAACAACGCCTCTAAGTCCTGCCATTACCACCTAAAACTTCTTAGACGCATTTTTCCGTACCTCTCCTTTCCCAACAGACTCGCCGCTGTCCATTCTATTGTTATGTCAAGACTGGACTATGCCAACTCCCTCTACCTCGTGGTCCAAGCATACCACCTCATTAAACTACAATGAGCCCAAAATGCTGCAACCAAATTGCTTCTAGCACTTGGCCCAAGAGTCCACACCTCTCCAGCTCTCAGAACTCTCCACTGGCTCCCAGTTAGACGAAGAGTGACTTTTAAAACCTTATGCATCTCCCACCGAGCAGTGAATAAAACCGGCCCTCTATACCTACATGATAAGCCAAAACCCTACCACCCGCTGCGCACTCTAAGATCAAGCTCCGCCCTCCTTTTAGTGATATCAAACACCAAGTCAGTCAGGTTAGCAGGATCATCATTCTCAGCCTTGGCCCCCACTCTATGGAACTCGCTTCCACCCCACATTCGACACACCGAAGACTACTTGTCATTCCGCAAATCACTGAAAACATGGCTCTTCCCTTAAAGAATCAACGCTTAGAGCAAATGGAATGAATAGCCACAAAAAACAGAAATCCAAGGTTGTTTGAACAAAAAAAATAAAAGAGCACAGGGAGTCGATGTACCTGATAGAAAGACTAAAACGGATAGTGTAACGAAAACGGATAGACTGAATGAAACAGATACAGTAAGTGAAAAAGGTGGAATAGATGTAACAGAGTAGATGGAACAGATCAAGAAGATGAAACAGAGAGAGTAGATGGAACGGATAGATAGAGTAGATGGAACGGATATAGTAGTTGGATCGGATAGAGCAGAATGAACGGATGGAGTGGATGGAGCAGATGGAGCGGATAGAGTGGATGGAGCAGGTAGAGTGGATGGAGCATATAGAGTGGATGAAACGGAACGAGTGGATGAAACGGATGGGGTAGATGAAACTAATGGAATGGATGAAGCGGGTGGATCAGATGAAGCAGATGGAGTGGATGAAGCAGATGGAATAGATGAAACGGATGGAGTGGATGAAACGGATGGAGTGGATGGAACTGATGGAGTGGATGGAGCGGATGGTATGGATGGAGCGGATGAGGGATGGAATGGATGAGGCATGGAATGAATGAGGGGATATAGAACCGATGAAATGAAAGGAACAGATGGAGTAGATGGAATAGATGAAGAGAATGGAATGAATGAAGTGGATGAATCGGACAAAGTGGATGGAAAGGATAGAGTTGATGGAACAGATAGAATGGATGGAACGGATGAAGTGAATGGAACGGATGGAGTGGATGGGATAGATGAAGTGGATGAGCGGATGAAGTGGATGGAGCGTATGAAGTGGGTGGAATGGATGGAACAGATTAAGTGGATGGAACGAATTAAGTGGATGGAACGGATGAAGTGAATGGAACGGATGAAGTGGATGGAAAAGATGAAGCGAATGGAACAGGTGTAGTGGATAGAATGGATGAAATGGATGGAATGGACCAAGTGGATGGAACTGACAAAGTGGGTGGAACGGATGAGGGATGGAATAGATGAGGGATGGAACAGATGAACGGATAGAACAGATGCAGTGAATGGAATGGATGGAGTGGATGGAATAGATGAACAGAATGGAACGGATGAAGTGAATGGAACGGATGAAGTGGATGGAACGCATGAGGGATGGAACAGATGAGGGGATAGAATGGATGAAGGGAATGTAATGGATGGAGTGGATGGAATAAACTAACAGAATGGAATGGATGAAGTGGATGGAACGGATGAAGTAAGTGGAACAAACACAGTGGATGGAACGGACGAACTGGATGGAATGGACAAAGTGGATGGAACGGCCAAAGTGGATGGAATGGACAGAGTGGATGGAATGGACAGAGTGGAAGGAACAGATGGAGTGGATGGAATGGATGGAGTGGATGGAATAGATGACGGATGGAACAGATGAACGGATAGAACAGATGCAGTGAATGGAATGGATGGAGTGGATGGAATAGATGAACAGAATGGAACGGATGAAGTGAATGGAACGGATGAAGTGGATGGAACGCATGAGGGATGGAACAGATGAGGGGATAGAATGGATGAAGGGAATGTAATGGATGGAGTGGATGGAATAAACTAACAGAATGGAATGGATGAAGTGGATGGAACGGATGAAGTAAGTGGAACAAACACAGTGGATGGAACGGACGAACTGGATGGAATGGACAAAGTGGATGGAACGGCCAAAGTGGATGGAATGGACAGAGTGGATGGAATGGACAGAGTGGAAGGAACAGATGGAGTGGATGGAATGGATGGAGTGGATGGAATAGATAGAGTGGATGGAACGGATGGAGTGGATGGAACGGATGGAGTGGATTGAGTGGATGGAGTGGATGTGGATGGAGTGGATGGAACTGATGGAATGGATATAACGGATGGAATGGATGGAACGGATGGAATGTATAGAACGGATGGAATGGATGGAGCGGATGGAGCGGATGGAGTGGACGGAGTGGATGGAATGGATAGAGTGGATTGAACTGGGGAATGGATGGAGTGGATGGAACAGACTGAGTGAATGGAACGGATGGAACGGATGAGTGGATGGAGTGGATGGATGGATGGATGGAGTGGATGGAATGGATGGAGTGGATGGAATGATGGAGTGGATGGAGTGAAGAGTAAATGGATTGGATGGAACAGATGGAACGGATGGAACTGATGGAGTGGATGAAACGTATGGAATGGATGGAGTGAATGGAACGAATGGACTTGATGGAGTGGGTAGAACAGACAGAGTGGATCGGACGGAGTCGGTAGAATGGATGAAGTGGATGGAACGGATGAAGAGGATGGAACAGATAAAGTGGATGGAATGGATGAAGTGGATGGAACAGATGAAGTGGATTGAATGGATGAAGTAGATGGTACGGATGTATGGAACGGATTGGAGTGGATGGAGTGGATGAAAAATATAGAGTGGATGGAACAGATGAAGTGGATGAAACAGATGAAGTAGATAGTATGGATGTATGGAACGGATTGGAGTGGATGGAGTGAGTGTGAAAGATAGAGTGGATGGAACGGATGAAGTGGACGGAACGGACGAAGTGGATGGAACAGAAGAAGTAGATGGAACGGAAGAAGTGGATGGAACAGATGAAGTGGATGGAACATACAGAGTGGATGGAACGGACAAAGTGACTGGAACAGACGAATTGGATGGAACGGACGAAGTAGATGGAACGGATGAATGGAACGGATTGGAGTGGATGGAAAAGATAGAGTGGATGAACGATGGAGTGGATGGAGTGGATGGAAAAGATGGAAAGGATGGAAAGGATGGAACGGATGGAACGGATGGAGCGGATATACATATTATGCTATGTACATGCTATGTACCTGTATCCCCATGTGATCTGTATCACATGTTTACCCTATCCATCCTGTACTGCTCTCGTGCTTGGTCGCAGGCGCTTTACTGATAACCACCATATCTCACTACTACGCTTACTCTCTCCTATACACCATCATTAAATTAGAACAGAGCTATACTATGACACATTCGGCCTAGCTGTTCTCATACTAACATGACCCCACAAACACCTCATCATCCTAATAAAACACAGCTAGCTGAGCACATACCGGCTAGCTTAGGTGCCTCCTCAGGCCTAACGCAGCCAGATCTCAGTCTGGGTGTCCACCCTCCAGACTGAACACATCCAACTGATTTCCTCAGCACCACACCTACCGCTAAGAAGCAGCTATCATGCAACAACCACACCAGCTGCACAAATATCCGGTGTGCCTACGCACCCTACGACACCCTCTCTCTCTACTGACTTGAACTGCGGTTCCCGAGGGCGTTCAACCTACCAGCACTTTGAGGTCATACCAATGATACATAAGGCGCTATATAAATTCAAAGTAACATAACATAACTGTATTCATACCAGTTTCGGGCAGGGCTGTCTCAGTCTTTGTGTAACATACCAGAAACCAGACACCCATAATAAAGAGGTGCATATTGGTCACACACTCCATTCACCCAGGTCCAACCCCACAGGCGTACCCACACCATACAGTCACTGGGAAGGCTCCAGCTATTATGGCCTGGACTTCCTCACAATACCATATATCGAACTTCCACCCAACAGCCAGTCAGGGGGAAGGGACAGAGTCAGGGCTTCCCAGGACTTTGGGAAAAACAAGGTAACAGGCAATAGAAAGCAAGAGGCCAAAAGGGCCATCTTGTCTCCTACCAGGAATCAACTGATTCCAATGGCAGGGCCTGGGTATCCCAAAATGGAGGATATTCAGATCACCTGTCAAATTCAGCATGGAGCTGCCACCAGCCCATACCCTAATCTGTGGGCCACAAACAGGTGCCCAAAAACATATACTAGGGGTACAGGGTTGTACCCTCACCCATGGGTGAGATAAGGGTATCCCAAGTGTCTGTACACCAAACCAAAAAGAGGAAGAGCTGCACTGCCAGGAATCCCACATGGACTCCTGTGCAGAAAACAACACAGAACATAGATGATAAAATGACTACAGGACAAGGAAAGGGAGGCCCTGTCCCTTAAATGCATTTCCAGCATCACAGTGCACCTGCCACCTGTAATGGAAAGTAGGCCTCATTTATTTCGCCTTGTCACATAAACACGGGCACAATTAGCTTGTATTTCCCTTTTTCTGAAATCACTATTTAGATGTTCGGTAGTTGAGTTAAATGCTAGACTATTGGTTTTATTGTCAATAATCCACTTTCCATATTCCTGCACCTTTGGTCTAATTAGGCAGGTGTGTTGAATGCTATCCTGGTGCTGAAAATACCCCCACACTGTGTAGCTGCTTCTAGTGCCTTAACTTGCAGTGGAGCCACCGGTTACATGCCTCAAACTATGTGACACCACCGCCCTAGGAGCGTTCAAGTTTTCTTATCAACAGCCTGCTGGAAACATGGCGACCAGCTATAGAGCCGGTATCTGCTACATAGGTCAATGTGGGAAGTTGTGTGCTGTAGGATTGTTTCGCGTGTTTTGGGAGCACAGAGCACAGCACCACTGCACAGGATCAATGTATAGCATGTTTTTTGAAGTGCAGCACCACTGCATGGGTTTGGTGCATTGCTATAAGGTGGTACAGCGAGGCATGTGTTGCCAGTGTAACATGGACATGTAAATGAAAACAGGCTATGCAGTCAAAAACGATTTCTACATATAAAATGCAAATAATTTTTTTTCACAGTTAAAAGCATATATTTTTTTTTACCTGAAATTCCTCTGTTGCAGGAGACACATTTGTGGATTAATGAACTAACCTCATTAACAAAAAACTAACATGCTAACTCATTAATAAAATAATGTGTTCTCCAGTTTTTTCCTATGCTTCTATCTGCGCTCTGTCCACAGTATTTGCAGGAAGCAAAGACTCGAATAAGCAAGAAATCAGTTTGGTTACAGTTGCAACTGTATAGGCCAAGCCATTGTTAATGAGAAGGAGGGTAGGACATGATAGAATTTCATTGGTTGAACTTGTTTGGCAGGCTGTAACAGAGCTTTGCTAATGAATCTCGGGAAAAAGGAGGGCAGAATACATTTTAGACAGCTCGGAGAAAGACCTGACCAGTAGCTATGGAGTTCCTGATTGAAAAAGCAGATCCCAGCTGCACTGCTGCAGAGACTGGGGATCCCAGACAATAATCCCCGATTTGAGTAACGGCTGATGCCTGTTCTCACTGGGGGTGCTTGAAGAGGGAATTGCCACATCCAGAAGGCGACCAGCCGAAGAATTTCACATGCTGAACAGATTAGGTAATTATACATTGCAAAGTACGGGGGCAGTGTGTGTGAATGTGAAACTATTCAGTCAGTGTAGAAGAAAGAATTCCAGTGTCTTATCATCAGGTTTAATGTTGCGACTTCTAGTCGCCCTCTTCTCATTTTGTTACAGATAATGTTGACTGTGCTATTTCATTTATTTCTGTAAAAAGAGTGAGATTGTGTTTAAATGCAACTTTTATAATACACAAAAATATCTGAAAGCAGACGGGTAGTGTGTTTTATTTTCTCTTTCCTTTGTGCATTTACCAATACAGTGCTGATGATGTTGGGAGATGTTTAGACAGTGCAATTGTCATTTTTAAGATAGCTAGAAATAAGACTTGGCTGCAGCTGCGTGCACGATTTCATTCAGTATGAGCAATTATAAATAACTGTGTGTGTTATAGCCTGCTGGAGGTACATGAGTCAGCAGAAAGAGAGGCCCTGGACATAGTTCACTGATGTAGATAAGTTGGTGATAGATACCGCATGTTAGCTCGCTGCCGTAGATAAGACAGCGAAGACAGCCCATGGTGGCACACTAAAAATGAAAATGTGGTATTTCTGAAATGTAGGCCTGAGGTCTCTCTAGTGATCACATGAACAAACTAAGCAAAAATAAGGGGTTCTGGATATTGGAGCCATATATAAAACAAAGGAATTATGCTCACCAGAAATACCACCAATAACGCATACCAACATAATGTATACCACTAAATGTATCAGTGTGCTGAAATAATGTATGTATACTGTAGTACTATATACCAAATCTAATCTGAATGCAAAGAGTGATTATTAGTGAATTATTTTCATTTTGGCGGCAAGAAAATACCGCTAGGCCCCAAATCTATACAAAGTACCCAACAGTGCTTAAGAGCCTTTCCTCCAATACATTGCTCCTTCTCAAATTCTTCTCCTATCTGAGAGCGCCTGTACGCACAGTGGGGAAAGAGAACTCTTCACATATGCTCACCTCTGCTTGCTCCACTCAGCTCAATTGCACTTGTTCACACACCAGCATTGCAGCCTCTCTGCCTGCTGCTTGTGCTTCAACATGCTCACCCCACTGAAATGGGGAACAAGTAGTTTGGTTGGCAAGTACTCAGCACAAAGACTCCAGGAGACTCCTGACCAACACTTTGTTGGCATATTCTAATATATGAGGAATTGTGACCTCTGTAGTCTTAAAACGTGGAGCACGTGGTAGAAGGCCTTTTTCGCGGCATTCTCACATTTCTAATGACAATAACAGTGACCATTAATTTATTTCACATAACAGAATTACTCTTTCTTACTTATGGCAAGTTCTTGGAATGTAGCTTCACATTATGAACAAAAGGTTAGACCCTGTAATGCTTGCACTGATAAGGAAGATGACATGTTTTCTAGTTTTTGATTTACATGATTTAGTTAGTGATTTGGGTAGGTCAGCCGACATGTGTTTTTACCCATCATGGTCTTTCTCAAAGCCTGTTGGCAAAGTGGAGCCGGTTCCTTGGCTCAGTTGAGTTTTTTGCTGTGAGGCATGGGGATCCTATAGAAATTGGCCTTGTGGGCTGCTGTGCCTTTCGGCTGCTCTTCTCCTCAGCTGGTCTCTGGATAGTGAGCTCACATTATGACCTACGACATGACAATACATGTGCAAATTACAGAAACCTTCAAAAAGTTGTCTTGCATAAAACAGGTCCTCGTAAAACATAAAAATGGTCCTGAGTGAGAATGTCTTCATTAGTCATTCCTCCTCATTCCCCTACTTTTCAGTCATGGACGGGATCAGGAACGTTCAACCTTTTCAAATGAAAGGGGCCTCATGCCTCTGGTGGGCCCGAGCAACTGCCCCCCATGTTGACAGTCAGCATTCTTATAATGTGCCAATATGTTAATTTCTCTATTTTTGTTCTGGGGCTTAAAATGTACGCTTTGAAGCACTTACATTACAAACTGTGTTTTCTCTTCTGACATGATATGCAGTGTTATCACCTCATTGCTTTCTAATGCTAATGCTTGTTCCTCCATATCAGCCACTTACTGACAAAGAAGGTTTTAGAGCTCTTCGGGGGGCATTTGGTGTTTAAGCTCCCTGCTGTCTATCTTGTGATAAACGGTGGCTATTAACCTTATCTTTCTCACCATTGTAATGCATGCAACCCATGTGGGCCTCAAAATGTTTTCTCTCTAAGCAAGGAGCCCTCAAACATTTTGTTGAAATTGGCCCTCACAGTGACAAATCTATGATTATCAGTTTCTGAACCATCAATCAGCCCCACAACTCTAGTACACCAGAAGAGATCCAAACAGATTGGAAACACAAGCAAATTATATACCTGCTTGTCCAATATTGATCAGAGCACGTATTGGTGACTGTTCAGGGTTTCAACCTGGAGACTTCCCTCATCGGTTTGTCACACAGAAGAGTCTTCAGTGTTCATGATTTCAGGTAATTTCCTTGGCACGAAAAATGGTCCTTTTACCACACTCACCAGGAGTGTTTGGCACATATATTTTTAAAAAGCGCATGCGGCGATTATCAGGGCATGTGTCATCTGCCTTGCAAATGAAAGGATTATATATGTTTTATTTGTTTTCTTTGTACTGTTTAGTTTGTGTGTTGTGGTTTCCTGAGAGACACACTAAACAGGACTGCTGTCAGATATTTCTAGGCAGAGTTGTAGTTTTTTCAAGAATGCTACCCAATGTGTTCCACAGTGTGCTTACCTTTTTTCTGGGTAGCCTATGGTTCACTCTAACTCCTTCCTAGGTTTGTTTGGAAGGACCTCTATACGGTTTTTCAGCATGTCATTGGTACATTTTTACTGAAAAGAACGGAAAAAGCCTACCAATTTCAGTCGACAGTGGACAAAAGAACCTACGCCACTTTCTTCAGGGCTAAATTGCAGCACATTACTGTGTGTTGCTTATGTTTTGGCAAGGTACCGGACCTGTAGAGGGGAGATAAAAAGGGGGGGTTTGGAAATAGATGCATAACACAACAAGCTCTCTATAGCTCAAATATTACCAGTAAAAAATGGTAAGCCCAACAGGAGAAGTGGTGAATTGCTTACCCCGCTTGTTTAATGAGATATTCAGACAATAGTTCTTGAAGCGGTGTGGTTTGTGTGATTGAGTATCTTCTTTGGATGCCTTCATTGGTGGCATTCTATAATACCTACTCCATAATACCTACAATGATTGTGAATGCATTACTAGAGTATTCTACTAATTATTGCTTATAAATTTTATCCAGTGTTTCTTCATTACAGATATACTCGAGGCACACTAGGGATGAGGTGTCTCTCAATACTCGGCTGTAGAAACATTTGTGTGTAAAGTGTAACACGTGAGACAGCTTTCCCTCTCGGCCTGCATGATTGTGTCTGGATGCCAGCTATGACGCCCAGTGGCATTGAGGGTCGTTATGCACTAGAGGACAGTGCGCAATCTCTTACCTTGTGTCTCGCTGATCGTCTCACTTGATCTCTGGTCTGCAGCGTACCCACTGGTGTAACAGGGGCCCCCGCAGGCCCCGCGGTGCGGTTGTCCCCACCAGCACATGTCCTTGGAGGGCGGCCCACTTGTAGAAAAAAGAAGATTTTTTTTTTCACAAAAGAATTTTTTTTTCTTTTTGAATTCACTCTGCATTCATAAAGAAATTATTTCTGTAACAGAAAGAATTTCTTTATGAAGGCAGAGTGACTACAATTTCTTTTTAAAGTTCGAGGGCTGCGCCCTCCACATGGCATGGAAGAGCCTAGGCTGGAGGCCTCCATGTCATGGGATGGGGGGAGCCCTATGACTTCAAAAAGAAATTGTTTATTTTTGAAGTCACTCTGCCTTCACAAATAAATTATTTCCTTTATAGTTCGGTCCTTAACAGAAATAATTTCTTTATGAAGTCAGAGTGACTTCAAAAAGAAATGATGGGCCTCATCACGGGTTTGGAGGTAATCGTGCAGTGCTACCAGCAGGTTGCCGCCGGACCCCTAATGATTTACTGGTGCCCGACTTCCCTGTAACACTGGGAGATTACAACCCCGGCGGTCTGGGAAGTCAGGCACTGTGAAATGTTAAATCCCCATTTCCATAAAGTCTTATCGGACTCTATAGGAATGGGGACCACAGAAGCACCGGCACCATTAATAACGCTGCCAGTGCTTCAGTGAAATGGCTGGTGGCAGTGGTTTTCTAATGAAGAACCATGATTTTCCCGACCGCGAACACCGGTAGCTAAAAATCGGGGCCGCCATGTTTTTCAATATGGCACCCAAGGCCCCTCTGTAAAAACAGACTCCGGTCATCTCTTTTCACCGTCTCTTTGTGGAAAGGATCTTCTGGTGTTTAACTCTGCGCGTCAAACCAGGTTTGGTCCCTTTGTTTGTGTGCCTTTAGCGGGCTTCAGGACTGAAGACGGCCCAAGGCGCCTGAGTGTCTGGGGTGGGCAGGAAGTGAGGGAGGTGCCTGAAAATCCCTGTGCTTAGTCTCCTAGGAAACCCAAATGCACTGTGACGTGATTGGCTGGCTGACTGTCCGACAAGGACAGCCGCCATGCTGGATGAGTGGCAGCTAGGTTGGAATGAATGGGAGAAAACTGGTTAAAAGGAGAGTCTCCAGGACTGTTAGGCAGAGTTGACCACTGGAACAAAAGAACCAAAGATGAGCTGGAAGAGGACAGCTGCTGCAACCATTGGACCGTTGGTGTGCCCGGTGAAGCTCTGCTGCAACCCAGAATTGCCAGATCTCCAATCGACTGAGAAGCTCCTTCAAGGACGGCTTCTCCCTTTGAGTTGGTGGGACCAATCAACTCAGCAAATGCCTGGATACCATTCTCAGAGCTGGTTAAGGTTAACCAGGGGGAAGGACACCAGTTTGTGTTTGGAAGCCAAAGCTATTTGAGCTGACGTGGCGCCATTTTGTTTGCTCCGACAACAATCCTATGCAGTGCAGGAGTCCCCCGACGTCCTCCCTCTTGTCCCCATGACTGAGGCTCAGGAACAACGAGACCTGCAGGACCTGCCAGTAACCAACATCTTCAGCTTCATCTTTTTGCTCCACTTTAAGGTACTGTGCCATATGGTTAAGAGATCCCAACTCTCGCGGTGGAAGTTTGTGAAATCTTCCTAACTTGCAGGCCTAATCAGCTTTTGACCTGACATATCTTGCTTTATCGTCTGAACTACTTCTAAAAACTTTTACAAAGACTTCTCCATTTGTACCAGAACTGTGCTGTCCTATCCAAGAACACTAGACTATTGACTTTGGCTTGGCCTATTGAATTGAACGACCCTCCTGAACATTGAACCTAACCTTTGCATTATCTACAAGAAGTGTTATCTAACCCTTTGTACAAACCTATACTTTTTATTCCCATTGAAAAGTACTGAAGTGCTATTTGGCTCCTTTTTCAGGGGATCACAAACTGTCTTTATAACTTATACTGTAGTATATTGGTGTTTAATATTGAGTTGATTTCTACTAGTTAAAGTTTTCTAAATGACTGTGGAAATAAATGTTCATGTATTTTTTACCAAGAAACCTTGAGTGTACGTGTCTACTTGAACCACTGTGATTGTGATGTGATATGATATGATATGGCATTCATAACGCGCCCATACACAAGTGTTTCAAGGCGCGACGAGGCAAGGGAAGGGGGAACAGAGGGAGGACAGACAACGATCCTACTAGGCCAGGTGTCATTCAGATCGCGCAAGCGCATGGGCAGGGGGCAGAGGAGAAGTGCGGGGGGAAGGGGAGAGGACAGTGCAGTACATGGAATAGGACAATAAAAAAAAAAGTAAAAGTAGGGCCAGCAGGTGGCAAGTGGAAGAGTAAGTGCAGACGTCCGGTGTCAAGTGCTAGAATGGGACCATAGGGATACAGAAAACAGTCACCAAGTGCGGGGGTTGCCAGCAAGGCAGTGCAGGAGAACGACAGGCGGGGGAGTGGACCTGGGCCCGAGATCAGAGGGAGGTTAGGTAACCAGTGCAGTTCCACTGTTAGCAAGGAAATTAGCAAGGGAGATGAGGAGAAAAAGCAGACACAAAGAAAAAGGTTTTGAAGTGCTTCCGGAACCGAAGATGATTCTCCTCAAGTTTCAGGGGGGCCGGGAGGCTGTTCCAGAGGGAGGCCCCAGCCGAAGAAAGAGATCTACCACCAACTCGTTGCTTGGAGAACTGATACTTCTGTGTAACTTCTTCTACTGCTCACATTATCTCTTGAGATAAGCCTGGCTGCTCAGCTCCCTACCAAAAGTGTGTGGTACAGACTTATACCAAAGGTTGGTTTTTGCTTACGCCTGTAGTGCTAATTGTGTGTGGTGTTCCCAGAGGGTACTGCCTGCAATTCTGCCTAACAGGCATCTAATTTCTTTACGCATTTTAATGAGACTATTCTAGTGCAACTTCAATGTTACAAGCAGTTAACTCTCTGCTTTAAGGTTTAAAGCACCCACTTATGGACTGCTTTGAGAATGAGTGGTCTCCTGTTCCCTCTCTACCCTTCCAATCACTCCCCTGGCATGTGAATATTAAACCCACATCACGATTTCAATTGCCTAAAAAATGTGGCATTTGAATGCAGGTACTAACAGTTAAATGTTTTGTTAGTAATTGCTGGGTTCTTGTTAACAGATAAACCCAGGTGCTTTTTAACATCTGTGTCCTGTTCTGTCAGCAACTGCTCTGAATGTCAGCCAGGTCGAGTCAACATAGCCCTACATTTCAGGGGAGGGGGGGTTAGGGCTTAATCCCAGTCAACTCAATGGTGTTGCACCAATACTTGTGTTTAATGCCTGGATTACTTATTGGTAATCTTCATTACTCCTATCCCTATTCTTCCTCATCCCAGTGTGTATGTGACAGTACTTGTGTATAAAGCACTCTGCCTCATACACATGTTCTGGGATTAGGTAGAGGTACATGGAGGTAAGGCCTGATTTAGCTACCGTAATCTTCTTTACTCCTAGTCCCACTCTTCCTTTGGCATCTGTGCAGCGTAACCTTCATTGCAATACATGTGGCAAACCTTCACAGCCTGTACCTTCGCTTTGAGAGGTTGTTTCTTACTTCCACCGACCAGCTGTCCTAGGTAAGTCACTGTGCCCTGCGCGATCTGGCACTTTGTTGCCTTGATAGTTAGGCCTGCATACTGCAGCACCTGAAGCACTTGTTTAAGGTGGGAGAAGTAATTTTCCCAGGTGCGGCTGAACACAACAGTATCATCTAAATAGGCCACACTGAAGTTTTCCAGACAAGACAGAACCTGGTAACCATATGCTGAAAAGTGGCAGGGGCATTCTTAAATCGGAAGGGCATCACAGTGAACTGATAATGTCCTTCTGGGATTGAGAACGCTGACCTCTCTCTTGCACCATCTGTCAAGCCAACCTGCCAATGCCCTGCCGTGAGGTAGAAGGTACTCATGTACTTGGCAGCACTGAGCTTGTCAATGAGCTAATCTGCCCGAGGAATGGGGTGAGCATCTGTCTTCTTGACAGAATTGAGCCCCCTATAGTCCACACAAAAGCAGACTTCAGACCACCACTGGTCTTTTTAGGGACAATTATCACCGGGCTAGCCCAGGGGCTGTGAGATGGCTCTATCACTCCTAGGGACAGCATTTTGGAACTGTCCTCCTTGATGGTGCCCCTGACATTACCAGACATCTGGTGAATCCTACTCTTCACCCTACTCTCTTCGGTCCTACTCTCCAATGTCCCCATCATGGGTGCACCAATCTGCCCGACCTGGAGTCTGTGAAAACAGACCAGAAAACTGTCCCAGTATACGTTGACAGTCTGTCACTTGCTGTTATGAGCAGTCTGTTGCAAGGTTGACACCTTCAACTGACTCATCTGTGGCCTCAGTGTGCAGGAGGTCTGGGAAGGGATTGGTCTCCTCCTCAGTCTCTCCATCAGTCACTAATGCCACGACCAAGAAATTCCGGCAATAATGAGGTTTAGCTGGTTAACGTGAAAGACCCGGCATATCTGTTTAGGTCCTTTCATGTCAATGAGAGAATTCACCTCACTGACTTTTTACACTTTTTACAGAACACAGTAAGGCCCGGTGTGCTTGCCTAAAGGGCACTGGGTTTGACAGACTCCATAATCTACACCCACTGACCTGATGAATAAACTGTCACTGTGGCCTTCTGGTCATGCCAGTGCTTCATCAGCTCCTGAGTGGTTTTTCATTGACTGTTCCATTTACGTTGTCATTCTAGACTGAAGGCCAAGTACATAGTCCACCACATCTCGTGTAGGGGATGAGGGGGTGCCCTCCCATCCCTCTTTCACTAGACTGAAGGGACTTTGTACACGGTGTCGAAACAGAAGCTCAAAGGGGCTAAACCCTACTACATTCTGTGGCACTCCCTGTAGGCAAAAAGAAGGCATGGGAGGAAAATATCCCACTTTCTCCTCAGGTGCTCTTTCAAGCCACCTATCATGCCTTTCGGGCTCTTGTTGAACCACCAATTTGTTTGTAAATGGAAGGATGTAGGGAACAGGTAGGTGACTCCACACTCTTCCAGCATACCTTCAGATCTGCTGATATGAAGTTTGATCCCCTGTAGGAAACGACTTCCTTGAGGAATCCAACATGGGAGAATATCCCAATGAGAGCCTTCACAACCACAGGGGCTTTGATGCTCCTCACTGGGACAGACGCAGGGTACCTTGTGGCGTGGTCTACCACCACCAAGATGTGTCTGTTCCCTGAGCTGGTTTGAGGATCCAACGGAAACACAATGTCCATGCCTATTCTTTCGAAAGGCTGCCCCAACCACAGGTAGTGGAATTAAGGGGGCCTTTCTGGAACCACCTGAATTGCCAGAATCCTGACAAGTTGGGCAGGACCAGAAACATTCCTTAACCTTTACGCCGAACTGCAGCCCATAAAAGTGCACAGACAACGGGTCTGATATCTTAGTCACTCCCAAGTGTCCTTCTAAAGGAATCTGGTGAGCCAAATCCAAAAGGAACTTTCTGCAGCACTGGGGAATTGCCAACCTTCTGGTGCCCTTGCCCTCAGAGTCTTTTGGCTCACTGTACAGGAGTCCATACTTCCAGCACACTTTGAACAGGGCAGGGGCCTCGTTGTTAGCCTGCTCCTCAGCCTACTTCCACAGGCTCACCAGAAGGGACACTCTTTCTGGGCTTTATAGTAGTCTGATCTAGGACCCCAGCAGATGCAAACTCATCCAGCTTGGTAGGCCCTTCAGATCTAAGCTCACCTGGTCCTCCACCTCAGGTTCCTATGACGTGCAAGGCAACTTTGAAGTCAATGAATCCTCTGCTACCAATTAGGGTCCTCAGTGGCTACTAGGCCACTAGGCTCCAGGAATAGGTGACTCAGCAGTCTGTGGAACTGGACTAGAGGCTACCGGACATGTCAGTCCCTCCGACAAGCCCTCTGGAAGCACTCCAGGCCCTAAGGCTCTGAAAGTCTTCAATCTGGCGGCCTCTTGGACCTTCGATCTCGTAAACAATGCAACTATCTGAGGATCAGGAGATCATTACCCAAAAGACATGGGACAGGGATGCAGTCTTTCACCCCTAGATGGCACTTGTTAATTTCACCTCTTCAACTGAACTCTACTATCGTCAAGAGGCACTTACTCTTTCCGTCAATCCCATGATGCTACAATCGGACCCATATATCAGTAGTGAGGCTATCTGCAGTGTTCCAGACCACATGAGTTCTATGTCCATTGATATACACATGTTCTAGATAGAGTTGCCTATTATTGGGAACTGGAATTTCCGCTGGGGGCCCGGTACCATTCCCACTCAGTGTAACCAATCCACATATTCGGCCACTCCTTGGCCTTGTGAGAAGTCCTCCTCTGGGAAACCCACACTAATGATGGCCTCTTCCACGAGTCCAACATTTACTAATGCTTGCTTGGTAAGCTCTTGCAAGCAGGGTCCCCTTTCCTATGGCCCAGCTCCTAACACTCAAAACAACCTTTGGGTGGTGAGAACATAGGTGTCCCAGTTTTAGGGGTGCCTGAGCTCTTCTTTTCTCTGTATACAGCTGAACAGAAGGTTTTGGGATTTGCTTTCAGTCTTTTTAGGACCTGACTTCGAAAGAAGAATGGGTTGGACCTTTGTCCTTCCCATCCATGTTTTTGTCTGAAGATTTCCCTTCTGGTTTAGGTGTGCTCATGTGAGCCTTTTTCTAGACTCAAGTACTTACAAACCTTTGCAAGCTCCCTAGGGTCTGTAATAGCCTTGTCCACCAGATGCTGGTGTAGGTCAACCTCACAATTCTTCAATACATGCTCACACACAATCACCTTTAAATGTGTCAACTTTGTAACCAGAAACCCACCCGCCAAGATAATTCAGCGACAAGTGTGTGAACCTTTCAACTGTCTGCCCACTTTTATTTCCGAGTTCTCTGAAGCCCTTTAGCTACTGTTTTGGGGTTTTAAAGAACTTCCTGAGGAGGGCTGCCTTCATGCTGGCATGTACCGGCCTATCTTCTGGAGTTAACTGAAGAATGGCATCAGTCCTTGGTGTTGGTAAGAGACTCATTGCAGCTACACCCCACAGTACCTCGTCCACCTCCTGTAGCTGAAAAGCAAGCTTCAGCACTTCAAACCAGTCAAAAATACCCTTCCCAACCTCGTAATATCACATTACGTATTTGGGGATGTGGTGCCAGGGTTCATTCTGGGCACCCTGGATTGAGCCGCTACCGCTGCTTTTGCTAGAGGTGGATCTATTGGCCTCCTCCTTGTTATCAAGTGCCAGTCTGTGCAGCTGTTGCTTGCAGAGCTTGCTGCTCTGTCCCGCTGCATTGTGACCTTATCCCGCTGTTTTTATTCCTCCAGCGCTAGTCTCCTCTCAGCAACAGGAGCTTTCAAGCCACTACATCGTTTACAGCCTGGACAACTACTGAGCCACTTATAATGATCATTTTAATTATTCTTTTATAATGCGCTTAATACCAAAGATTGGTTTCTATGCATGGGATCGGGATTCAACCCTGTGTTGCGCTGCATTGTCTTGCTTCCAAGATGAATGTGTTGCCCTAGAGCTATCCCCCTCTCACTTGGAGACTTTACTGCGGCCTCAAACCTGCAGGATGCTGCACTAGCCCCTGATCTCTGTGACTCTCTAGAGTGTTGAGAAATCATTACTGCCCACCAGTGGGAATACTTGGAGAGAAACCCTGCTCATGCTGTCTTCCTCGTCATCTTCCACTACCCCTGCCAGACAGTCTTCTTCGTTAGGGTGCACATGGTCTAACCCATCCCCTGGGATCTTCTCCTCAAATGCCCTCACCTATACTCAAACTTGGAGGCTTGTCTGCAACTCCAGTTTATTAACCTTACTGCTGTGGGGAAGTTCCCCCTTTGACATAGGATGCACAGGACATCCTTGGTCATGCCTTCCACAGTCTCAATGTCAAGGTCCATGGTTATTACAAACAGTTAGCAGTGTCTAAATGGTGCCTGTAACAGTACGTTTAGTGTTAGGTGACTAAGCTGTGGACAAAGCTCCAACTAAATCTGATTGTCTGTCACAAATGTGACAAATCAACTTCCGGGTCACCAGTGGTCCATGATGAATATCGTTTTATAAATCATCAATCAGCCCCACCCCTCTAGTGCACCAGAAGGTATCCAAACAGATTGGGAACACAAGCAAATTATAAACCTCCTGGTGCCATTTTTTTAACATGGGCGGAAAGGCAGGCTTATCTCCGAAAGGTTGTGGATAGTTGGTTAGATGCAAGACAGCGAAAACACAATTACCCAATGATAAAAGGGACTGTCCATTCAAGGTTGTATAAACATATCTACATTATTATCACAACAGACAGTTCTTGCACACTACAAAATACAACCCACCCTGTAAAGGAATGCAGATGACAGACAGTTTCAAAGGATGCACTCTGGATACTAATAGGAGGGTAGTTGGTGTAGTAATTAATTTCACTAGTTCAAGGATACTTGGTTTCAACACAAAGGGAGCAATGGGTTTTAAAAGGTCACTGGGGGCCTTTGGAGAAGTGCCAGGGGGACAGAACCACAATGTACATTGTGCTGTAGGAGTTCTTGGTTCTCAACAGGGTCAAATCGGTTTCAATGCGTTTTGCAGCTTCTGCGACAGAGTTCAAGACGTGAATCAGATGCAGGTATCAGGCGGCAGGCAGTTTGGTGAGGGAAGCTGGACGGATGACTGCAGGCTGGGCTACATGGCACCTCTGGGTCAGGATTTGTCTCAGTGCTGGTCAGCGGTTCTGAAGCACTGATCGAGACCTCTCAGACAGTGTTAGTGACTGAGGCATAAAAACAGTCAGCAGGGCAGTTGGTTGCAGCACGAGGGGCTCGACTGGCTCAAAAATGTCCTTTAAGGCAGACGTAGGTAGATACTTGTTGATGCACTCCTCCTAGCTTCTTCACTGGGCGTGTGTCGTCCTTTAAGGCTGATGGGCCGAAGCTGAGGAGAGTGTTGCGGAAAGCTGCCTTGTCCTTGGTTTGGTTTGGTTCAGAGACTCACTGACACTTCCCACCTAGGAAGCTTGCTGTAGTGCCTAGCAGAGGATTCTGTGTGCTGACTTGGTACTGGTTCTGGAACTGCTGTAGTGTCCTCTGGCTTTAGTATCTCCCTCTGTTCCCTGGGTGATGTTTGTGGGAGGGATCTTGCTTCCCTGTTGGAGGTCCTGTCCTTCCTTCACTGGCAGAAGATGTAAGACAGACTGTACATTCAGCCAGGGTCCCATGCTGAGTTGTTCTTTCTACTTCTGGTGAAGCCTTCAGATGATCTGTCCAAAAGTGAGGCTTGGCCCTCTTTTAAAGTCAAATGGACCACAGGGATTGGTGTAGACTGAGCCTACCTTAATGAACCAATCATGGGTCCCCACCAACAATCTCCTGTATGCATAAGGTCATAACCAGAGTGCTTTGCAACTGAAAAGGTAAAGAGGTGAAAACATGCAATACTAAGTCCCATCCATCTTCCTGTCTGTTGTTGATCAAAGGATCTTGCTGATCAATAGAGCTCTGTGTGGTTCCTGAATAAAGCAGCAGGCCTCCCTTGAAGTCACAGCGAGACCAGACTTTCTGTCTCCCTCAATCCACATACTTGTACCTTCTGAATGGAGGCTCCTTGTAGGGATGACTACTAAAACATGTTTTCACAGATATGACGTTTCCCTGTCAATCGATACTGAAGGCTGGAGCTGGAAGAAGGTTGACATGGTGCATATGAAAGAGTGTCAGGGGGTTCCTGTCACCTTTGTAAACCTCTGCAGCCAGGCCCCATGAGGCTCTGTTTGAATTAAACTCTGATTGGTATGTGGTGCTGGCACCAGCAGGAGAGCGAAAGAAAAGGACAAGGTGCAACCATGGAGCCTTTGTTAGTTAATTAGGCTGACCATGGCAGGTGGCTGGTTTTGCCATCCCCCTTCTGAGATGACATGGTGTTATCCTGGCTGTCATACTCCAACTAAATATGACAGGGAGGACTGCGCCTGTAGGCTGAGTCCACCCAGAGTACACAGGGCTATGTGTATGTTGTGCGGTGAGCATAGGAAAATGAGTGCGTTTTAGCCCCACACATTTTTTGGAGTTTGATCTACCGTCATTCAATTTCATTTAAAATGTCAAAGTGGCCAAGGTGAGTGCACACCCACCGTGTGAAGGGGCGAATTCCTCACACTCACACATCTTCAGCCGGATCTGTCTTTGGTACAGCTCTACCTGCACCACCTCTTAAAACTGTTTTGTTCAGTTTAGCAAAAATATGCAAGACAAATGATGATACAAATTGTACCACTTCTCTGCGCCCAGGCTCTAGCGCTTTTATCCACAGTCCCGTCTTCTCGTGCGTGTGACGCAGTTATGTCATCCCGCTGTGTATGCCTGTATTTTATGTAGGGCAGGTAGTAACGACTCATCTATAAATAAAAGGGATGCTGGAGGCGTTTCTCCCTGATTCTTCCTCGCTCTCATCTAAGGGTCCGCCTTCTCGTCTACACTTGTCCGCTTATTCCATCGCTGGCATTTTACCCTCACCCAGAGCATTATCTTGTTACAATACTTTTGTTTGTACTCTTCCCGTCGAAATGTAGTCCCTCGCTTCCTTTTCTTGACACTGACACCTAGACAACTGTCATTGTCACAGCCGGCCCCCCACTCCCTTCAGTTCAGTCCCCCATCGTTGCCATTGTACTTTGCCAGTGAGTCATCCATCTTGTTCATTGTACCTCGCCGCATTTCCCGCGTTCTCTGCTTCGTGTGTCCTTGCATTCCTTCTCTCGTGAGCTCATCTGCCCTGGTACCACCCGCCCGCCCTCTCCTCCTCGATTCACTTCTCCCTTGGCAATTGCTATTTGTGCATCTCTCCGCCCCCCCAGCACCCCCCATACACACGTGCCTAATTATAGCACCAACTTGACCACTGTCAAACCGATCTGCTCTTTGTCAGGCCGGATCCCGTCCCAACTCTCCCTGCTAACCACACCGCGCCGCCTCTTTCCTTTGCATCACGCCCCTTCTGTAACCGCCAGTCCCTTAATACATAATAGGAAAAGCGATTAGTAGTTGTTAGCCTCGAGCCAAGAGGCTATGCATTTGGATAGCAGAACTCAATGGGGACCGGACCATCACACCCATCACTTCTTTCCAAAGGCACTGGGAATCGAATAGCTGCCGGTCGCCAGTGCCGAAGGTGTGTGTTGGGGGGAGGGCCATGGAGTGACATGGACACGTGTAGTCGTATTTGCGGAATGGAGGGCGGTCTCGCGTACGCTACAAGTTACAGCTCACGTTTCTCCGCACTTCTAGTACCCGCTGCACCTTTAAAATTGCTTGGGGGAAATCTCGCTCCCACTCTCAAAATTCAACGCGGTGAACCGGTGGAGCCCGGCGAGCATCGTTTAGAGACGTCGCCCCGTTATTTAGTTTAAATGGCACTGCCTAGCACTGTGGCAGAGGGCGGGCAGAGGAAAACTGGCGAGCATGTCCGTGTAGTCCATATCCACACACTGGCCGCACTGTGCCCAAGGCCGGCGGGAAATGGCCGGGTGAAGGCTGCCATATACAATTGCAAAGGCGCGCGACATGTTATCATTTTTCCAGGAAAGGTCACGGGCCACACTTTGCACGTCGTCGGGATGTGTGGGGGTCGGTGGTCAGCATTTACACGCGTATGTGACTCTGACAACATTTGCAAGGTTCATTATGTGGCGAAGTGGAAAGAGTCTCCCGTGCCCTCACCCCATTGAAGTCCCTCGCGGGACGGTGCCTGTACCCAGCGTCTTTATAATGCTCTCCGGCCAGCAGCGCTCGGCTCGACAGCGCACTCTACTCCTGTAAATGCCCTCCGTTTCTTGCCCAGGGCGCACCTTCCGTCCAGCCGACGAGGCCACGCTAAGAGAGACGCGCACAGAGACCTGGGATTTACAACCACGGTTTCATCGGATTCATTCACGATCTGCGCACACGGCAGGCGAGGCGAGCAGCCCCCGCACCCGCCCCCACGGCTCCCTCGGCGACGAATAGCCAAACCGCTGTACAAACGTGTGTGAGGAGGATCCACAACTCGCAGCAGCCAGCCAAGGGTCTGCCTTCGCGTAAGACAGAGAGACCGGGGCGCCTCCACGCGCCTAAACTAACACAACTGCTCGGCACGGCCACCACCGGAATGCCACTGCCGCTTTCCTGAGACCGGGGTGGAGGTGCGCACCTGCTACTACAGGGGCAGCACTCGCGGGGAGACGGGCACTTCTCAGCATGTGTACAAGGACTCGAGGCTGCACTGGGACCCTGACTCCCGCCCGCCCCGGCACAGCCCCCACTGCTGGGGACGGCGGTGGAAGTGCGGGGCCCTCTCTGTACATCTAATCCCCGCCAGGGGCCCCCTTCACCCCGTGCATGTGTTGCCTGCAACAGAGCTCGGCCCGATGGGGCAGCCCGCTGGGCGCATGGGTGCACTCCATGCCCATCTGGCACAACTGGAGCAGCTGGCATCCCGCGGGCACGCCCCTGCGGGAGGAGATGCTGAACCGCAGCCTGTCGGGCCGGCAGGCACAGCGGGACCCGGCGCTGGCGCAGGCTGTGACTGGCACCCTCCTCTCGCTGCTCATCATCTGGACCCTCTTCGGGAATGTCCTGGTGTGCGCAGCAGTCATGCGCTTCAGACACCTGCGGAGCAAGGTCACCAATATCTTCATCGTGTCGTTGGCCGTGTCCGACCTGCTGGTGGCGCTGCTGGTCATGCCCTGGAAGGCAGTGGCCGAAGTGGCGGGCCACTGGCCCTTCGGAGCCTTCTGTGACATCTGGGTGGCCTTTGACATCATGTGCTCCACGGCCTCCATCCTAAACCTGTGCATGATCAGCGTGGACCGATACTGGGCCATCTCCAACCCCTTCCGCTACGAGCGCAAGATGACCCTCCGGGTGGCTCTGGTGATGATCTGCGCCGCTTGGACACTCTCTGTTCTAATCTCCTTCATACCCGTTCAGCTGGACTGGCACCGCAGCCGGGTCGAGGGCCCCCGTCCAAACCACACCAGCGAGGCCTGCGACTCCAGCCTCAACCGCACCTATGCCATCTCTTCTTCCCTCATCAGCTTCTACATCCCAGTGGCCATCATGATTGTCACCTACACGCGCATCTACCGCATCGCGCAGACGCAGATCCGGCGCATCTCCACGTTGGAACGCGCCGCTGAGCATGCGCAGAGTTGCCGCCAGCGCGTGCGCCTGGACTGCCAGAGGCACAAGGTCCTGCGCCACTCCATCCGCAAGGAGACCAAGGTCCTCAAGACGCTGTCGGTCATCATGGGCGTCTTCGTCTGCTGCTGGCTGCCATTCTTCGTGCTGAACTGCATGGTGCCCTTCTGCGACCGGAACCTGGCTTCTCGGGCTAGGCCCAGTCCGGCCTGTGTCAGCGAGACCACCTTTGATATATTTGTGTGGTTCGGCTGGGCCAACTCATCCCTCAACCCCATCATCTATGCCTTCAACGCCGACTTCCGCAAGGTCTTCTCCAGCCTGCTGGGCTGCGGCCGCCTCTGCACCGGGACCCCGGTGGAGACGGTCAACATCAGCAACGAGCTCATATCCTACAACCAGGACACGGTCTTCCACCGGGAGGTGGTCGCCGCCTGTGTGAACATGATCCCCAACGCCGTGGACTGCGCAGACGAGGACGCCTTCGACCGCATGTCCCAGATCTCGCCCACCTCTCCCAACCACGACCTGGACCCCACCACCGATTCCATGTGCGAGATGGACTGCGAGGGGGACATTTCCTTGGAGAAGATCACTCCGTTCACGCCCAACGGTTTACATTAAATTACACTGGGACACGTGTACAGACCATCTCAAGGTACATACAGTGTGTACCCCCTCTCAGGTGTACCACTGCATGTCCGAGTTCTGACCAATCAAATCCGGTCATCTTGGCCTGACCACAGACGTGATCTGCGAGTGGGTACTGAGGGGACATTTCCCCAGGCAAGACACGAATTGACCCTCGCTAGTTTGCCTTAAACTGGACCAAGCTTACTGTACGTGCGTTAGGAGCAACCAAGTGGACCTACGTCATGTGCGCAATTACTGACCACATGACTACCCCACCTCAACGTACCATGACTCGGCCAATGACCTAATGTGTGAGGTGAACTATGAAGGGGACATCTCTGGAGATGGACACCCTTCACACCCAACGGTTTATATTAAACCAAGGCAGGGATCATCAGTACCAACACTGTCCGCATGGCGTGTGACATCTCCCGCCAATGTTGACTTTTTCACACACTAGCCTGCTGCAGTCTGGGGCTAGAGTGTGTGTTTCTTTTAGTTCCCCTTTTTAAGTATGGTTGTGCAAGAGTCGATGCGCAGAGCGGGTGGAGGGGGGGGGGGGTGGCTCTGAAGATGCCCCAGGCCACATTGTGCTCCCCCAGTACTCACTTTGCCGTACTAGGACTATATGTTTCATTGGGCTTTTTCAGTTTTCACATGCATTCATATGCATGGACCTACACGTTCGGTTGGCTGCAAAGCCAGCGCTGGCTGGAGTGTCAGCAGTCACCCGGCAGCCGTGTTTCGTCATACTGTTAGACCCGCAGCCCGGCTTACCCGTAGGGTTTGAGTACGCGACGATAACACTCGAATGATGCGTTACACACACAATATTCGCGGTGAGAATATATGCCAACAGGCTTATTCCATTCGGAAAATGCTAGTCCAGACCGTTTTTTTCTTTGCATTCCGGAAGCTATAGTCATGGATTTCCGCATTATAAATCCAGGACCGTACATCCCGGAATGCAAAGTAAAAATAAATAAATACAAGACTGAATTTTAATCTGAATGGGGAGGAGCATGTTGGTATTTATTTGATGTGTCTGTGATATGGGCGTCAAAGTTCAGTCACGAGTGAACACTTTGCTGCTCTACATTTTCATTGTGTTTTTGTTTTTTTCTATCAAAAAGAACTCAGCAGTAACACAGTATCAATTTCTGTTCCCAATTTGCGAAAAAAAACACGTATCTACCGCCAGTGATGAATTAGACATAGGAATGTTGGACACTGAAACATGATACCGCCTGCGGATACCGGTGCAGCACCAAGGCTCAGAGCTTGTCAGTTGGCGTCTGTCTTTTTTATGCCACGGTGTGTTATTTGTGAATCGGGTTCCTGTGGGCATTGTGTTCATGGATTTAACAGGGCGTCCATTCTGACGTCACTATGTTGTAAATAAATACTGATCATCTGCCTTACTGTTGTTTTTTATCGGTTGCCATTCCTTGTACGATTGTGTCCTGCGTACATATCTGCACATGGATATCGCGTGTAGTAAAACGCACAGCGTGCCAGCGAGAGCGGTTGGCACACTAAAGAGACGTCTTTATGGGAGGGTAAAAGGGATTCTTGCCCGGCCCCCACCTTTTAGGTGGGTGGGGGGAGGGGTCCCACAAGGCTTCCGGAGCCGAAGAAGTCAGTTTCCTTTGTTCACCAAACTTTAATAGCACGTTAGGATTGTTATGGCATACTACTGAGGCTCTAAACCTATTGCCTGTCTTGTAAATTCTGCTCTAATCAATTCATCCTGTAATGCTCTCTGTGTTCACCATGGTATACTCAGTTTGTGCATTCACTACGGCTCATTTTGATTCCTATGGGGCAGCACATCAAGCTATTTGTTGTGATTGTGACAAGGGGTGTGTGATCAGATATTCTGGATCCCTTCATTCATTTAGTTCCGTGGAGGGGGCCCCCAAAGAGATCTGTACCCCGGCCCCAAAAGTGCTTAAGATGGCCCTGGCACACTTTGCATGTTTCAGTCGGAATTATGCACACTGCATAGATAAATGGAATGCGCTTCATGGTGCCTGAGAGCCAGGCGATGATGCTCTTGTTCTATCAGCTATGCACACCCCTCGCGCGCCTGTTTATTTGCACGTGGTAGAGATGGGACAAACCCTCACAAACGGTGCCTACCTTCAGCTCCCTCACCCATGCATAATTGGTTGGAACCGGAGTCGGCCTTATGGCAGGGCGGGCCAAGGGTACTTCCCGGGGTGCCATAGTCCCCCAGGGCGCCAGCTCCGGGGAGCCTTTGAAAGGCTCCCCCGAGCTGGCGTGGTTGGAAAAGTGTCATTTTGAAATTAAATGCGCTCGCGGGAGCGGGCACATTTACCAACAATAGGGTGCTGGCACCCTATTGAGATAATTACCATCCTGCTCCGGCGCGCGAGTGAGGGCAATAATCATAATAGGGTGCTGCAGCACCCTATTGTTGTTAAATGTGCCCGGCTCTGCAAGCGCATTTAATTTTAAAATGACACTTCTCCCACCACAAAAAGAAACATTTGGTGCCTCCAACGTAATCCCAATTGACCAGGGACGCAGCGGGAGGGGCGGGGGTGCCAAATTGTACTTTTTCTGCCCATGGCGCTGCTGCTAATAAGGCCGGCACTGGCCCCACTCCCACGCCGGAGCAAGGTGGTAATAATCTCAATAGGGTGCCAACACCTTATTGCTGTTAAATGATCCCGCTCCCGCGAGCTCATTTAATTTCAAAATGACACTTCTCGAACCACGCCAGCTCGGGCTCCCTCAGGCTTTGAAAGTATCCCCCGAGCTGGCGCCCTGGGGGACTACGATGCCCCGGGCAGTCGCCTGGCCCGCCCTGCCCTGAGGCCGACTCTGAGTGGGGCGATAATCATCTTAATAGCGTGCCGCAGCACCCTATTGTCCAATGCGCCGGCTCCCGCAAGCACATTTAATTTAAAAATGAAACTTCTCCCACCACAAAAAGCAACAATTGGCACCAAAGTGTTCTTTTTCTGCCCGGGGCGCTGCTGCTACTAAGGCCGGCACTGGTTGCAACAGTGCCTCTTGAAGGCACTAGAGTGATGCTGGAAATGTATAGAGAGAGGCGGGGCTAGGGTTCTAGAGGGGTTGTTTGGGGTGGGTGGGCTGCTAATTGTTGCAGCGAAATTAGAGTGAGTGGTTGGGGCCAGGTGGGTTGCCTGTCAAACCATGATTCATTCGGAACAAATGTGCGTACGAGGATACGCATTGATGGCGTGGATGCTGGTCACGGGACAAAAAAGTAGTACCTGGTAGCACATTATGGGGCATTGCCGATAACCACACCATGGTTAACATTTCAGAAATAGAGAGCTACGAAGAGGGCGCACATTCTCCATATGCAGGTAGCGTTGGCAACACTGCCAACAATACACACGGAAGTGCATTTAAAAATGTGAGACTAGTCCAATAAAACGAGACAGCAAGTATCATTTTCATATTACAGAACTTTGATTTTTTGTAGAAAAGAACACGCTACCCACTGTAAGCCCTCTGTGCCAGCATAAGGTTAGTGTAACGCTCACTGCTTGACTGACCCTAATAGCCCATAGACACACGTCCACATGAGGATCGTTTTAGTTTGGGCTATTAGGGGGGACTTATGACACCTAAAAGCCCTAACTATTGCAATAGAACACAGATAAAGGGAAATGGCATATGAGGTGAGACTCACAGCTAGGCGATGTTGTTTGGTTATTTGCCCATCCATTGACTGCCCATGGCCATGTTGATCCCTATTGCCATTCCCACTAAGTTCCTGCCCTCCCCGCACAAAACACCTCCTCATGGCAACTTTCTGCTCACTTTAATGAAGCCATACCATCAATTATGCACTCAAAGTGCCTGCTTGTCTTTTTCCAAAGCAGACTTCTGAGAGTTAATTACTTAATTGGAGCTCTAAACCCACTACACTTGTAATAAACATTTCTTAACCAGTTCTGTCTTCAGCCATTACATTTAAATGTGTCCTTCACTGAAGTCCTGTTAAAAACAAACATTGGCAAAGAAAATAGTTTTGGCTTCTGTATAAGTATTAGGCATTTGCCGGGTACTGCTATTATAGGCCCAGGTACTGGCACCAGTTTGCACGTGCTACCATCAATGGCCAGTTAACACCACTACAGCAGTGCCTACATAAGTGCCCAGACGGTTGCCTTTGCCAATGCTTGTTAAGAGTTGATGTGACTGCAGTCAGTGCAAGCCAATTTGTGAAACCTGCCACCCACCCCTGACTAAACCTCCACCCCGTTCTAGAATGAACCTTTTACATTTCATACAAACTTAAAAACTTTTCATACAAACTTGATATCAGATTCCATTCATTATTTAGAAAAGAAAAATAAAGACTGCAACATTCAATCTTTCAATTTTCAATTTTCAGAGCCCTGAAAAACATTACAACTAGAAACAACAGACGTCACAGATCCATATAAGCAGCTATTCCATACAGTGTCTAAACTAAAACCATCCAGACCAGCCACTTTTCGCAAATATATTTAAATGCATGCCCGGTAAATTAGGACAATACAATAAAAGGTGTTTCAGGGTTTCCTCTGACTCATTCATGTGACAAAATATACAACCTAATATCAGGTTCTCTGACAAACCATACTTTCTTAAAATGTCTTTTGTGTGTATACAATTCCACCTGAATCTCAAAAAGGATTGATGCACATCTCTATGAGGATAAATTGTGAGGAAAGGGGCCACTATGCCTCTTCTCTTATAATCCCCGTCGCAAGTGTGACAATGCTGTGTATTCATGAAGTCCCTCCAGGGTCTCTATCCAATCCAAATCATACAAGTTTCTCTTCACCTTGTAGGGGTTACTGTTCAAGTCTAAAAGGTCACAGCCACATCTGTTTAATAGGACAGCACAATACTGAACCAGTTCAGTCAGTATTTGTGATCCACTTTCCATAGTATTTCTCTTTAGATCCTCAAAAAGTAAATCCTTCAATGTTAATTGAATTTTAAGGTATAGGGTTAAATACCTCCATTGATACCGTGCTTCCATTGCCATAATACCAAGTTCATATCTTATTACTTTATGTGGGACGGAGTTCAGTACACAAAGGACTCTCTGCCACATCTGGGCCTCTAGAAAAGACAAACGATCTAGTAATGCCAGATCATACATTTCAATCCCATGTAACAGTTCTGGAACACATTTTCTTCATAATATATAATCGTAGGCAGAATGGAGAATCTCCCAAATCTGGAGTCCACGCTACACAATTGATTGGTCAGCTTATTTGTTTTCCCAAGAAGCCAAGGCCATATCAATTTGTTGTCTTTATTTGTTGTAATAAGGAAGCCCAGATATAGAAGAGAATTAGGCATATCAACCAGCCCCGTGCCCAAATGCCATGTATACTTTTTCCTTTTCCTACAAGGAGCCATGAGAATCACCTTGGTTTTAGAGGGATTAATAGCTAACAAATGAATTTTTGCGACATTCTGAAAAGCCTTGAGATGCTGCAATCCCTTGGGGTTCTTTCAAATATCAGATAGTCCTCAGCATATGCAAGCCAAAGTGGATGCAGATTATGAAGTTTCAGAGTTATGAAGGCCTTGGGCTAAAGGTACTCATCAATATCCGCCTTGTATAGGTTAAACAGGCAGGATGCAAAAACGCACCCCTGTCTGACTCCCCTAAATGTTGGTATTGGCCCTGACAATAAGCTATGCTGGTTTAGAGAAACTTCGGTAGTGGAGTGCTCATAAAGGCCACACACATCAACCTCAACAGACCCAGTGGAATATCCCACCCTTGCAGTTTCTTCCACAGAAGATTCCTATCCATTGCATCAAATTCTACTAAAAGGTCCACTGAGGCACAGTAGATTTCATTAGCACCTGACTGCCATGTTTGTTTCTGAAGGCATTTCATCACCAGGCTGTTCAACACTGTCCCCATTTATTTCTAAATCCTACCTGCCTCATAGGTATTCTAGAATTGATGAAAAAGCCTTACCGTCTGCGTCAATGATGGCAGTTGGACAGTAATTAATTACATGGGTCAGATCGTGAACCTCGTTTATAGATCGGAATTACACGAGCCTGTCCCAATGTCAAAGGAATTTTACCACTTAGTAAAACATGTGTAATCATACTAGACAGCACTAACAACTAAATGAACGGGTCAGACTTAAAAAGTAGGTTGAACATTCTGTAAGGCCAGGAGCCCTTGCACAGTTAATAGGTTTAATTACCTCCAGTACTGTCTCATTAGTTACATCCATATCAGGAAACTTCCTACCAGATTTAATGGCTGGCAGGATATGCTTCCTGGCGTCTTGGGGCTGTTTGAACAAAGCTTCAAAATTCAATACCCATGCCTCCTCTGACACGCCATTGACTAGACTTCCTATCTTCCACTCCTCAGTGTCATTAATTAGTGACCAGAATGCCTTAGAACTCTTATCAATTATAGCAGCCAGCATATTTTCCCCGTCCAGTTGTTCTCTTTTTGCAGAGGCCCCCCATAACCAATTTTTATAGTGCTGATGTACAATTCGACATTGATCACCTGTATCAGAAGTATTCAAATACCTATTCTGACAAGTAGTCCTAAACTGATATCTCTCATTACCTTTTGCTGTTTGACTACTTCTACATTGTATGTATGTAAATATTTTTTTACCTGCTCCAAAAAACATTTTCAGATTTTCATCAATGATCTGCCCTATAAATCCCTCAAAATTATCCACCTTAATATACCCTCTTAGTCTTTCATTAGGTGTGACAGCCATGCAAGTGTTTACAGATTGGACCACACGATCAGTTAAATGCTTATTCCAGACAATGTGATTACCCTTACGATTTGAAGTCATTAGAGTTCTCGCTACTACTATTTTGGGAGTTATATATCCCCCAAATCAAAACATGCTGTCAGGAGTGAATGAATACTGTAATGAGTTTGTGTGATTTCAAAGCTAAGACATCTGCCATAAAGCCAGCTCCCAGCAAATACATAGTCCAGTGTAGAACTGGTATTACCATTCGACCACATCAGCTGGGGGTGGACATCAGTTTCAACAATCCCATTTATAATAGTTAACCCCAATCCGTCCAACACCTCAGCCATTCCTTTCCATTGACAGACTAAGCTCCCTGATTCTGAGAGGATCCAAGTTATTTGGCCACACTTTGCCTTGTATACAATCAGAAGTTAGATCTCCCGCTACCAATATATATCCCCTCAGATATTTGGAAATCCAGAGATCAATATAAGAAATTAATCTTGGTATAGTGTCTATTAGGCAGGCCAAACCCAGATTGCAATAGATATTAACAATCAAAATATTTATACACAATATCATTCCAATAAGCACATGGGTGGCCTTATCTCAAACGAAAGATCAATGTCTGATACCACCTTTAACTTGGGATCTATTTTTGTCAATGTGAAGTAGGGGCGGAAACAAGGTAAGTTGATTACGGGTTTATTGGTATATTATTATTATTTTAGTAGTATACATATATAGCTTATACAATATTAAGTAGCTAAGGTAAAAGGGGACATGCATGATGTGCGTGCTTCTTCTCTCTCTCTTCCAACCGTCGTCCCTCACCGCTTTCTCTTCGCCCGCTCTCATTCATTGACTCGCGCATCTCGTGGTACACAGCGTCCCTTGACACATGAGACACTACACATCCCCTTTCCTTAATGACAATATAATTTATATTATGTGTTCACATAGTCCATCAAGTGTCTTGGCGGTCTGTAGTTCCTTCCAACTCTTGACTTCCTCCTGGATGTCTCCAAACGCATATCTGCACTGTTTGCCAAGGAATAGGATTTCACAGAAGTATGACTGAGACTACCTCTGGATATGTCACCATCATTGCTAAGTTCTCTCAGTCCATCACCACTACCATTGCTTCTCCTCACCGTATTTCTTGTCACATTGCATTCACCACTTTCCACATGCTCTTCTCCTAACACCACCACTCTCTCATTGTTCCATACTCTTCCATCATTGGTTTTCACTGCATGACTATACACCACTACTACTTTCACAGGTCTGGACCAGTGACAACCATTCTCTCTTAAGGGAACCGGAACTTTAACTCGAACCAAACAACCCACAAGTGGTTCTTTCCGTTTCCTGAAACATCTGTTATCATGTTGTCTCTTATTGTAGATTTTCATTTGTTTGATGCTCTTCTCCACACCATCTAAATCTACTGCTTTACCAGCCACAGAATACATCCACCCTGGGAATAATTTAAGATTAGCCTTCCTCCCCCTGCTTAATTCACACAGAGAAACTCCTGTGGTGCTGTGTGGTGTGAATCTGTGGGCCAATACAGTTTCTCTCACTACAGTTTTCCATTCTTTCCCATTGGGCTAGGCCCATTTAATAGAATCCTGTATTATACAATTGTATCTCTCAACAATGCCATTAGATTGTGGGTGATATAACGCACAGCATTTGTGGACTATAGATCTCTCACTCAGATACCTTTCCATTGTCTTAGACTTGAACTGCAAGCCATTATCTTCCAGCACTTCTTCTGGGTAGCCCTCATGTTCACACAACTCTTCGAAATAATCAATAACTTTCTGGGTAGTGACTTGAGGCATGAAAGCAACTTCCACCCACCTTGTCAACATATCTATAACTACTAAACAGAAAGTGGAACAACCCTCACTCCAAATAGGACCCAACACATCAATAGCAATGTTCTTCCAAGGTGCCTCTGGTATGTCTCTTAATAGAATTGGGTAGCTCGCTCCCACACACACTTTATAACTCTTTGAACAAAGGATACTGCTTCTGATTTTCTCTTCCACCTGTCGGTCACATCCAGGCCACCAGTAAGTATTTCTTATTCTTCGTTTCGTTTTTACAATGCCTTGATGGCCTTCATGGCCAAGTTGAATTATTTTCTCTCTGAGACCATCTGGAGGTATTAATGTGTCTCCTCTCATCAAACACCCACTTTGTATGCACAGTTCATCTCTAATGTTCCAGAATGTACCAACTCCAGCTTCATTCATATTTCTTTTATTCCATTTTGCCTCTTCCACATTTCTCATCACTTCTTTCAGTTCAGCACTGCATTTTTACTTACTTCCTCATCCCATTCCTGTCTAGTTAGTGTTTGATCCGACAATTCACAAATTATTTCTTGTTCTTGATCACCATCATCAACATCACTGTAATTAGTTAAATGTGACAAACAGTCTGCTGTATGGTTCTTAGAACCAGGAATGTGGATGATACTGAAAGTGAATTCCTGAAGCCTGGATACCCATCTTCTAATCCTTCTGGAGATCTTATCCAAGCCTTTTGTGCTAAATACTTCCAACAGTGGTTTGTGGTCTGTGTGGATTTCAAACCTTACACCCCACACAAAACTCCTGAATTTCTCCATTGCCCACTTTATTGCTAATGCCTCTTTCTCTATGGTCGCATAATTCTTCTCTGCACCTTTGAGCAGTCTTGAAGCGAATGCTATCACAAACTCTCTTCCATCATGATATTGTGTCAGGGATGCTTCTAGTCTTACATCGCTAGCATCAGTTGTAATAATAGTCTTTCTTCCTCTCACATAATTCTGACGAGCTGGTGCCTCATCAAGTGCCTCTTTGATAAACCAGAATTCATTTTCGCACTCCTCATCCCATGTAAATTTCTTGCTTACTTTCAATAGGGCCCTCAATTCAACTGTGTGATCAGAGAAATGTTCAATGAACTTTGCATAGTATTCCGCCATGCCTAAGAAGGCCTTGAGTTGTTCTTTATTTGCTGGTGTAATCATGAGTCTAATCGAGACTGCCAATCCTTTTTTTTGTTGTAATTCCTTCACCCGAAATTACATGTCCTAAATACTCAATTTCTTTTCTATTGATTTTAGATTTTTCTTTGCTGAGTACCATACCAGCTTGATGTCATTTTCTCAGTACTTTACTCAGTCTTTTATTATGTTCTCCTTCATCTTTGGCATGTACCAAAACATCATCCTGGAAAAATACAACTCCTTCTTCTCTTTCCAGAATCCTGTACATGACTTTCTGAAAGACAGATGCTGTGGAAATCAGACTGAATGGCATCCTCATGTACTGATAAAGGCCTTCTGGAGTTATAAAAGCTGTTAGGTGTTTGGAATCTTCATGTAATTTTACCTGATGGTAAGCAGCTGTAAGATCCAAAGTGAAAAATATTCTTGCTGGACCTAGTGTCGATATAAGTTCTTGAATATTTGGCAATGGATGCCTCTCCGGGATTATGCATTTATTTAATTCTCTCATATCTATGCACAATCTCACCTTCCCAGAGCTTTTCCTGACCACTACCATAGGTGACACCCATTTAGCCGCATCTATCCTCTCAATTATACCTTGGTCCTCTAACTTCTTTAATTCTTGTTTGACTTCATCTCTGAGCGCTAAAGGTACATTGCGCAACTTTTGAGCAACAGGTCTAGAACCTGATTTGAGTAAGATTCGATGAGAAAAACCTTTAAAACATCCTATAGTGTTCTCTTTGAAGATCTCATCTTTAATCTTCTGCATGTGATCATTTCCTGTTGTTTCCACTTGAAATACAGTGTCACTCGCATTAGGATCTAATTGAACCTTCAATAGCTTTTGGTGAGTCCAGCTACGTAGTGCGTTTCCTTCATTCTTTGATACATAGATGCGACCTACTGCCTCTCTATCTTTGAACTTGATGGTAGCCATGAACCACCCAATGAGCTCAATCCTGGCTCCTCCATATGCCTTTGGTCTAACATCTACCTCACATACATACTCTTGCCCACAGCTCTTCCATACTTCCTCTATCTGGCTCCTGAATTTACCATCATGACGATAGGATGACCATTCACTGTTATCTTTGTTCGTGGGCTGTCAATTTGTACACCTTCATCAGATACCATAAATACGCATTCTTCTTCTTCATCATTATCACCAATCCAATTCATATTTGGGTCATCACACTGATTGCTTCTACAGCATTTGGCCAGATGTCCTCTTCCATTGCATCTTCTGCAAATTATCTTTAACGCAGGACATGTGTTACTGCTCGCCCAGTGCGATGGACTTCCACACCAGTAACATGTTCTCTGCCTAGTCCGTCCTCTTCCTCTCTGGACACCCCGTCCTCTGTATTTATGTTCAAAGTCAGGTGTCGCCATCCTACATGACTCGTACCGACTTCCGTCCTTGTCAGACTCATGCTTCTCGTCTGCTCTTATTTTCGTATCTCTTTGATGAACCGTACTCGCTCTGGGCAACATTTTCTTGTTAGTGCCTCTAATTGCTCCTATGATTTCATCCTGATCGGACTGTACAGCACTGACCAGAGATTTAATCGACACCTCCTTCATTCTATTCTCCAAAGTCTGCACACATGTTTTGGTGTGTTCAACTTCTTTGGCTAGTCTTAGCACAACACCCAGTGGAGGGTCATCTTCTGACCACAGTTTCTCTCTAACTTTTCCACTCCTGCTTTCTAACATAAATTGGTCTCTGATCCTTTCTTCCAGTTGCTGATGAAACTTACAGGTACGTGCCAACTTCCTTAGGGCTGTACCGTACTGTTCAACATTTTCGCCTTGTTCTTGAATTCTTTTTCCAAACTTGTACTTTTCTAAAATAGTACTGACTTTCTTCTCATAATGTTTGTTGAGTTCTTTGACGGCTTTCTCATATTCATTCATGTCCCCACCTTCCTCTTCCAGGAGATCTGGCAGATCTTCATATTTTTCTTGTCCTGCCGGCAGTGCTCCAGATACGATTTTGAGGTGGAAGTATTTTACTCCCTAGTTTTAAACTTTGAGAGTAAATGTGATTTTAAGAGAGTAAAAATGATTTTTCTCCTTTGCAAGAGAGTAAATTGTATGTGACATCCAGGCGACGTGTGCAAAAACTGTATGGAAATCATTACTATGTGGCAGCTTTCTGCATCATAGCCGGTCAGATAGCACAGTGAGTAGAGCGCTTGCTTTGAGGGCCAAACTCAGCCTTTTATCCTTCCAAGGTTGATAAATGAGCACCACACACTGTGGGTAATAATAAGCAGCGCTAAATTGCCTGAGGGTTTGTAGTGCTTTATAAATGCAAATTATTATTATTAATGTGACAGAATACATCTTTCATTATTTCTCTAAGGCCTGGCTATTAGATCTCTCCTGTATATGTTTAAATGTTGAAAACACAAAAACCTAGCCATTTACATAGTAAAGCAAACATGAATTGTATTGTGTGTTTTGAGGTTTGATAGCAAAATTGTCTTTTGATATTTAAGGAAAGTCCTCATTTCCTGGAGCTATTATTACCCAATGGTATGCCAATGTTATTATCAAACCGTGCAGAGAGGCAAGGACTCCATGCTAAATTCTAAATCTAATCTCATGATCAAATGGTTATTTATATAGTGCTTTTGGCAAAGCACTATATATAGAAGATATTTCTCACAAATATCACCAAACCAAGATCAGAACTCCTTTATCAACCTCAAAAGGATGAAAGGCAGAGTTGGCCTTGCCGGGATTTGAACCTACAAACCTGCAGATCACGCACACATTGCAGCAACGAGTTAATCATCGGCTGAGCTATCTCACTGGCTAACATCCTTCAGAGATCGGTTAACTGAGTATCGACTGAGGTATAATAATCATAGTACCTAGATGTTGGATGAACCATGTAGTTAAATATGTATCTGGATTATCACAGGGAAAGGTTTTGCTGAGTTTCTATTTCAATTACCAATATAACTTTCATTTGTTTGTTTTTTAACAGCGCTTGCTGGAGAGTCATGTTCTGTATGTTTTAATTGTAGTCTTGAATATTTGAGAGGCTAGAACACCTGTGATTGGTGTAATGACAATTACTCATGCTTGAGCAAAGACTCTGCTGCCATTGACCATTTATAGTAATGTACCCCATTGACTGCAAGGCTGAATGGATGTAAACTAGACTGTACATAGTCATCATTTTACACACTGTTTTTATAATTAGAGTGTAAATTAAATTATAAGTGTAAAAAGTATCTGCCTCTGCATGATTATGCACACAACACAGGAACTCTGAAAAATACAATTGTGCAATACTGGTTTGCTTTCACTGGAAAAAAGTATAATTTGTTAAAAAATATAAATTCTCAATTGCAACTTAGTTTTCCATCTTATTAATTATACAATCCTAAAATGCTAGGAAAATAAATATGCACAGTGCAGCAGAAGCTGTATGGAAATAAACCATTCCTTTTATCACAGTGTGCAGTTTTTTTAAAAGGCTTCAGAGAAATACATTGTTTCAGAGACTTTTATCCATGGCTTGCAATTACAACCATATAGTTAAAAATCAAAAGAAGAGTTCTGGCTTGTGTCAAGTAACCTGACCTTTGCACTGCCCTCTGCTCTAAACTTGTGTGTAAATGTACACAGGAAAATAATAAAATGTTGTATTTACAAGATTTTCATGCGTAAAAAGGCCTTTTACGCACCTTATCTGGAGGCCTGCCTGCCGGTCCTAGGCAATGTAATAGTAAGGATTTCTTCCTTTCAGCACTGTAATTAGTCCCACAGACCACATTTGCATAATGCTCAAAGGACTTCAGCCACCTCTTCCAAGGCAGTGTCGGTTCTCCAACTTCTGGTAGAAACATTTGGGGAGCAGGAACACCATGCAATGCCATGTTTCTAGTCTTATTGACTGTTTCTGCTGTGCAGTGGTTTGTAGCTGTGCTTTACTTAACCTTGCAGATCACTGCCTTTGTATACGTGAGACTGGTAGGAACACTCCTTATTATTTTGTTCTTTTTTTATATACAATTTTATGTTGATGTAGTGATAAATACTGGGAGGAGGATGAGGCTTGGGAGTAATGATGATTCCCAGTACAATTTGCATGTACTGAGACGAGGGCGAGCAGAGTGAAGAGTGATGATTGCCCTTGGATACTGCTTTCAAGAAAGCTCAACACGCTGTTTACCTCACTGTACTTTGCCGGGCCTTGTACACAGTGGACCCAGAACACGTGGGCGGCCCTCTCCAATGTTATTCCCAGAGACTGACGCGTTTTGTCCTCTTTTTCTGTTTATTAATTTTCCCTTTTTTTTCGCAACGATCACATGCATATCTTACAAGCCGGGTAGTTAACCAATCAAGGCGATGTGCCGTTGGGAACAGAGATGTCAACTCCACCTGTAAGCTGTCCTCTGCCAATCTCCTTTAATATCAAAAGAGGACAAACCCACCGACGTAGCGCAGAGCTGCAACTTGCTTTTCGCGAATGAGCGCAGGTTGAACTAACGGCAGCCGCTCCTCCCCACTTGCCGGCCGGAGATCCTTCTCAACGGCTGTGTGATTATCTGCAGTCCTCGTCGCCATTTAAGTAGGGGCGGAAACAAGGTAAGTTGATTACGGGTTTATTGGTATATTATTATTATTTTAGTAGTATACATATATAGCTTATACAATATTAAGTAGCTAAGGTAAAAGGGGACATGAATGATGTGCTTGCTTCTTCTTTTCTTTCTCTTCCAACCGTCGTCCCTCGCCGCGTTCTCTTCACCCGCTCTCCTTCCTGCCTCGTGCGTCTCGTGGTACACACCGTCCCTTGACACACGAGACACTACACAATGTCAATTACCCACCATAAAGGCAGTATAGTTCTTGTCTTTTAGCAGCTTGAAAGGACACATCATAGCCATCAGAGGCAGGACAAGTTAAGAGCCAAGATTCTTGAATTGCACTCCCTCTTAGGACCAAACATAATTCAACATTGTTTAACAATTATATATGACCTAAGGGTATTAAATGAGGTAATTATAGTACATCTTGTATTTAGGCGAGAGCTCAAATAATCTTGATTGCAACCGATCTAGCTCGAAGACCCCCACAAAAGCCATAACCAATCTCTAGATTCTTCTGAAGAAAGATTTTTTTAAAAAAAAATGCATAATTGGGTCACACATCCTTTTGCCTGCCCTCACCCCGCAGAACAGAGTGTATGTTCCATCGAATAGTGGTGGAATCATTTTCCCCTACCCCCTGTAACATCTGTTCAAAATACGGCATGTTTTTGAATCCCAACTTACAAATATTGTCTTGCTCCTTCAGAATAATATCAAATAACAGCCTTGAATTTAGGTACAACACAGCGCTATCCAATATACCCCTTTATGGGAAAAATATTCTATCCAAGTCCTTGGTGTTAACTTTCACCAAAGCGGGTACCTCACTTAATAAAGTTGGAATGTCAGACCGATTCAATGTTATGGAACGTTTATCTGGCACGACACTTTCAAATAAAATTCTCAACAAGGTTGTTACAGGAGTTTCCTTAGACCGTTGCCATTGAAGATACAAGGGGTAGTTTAGTCATTTTGGTCCCCTTGGAAGTCTTATTGGTCGTCCCCTTTCATGAATATCCCTGTTTAATGACAAAGGTGAGTCTTCCAAGACCGAATTCTGGCTTCCATTCCTCATGGTCAAGGCATCCTTTGCATACAAGGGGTGTTGTAAACCATAGTGACCTTCTTCTCAGGAGCCCCAATTTACTGACTTTGGACCCATATGTGATACTGATCTAGTTCCTGTCATACAAGCATGTTGAGGGATTCCTGACATGTTGTTCTTAACCGTGGTCACTTCCATTGCTGCAGCGATTTGAGGCTGGGATTGCTGGGGTATAACATCCAAGGAGACCACAGTGTAGCTAGCCGCCCTCCTTCCATTTCCCTATGAGGCAGGAGCGCTATTGTTCACATTTGAAAGTGCCCCACTTTTTTGCATCAATCCTTTTTGATTTTTCCATCTCAAATTGCAGCCAGTTGGTTTGGGGAGTTCAGTTTATTGGGCTGTTGCAATTCACCCAGTCAAATACAATCCTCAGTTTCCTGAATATTCTCTTTCTGTTTCACAGTGTGTGATTCTACTGTGCTTAGAGAAAATGAATTTAGTACCGCAGTAGTCATAACTGTAGTACCTAATAATGTTGCTGGTCTGTAGGCACCAGGGATACTTTTTTCCCTATAATGAGTGTTGGACTCTGATTCCAACGGTCCTTCTCTTGTACAATTTTTCCTTCATGTTTATCATGAATTACTTCCACATCCATTTTACTTAATTGTTCTAAATCCCCTCTTGTTAGATTATGTTTTAGTTTATTAGTGAGGAATACATCCTTTTCAGCCAAATGTAGGTTGTTGTGATCATACTTAAATAGTAGTGACTCCAACATCACCGAATTAGCTTTTGTTTCCCTCTGGATGTTTTCATAGAGCGATACTAAGATGCAAAGCAGTTGGTTAATTTCTGTGAACAATTTGTCACTCCTCACATGACTGTTGAAAGACGTCTAGGTGGTAGAAGTGTTTGGCAGGCAGGTGGAAATGATGAGAACAATTCATATCCTGATTGCAAGTCACTGTTTGGGGTTGGGACGTTAGATGATAGCGTCAAATCAGGAGGCGTGTCATCCATAATCAAGTCAATGGAGGAATTTTCTGCTTCTCCCACCGTCAATTGTTCAGCCCGAGAATAGGAGTCTATTTCCTTTTCAAATTGAGGAAATTAGCATTTTTGTGCTTTTTCAGAAAGATTCCCCTTACTAGCTATTTTATCAGGAAACTCATTGTTAAGGCGGTGAAAAAAAGAGGCCATTAAGATCCTCCTCTTGTTTTTATTGTCTATTTCTCTCAAATTGACTTCATTTAGGTCATCAATTGATCCAGGCTGTTGTTCAGTCTTCTGACAAATATCCCCTTCATTAGGTGAAGGAGGGAGAGGTAAATTTGTAGCAGTCAGCATTTTGGGGTACGTCATAGGTTGAGATAAAGTTGATTCAGACCAGACGCCACTTCTAAGATCATGCATGTTGTAAATTTGATACTGCTCTAAAAAGAGGAGAACGACAAGTGCCGGCTCAATTTAAATACAATTCCTCAGTCCAAAATGCTTTTATTTTTCCTTCAGTAGAACATTATGAGAAAAGGGCTTCTAAGGCCCAAGGTCCGCAGTCACCCCTTATTCAGTAATCCTAGCAACAAGTATGCAAGATAGTTGTGGAAAGTCTGCTAAGTATATACAACACTGCATTAGTGCAACCACAAAGTTTCACCAGCGTTTTTTACAAGCCTTTATTATATTGTACTTACCACTTAAAGCTCACCATTTATCCCGTGACAGAGTGGCTAAATATATTCAAAACCTAATTCCTTTCTGCCCCAAAGGAGGTCTGGCGTTAACAACCATTGGAGACCGCTGGAGACTGCCAAACTGCTACAAACTCTACTCCAGACTCCACGAACACTCTGCGTTGTGGTGATGTTTTTAAATACTTGCTCCTCACCAATATAAACGAAGGAAACACTGCAGGAGCACAGCAACTGCCAGACTGCTCCAAACTCTGCTCCAGAGACTGTGCGAATGCTCCGCGTTGTGGTAATGTTTTTAAGCACTTGTTCCTCCCCAATAGAAATGAAGGAAACACTGCAGGAGCACAGCAACTGCCAGACTGCACCAAACTCTGCTCCAGAATCCGCAAATGCTCCTCATTGCGTTGATGTGTTTAAGCACAACACTGCAGGAGCATAGCGACTGCCAGACTGCTCGAAACTCTGCTCCAGACTCCTGTGTTGGCATTGCAAAGTCACTTTGCACAGTGCAAAAAATGACCTGAATCAGGCCCAACAAGTCTTGCTCAGTACATCAAGAGGCAGTTATCACCTTTTATGTTTATGTTTAGATTAGGAAACCATCTTTCTGACCTGTGACCCAATCGCATACCGGCAAACCTTCATTGTGTGTTTTCAGAATCGAAAATGCGTCTTCATACTACAGCATGCAGACATATAAAGCATTAACACTCTCGAAAGTTAATCAGACAAGTGGAATTGAGCACCAGAGAACCTACTTGCGAACAATCAACCATCATTAATTTGCAGCTGTTATAAACCCTTTACAAGAGTAAGGGAATGAGTGTACTGATTTGTTAGTGGTGTAGGGAGTATGAACGTCGATGTGTGTGCTCCTCATAGAGTGATGGCAGTTTGCCAGCATGTGAGTGAGTGTTAGAGTGATTGTGAAAGTGATGGTATCTGTGAAGGAGTGTGCCATTGAGTGAATGAGGGAGAGAGACAATTAGTGAGTATGCCAATTAGATGTTCAGTGAGTGATGAAGGTGTCAGTATTTGAGTGACCATATCATTCAGTGTGGCAGCGAGGATGTCTGTGAAAGTGAGCTGGGGAGGGTGTCAGTTATTGAGGGGGTAAGCGACTGAAAAGGAGAACGTCACTAAACAGGTGAAGGGCCCGAGCCTGGGCATTTGAATGGGGGTTGGTGAGGGTATAGGCATGGTGTCAAGTGAGGGTGTGAGTGAATGAGCGGGAAAGTGTTAGTGAGTGAGGGCATGTGTGTCTGAGGGGAGTGCAGTGTGTGAGGGCATGAGAGTCTGAACAGTGGATGGTGTCAGCGAGTGGCATACGATATTGGATCAATTGTGAAGAAGTTTTGCCAGTCAGTTGATCCTATCAGTTTCTGATACTTTTTCAAGTTTCTGCACTCTATGCTAAAACCATCTGTTGTAAACTCGTAAGATAGGGAATTTTAATTCCATGAGAAAAGTATCCAATGAACTGTTAAACAAAATCCTTCTTTTGTCATTTCAGTCTTCTCAACTCAACCCAGTGTTTTTTGCTGATGGGTTAGGAGCACCTTTTATTAAGATTGCCACTCACGCTGCAGATGAGCCAGCCCCCCCCTCTTTTTTCAAACTTCCTTCTCATGTATTCTGAGTCAACGAGCAAATAAAAAAAAATAATATCAGAAGGAAAGTGACGTTCTACATTGGGAACGTCGACTAAAGATGCACTGAAAAGTTTCCATTCTACATATCAGTCAAACATCAATGCAACCCCAGCCAGTAGCGAATCATCCTACACAGCTTTTCCACATATGTCATCAGTGTTTAAATCAATGTTCTCAGTCGCAGTTTTATTTATCAGTGCAGGAATGATCTCACATTGATGATTCGATGTGAGAAGATAACGTTATTGGAAAAATTGATTCCTTGTGCTAGAGCTCTAGCGCTTTGACTTCATAAGTAGGAATAGTGAGGTGGGGTAGTTGGGGACTGTGATGCAGTAGAGTGAGATTGAGGTATTGGGGGGTTGTGATGAAGAAGAGTGAGGTGGTGTAGTTGGAGACTGTGACAAGAAAGATTGAGGTGGAGTTAGTGGGGGACTGAAAAAGAAGAGTGAGGTTGAGTTAGTGGGGAATGTGATGTGGAAGGGTGCGGGGGTAGTTGGAGCCTGTGATGAGGAAGAGTGAGCTGGATTTAGTGCAGGCCTGTGATGAAGAAGAGTGAGGTGAGAGACTGTGACAAAGAAAATTGAGATAGGGTAAATGGGGGTTGTGACGAGAAAGAGTATGATAGAGTTAGTGGGGCACTGTGATGAGGAAGAGTGAGGAGGAGTTAGTAGAGGACTGTCAGGAGGAAGATTGGTATCGAGTTAGCAGCAGACTGTGATGAACAAGATTGAGTTGGAGTTAGTGGGTTACTCTGACGTAGAAAAGTGAGGTGGATTTAGCGTGAGACTGTAATGAAAAATAGTGAGGTGGGGTAGTTGGGGACTGTGTCCAGTAAGAGTGAGGTGGAGTTAATGGGGGTCTTTGATGAAGAAGAAAGGTGGAATTATTCTGGTCTTTGACAAGGAAGAGTGAGTTGCTGGTAGTGGGGAACTATCAGGAGGAAGGGTGCATTGGTGGTAGCAGTGGGCAACTGAAAATAGAATAGTGCTGTGTGTGGCAGTTGTGGACTGTGACGGGGAAGAGTGAGTTAATGGTACTGGACGACTGTGACATGAAAGAGTGGGTTGGTGGCAGTGGGGGACTGTGACGAGGAAGACTTAGGTGGTGGTTGTGGGGGACTGTGTTGATGAAGAATTATGTGGTGGTAGGGTATGGCTGTGAACCAGAAGAGTGAATTGAGGTTGTTGGGAACTGTGACAAGGAAAAGTGCGATGGTGGCTGAAGAGGACTGTGACGAGCAAGAGTGAGATGAAGTTAGTCGGGGACTGTGAGGAAGAAGAATAAGGTGGAGTTAATGGGGCATTATGAAGAGGAAGAGTGAAGTAAAGTTGTTTGGGAGCTGAGATAAAGAAGAATGGGGGAGTTTGTGTGGCACTGTGACAAGGAAGAGTGAGGTGTAGCGGTGAAGTTAGTGGGGGTCTGTGAAGAGTAAGGTTGAAGTGGAGTTAGTGTGGGACTGTGACTTGGAAGTATGAGGTGATGTAGTTAGGGACTGTGATGAAGAAGAGTGAGGTGGAGTTAGTGAGGGAATTTGATGAGGAAGAGTGAGGTGAGTTAGTGTAGGACTGTGTTGAAGTAAAATACAGTGGAGTTAGTGGGACAGTGTGACATTAAAGAGTAAGGTGCAGTAGTTGGTGGCTGTGAAAAGGAAAAGTGAGGTAGGGTACTTGTGGACTGTGATGAGGAAAAGTGAGATCAAGTTCATGTGGGACAGTGATGAGGAAGAGGAAGATGAATTTAGTGGGGGACTATGATGGAGAAGAATGAGGTAAAGTTAGTAGGGGACACTGACAAGGAACAATAGAGTGGCGTTATTGGGAGACTGTGACATAGATGAGTGAAGTTGGGCAGTTGGGGACTGTGATGCAGAAGAATGAGGTGGAGTGATTTGGGGATTATGATGAGATAGAGTGAAGTGGGGTAGTTAGGGTCTGTGACAAGAAAGAGTGAGGTGGAGTTAGTTGGGTCTGTGATGAAGTGTGAGGTGAAGTTCATAATAATAATAATACATTAGTGGATGACTGTGTAGAAGAAGAATTAAGTGGAGTAAGTGAGGGACATAGACATGGAAGAGTAGGTGGACTTAGTGCAGGAATTTGATGGAGAAGAGTGAGATGGGGACTGTGACAAAGAAAATGTAGGTAGTGTAGTTGGGGACTCTGATGAGGAAGTTAGTGGTGCACTTTGATGAACAAGAATGAGGTGGAGTTATTAGGGACTTTGACCAGGAAGCGTGATTTACTGGTAGTGGTGTACTTTCAGGAGGAAGAGTGAATTGGTGGTAGTGGGCTACTGCAATGAGAATCGTGCTGTTGTTGCAGTGGGGGACTGTGATGAGGAATAGCAAGAAAATGATAGTTCAGGACTGTGAGGTGTATATAGTGGGGGACTGTGATGAAGAGTGAGGTGAAGTTAATGGGACACTGTGATGAAGAAGAATGACGTGGAGTTATTGAGGGACTTTGACAAGGAAGAGTGAGTTTTGGTAGTGGGGTACTTTCAGGAAGAAGAATGAATTGGTGGTAGTGTAATACTGCAATGAAAATTGTGCCGTTGTGGAAGTGGGGGACTGTGCTGAGGAAGAGTGAGAAAATGGTAGTCGAGGACTGTGAAACGAAAGAGTGTGCTGTGGTAGTGGGAGACTATGACAAGGAATAGTTTGGTGGTGGTAGTCGAGCACTGTCTCGATGAAGATAAATATGGTGGTACTGTAGGGCTGGCAAACAGAAAAGTCTGAATGGAAGGTAGGGAACTGTGATTAGGAAGAGTGAGATATGCTAGAGGAGTAGTTTGATGAGAAAGTGTGAGGTGGTATTTTAGGGGACTGTGATGCAAAAGAGGGAGGTAGAGTTAGTGTGGGGCTTTGACAAGGAAGGGTGAGGTGAAGTTAGTGGGGGACTGTGCAAAGAAGAATGAGGTGGAGTTAGTTGGGGATTGTGACATGGAAGAGTGAGGTGTAGTAGTTGGGGGCTGCAACAAGAAAGAGTGAGATGGAGTTAGATGGGTTAGTGACTAAGAGGTATGAGGTTATATAGTGGGGGACTGTGATGAAGAGTGAGGTGAAGTTAATAATAATATATTAGTGGGTGACTGTTTTGAAGACGAATGAGGTAGAGTAAGTGGGTGGCTTAGACCTGGAAGAGTGAGGTGGAATTAGTGCAGGGCTGTGACGAAGAAGGGTTAGGTGGGGGACTGTGACAAAGATTGTGACAAAGGACTGTGATGAGGAAGAGTGAGGTGAACTTAATGGGACACTGTGATGAAGAAGAATGAGGTGGAGCTATTGAGGGACTTTGACAAGGAAGAGTGAGTTTCTGGTAGTGGAGTACTTTAAGGAGGAAGAGTGAATTGGTGGTAGTGTGGTACTGCAATTTGAATTGCGCTGTTGTGGCAGTGGGGGACTGTGATGAGGAAGAGTGAAAAAATGGTAGTCAAGGACTGAGAAACGAAAGAGTGCACTGGTGGTAGTGGGAGACTATGACAAGGAATAGTTAGGTGGTGGTAGTGGGGGACTGTCTCGATGAAGATTGATATGGTGGTACTGGAGGGCTGTGAAATGGAAAATTCAGAATGGCAGGTAGGGAACTGTAATTAGGAAGAGTGAGATGGTGCTAGAGGAGTATTTTGATGAGAAAGTGTGGGGTGGGATAGTTGGGAACTGTGATGAAAAAGAGGGAGGTAGAGTTACTGTAGGGCTTTGACAAGGAAGAGTGAGGTTAGTGGTGGGCTGTGTTGAAGAACAATGCGGTGGAGTTAGTTGGGGATGGTGACATGGAAGAGTGAGGTTTGGTAGATGGGAACTGTGACTAGGAAGAGTGATATGCGGTAGTTGGGGACTGTGACGAGCAAGAGTGAGGTGAAGTCAGTGCGGGACTGTGATGAAGAAGAATGAGGTGGAGTTAATGGAGCACTGTGATGAGGAAGTTTGGTGGGGGCTGAGACAAAGAAGAATGTGATGGAGTTAGTGTAGCACTCTGACAAGGAAGAGTGAGGTGAAGTGGTGAAGTTATTGTAGGACTGCGAAGAGTAAGGTTTGTTGGAGTTAGTTGGGGAATGTGTGATGGAAGAGTGAGGTGGGGGTTGTTGAGGGCTGTGATGAAAAAGAGTGATGCGGACTTAGTAATAATAATATGTTAGTGGGTGACTGTTTTGAAGACGAATGAGGTGGAGCAAGTGGGGGACTGAGACCTGGAAGAGTGAGGTGGAATTAGTGCAGGGCTGTGCAAAGACGAGTTAGGTGGGGGACTGTGACAAAGAAAAAGTAGGTAGTGTAGTTGGCGACTGTGACAAGAAAGAGTGTTGTGAAGTTAGTGGGACACAGTGACGAGGAAGAGTCAGGTGAATTTAATGTGGTGCTGTGATGAAGAAGAACGTGGTGGAGTTATTGAGGGACTTTGACAAGGAAGAGTGAGTTTCTGTTTGTGGGATACTTTCAGGAGGAAGAAGGAATTGGTGGTAGTGTGGTACTGCAATGAGTATTGCACTGTTGTGGCATTGGGGGACTGTGATGAGGAAGAGTGCGAAAATGGTAGTCAGGGACTGAAACGAAAGAGTGTGCTGGTGGTAGTGGGAGACTACGACAAGGAATAGTTGGCTGGGGGTAGTGGGGACTGTCTCGATGAAGATTGATATGGTGGTACTGTAGGGCTCTGAACCAGAAAAGTCAGATAGGGAGGTAGGGAACTGTGATTAGGAAGAGTGAGATGGTGGTAGAGGAGTATTTTGATGAGAAAGAGTGAGGTGGGATAGTTGGAGGCTGTGACTAGGAAGAGTGAGTTGGGGTAGTTGGTGACTGTGAAGTGAACCTAGTGGGGGGCTGAGATGAAGACGAATGTGGTGGAGTTAGTGTGGAACTGTGACGAGGAAGAGTGAAGCGAAGTAGTGAAGTTAGTGGGGGACTGTGAAGAGTAAGGTTGAAGTGTAGTTAGTGGGGGACTATGCCATGGAAGAGTGAGGTGGGGTAGGTGGGGATGCGATGAGGAAGAGTGAGGTTTAGTTAGTGTGGAAACGTGATGAAGAAGAGTCAGGTGAGTTAGTGGGGGACTTTGTTGAAGTAGAATATGGTGGAGTTAGTGGGGCATTGTGACATTGAAAAGTGAGGTGCTATAGTTGGTGACTGTGAAAAGGAAATGTGGGTAGGGTAGTTGTGGAGAGTGATCAGGAAAAGTGAGGACTAGTTCATGGAGGATAGTGATGAGCAAGAGTGAGATGAATTTAGTGGGGGACTTTGATGGAAAGGAATGAGGTAAAGTTTGTGGGGGACTTTGACAAGGAAGAAAAGAGTGGCGTTAGTGGGGGTCTGTGACATAGAAGAGTGAAGTGGGGTAATTGGGGACTGTGATGCAGAAGCATGAGGTGGATTGATTTGCGGATTATTGCGAGGTGGAGTGAGGTGGTGTAGTTAGGGACTGTGATGAGAAAGAGTGAGATGGAGTTAGATGGGTTAGTGACGAAGAAGAGTGAGATGGATATAGTTGGAGACTATGATGAAGAGTGAGGTGAAGTTAACAATAATAATATGTTAGTGGGTGACTGTGTTGAAGAAGAATGAGGTAGAGTACGTAGGGGTCGTAGACCGGGAAGAGTGAGGTGGAGTTAGTGCAGGGCTGTGACAAAGAAGAGTGAGATGGGGGACTGCGAGAAAGAAAATAATGTAGGTCGTGTAGTTGGACACTGTGACAACAAAGAGTGTGATGGAGTTAGTGGGACACAGTGATGAGGAAGAGTGAGGTGAAGTTAGTGGGGCACTGTGTTGAAGAAGAATGAGGTGGAGTTACTGAAGGACTTCAACATGGAAGAGTGAGTTTCTGGTAGTGTGGCACTTTCAGGAGGAAGAGTGAATTGGTGGAAGTGTGGTACTGCAATGTGAATTGTGGTGATGTGGCAGTGGGGGACTGTGATGAGGAAGAGTGAGAAAATGGTAGTTGGGGACTCTGAAACGAAAGAGTGTGCTGGTGGTAGTGGGAGACTATGACAAGGAATAGTTAGGTGGTGGTAGTGAGGGACTGTCTCAATGAAGATTGATATGGTGCGGGACTGAGACATAGAAGAGTGAAGTGGGGTAGTTGGCGACTGTGATTCAGAAGCATGAGGTGGAGTTATTTGGAGATTATTACGAGCTAGAGTGAGGTGGTGTGGTTAGGGACTGTGATGAGCAAGAGTGAGATGGAGTTAGATGGGTCAGTGACGAAAAAGAGTGAGGTGGATATAGTGGGGGACTCTGATGAAGAGTGAGGTAAGTTAATAATAGTAACATTTTAGTGGGTGACTTTGTTGAAGAAGAATGAGGTAGAGTACGTAGGGGACTTAGACCTGCAAGAGTGAGGTGGAGTTAGTGCAAGACTGTGACAAAGAAGAGTTAGGTGGGGGACTGCGAGAAAGAAAATAATGTAGGTCGTGTAGTTGGACACTGTGACAAGAAAGAGTGTGATGGAATTAGTTGGAGACTGTGAGGTGGAAGAGTGAGGTGAAGTTAGGGGGGCACGGTGATGAAGAAGAATGAGGTGGAGCTATTGAAGAACTTCGACAAGGAAGAGTGAGTGTCTGGTAGTGGGGTATTTTCAGGAGGAAGAGTGAATTGGTGATAGTGTGGTACTACAATGAAAATTGTGCTGTTGTGGCAGTGGGGGACTGTGACGGGGAAGAGTGAGAAAATGGTTGTTGTGGACTGTGAAATGAAAGAGTGTGCTGGTGGTAGTGGGAGACTATGACAAGTAATAGTTTGGTGGTGGTTGTGGGGGACTGATCTGATGAGGAGTGAGGTTAAAGAAGAACGAGACTGTGATGAGGAAGAATGAGATGAAGGTGATGGAAAAGAATGAGATGGATTTAGTGGGGGACTTTGACGAGGAAGAGTGAGGTGGCGTTTGTTAGGAAGAATTCTCCAGAATGTCTATTTCCCCTTACCTGTTGAGTCCCTCAGCAGCTTTGCTGGATTTCTAGGATTTATTTTTTCACCTGGTAAGAGGGTGAGCATTTATTCCCACTCTTACATGTGTTTTTGCTATGTGTTGTACATGTTTTGCTCATGGCCTATGGAGTCTCACCCACTCCATAGGCATCATCGTTTTACTGTGTGTCACACAGCACCTTTAGTGCAGTGACACAGGGTTGTCTTTTAGACTTCCCACTTTAAACTCCATTTTCTGGGACTGACTACTGTCTCCCAGAACATGAAAAGTTGCCATTGACTTTACTAGTCTTTTTAAAATTACAGACCCAGTACAACCTATCTTCCCATAGAGTACTGGAAGGGTTAATGGTTATCCCTTTTTGTCTGATTCTCATGGAACATTATTTCGTTCACCTTTCTCTAAGATTTGGCTGGTGGCAGTGGTATCTAGCATTTTTATTCTACCGTGAGCTATGAAAATAGCCTTGGTACTGTTAGAGGTTATGGTGGTAGCCACAAACTCTAATCCGCTGGACCCCTTTTAATTTTATTTGGTTCCGGTCGGGTTTATTCGCCATTTCATTTTGTGAAAGGTTTTCTCATGTTTTACTCTGCCCACCAAACCAGGTTTGGTTCCTTTGTTCGCCGTCCTTTGGTGGGTTTCTGCACAGAAGCTCCCCTTACGCGCCTGAGTGTCTGGGTGGACAGATGTGAGGGAGGGGTTTGAGGCCCCCTGCACAGGGTCTGTTTGGAGACCAAAGTCACACTCTATTTTGATTGGCTAGGTGGCTGTCCTACAAGGACAGCCACCCTGCTGTGTGATTGACAGCCAGGCTGTGTGAATAGGAGAAAACTGCTTAAAAGCAGGTCTCTGGGACTTGGAAGGCAGAGGTGCCACTGGAACGAGAGAACCAACGAGGAGCTGAAGGAAGAGGACTGCTGCAACTACTGGACATCCCAGTGAAGCCCTGCTGCAGGTCCGAATAGCCCGAAACGCCGACGACAGAGAAGATCTGCAAGGAATCTTCTTCCCTTGAGCTTGGTGGGACCAACCAGCTTGCCAAAGACCAAACGCCAGCCTTCCTCTCCTGCTCAAATTTGCTGTGCCTAGCTACAGTGAACCGGATAGCCAGGAGGAACAGAACCTGTTTGGGTTTTAAGGAGCGCACCTTTTATTCAACGCTTTGCTCTGCTGCTGGCTTCTTCCCTGGCAGTGCAAGACCCTCCAGTCTTTCTCCTTCTTGTCACCACGACAGTCGCTTCAGGAACCATGAGCCTGCAGGAACAAACCACCTCAGCTACAGCATCCTTCTTCATTTAAGGTACTGTGCAAATTCGGTCTTTCGTTCTGTCCGACCGCAGTGAAAGTGTTTAAAATAATTCGCCTCTCCGAAAGCTTGTCCTTCTCTTCTCCTTTGAATAACTTTTCTTCCGACCAACTTTGTTTTGAACTCTTGGCAAAGACTTAACTGCAAACTACTCTGAACTGTGTGATCCTCTGCAAAGACTCTGAACCATTAACATTGGCCCAGACCTATTGACTTGAATACTAGTTGTAGTAAGCCTTTTCTAGATTGCCCTGCCTATCACTTGTTGGTGCTGATTGATTGTTGATAACCTTGTCTTTTCTCCCTTTTAAATTACTGGAGTGCCATTTTGCTCACACTTAATTTTGAGCCTAACTTGTCCAGGATTGATTGGGGGTTATTGTAGTTTATTAAGATTGTGATTTTCTGCTGCTTTATATTCGTGAACTGTTTTTATAACTGATAGTGTAAATAAATGTATATTCTTTTACTCAGAAACCTTGAATCAGTGTTTGTTTGAACCATACTGATTGTTGTCCTTTGTGTAACCTCTTGTACTGCTCACTTTGCTCTTTAGATAAGTATGGCTGCTCAGCCATCGCTACCACTTTACTGTGTAGTACAGGTTTGTACCAAAGGTGAAATTGTACTTACAACTGTAGTCTTAATTGTGTGTGGTGTTCCCAAAGGGTACTGATAATATGATTCTGCCAAACAGCAATAGTTGTGGACTGTGACATGGAAGAGTGAGTTGGGGTAATTCTGGACTGTGATGCAGAAGAGTGTGGTGGAGTGATGGGGGATTATGCTGAGGAACAGTGAGGTGAGGTAATTGAAGACTGTGAGGTGGAGTTTGTTGGGTCTGTTATGAAGTACAGTAAGGTGTAGATAGAAGGGGACTGTGACAGTGTCAGAGCGCTGTGACAGTGAATCAATTAGAGGAATAAGATCAGTGACACAACACCAGAACAGTGGCACTCACCTCCTCGAAGTGCGTTCTATAATGGTTGTATATTGAGGAAGGCTCCACACACTCCTCAGAAGACTGTGAACCTGTCATGATGCCTGCCCCTGGAAGACCAGACTGGGCCCAGCAGCCTCGGAAGCAGGCATCATGCCACTTGGCGCATGCCCAAAAGCCCCAGTTTCAATGTTGTGTTGAGGTTTTGACTCAAGAAAATCCTCAAATAGGTTTTGTGTTTAGACCCATTGTTTTAAAAGTGTGTAAATAAATTGTTGTTTTTGCTGCAATCTCCTCAGCTCCTTTCCTCTTTTTTCGCCAGCAATTATACACTGGCTACCTGCTCCCTCTCAGCCTACCTTTTTATATGGTCAGATTAGGGGTAGCCTATGATTCTTCTTTTTTCTTCCTATAATATTAGCCTTTTTGAGTCAGGCCCCCCTCCAACAAAAAAGAAGGCTCTAAGCCCCCCCTGTTTCTACTTATCCACGGACAACCCTTTGGTTGTTGGGCTTTAACCACCCCTCCCCTCCATTAAATGGAAAATGTAAATATCACCGTCTTTTCGGATGATACATACAAAAAACTGTTAACCACACCATCACTGCTCGGAAATAAAGCACCGACAGTTATTCCAGTTCAAGATCCATCCACCAATGATCTCGATACTCTATTCGCAAAAAAGAAAAAGCTTGTAAGGACAGAATCTCACGGACACCTGATGCTCGAATATCTTGGCAACCAATACTACTATATGTTCAAAGTAGTAATGCAAACTTCTTTTCACTTAATATGCTACTAACCTCCACCTATTCCATACTGTGATGTTTAAAAACAATTTCAATGTTGTGTTGAGGTTTTGACTCAAGAAAATCCTCAAATAGGTTTTGTGTTTAGACCCATTGTTTTAAAAGTGTGTAAATAAATTGTTGTTTTTGCTGCAATCTCCTCAGCTCCTTTCCTCTTTTTTCGCCAGCATTTATACACTGGCTACCTGCTCCCTCTCAGCCTACCTTTTTATATGGTCAGATTAGGGGTAGCCTATGATTCTTCTTTTTTCTTCCTGGCGCCTATGGCGCCAGGCTCATAAAGATAAAGTCAGTCCTGGCGCCATGGGCGCCAGGCTCATTATTGATAACTTACCTGAAGCAGACCATGCTGCATACTCACCTGAGGCAGACCATGCTGCATGAAGACTCAAGCCAAATGAGGCTTAGGAGGGACTATTTTACTGAAGGGACTATTTTGTTACTTGGTTGGGGCTGTGGAAGAATACTTACCTGGATCTTCTTCCAAGGCTATTTAAACCACGCCCGGACAGCCACACGTGCTTCGCGTTATTCTGCTTGCTGCAGCGTAACGCTCACCGTGTTTTCAGCAGCTCCAGTCTTCAGCCACGCCCGCTTCAGTCCTGGGACTCCTGAAACAAGAAGAAAAGAAGGATAAAGGATCGAACAGGAGTTTTAACTTTAATCCTTACCTGAATCCTGATCCATTTCGCCACGGAACTGAAAGACAGAAGTCTTTGAAGCATCGCTTCGCATTCCTACGGCGCCGCGCTGAACTCACCTGCTTGGCGATACTTCAGCATCACGCTCTCTCCATCTCGCGGCCGCCCTCCGACACCTAAGGAGACAAAGACAGCAAGGTGAGCAAGGGGACTCTCTAAGGCTATACAAGCTACCCCCAAGGATTTACCTGATTTACCACGGGAGGTACTCACCTCATCTCGGGTCAGCTCAGTCAACTCTGCTTCATCGCCGTACCCCGGCCCCTAAGGGGAAAACCACAATAGACTTACCTGAATCTTACCAATTGCCATTTGGAAATCTTCGAGTGGATTAATCGGCAACCTGCAAGGAATCGGACAGAGTGAAGATCAGACATTTGAACTCTTATGAACAATTGGACTTTAGAGTCAATACTGGAACTCACCAATTCCTCTACGCCAGTGAAGTAACTGGTCATCAACGCGCCCCTGCGTTCGACGCAGGATGGAGAGCTCATCCTTCCAAATCATCAGGTGAGACTAAGGAGGGGACATCAAGAGTGATCTGTGGGAAGACAACGGGAGTGGGGAAGGTGGGTTGACACTCAATTCCACAGGTGGCTAATTCCTCTTCTCCTTTGCAGAAGAATATTCTTGAGAGCCAGACAAACTAGGCTGAGCGGACCAGTCCAGTCAGTCATCTCGGCGCTACACGTCATGCTGGTGGAAACAACAGCGGCCCAGTTGCGGTCGATGCCCCCGTGGGAACCAGGTGAGCGTAACAGAACCTTCCTAATGATACACCCCTCTGATTGTTAAATATTACAATCTAAAGGAGCAATTCACTCGAAAGGGTGAGGTACCCTACCACTGTATACCCCAGGCTGGAACACCAGTAGGGTCCGGGTCCGCTGGTTTACAGCACCTCCTTCACTTCTCTCCTAGGAACAATAAGGAAAAGGATCAGAATCTTTGGAAAATGCCCCCGTCTTCCCGCCTCCCGTGCTTCTCGCCGATCATGATCTGTAATTAAGGTAAGCTTACCTAAGATCTGAATGTAGAGTCCTCTAGAAGTCCAGAGAAGAAGTAAACTTTACAAAGAAGGAAGGTTAGCAAGGGGACTGACCCAATCGAAACGAGGGCTGCACTAAGGAATGGTTGGTGCACTCTGTGGCAACAGCAAAGCGTCCAGATTGTCCAGTGCACAAGCGTAACAACAGAGAAGTATGGAGACAAGAACCAAGTGAAGCGGGAACCGAAGGGAGGCTGAGGTCATATCCGTGTGAGCAGGTACAGAGACAAAACATAAGGCAAAGGAGTCCAGGTGCAGGCTGAGGTCGGTCAAGGTGTCCGGGCGGAATAAGGTTTCAATTGAACAGGCAGGCAGGTCGGCAACAGGAAACCTTTCATGGAATACAGCAACACAACAGGTAACAAGGATCAAAAATACTTTAATCAGAAGTTCCCGGGGATTAGATGCGTCGTGCTTTATGGGAATACGGATGTCGGCGTTGGTTTGTGTACACCGCGTATCGTATCATGTGATAACTCCTAGGTGCAGCGTGCCAAGTTGACAATGGGCGTCTCGCTGACAGTATACGTTGCCATGGAGACTTCCCAAACAGTCTCCAGCGCACGTAGAAAGGATTGGCAACTGATCTGTAAGCCGTAGAATGGCAGAAGCGCTTTGAGGCGTGGGTGTTGCTATGTAGAAGAGGAACAAGGGGGCTGTGAGGACTGACAGGCATGACAGACAGAGAAGAGTGAGGTAGAATGAATGGGGACTGTGATGAATTAGATTGAGAGGGTAGTTGGACACTGTGATGAGGAAGAGTGAGGTGGATTTAGTGCAGGACCGTGGCAATGTTGAGTGAGGTGCTGGACTGTGACAAAGAAAAGAGAGGCAGGGCAGTTTGGCTACTCTGCTGAGAAAGAGTTTGGTGGACCTATTGGGGCACTGTGATGAAGAAGAGTGAGGTGAAGTTAGTGGGGGACTGTGGTGAATAAGAGTGCAGTGGATTTACTGGGGGATGTGACAAGGAAGGGTGAAGTGGAGTTATTGGACGACTGTGACATGGAAGATTGAGGAGGCGTAGTTACAGACTGTCATGAGGAAGAGTGAGATGGAGTTAGTTGGGGACGGTGATGAAGAAGAGTGGTTTGGAGTTAATGGGGTACTGTGACCTAAGAGAATGAGGTGGAGCTAGCGGAAGACTGTAATTGGGAGGAGTGAGGTGGGGTAGTTGGGGACTGTGACCAGGAAGTGTCAGGTGGACTTAGCAGGGAACTGTTATGAAGAGTTAGGTGGAGTTATTAAATGACGGTGAAGAGGAAAAGTAAGTTGCTGGTTGTGGAGTACTGTCAAGAGGAAGAGTGAATTGGTGGTAGTGGGCACTACAACAAGAATAGTGCTGTTGTGGCAGTGGGGAGATGTGGCAGTTTAGGGTTGTGAAGTGGAAGAGAGAGTCGGGGCAATTGGAAACTGTGACGAGGAAGAGTGTGTTGATGGTAGAGGAGTACTGTAATGAGAAAGAGTGAGGTGGGCTAGTTGGGGACTGTGACAAGGAAGATTGATGTGGGATAGTTGCAAACTGTGATGAGCAAGTTTGAGGTAGAGTCAGTGAGGGACAGTGATGAGGAAGAGTGCGTGGGTGGATTGGACTGTGATGAGGAAGAGTGAGGTTGAGTTAGTGGGTGACTGTGATGAGGAAGAGTGAGAAGGGGTAGTTGGGGAACATGACCAGGAACAGTGAGGTGGAGTTAGTAAGGGAATGATGAAGATTAATTAGATGGAGTTCTTGAGGGACTTAGAGGAGCAAGAGGAAGTTGCTGGTACTAGGGTATTCTCAGGTGTAATAGTGAATTGATGGTAGTGGGGTACAGCAATGCTAATAGTGCTGGTCTGACGGTAGTGGACTGTGACAAGGAAGAATGAGAAAATGTTAGTGGGGGACTTTGACAAGAAAGAGTGGGTTGGTGGTAGTGGGGGACTTTGATGAGGAAGAGTTATGTGTTAATGGGGGAATGTGTCGATGAAGATTGATATGCCGGTAGTGTAGGGCTGTCAAGTGGAAGAGTGTGTTGGGTCGGTTGCAACTGCGAAGAGGAAGTGTGAGATGGTGGTAGAGGAGGACTGTGATGAGCAAGAGTGAAGTGGGATTTTTGGTGACTGTGACCAGCAAGAATGAGGTGAATTTAGTGGGGGACTGTGACAAAGAAGAATGAAGTGGAGTTAAGGGGGCACTGTGATGAGGAAGATTGAAGTAAAGCTAGTTGGGGACTGTGACGAAGAAGAACGAGGTGAAGTTAGTGGGGGTCTGTGATGGGCAAGGGTGAAGTGGAGTTAGTGGTGGATCGTGACATGGAAGAGTGAGGAGGGGTAGTTGGGGACCATGATGAAGAGTAAGGTGGAGTTAGTGTAGGACTTTGACGAGGAAGAGTGAGGTGAAGTTTGTTGGGAACTCTGTTGAAAAAAAATGATGTGGGGGACTGTGACATGGAAGAATAGGGTGCGGTAATTGGGGACTTAGACAAGCAAAGTCAGGTAGGGTAGTTGGGGCTATGACGAGGAAGATTGAGATGAAGTTAGTGGGGGACTGTGATGGAGAAGAATGAGAACATGTTAGTGGGGGACTTTGACAAGAAAGAGTGGGTTGGTGGTAGTGGGGGACTTTGATGAGGAAGAGTTATGTGTTAATGGGGGAATGTGTCGATGAAGATTGATATGCCGGTAGTGTAGGGCTGTGAAGTGGAAGAGTGTGTTGGGTCGGTTGCAACTACGAAGAGGAAGTGTAAGATGGTGGTAGAGGAGGACTGTGATGAGCAAGAGTGAAGTGGGATTTTTGGTGACTGTGACCAGCAAGAATGAGGTGAACTTAGTGGGGGACTGTGACAAAGAAGAATGAAGTGGAGTTAAGGGGGCACTGTGATGAGGAAGATTGAAGTAAAGCTAGTTGGGGACTGTGACGAAGAAGAACGAGGTGAAGTTAGATGGGCAAGGGTGAAGTGGAGTTAGTGGTGGATCGTGACATGGAAGAGTGAGGAGGGGTAGTTGGGGACCATAATGAAGAGTAAGGTGGAGTTAGTGTAGGACTTTGACGAGGAAGAGTGAGGTGAAGTTTGTTGGGAACTCTGTTGAAAAAAAATGATGTGGGGGACTGTGACATGGAAGAATAGGGTGCGGTAATTGGGGACTTAGACAAGCAAAGTCAGGTAGGGTAGTTGGGGCTATGACGAGGAAGATTGAGATGAAGTTAGTGGAGGACTGTGATGGAGAAGAAAAAGGTTGAGATAGTGGCGGACATTGACAGGGAAGAGAGAAATGGCATAACTGGGGGTCTGTGACATGGAAGAGTGAGGTGGGGTAATTGGGGACTGTGCTGAAGAAAAATGAGGTCTGGTTGTTGGGGAGTGTGACAAGAAAGAGTGAGGTGGGATAAATATGGTCTGTGATGAAGAAGAGTTATGTGAAGATAGTGGGGTACTGAGCTGAAGAAGAGTGAGGTGGAGTTTGTGGGGACTGTCATGAGGAACTGTGTTGGGGGTAGTTGACTGTCATGTGGAAGAATGAGTTGAATTTAGTGCAGGACTGTGATGAAGAAGAGTGTGGTGGAACCAGTAGGGGACAGTGACAAATTAAATTGAGGTCAGGTAATTTGGGACTGTGATGAGAAAAAGTGTAGTGGTGCTAGTGGGGTGCTATGGGGTACTGTGATGAGCAAGCGTGAGATGAATTTAGTGGGGCAGTGTGATGAAGAAGAATGAAGTGGTGCTAGTGGTGGACTGTCACAAGGAATAGTGATGTGGTGTTAGTGGGGACTGTGACAAAGAAGAGTGAGTTGGAGTTAGTGTCGTACTATGACGTACAAGAGTGAGGTGGAGTTAGTGGGAGACTCTGATGAAGAAGAATGAGGTGGAGTAGTTGGGGACTGTGACCAGGAAGAGTGAGGTGGAGTTAGTTGGGGACTGAGATGAGGAAGAGTGAGTTGCTGGTAGTGGGGTGCTGTTTTAATTAGACATCTCACAAAACGACACCCTCCCGCATGTATCAAAGCGGCAAAGAGAGGGCTGGCAAAGAATGCAGAGCACACAGTGCATGGCAAAGAACCTCAGCAAAGACTTCCCCTGGGAAAAGATACAGAACAAAGATTACCTGTTGAAGAATCCATAGCAAGGAGTCTAATGAAAATGTGTTTCTCACAAACAGTGCACAGCAAAGAGTGCTTGAGAAAGAGTCTCAAAATATAATGCCAAGAACTAGGGAAGACACACATATTTACATGATTTAAAAATCTATTTTTCCTTGCTGATTATGATTACTTTATTCACCATCAGTAGGATTCTTTGTTCTGTGACTTTAGCATTATCATATTTATTTTACAGTCCTATAATGGCATGTGTGTTGCTTAAATAGAACCAAATGCAAATTGGGAACTGAATATCCTTGTTGCAGTATCTGACTGCTTCCAAGCGCAAAATGAATAGTGAGTCTCTGATTTTCTGATGAAAGATGAATTTCATGGTTTCGACATGAAAAATAAATGAGTTCATCACCTTGTCATGGTCATCCCATCCTGCCAGCTCCAACATTTCACCATGAAAATAAATATATTCACTATGTTTTAGACTTAATTTTGAGAATTTCAATTACACACCCAGCTCTTTAACGTCTATCTTGCTCACCTTCTAACCACTTTCTCCCCTCATTTCCAATGTTATGCAGATGACACCCAACTCTTCTTCAAACGTCCCTCTGGTGCTCTCCCATTCCCAACTGCATATCTGCTATGCAGTCCTGGTGTGCCTCCAATGATCTGTGCCTCATTCCCTGCAAGACTGAGATCCTTCCTATTTGGACTCCCACTCCGTTTTCCTCTCTTCACTCTGGCCATCCTCTATGGGCTCTCCGCCTTCTCCTGCATCTGAAGCCAGAAACCTTGGCGTCATCTTCGACTCCTCTCTCTCTTGACTCCCTCATATCTTTGACCTTGCCAAGAAGCCTCATTTTCAACTCCACCTCCTCAGATGTGTCCTCCCTTTCCTCATTTATCCGCAGAAGCTCAATGTCTCTAGAACTCTGGTACTCTCTAGGCAGGACTATTGCAACAGCCTCTGCCTTAATCTACCCTCTCCCGCTCTCCGCCCTCTCCAGCTTGTCCAGAATAGGGCTGCAAGACTTATCCTTGGCATCAAGCCCAGGGGCTGTATCTCTCCAGCCCTACAAATCCTCCACTGGCTCCCAGGTTGCTGCAAGGATCAAATTCAAATCCTCTGCATCATCCATAAGGCTGTCTGAGGCAGAGGACTAATCTATCTACCACTTGCTCTCACCAAATACCTTCCTTCCAGATCTTTATGCTCCTCTGACACCAACTTTCTGTGTATCAGGCGTTTTTCTAAGCAGCAAGATGGTAGCAGATTTCTCCTCGGCTAGCTCCCGCCTCCTTAACAGCCTCTCCCTTCCTCTCCGTCTTGAGCTGGACCTTCTCAAATTCCAGAAGCTCCTCAAGACTTTCCTCTTCACCTCCTCCTTCCCCCACTCACTCACGTACTAATATAGCACAGTCACAGAGATTGGTGGCATGGGACCTTATGTGCTCTTCTGTATCCCGGCCTTTCCGCCCATTCCCCCTCAGCCTTCCGCCCCACCCCAGCACTTGCCTTTGGGCACTCTCTGGCCTGTGTTCTCACAGGCCTGCACTTATTATTGGCAGGTGATCACTCTGTACCAAGAGATCTCTGCCAAGCACTCCATGCACACAACTTACTCCTTGGCACTTCCCTCTGTGGAACTCCTAGCACTTACCCCTTCCCTGTCCCTTCTCTCTCACCCTGCACTTGCACGTTCTCAACGTTCACGAGGCAAAGTAGGATCACCCCTTTCCTGCTCATCAGTGTATTCTATCTGTCTTTATTTACATGTTTCCTCCCTGTTGCCCTGTGGGCCCTTTGAAACACAATTTCTTGATGTATAAGCACCTTACAAATGCACACTAAATAAGTAAGTAAATAAATAAATAAATATCAGATTCCATGGAACTGTTATGTTGCAAATGATTCACTTTTTATAAGACTAATGCACTACGTGTATCAGAATGTTGCAGAGTACAAATTCCATTAATTGCCTAACTCGTTTACAGGAACTTCTGACTGAATGATATCATCTCTCAGTGAACCACACCGATTCTTATGTCCAAGCATTTCAATTAAAAATAGAAGTCATGACCAGAACATTTAGAATAATGCTTTTACATGGCATGGCAAAGTTAATTTATTTGCATTTCTGTTTAATAATTGTGTACACAATTATGCATTTCATTTCTATCCCTGTACTCTACACTCCACAAAAAGCAAGTTTATTGGCACACTCTTATATATAAATTTGAAATGTATTCATCTTGACAGCATGGCTACAGGGCCATTGGATAAACCAGAGAACTATGTTAGGATACTGTAGTTTCCGCACACAATGTATGAACTTAACAGGCAAGATTAATTTTTACATTGCAGGCATGGGTCTGTAGAAGAGTTTGGGCATGATATAACATAGATTGTCATTTAAAATGTGTTTGTGTGTTTTTGTAGTGTGTGAACGCACACATATTATTAGCTTGCCAAACACCAAATGCCGGCCATCCTCTTCTGGTCATAATTGCTGTGCCTCGCTACAGTGACCCTGATAGCCAGGAGGAACGGAACCTGTTTGTGTTTTAAGGAGCGCACCTTTTATTCAACGCTTTGCTCTGCTGCTGGCTTCTTCACTGGCAGTGCAGGACCCTCCAGCCTTTCTCCTTCTTGTCACCACGACAGTCGCTTCAGGAACCGTGAGCCTGCAGGAACTGCCAGGAACAAAGCACCTCAGCTACAGCATTCTTCTTCATTTAAGGTACTGCGCAAATTCGGTCTTTCCTTCTGTCCGACCGCAGTGAAAGTGTTTGAAATCATTCGCCTCTCCGAAGGCTTTTCCTTCTCTTCTCCTTTTCTTCTCCTTTGAATAACTTTTCTTCCGACCAACTTCGTTTTGAACTCTTGGCAAAGACTTTACTGTGAACTTCTCTGAACTGTATGATCCTCTGCAAAGACTCTGAACCATTAACATTGGCCCAGACCTATTGACTTGAATCCTAGTTGCAGTAAGCCTTTTCTAGATTGCCCTGCCTATAACTTGTTGGTGCTGATTGATTGTTGATAACCTTGTCTTTTCTCCCTTTTAAATAACTGGATTGCCATTTTGCTCACACTTAATTTTGAGCCTAACTTGTCCAGGATTGATTGGGGTTATTGTAGTGTATTAAGATTGTGATTTTCTGCTGCTTTATATTCGTGAACTGTTTTTATAACTGATAGTGTAAATAAATGTATATTCTTTTACTCAGAAACCTTGAATCAGTGTTTGTTTGTACCATACTGATTGTTGTCCTTTGTGTAACCCCTTGTACTGCTCACTTTGCTCTTGAGATAAGTCTGGCTGCTCAGCCCTCGCTACCACTTTACTGTGTAGTACAGGTTTGTACCAAAGGTGAAATTGTACTTACACTTGTAGTCTTAATTGTGTGTGGTGTTCCCAAAGGGTACTGATAACATGATTCTGCCAAACAGCAATAGTTGTGGACTGTGACTTGGAAGAGTGAGTTGGGGTAATTCTGGACTGTGATACAGAAGAATGCAGTGGAGTGATGGGGGATTATGCTGAGGAACAGTGAGGTGAGGTAATTGAAGACTGTGAGGTGGAGTTTGTTGGGTCGGTTGTGATGAAGTACAGTAAGGTGTAGATAGAAGGGGACTGTGACAGTGTCACAGTGCTGCGATAGTGAATCAATTTGAGGAATAAGATCAGTGACACAACACCAGAACAGTGGCACTCACCTCCTCGAAATGTGTTCTATAGTGGTTGTATATTGAGGAAAGCTCCACACACTTCTCAGAAGACTGTGAACCTTCCTAATGATACACCCCTCTGATTGTTAAATATTACAATCTAAAGGAGTAAGTCACTCGAAAGGGCGAGGTACCCTACCACTGTATACCCAAGGCTGGAACACCAGTAGGGTCCGGGTCCGCTGGTTTACAGCACCTCCTTCACTTCTCTCCTAGGAACAATAAGGAAAAGGATCAGAATCTTTGGAAAATGCCCCGTCTTCCCGCCTCCTGTGCTTCTCGCCGATCATGATCTGTAATTAAGGTAAGCTTACCTAAGATCTGAATGTAGAGTCCTCTAGAAGTCCAGAGAAGAAGTAAACTTTACAAAGAAGGAAGGTTAGCAAGGGGACTGACCCAATCGAAACGAGGGCTGCACTAAGGAAGGGTTGGTGCACTCTGTGGCAACAGCAAAGCGTCCAAATTGTCCAGTGCACAAGCGTAACAACAGAGAAGTATGGAGACAAGAACCAAGTGAAGCGGGAAAACAGGTAAGGCAGGCTGGCTTACCATGGAGGAGTGGATGCTCCGTTGCTTGCAGGACTGCAAGCGGAACCGAAGGGAGGCTGAGGTCATATCCGTGCGAGCAGGTACAGAGACAAAACATAAGGCAAAGGAGTCCAGGTGCAGGCTGAGGTCGGTCAAGGTGTCCGGGCGGAATAAGGTTTCAATTGAACAGGCAGGCAGGTCGTCAACAGGAAACTTTTCATGGAATACAGCAACACAACAGGTAACAAGGATCAAAAATACTTTAATCAGAAGTTCCCGGGGATTAGATGCGTCGTGCTTTATGGGAATACGGATGTCGGCGTTGGTTCGTGTACACCGCGTATCGTATCATGTGATAACTCCTAGGTGCAGCGTGCCAAGTTGACAATGGGCGTCTCGCTGACAGTATACGTTGCCATGGAGACTTCCCAAACAGTCTCCAGCGCACGTAGAAAGGATTGGCAACTGATCTGTAAGCCGTAGAATGGCAGAAGCGTTTTGAGGCGTGGGTGTTCCTATGTAGAAGAGGAACAAGGGGGCTGTGAGGACTGACAGGCATGACAGACAGAGAAGAGTGAGGTAGAATGAATGGGGACTGTGATGAATTAGATTGAGAGGGTAGTTGGACACTGTGATGAGGAAGAGTGAGGTGGATTTAGTGCAGGACCGTGGCAATGTTGAGTGATGTGCTGGACTGTGACAAAGAAAAGAGAGGCAGGGCAGTTTGGCTACTCTGCTGAGAAAGAGTTTGGTGGACCTATTGGGGCACTGTGATGAAGAAGAGTGAGGTGAAGTCAGTGGGGGACTGTGGTGAATAAGAGTGCAGTGGAGTTACTGGGGGATGTGACAAGGAAGGGTGAAGTGGAGTTATTGGACGACTGTGACATGGAAGATTGAGGAGGCGTAGTTACAGACTGTCATGAGGAAGAGTGAGATGGAGTTAGTTGGGGACGGTGATGAAGAAGAGTGGTTTGGAGTTAATGGGGTACTGTGACCTAAGAGAATGAGGTGGAGCTAGCGGAAGACTGTAATTGGGAGGAGTGAGGTGGGGTAGTTGGGGACTGTGACCAGGAAGTGTCAGGTGGACTTAGCGGGGAACTGTTATGAAGAGTTAGGTGGAGTTATTAAATGACGGTGAAGAGGAAAAGTAAGTTGCTGGTTGTGGAGTACTGTCAAGAGGAAGAGTGAATTGGTGGTAGTGGGCACTACAACAAGAATAGTGCTGTTGTGGCAGTGGGGAGATGTGGTAGTTTAGGGTTGTGAAGTGGAAGAGAGAGTCGGGGCAATTGGAAACTGTGGCGAGGAAGAGTGTGTTGATGGTAGAGGAGTACTGTAATGAGAAAGAGTGAGGTGGGCTAGTTGGGGACTGTGACAAGGAAGATTAATGTGGGATAGTTGCAAACTGTGATGAGCAAGTTTGAGGTAGAGTCAGTGAGGGACGGTGATGAGGAAGAGTGCGTGGGTGGATTGGACTGTGATGAGGAAGAGTGAGGTTGAGTTAGTGGGTGACTGTGATGAGGAAGAGTGAGAAGGGGTAGTTGGGGAACATGACCAGGAACAGTGAGGTGGAGTTAGTAAGGGAATGATGAAGATGAATTAGGTGGAGTTCTTGAGGGACTTAGACGAGGAAGAGGAAGTTGCTGGTACTAGGGCATTCTCAGGTGTAAGAGTGAATTGTAGTTGGGTACAGCAAATGCTAATAGTGCTGGTGTGACGGTAGTGGACTGTGACAAGGAAGAATGAGAAAATGTTAGTGGGGGACTTTGACAAGAAAGAGTGGGTTGGTGGTAGTGGGGGACATTGATGAGGAAGAGTTATGTGTTAATGGGGGAATGTGTCGATGAAGATTGATATGCCGGTAGTGTAGGGCTATGAAGTGGAAGAGTGTGTTGGGTCGGTTGCAACTGCGAAGAGGAAGTGTGAGATGGTGGTAGATCAGGACTGTGATGAGCAAGAGTGAAGTGGGATTTTTGGTGACTGTGACCAGCAAGAATGAGGTGAACTTAGTGGGGGACTGTGACAAAGAAGAATGAAGTGGAGTTAAGGGGGCACTGTGATGAGGAAGATTGAAGTAAAGCTAGTTGGGGACTGTGACGAAGAAGAACGAGGTGAAGTTAGTGGGGGTCTGTGATGGGCAAGGGTGAAGTGGAGTTAGTGGTGGATCGTGACATGGAAGAGTGAGGAGGGGTAGTTGGGGACCATAATGAAGAGTAAGGTGGAGTTAGTGTAGGACTTTGACGAGGAAGAGTGAGGTGAAGTTTGTTGGGAACTCTGTTGAAAAAAAATGATGTGGGGGACTGTGACATGGAAGAATAGGGTGCAGTAATTGGGGACTTAGACAAGCAAAGTCAGGTAGGGTAGTTGGGGCTATGACGAGGAAGATTGAGATGAAGTTAGTGGGGGACTGTGATGGAGAAGAATGAGAAAATGTTAGTGGGGGACTTTGACAAGAAAGAGTGGGTTGGTGGTAGTGGGGGACTTTGATGAGAAAGAGTTATGTGTTAATGGGGGAATGTGTCGATGAAGATTGATATGCCGGTAGTGTAGGGCTGTGAAGTGGAAGAGTGTTTTGGGTCGGTTGCAACTGCGAAGAGGAAGTGTGAGATGGTGGTAGAGGAGGACTGTGATGAGCAAGAGTGAAGTGGGATTTTTGGTGACTGTGACCAGCAAGAATGAGGTGAACTTAGTGGGGGACTGTGACAAAGAAGAATGAAGTG